>NC_143054.1:178299375-178961250 GCF_052426305.1 Pelodiscus sinensis | reverse complement strand
TTTCCCCAGAGTGCAGCAGAAGCATATCAATTTTATGTCATTAAGCATACATTTTTGTATGTGCTGGGAAAGCCAGGGCCTGCAACTCATTAGTTGAACTTGTGCCTCTTATAGCATTGGCCTTATTAATGCCTCTCCAAGATCATGCTATTTCCAGGAAAATCTATCATGTTAGAAAACATATGCCAATGCATTTTAACTAATGTCAGGGTAGAGCTTATCCTGACCCTGCTTACACTAACATGACCAAGTAGCATGTTTTTAAGGCCAATTGTCCTTGTCTGCAGTGAGGGAAAAACTGTGTTTAACGTGG
The DNA here is from genome assembly GCF_052426305.1 of Pelodiscus sinensis. Classification (NCBI taxonomy): domain Eukaryota; kingdom Metazoa; phylum Chordata; order Testudines; family Trionychidae; genus Pelodiscus; species Pelodiscus sinensis. Next base: position 178,960,937 of record NC_143054.1, on the reverse strand, counting down.
TTAAATGTGAATTAACATATTTTCTAATATGATGCATTTCCCTGGTATACACAAGGCCTTATGGAGCTCAAAGTGTCAGCTATATTAAACGTGGCATTTTTTAGACCAAGACTAAAAAAAAACACCTCTTACACCGAGAAGTCTGAAGGAATGCCTTAAATAGTAAATGCTAGTGGGAAGGTGGGAGGTTTAGAAGATAAAATAAAAAAAGAACAAGTTAAAAATCACCTAGAAAAGTTAGATGCCTGCAAGTCACCAGGGCCTGATTAAATGCATCCTACAATACTCAAGGAGCTGATAGAGGAGGTATCCGAGCCTCTAACTATCATCTTTGGAAAATCATGGGAGACAGGAGAGATTCCAGAAGACGGGAAAAGGGCAAATATAGTGCCAATTTATAAAAAGGGAAATAAGAACAACCCAGGAAACTACAGACCAGTTAGTTTAACTTCTGTGCCAGAGAAGATAATGGCGCAAGTACTTAAGGAAATCATCTGTAAACACTTGGAAGGTGGCAAGGTGATAGGGAACAGCCAGCATGGATTTGTAAAGAATAAATCATGTCAAACCAATCTGATAGCTTTCTTTTATAGGATAACGAGTCTTGTGGATAAGGGAGAGGCAGTGGATGTGGTATACCTAGACTTTAATAAGTTGTTTGATACGGTCTCGCATGATATTCTTATCAATACTTAGGCAAATACAACTTAGAACGGGAAGCAACTGCTTAGGAAGGAGTACGGCAGAAAGGGATCTAGGGGTTATAGTGGACCACAAGCTGAATATGAGTCAGCAGTGTGATGCTGTTGCAAAAAAAGCAAACATGATTCTGGGATGCATTAACAGGTGTGTTGCAAGCAAGACACGAGAAGTCATTCTTCCGCTCTACTCTGCGCCAGTTAGGCCTCAGTTGGAGTATTGTGTCCAGTTCTGGGCATCACATTTCAAGAAAGATGTGGAGAAATTGGACAGGGTCCAGAGAAGAGCAACAAGAATGATTAAAGGTCTAGTGCAGTGGTCCCCAACACGGTGCCCGCGGGCATTTGTCTGCGCCTGCCAAGTGCTCAGGGCTGGCCTGGCCCCGGGCACGTGGCGCATGCGCGGTGCCGGAGCCAGCCCTGGGCGCATGGCGCACGGTGAGCGCTGGCCCCGGGGGCGCTGCGGATTGACCACCCGCGCTCTGGGCACGCGGCGCATGGGGAGAGCGCAGGCCCCGGGCGCACGGTGCTTCGGGGGGGGAACGCCAGCACCAGCCCCGGGCGCGCGGTGCTTGCAGGGTGCGCCAGGCGCGTGGCACTTGGAGAGCGCTGGCCCCCGGGTGCGCGGTGCTTGGGGGAGGGGATGAGAGAGCGAGCGCCAGCGCCGGCCCCGGGCGCGCGGTGCTTGGGGGATGGGGGGAGAGAGCGAGTGACAGGCCGGCCCCGGGCGCGCGGCACTTGAGGGGAGAGCGCTGGCCCCGGGCGCGCGGCGCTTGAGGTGAGAGCGCCGGTCCCGGGGGCGCGGTGCTTGAGGGGAGAGCGCCGGTCCCGGGTGCGTGGTGCTTGAGGGGAGAGCCCCGGCCCCGGGAATGCAGCTATGGGGGGGCCCCGGCCCCGAGAATGCGGCTAAGGGGGGGTCCCACCCCCAGGCGCGCAAGGGGGGGCCCTACCCCCGGGCGCGCAAGGGGGGCCCTGCCCCCGGGCGCCCAGCAACCCCAAATGGTTGGGGACCACTGGTCTAGAGAACATGACCTATGAAGGAAGGCTGAAATAATTGGGTTTGTTTAGTTTAGAAAAGAGAAGACTGAGGGGGGACATGATAGCCGTTTTCAAGTATCAAGTATCATGAGGAGGGAGAAAACTTGTTCGTCTGGGCCTCTGAGGATAGAACAAGAACAATGGGCTTAAACTGCAGCAAGGGAAGTTTAGGTTGGACATTAGGAAAAAGTTCCTAACTGTCAGGGTAGTTAAACACTGGAATAAATTGCCCAGGGAGGTTGTGGAATCCCCATCTCTGGAGATATTGAAGAGTAGGTTAGATAAATGTCTATCAGGGATGGTCTAGACAGTATTTGGTCCTGCCATGGGGGCAGGGGACTGGACTCAATGACCTCTCGAGGTCCCTTCCAGTCCTAGTATTCTATGATTCTATGATAAGACCCTGGACAGATTCAAGCAATAAGGAGTAGTCAGGTATCTGTTCCAAAGAGTCCCTGGATTTATTTTCTATGAAGACCCCTTGACATCCTTTTAAACGAGGATGGCTGGGATAGTCCCCGGTAGTGGAATTCCACTGGAGAATCTATACCAAGGATGTGAGAGATGGTTTACTATGGGTCATATCTAGACACAAAACCTCTTCTTAGATCCAGGAGTGGATCCATATTCTATTCTGATTGGGCACACCTTGATTGTCCAAAAGATTGATAAACAGGACTCTATCAGACAGGTATCTTCACTGAATTTTCCTGTTCCAGGGTCTCCTTCTGTGGATTTTGATATCGGATGCAGTCCTCACATAACCCCTGATTTGGATCCTGGCTAATTCACTTTTGGGTGTTTTAGTTTTCAACACTGTTCCAATCAGTCTGTGTATTTGTTTTTATTAATATTTTGCACATACCTACAGAGGGACATATTTTAAATTAAAAAGCCAAGAGAAATCTGTCATCTTATGTGCTTGTCACCACAGCTGAGAGTAGCTATTACTTATGGTTATTATACGTGAACATCTGTGCATAAGCCATTCACAGAAGACAGTCGTTGGCTCAGGAACATATATATGGCTACGTCTAGACTGGCCCCTTCTCCGGAAGAGGCATGCAAAGCAGGCAAGTCAGAATAGGGAAATCACCTACTTGGCAAGTAGGAATAAGAGATCCTCCGGAAAAGGGCTTTATTCCGGAGGATCGCGCCAGTCTATACGCTATTTTCCGGCTTTTCCCCAAGCCAGAAAAAAAGCGGCGGCCGTGTTTATTTAAATCCCGCAGGGGATATTTAAATCCCCCCGCGGATTTCCCTATTCTGACTTGCCTGCTTTGCATGCCTCTTCCGGAGAAGGGGCCAGTCTAGATGTAGCCATAGTTTCTGTTGATAAAATAGAATGAATATGGGTATGTTTAGACTGTGGAGTTCTTCCGGGATACCTCTGGTATCCCAGAGAAACTCTGCCACATCCAGGAAATGCGTTTGCTCTTCCACTTTTTTTTTTGCAGAAGAGCAAACACTGTCTTTCAGGGAACCCTGTATATCTCGTTCTACGAGGAATAAGGGCTCCTCTGAAATAGGAGGCTTTTTCACCATTTGGCTCCATCTAGGCAGACTTCATCTGTCTTCGCAGGAAAGAGTTTGCCCTTATCGAATTCTAAATCCTCAACTTTTGCTTGGGGATGCCAGCCACTTGCAGCCATGATGCATGCCTCATTACAGGCAGTCCCCGGGTTATGTACAAGATAGGGACTGTAGGTTTGTTCTTAAGTTGAATCTGTATGTAAGTCGGAACTGGCCCAGATTCAGCCGCTGCTGAAACTGATCAGTTTCAACAGTGGCTGAATCTGGATGCCAGTTCTGACTTACATACAGATTCAACTTAAGAACCCCAGGCACAAGTCAGCTGCTGCTGAAACTGATCAGCGGCTGATTCCAGGAAGCCCCAGCAGGGGCTTCCTGTAGTCAGCCACTGGTCAGTTTCAGCAGTGGCTGACTTGAGGACGCCTGGGGCAGAGCAGCTGGGGTGCTGCCGGGTTGGTTCCGTAGCGCCCAGAGCGGTGCTACGGGACCAACTGGCAGCGCCCCAGCTGCTGTACCACAGCCGCCCGGAGCAAAGCCGTGGAGCACGGGGGCAGTGGGACAGCCCAGACGCGCCGTGGCTGTCCTGCTGCCCTTGGGCTCCGCGGCTTTGCTCTGCTTTGCTCTCCAGGGGGACGGGGAGCAAAGCAGAGCAAAGCCCCGGAGCACGCGGGCGGCGGACAGCCCAGACGCGTCTGGGCTGCCCGCTGCCCGCGTGTTCCGCCGCTTTGCTTCCTCTCCCTGGTCTGCTAGAGACCAGGGAGAGGGCCCCGTTCGTAAGTGCGGATCCGACATAAGTCAGATCCGCGTAACTCGGGGACTGCCTGTACTATGGATATTGTAGTCACCTTTGCCTTGGTGTCGAAAGAATCGAGTGCCATTTGCAGTGCTGCGTGGGATGTAGTGTATCCCTCTTGAACAACAGATTTTTAATATGGGTCTTTTATCATCAGGAAGATGATGCATCAGCTCTGTTAATTTTGCATAACTGTCAAAATCGTGATTGACTAAACGTGCTGTATAATTTGCTATATGAAGCTGAAGCATCAAGGAGGAATATATTTTTCTCCCAAATAAGTCCAGGTGATTATGGTCCTTGTCCCAAATATTGGATTTATATTGAGGGGTCTTAGATCTCTGGTTTGCAGCATCAACCACTAAGCAGCTGGGCTGAGGGTGCAGAAATAAGAAGTCCATGACCCTCTTATTAGTTGGGGGAACTATGGCTGGTGTTTGCCATACCTTGTCTGCTGCTTCCATGATTGCTTCTGCAGGACATTTCAAAGGATAAGAAGCATGCTGGCACTGAAGAAAAATTAGTAGTTGGGACAGTTTTCCAGACACTAATTCTGATTTTTGGAAATATAGCTGTAAAATAGAAATACCCTGTCAAGACAATGCAGAAAATATTTGCAAACAAGTAAAATAAAAAAATAGTACCTCAACAAATATTGTAAAAGTCTACATTACATTTCCTATAAAAATTTCCCTCCAGAGTTTAATTCATATTAATTCCAGATAACAAATTAAGTTAGGATAATGCGCAATCGTTTGCATTAATTTAGTCATGCGTGAATCTCAGTGGTGGCATGATCAGGCCTTTGTGCTCACATTACTGTTCATTCATGCCCACATTAAATAATAATCTATTTTATTTTGTACAAGTGAGCAGTAATTTTACTGTCCAAAGAGCAATTAATTTATGTATAATTACAAATCTATTCACATGGGTATAATATTTTGCTGTAATCTGAATATATACAAACATACAGCAAATGTTTTCTCTGCAAATGCCTGTGTTATGCAATAATTTGTATCATAGTTTTTAAATAGCACTTTTTATACAAGGATCTCAGTGCTTATCAAATGAGGATAAAGCCATATCTATACCAGGAGCATTTTGCTATTAAAGAAATGCCAAAACACTATAGCGACAAAGTACTCCAAATATGGATACAACTTATATCAGCAAAGCTATGTTTTTGCTGGTATAACTTATTCCAGCCCCTCCCCCCCCCCCCCAAGTGAAGACTGGCAATAGTGCAGTTTTGCTTGTTTAACTTAGAGCATCTCCAGTAATAACTTTTGCAAGGACAAGTATGTTGGTCAAGTATCATAACTCTCAGAAGCAACTGGTCAGAGGGGGAAGCCAAGGGGCCACCAGCCACTTGACTCCCCTCCCATCCCAGGGAAGGGCCAGGACCCCCCCTTCCCAGGCCCCATATCTCCCCACCCCGCTCTGCTCCCTCTCACCCTTGCTCTGCCCCCACCCTGCCCTTGCTCCATTACCTCTTACCTCACCCCAGGCGGGCCCAGGGACTAGCGAGCTGGCACCTTTAACAGGAGTTCACTGCTCTCCCCCTCTTCCACCAATATTCACCACCCGCTTCCTGCCAGGGAGTATGGGGGCAATCTGCCCCCTCCCCTGGAGTGGCACTTGGAAGAGCAAAGCAGCTGGGGCTACCTTGCTCTGCTTCCAGGCCCTCCACTAGACCTCTCACCAACTGCTGGATGGCCCCTTCCGCCCATGGTGTTTGGGAACATGTGCCCCTAGTACCTTCCATGAGTTACCCCTGACAACTTTTCACACCCCTGACCAACATAATTGTGCTGCCAGAAGGCAGTAGTGTAAACATAATCTAAGTATCACTATCACTATTTTACTGATGGCAAAACTGAGAAACAGAGAGATTAAGTGACATGCTCCAGTTACACAGCAGTTCAATGACAATTAGAATAACACCCACGTCTCTTGATACCAAGTGCAGTGCCATGATTGCCAGATGATGCTACTGGACCTTTGCCAATGACAATTTTTTAGAAATGAATGATTAATAAAATCATTAGTATTTTACTTTCTATAAATGTATGTATTCTTCAGGTTTACACAGGGAAAAATAACTTAAAAGATGCATATATTTTCCTTTCCAGCTTGAGTTGAATCTGCAATCAGAGACTTAGCTTGCTCAAAAAAAGCCGGGGATATAAACTCTTCTGATGATCAAATAGATATATTATTTTAGTCTTAGGTTGTGTCTACATTTGGTGCGCTCTCTGCCAAAAATAGCCCACCATTTCTACTATTGGTCAGTGGCAGCATTAATGTAGGAAGGTCTAAGGAAGCCACTGGAATTTTAGCCATAATGTGCTCTAACCATGTTTTAAGCAGTCTAGATTACCTGGGGATGAAAACGTCAACAGCTACCAGCACCTTATTTACACTTGGGTTCCCTTTGTTGTTGCCACCAGTGAAGTTGAATCAACAATAGCAATGGTACGAGTCTCAAGGTTTGGTATCTTTATCTTCTTACTATATAGTTTAGAAATGTGTGTCTGTCTGTGAGTGTTTTTTCAAGAACTCCTCCTAAACGGGAAGAGCTAGGACCACCAAATTTGATATATAGCTTCCTTTTATCTTAACTTAAAGCAAGGTCAGGGTTTGGTTGTGCCAGGATAATAGGATGTGCATAGAATTAAATTGTTTCTCCTCATAAAAGAGAGGAGTCTGGCAGGAGGGACAGTTACACAGGCAGTCCCCGAGTTACGCGGATCCGACTTACGTTGGATCCGCAGTTACGAACGGGGTTTGCTCCGCGTCTCCCTGGTCTGCTGGAGACCAGCAGACCAGGGAGATGGGGAGCAAAGTCTCTGAGGACGCCGGCAGCGGAACAGCCGCGGCGCGTCTGGGCTGTCCGCTGCCCGCGTGCTCCGCGGCTTTGCTCCCCGTCTCCCTGGAGCACGCGGGCAGCAGACAGCCCAGATGCGCCACGGCTGTCCCGCTGCCGGCATCCTCAGAGGCTTTGCTCCCCGTCTCCCTGGTCTGCTGGTCTCCAGCAGACCAGGGAGACGCGGAGCAAAGCCGCGGAGGACCCAGGTGGCGGGACCATGGTGCATCTCAGTCCGCCGCCCGCGTCTCCCTGGTCTGCTGGGGGGGGGGGCGCAGCTAGTACGCCCCCTCCCCCCCCAGCAGACCAGGCTTTTCTCCGGATGCCTGTGGTAGAGCAGCTGGGGCGCTGCCGGTTGGTCCCGCAGTGCCGCTCTGGGCGCTACTGGACCAACCCGGCAGCACCCCAGCTGCTCTGCCCCAGGCGTCCTGATTCAACCACTGCTGGTCAGTTTCAGCAGCGGCTGAATCAGGACGCCTGGGGCAGAGCAGCTGGGGTGCTGCTGGGTTGGTCCAGTAGCGCCGAGGAGCGGCGCTACTGGAGCAACCCAGCAGCACCCCAGCTGCTCTGCCCCAGGCGTCCCCAAGTCAGCCTCTGCTGAAACTGACCAGCGCTGACTACAGGAAGCCCGAGGCAGAGTTGCTCTGCCCCGGGATTCCTGGAATCAGCCACTGATCAGTCTCAGCAGCAGGTGACTTGGGGACGCCTGGGGTTCTTAAGTTGAATCTGTATGTAAGTCGGAACTGGCGTCCAGATTCAGCCTGTTGAAACTGATCAGAGGCTGATTCCAGGAAGCCCGGGGCAGAGCAACTCTGCCTCGGGCTTCCTGTAGTCAGCCGCTGGTCAGTTTCAGCAGCGGCTGAATCTGGACGCCAGTTCCGACTTACATACAGATTCAACTTAAGAACAAACCTACAGTCTCTATCTTGTATGTCACCTGGGGACTGCCTGTACTGTAGAATGTCCACAGGAGAGCAGTAAGGGTACCAGAACAGCTATAACCTCATTGGTGGAGAAAGGGACAGCTATCTACTATATATTTCAGAGAGTTTGTCTGTTTGTCTGTCTGTCCCCAGCCTTGGCTTCTCACCTGGCCTCAAGCTGCTGTAATTAGAGAAAATATGGGTTGTCCTCTCTCCCCAGAGCACCCTGCATAATGAACCGCTCATCCCCAGCCACACTCCAGAACAATGATTTAAATGAGAAAAAACAAAACTTATCTGAGTTAAGGACACAAGCAACACTGGATAAATCTAGTATTAAATATGTGTTTTTATCCACAATCAGTTTGCCTTTGTCCAAATATTGATATTATACTATTTTACCCACAGAGGCCTTTTCCTGAGCTTCTGCTGTTCTCATTGGCATTGTTGGACATGTGGATGTTGAGTAGTCCTCAAGGTCAGATCAAGATTAGTTTATTAAGCAGATGTGAGTTCTTGATCCCTGCTATCTCATATATTTTATGATTTTCAGATGAAAGGGAATAAGCTATACCAGATGTGGGCAAACTTTTTGGCCCAAGAGTCACATCTGGATAGGGAAATTGTACAATGGGCCACGAATGTAGGGGTTGGGGTAGGGGGTTGGAGTGGGAGGTAAGGAAGGGGGTGCAGGAGAAGAGTCTGAGAGTAGAGGTGGGGGTAAAATGCAGGAAGGGGACCAGGGCAGGGTTTTGGGGCATGGGAGGGAGCTCAGGCAGGGGTTTGGGTGCAGGAGGATGCAGCAGGGGATTCAGGGCTGGGACTGGAGCGCATGAGGTATTCAGGGTGCAGGCTCTGGCTAGGTGCTTGTTATCTCAGGCAGCTCCCAGTCAATGGTGCAGCAGGGCTAATGCAGGGTCTCTCCTCTCTTTGCCCTGTACTGTCCCCAGAAGTGGCCAGCACGTCCAGCAGCAGCTCCTGGAAGGTCAGAGGTGGCTCCATGTACTGCCCTCACCTGCAGGCACCATCCCCACAGCTTACATTGGCCATAATTTCCCATTTCTGGATAATGGGAGCTGCGGGGACAGTACTTGCCAGTTAGGGCTGCACACTGAACCCTTTGCCCTTCCATTCTTAGGGGCTGCAGGGACATGCTTCTGAGAGCAATCTGGGGCCAGAGCAGGCAGGGAGCCTGTCTTAGCTCCACTGCACCACCAGACTGGGAATCCTAAGGGCTGGATTAAAACCCCGATGGATCAGAAGTGGCCTGCAGGCTGTAGTAGCCTACCACTTAGCTACACGATTATACATGCTTCTAGACTGGTACAACTGCATCAACGACAAGAGATTGTATTGCTTGAACTACACTAGAACTTCAGATTTATGTTGCGTGGTTCGATTTATTTTAGATCCAAGGGAAACTCGTACATGCCAGGGCTACTTAATCACTTTCTGATTTATTGCAAGCTTTAAGCGGTTATAACAGTTGTTTATGTTTTACAAGCCTTAAGAACAATTACTATACAATTTAAACCTTAAATAATATAACTTCTAAAGCAATTAATACAGCTCAAAGCAATGCAAAAGCAATTACTAAAAAATCTACTAAATACAATAATAAAGCCTAATTCACTTACATTTCACCCGTATGCTACCTACAGTGCCAGGCAAGAGATCGTGGTTCCATCTTTTTCCACACATAGGAACACCATAAGTGACATAGCCGGTGTGAAGGGCCTAATCACTTCTAGTTACATCAAGCAGGATGTGTGGGTCAATCCTGCTCATTCCCTCCCATCGATTGTTCTTACTAAACCCAATTTATAGCAAAGCAAGACTTGGTCATTCTATTAGGCTGTGTCTACACTGGGCCACTTATTCCGGAAAATCAGCCGCTTTTCCAGAATAAGCTGCGAGCTGTCTACACTGGCCCTTGAATTTCCGGAAAAGCAACGATGGTCTACTGTACAAAATCAGCCACTTTTCCGGAAAAACTATTCTGCTCCCGCTCGGGCATAAGTCCTTATTCCGGAACACTGTTCCGGAAAAGGGCCAGTGTAGACAGCCCAGTAGTCTTTTCCGGAAAAAAGCCCTGATTGCGAAAATGGCGATCGGGGCTCTTTTCCGGAAAAGCGCGTCTACATTGGCCACAGACGCTTTTCCGGAAAAAGGGCTTTTCCGGAAAAGCAGCCTGCCAATGTAGACGCTCCTTTTCCGGAAAAACTGAAAACGGAATAGTATTCCGTTTTAAGCAGTTCCGGAAATTCACGCCAGTGTAGACACATCCTTAATGTTTACCAACTGATTATATATTGTGTAGGACACATAAAATGCTCAGTGCCCCTATTTGGGGTACATCCTGCTACTTAGGATGTTACTGCTATGTGCCCAGTTGACAGTTTCATGGCTACATCTGTACTTTTTGCTTATCAGAAACAAGTAACAGTACAAGGCAGCTTGTCCTGTGTGTTCTTGACGTGGTCTTGTGTGCCATGCTTAATCTGTATTGTTATGCAAAACATTTCCTGACTCTCACAGCTTCCTTTGACCCTGCCTGTGTGCTTTGACGCACTAGATTTGAAAGAGGCCAGAAAGCTGCACTTTGGATAAGGCAGACATCACCATTTATTGCCAAGGCAGCGTAGTCCAGGCTCCCCTACAATTTACAAACACCAGAGTTATGTACTGACTACTCAACCACACACTTCAATCAGGCAGCAGCAGAGGGGGAAAAAAGCAAATACAGTACAGTACTATGTTAAATGTAAAGTACTAAGAAAATTAAGGGAAAGCAGCATTTTTCTTTTGCATAATAAAAAGCTGTATGAAATCAATGATCAGTTGTACACTTTTAAAAGTACAGCCATGTTTTGTTCACAGTTACAAACAAACTCCATTCCGGAGCTGTTTGTAACTCTGAGGTTCTACTTTTCTACTTTATACTGTGCTATAGGGGAATTCTGCACCAAAAAATTAAATCATTCTGTGCACAATATTTACAAATTCTGAAAAAATCTTCATATTTTATATTTTAAAATAACACAATACAATCATACTGGTTCCAATTATTTTGGTAATTTTGTTTATTTAAACTATAGTACAATGGATGGAGAATGGAATTTGGGAGCATTGGAGGAAATCCCCAAACTCCCTCTGTCTAATAATAATTACTTCTAGTTATGGCTGCATATATTTGTTGACTGATATGCTCAGTATTACATTGGAAGCAACTGAAAAGCAAGTGAGGGCTGAGGACTCAAACACATTTTTTTGACTACTGAGCATTTTCAGAAAGATCAGTAGCAAACAGTTCATAAGAATTTATAAGGCTCTACTGTTCTTTACAGTAAGGCTCATTTACTCCACTCTGGCAGTGTAAAGATGCCTTAAAATGTTTACACCTGTTCTATACTCTTGGGGGAGTTCGTTAAGAACAATGGAACAATTCACTAAGCAGACAGGTTGCCACATTCTACTCTGCCTGAGGAGAGACAGCCTGCTCCGCATCCACCTCCTCAGAAACATCCCAAAGCCTTGACCCTCTATACTGAGCCTGCTGCAAGCACAGTCTTTCTCTCTCTCCCTCCCTCTCTCCCCTTCTGGCTTCTCTTTACTTCCCCCATCAGCTCATTTTTCTGTGGGGAAGCAAAGAAATCTGTGGGGGCCATGAAGTCTGCACATGTGCTGTGATGCAAAATTCCCCAGGAGTAATATTGGTTCTTAAATCAAACTAGGGATGTAAGCGAGTATAAGCCTAGGCTTCTCAGGTAGCCAAGTTGCTACTTGACTAGTTGCTTCCCCCTGCTCCCTTGCTGCCTCTGAAACAGAGGCAGCAAGGGAGGGAGCAGGAGCTGGTGCTAGGGGGGAGCTGGCTTAAAAGCCAGTTCCCACCATCACCATCGGAAGGCAGGGGAGGCAGAGGTGTAGCAGGGGACCTGGCACGAGCTGTGACTAAGCAGTCCCTGCTCGTGCCTGGTCCCAGATGCCGTGGTTATGCTTTTAAAATGTAGTAAAAGCAGAAATGCAGCATCTGGTACTAGGTATGAGCTGGGACTCGGCTGTCCCAGCTTGTCCCCGGTTGCTACAGTTCTGCCTTTCAAATGTGGTAAGAGCTTGGCAGCTCTTACTACATTTTAAAAGAAGAGCCACAACAAACCTCTTTATCAACCAATCGAGTAGTCAATGGAAATTCAAATCAAACAAGTTATAACAATACAAAAATGGAGTGGATGAACCCTAAGTGACAAAGAGGATTCTGTCTATTCCAAAGTCATTTTCCATTGTGAAAATGCAGTAATACTTTCTTTAGAAATTGAGGTTCCTCGAGGTGTCATAGGGAAAGCTGCCCTATGCCTTGGGAAAGGTCTTGTCCTGGCTGAGATACAGTTTAACGGTGGTGGTGACACTCGTTGTACCTCGATAATGGCAAAATCTCTTATTATTTACCTTGTAATTTGGGTAAACTGTTGCTGTTCTTCTAAAGCAGGGGTCTCCAAACTACGGCCCGGGGGCCGGATGCGGCCCGCGAGGCCCTCTCATCCGGCCCGTGGAGACCTTTTTGGATTCAAAGGCAGAAGAAGTGAGATTGTTTCAAAACCCATTTGAAGCAGATGTGGCCAGTTGTCCAGATGAACTGCAGCTGGAAGTCATTGAGTTGCAAGCAAATGACCTCCTTAGGGACAAGTTCAAAATAGGACTGGTGGGTTTTTACCAGTTTTTGCCCAAGGAAGACTTTCCTAATGTCAAAACTTTTGCATCAAGGTACCTTTCAATCTTTGGAACAACATACCTGTGTGAACAAACATTTTCAAGAATGAAATACGTGAAGAACAATTTGAGAACAAACTTGTCCGATGATAATCTCAGGTCACTGTTGATGTTAGGGACAACAAATCTAAAGCCAGAAATGTCTATTTTGGCATCCAGGAAACAATTTCACCATTCACACTAATACAGGTGTTCATGTGTAGTGTATGAATGTGTTATTAAATAATAACTGAATAAAATAATATTAAATAAATAATTAAAAACAACATCCATGTTTTGATTGTTTTTTATTTGGACCTCAAGTGTGTAGTCGGCCCCCGAACTGCTGTTTGATAGTTAATGCGGCCCTCGGGCTGAAAAGTTTGGAGACCCCTGTTCTAAAGGGATACCGGACTGAGATGAACATTGTGTACATGGAGCTTATTACTAATGAGGTTACTTCCTTGATTTAGCATTTTGGGATGCTAGATGGAACTTTGGTTTGACCCAGTATGGCCGTTCTTATGCTCTGAGGTGTGAGAGGTGTGGGCTCCACGTGGCCCTTAGTTTAGGTTGCTCCCTGTAAGTGGCAGACATGACTCTCCAGCTCCTAGACAGAGGGTCTAGATTGCTGTGCCCCTACTCAGAGATGCCATCCCGTGGTGGGTAAAGAACAGGTTAGGAACTATTTAGAAAAGCTAACCGTACATAAATCCATGGGTCCGGACTTAGTGCATCCGAGGGTACTGAGGGAGTTGGCAAATGTCATTGTGGAGCCTTTGGCTATTATCTTTGAAAAGTCGTGGAGATCGGGAGAAATCCCGGATTACTGGAAAAATGCAAATGTAGTGCCCATCTTCAAAAAAGGGAAGAAGGATGATCCAGGGAACTATAGGCCGGTCAGTCTTACCTCGGTTCCTGGAAAAATCATGGAAGGGATCCTTAAGGAATCCATATTGAGGCACTTGGATGAGAGGAAAGTGATTAGGAATAGTCAGCATGGATTCACAAAGGGCAAGTCGTGCCTGACCAATCTGATTAGCTTCTATGATGAGGTAACTGGCTCGGTGGACATGGGGAAGTCAGTGGATGTTATATACCTTGACTTTAGCAAGGCTTTTGATACGGTCTCCCACAATATTCTTGCCAGCAAGTTAAGGGATTGTGGATTGGATAAATGGACGGTAAGATGGATAGAAAGATGGCTAGAAGGCTGGGCCCACCGGGTAGTGATCAATGGCTCGATGTCAGGATGGCGGTCGGTTTCTAGCGGAGTGCCCCAAGGTTCGGTTCTAGGACCGGTTTTGTTCAATATCTTTATTAATGATCTGGAGCCTGGACTACGCTGCCTTGGCAATAAATGGTGATGTCTGCCTTATCCAAAGTGCAGCTTTCTGGCCTCTTTCAAATCTAGTGCGTCAAAGCACACAGGCAGGGTCAAAGGAAGCTGTGAGAGTCAGGAAATGTTTTGCATAACAATACAGGGGATGGATTGCACCCTCAGCAAGTTTGCGGATGACACTAAGCTGGGGGGAGAGGTAGATTGCTTAAGGGCAGAGATAGGGTACAGAATGACTTAGACAAATTGGAGGATTGGGCCACAAGAAATCTGATGAGGTTCAACAAGGACAAGTGTAGAGTCCTGCACTTGGGACGGAAGAATCCCAAGCATAGTTACAAGCTGGGGACCAACCGGTTAAGTAGTAGTTCTGCAGAAAAGGACCTGGGGGTTACAGTGGATGAGAAGCTAGATATGAGTCAACAGTGTGCCCTTGTAGCCAAGAAGGCTAATTGCATATTAGGTTGCATTAAGAGGAGCATTGCCAGCAGATCCAGAGATGTCATCATTCCCCTTTATTCAGCTTTGGTGAGGCCGCATTTGGAGTTTTGTGTCCAGTTCTGGGCTCCCCACTACAAAAAGGATGTGGACGCATTGGAGAGGGTCCAGCGGAGGGCAACCAAAATGATTAGGGGGCTGGAGCATATGACTTATGAGGAGAGGCTGAGGGACTTGGGTCTGTTTAGTCTGCAGAAGCGAAGAGTGAGGGGGGATTTGATAGCAGCCTTCAACTTCCTGAAGGGAGGTTCCAAAGAGGATGGAGAGAGGCTGTTCTCTGTAGTGACTGATGGCAGAACAAGGAGCAATGGTCTCAAGTTGTGGTGGGAGAGGTCCAGGTTGGATATTAGGAAAAACTATTTCACTAGGAGGGTAGTGAAGCACTGGAATGGGTTACCTAGGGAAGTAGTGGAGTCTCCATCCCTAGAGGTGTTTAAGTCTCGGCTTGACAAAGCCCTGGCCGGGTTGATTTAGATGGGATTGGTCCTGCCTAGAGCAGGGGGCTGGACTTGATGACCTTCTGAGGTCTCTTCCAGCACTATGATCCCCTCAACTCCCATTGGTCACGATTCTTCCCAGCCAAGGTAGCTGCAAAATCTGCTATTCACCGGAAATACTGATCCCTGACAAAAGTCCCTGGCCAGAGACCTCGCCTGCAAAATTCCTTGTCTACCTCAAACACCAATCCCTGTCCAAATTCTCTGTTCATCCCGAACACTGACTCCCACCTGCAAAACCCACAATACCCATCCATTTCCATTCCGTATGGAGACTGGAGCCCTCACCCCTCCTATATCTACCCCAACTCCCACCTCAAGCCAGAGCCCCTCCCCCTTAGGCCCCCCACCTCTGCCAAGAGCCCAACATCCTACCCCAACCCTGAGCCACCTCCCACACCCAAGCTCCCGCCCGTAGCCCAACCCGCACCTCAGCCCAGCGACCCCGCCCAAGCGCGGCACGCGAGCGAGGGAGAGACGATTGAGAGAGGGGGCGGGGCGCTCGCTTTCTGTACCTGCAGCGGAGTCCGGCCTCCGGGGCGTGTCCCTGGCTGGCCGCCATAGCAACGCGCTGCCACCAGGGGGCCCTGGACCCCCGGCAGCACCTCAGAGAGAGGAATCGAAACTCAGCCGGCGGCGCGACAGCCAATGGCGTTCGGCTTTGCTGCGAGAGCGCGCAGTCTCCGAGCCCGCCCCAGCCAATCGGCTGGCACCTTGCGGTGCGGCTGCCGGGCCGTGACCCTGGTGTCATGGCCGCCTGCATGCGGTGCCAGGTCTGCGGTCGGGCTAGGCTCAGGGAGCTGGTCGCCGCCGCCAGCTCCCGCCCGCTGCCCGGCACCATGAAGCGCTGGCTGGGGCTGGGCGCCCGGCTGGGGCAGGTGGCCCAGGCCCGAGGGCTGCAGGGCGGCGCCGAGGCTTACAAGGCGGTGTCGGTG
Organism: Pelodiscus sinensis; assembly: GCF_052426305.1. Lineage (NCBI taxonomy): Eukaryota > Metazoa > Chordata > Testudines > Trionychidae > Pelodiscus > Pelodiscus sinensis. The sequence continues at coordinate 178,945,068 of NC_143054.1, read as the reverse complement.
GAGGTGGGGAGCAGGTAACGAGGGGACTGCTGGGGGGGAAACCGTCCGCCCCGGGATCTCGTTTCCCCTCCACCGGCCTCGGACCGTGTCCTTCGCCTCTGAATCCCGGTGGCTTGGGCAAGACCTGTCCTGTATCCCAGCTTCAGTACAGATCTCTGGCCTCCCACTCCCCATCCCCGCCCCCCACGCCCTGCTAGAGCCATCTGCCCCTCGCTGCTCTGCCCCCTCACAAAACAATTCCTCCTGCAGGTGTTCTCCGCGCCTCACTTCTTCCGCTCCTCCCCACTCCCATTGCTTGTCACTTTTTTCTTTCTCTGACTCTACAGTGGCTTTCCGTCAGGCTGTGCCCCCTTGATCTCTGCTCCCCAGTGCCCGTTCGTGCCCAGTATCTGCTGAGAAGTGTGTGTTAGGAGGCGGGAGGGCCTGTGTAGCTTTGCCTCAGCCATCCCTTTTCCACCCTATAACATCCTAATGTGCAGCTAGTGGAGCTAAAGATAGACAATAATTGCTAAACTTGTTTAAAATCTACTGGCCTCCTGTTCTTTTTATTTTTATGTTTCTTGCATACAACTGATGTGCTGCTTCTCAGTAGCCCTTGCAATATATTGTTCTGGTGATAAAGTGATCTGAAATGAAAGTCCTCCCATCACAATGGCTAAGGTTGCCCATGTCATGGTGAAACTGGTGTTAAGTTGTGTTGGTATTTTATAAAGTAGAAAGATATTAATACTTTATCCTTAAATGGCTTGTGTATCTCACAAACAGTCATCCATATGTGGCTTCTTCCTGCAGTTTAAAGCATAGTGGCTGCCTCCCTTTCCCTTCATTTTGATGGCTTTTATTAATACATTTTAACAAAGGAGTTTGAAAGACTAGGGACCCGATTCCAGGTCCACAGGAATAAGTGGAAAAACTCCAGTTAACTTCACTGGGTACTAAATCAGGTTCCAATCAGCTGAAGTAAATAAGGAAATTGAATGTCATTTAAACTTTATCAGTAAGCGCTCGTGTACATAGTTGCCAAAGAATGGGCATATTTGTGTGTATTCATATAAAATGTGTATATCAGAGCCTCCACTGCACTTTTTCTATTAACATACTGCCTACTGTGACTGAGAAAAAGTGTGTCTGGGGGATGTAAACGTGGGGGGTGTAAATGTGTGGTTTTTTTTCCTTGCATACATACACCCTCTCATTTTGTGATGATCTTTATTTAATACATTCAGCCTTGAGACTAATGAAAGCCAATAATAGGCTTCTTAAAACTCTAAAGTGTAGGAGGGATTGGCTGGCTTCCAGTAGCAGACAGAAAAGTGACGGTCAACTTGCTGGCTGCATGCAGTCCGTTTTGGAAATCTGATTATGGGCCACAAGATATATTGCTAACACTGACGTTCTGCGGCTCCCAGTTGTCATTGTTCTCTGTTCCCTACCAGCGGTGGTGTCTGCAAATAGTGTCAGCAAAATGTCATGCAGCCCACAATCAGATTACCCTCATGGGCCAGAGATTGTCCACCATTTACTGATACAGAGCCTTTCACCTCTCAATCACTGGTTCAAATCTAGTCAAATTCAGTACCGACAGAGTTATTACTGCCTGGCTCTTACATTGCAGATGTGAAACCTGGATGCCACATGACTTACTACCTGATGCAGAAGGCAATTACAGTAGAGAATACAGGATGGAATTAGTTTGGAATTTAAGGATTCATCTACACTACTATGCATTTGGGCAGAGGGTGGGAGGAATAGCATGCACGTCAAAATGTTGTGCTGTGATTCCCGCATATGGATATAAAGACATTAATATAAAAGGTGTCTACTTCAAGCAAATGTTGCCTGCTTCAAACAGAATTACATTACTGCTAACTAGAAACTTTTTAGTTCATTCTCTTAGCATCCATGCGGGAGAGTTATAGCACATCACTTGAGTATGCACTGTTATTCATTCTCTTCCTACCTCTTCTCCTCTCCTCCATTGTTCATACTACAAGGCGCTGTAGACATTGCCTACATTTTTCTTTCATCTTAGAAAGTGGTCATTTCTGGAACCAAGACAAATTGCTGATCATTATGGCAGCTTGTATTCTTATTTTCTATTCTGTTGATTCAGATTTCAAGTATCCAGACTTATCAAAGCAAGTTTCTCTCATGAATAGTAAATATAATCAATATTTTCTAAAATATGAAACATAAAATATAAACATATTTATAGTTGAATAGGGAGGTATTGGTAAACTGGCCCTCATTTGTCACTAATGGCAGATATCCTCTTTAACAGAAATTTGAAAATTTCCTCAGGAAAACTGGCCAGATTTGCTGATGGATGTGCTGTAGTGGAGGTAAATATCTATGCAAACTCAAAATGTGTATGTTAACTTAGATAAATGTACTGTTTTTTGTTGAGATGTCTCAGCCAGTTGCATGGCAATAGGAGTCTGTCTGAATCCACAGTCGGCTACTGCATGGAAAACACTTTTTGCAAGGTTTTCAGAAGCCTCACCAGTGCACCGTGAATTTGTGTATTTCTCTTCACTTGAAAAATTCTCTGCTGAGAAGTGAAAATAAACGATACATTTATGAAAATTTATGAAAATATCTTTCCTAAAACTAATTTAACTGTTTTTAATCAAGTTAGGTGATACGTCAGTGATGGTCACAGCAGTCAGTAAAACAAAGCCTTCTCCATCTCAGTTCATGCCTTTGGTGGTAAGTATTAATTGTAATTATGCAAACACAAATTGATAATGATAAATAATAGTAGAGAAGTGGAACTTGAGTCCTCAGATATTTCAGTTGCGTTTTAATGTAAATTGTTCTGTCTCTGTGGCTATCTGAAGTAGAATAGCTATTAAATTCAGATGTATTACCATCTGACCTTCTTATAGGAGTGCAGGTTGGAACTCCTTGGTCCAGTACTGTTGGGACCTGAGTGGTCCCGAACCAGGGAATTTGCTGGACCAGGGGAGGTCAATGCTCCCTTACTAGCTGCCCCACTCCTGAGCTTCCAAGGCTGGGGCTCTCACCCTGATGCTGTCCCCACTGCTGCCAGGGTTCCCCGGACCACCCAGCCACTGACAGCCCCGCTCAGAATTCTTCCATCCAGTTACTGCTGGGGATTCCCCAGGGTTCCTGGGCCAAGACTTCCCTGTTGGCACCTGGTTCCACTGCTGTCGGGTGTTCTCTGAAGCCGTCTGGCCAACCCAGCCCCACTGCCTCTAGGGATTGGGTTCTCCAGCTGGGGCTTCACAGTCCCGCCTGCCCCCGATGATGCCAGGGAGTTTCCTGGCCAGGGCCACCCATCCCGCTACCTCCGGGGGTTCTCTAGCCACCCCCCCCCCCCCACTGCCACCAGGGATTTCCTGAGTTCCCTGGCCCAGATAAAGCTGGGGAGTTCCCTGCTGGGGCTATCTGGCTGCCCCTGACCCCACTGCAGGGGCCAGTCCTGCTCTTGCTAGGGGTCCTCCAGGGTTGTGCAGCCCAGGGCCGGCTGGCTGCTGCTCCAGTGAGTTCCCCAGCCAGGGCAGGAGCGCCTCTCTGCCTGGCTTGGCTGACACCAGAGTTCCCTGGCCAGGGTGGGGGCTCCCCGATAGTGGCCTGGTCCCGCTAATTTTGGGGGTTCTACAGCTGGGCTGGGGCTCCCCAGTTGCCACCTGACCCAGCTAGGGCTCCCCAGCCCTGTATTCTCCAGCTGGCTCCTGCCCACATCTCTGGGGCAGTTTGTCTAGCAAAATCCATGACCCTGCTGGACCACGGATGTTGCCAGACCAGAGAGTCCCAGATTAGGGAGGTTCAGCCTGTACTTTAATAAAGAACAGTAATTATAGTTTTGTTTACGAATCCTTGTTTTGTTCTATAAGGTTGACTATCGCCAAAAAGCTGCTGCAGCAGGAAGGATTCCTACAAACTACCTCAGAAGAGAGCTTGGTTCCACTGATAAAGAGATTCTCACAAGCAGAGTAATAGGTAGGACGAAGACTGAAAAGACAGTGTCCAGCACTTTCTTTTTGTTGTTTGTAATATATACACTGAAAGATTGAAAAAAGAGGGCTATCTGTAACCATTGCTTTCAGTGAATATTGCCTCTGTAGCAGTTTTGGGAGAATAGTATGCCTTAAAGAGCTGCTAAGTTCAGAACCATTTATCCTTTGGGGCTCCATGCACATTCTTTATATGAAAGCCCAAAATATCTAAAAGCTTGTGAGATTTCTCATTTGCTATTGAGATTGTAATTTCTTGTGCCTCAGCCTAGAGAGACATCATCTCCTGGAGCTAATTTTGTCAGGAGGGATGGAAAAAGAGACAACCAAATAGTTTTCTGAAGAAATAGGGAGAAAAGGAGACAGATCGTTTGGCCTAAATCAAGATGGGGAATCTAAGGCCCAGGGGTTGGATGTGGCCCCCAGCTTGCCTAGATCCGGCCCCCAAGACTTGAAGCTCCCCCCAGCATTGGGGAACCTGCACCGGTGCTCCAGTCTCCATGGGGCTGGAGCACACAAAATCTACTAGCCTGGGCCCCCCCAGGCTCTGGTGTGCAAGAAAAATGTGGACAGTGTCTTTCGCCATTTAATTCAGGAGCAACCCTGAGTCGGTGAGGGTTTGGTTTGATTGGTTGGGTTTTTTTGCTTCTCACTTGTGTGCGGCCCCTGACTGATTTTTTTTCTGTAGCTCAGTGGCCCCCAACCCAAAAAAGGTTCCGTTGACGGAGCCATGTAGATTTGTTTGTTTGGCAAAGTCAAATGAAGCCGCGATTTAAATGATCGCGGCTTCATTTAAATTTACGTGGCTGCCGCGCTGAGCCAACAAACAGCTAATCAGCTGTTTGACCGCTCAGCGCGCTAGTCTGGACACTCCCCCGTCGACATCAAAGTCCTTTGTCGGCAGCCCCGGTAAACCTCATCCCACGAGGAATAACGGGGCTGCCGACAAAAGGCTTTGCTGTTGGCAGGGGAGCGTCCAGACTAGCACGCTGAGCAGACAAACAGCTGATCAGCTGTTTGTTGGCTCAGCACGGCAGCCATGTAAATTTAAATGAAGCCGCGATCATTTAAATCGCGGCTTCATTTGACTTTGCCTATGTGTCTAATCTACATGCCTCTGCCGACAGAGGCATGTAGTCTAGACACAGCCTTAATGTATCCTCCTTTCTCATTGTCTGAAAAATCGTATCCAAGATGCCCAAAACTTGTCTCATGAATGAGATGATGGAAGCGTATGGCTCAATGTTTGTTAAAACTACGCGGGATCCCAGCTATAAGTCGCCCTGGTATACAACCATTTCACACTAAAGTTGTTGCCGTTTGTAGGAGCTGATGCATTGTAAGTCGTCTGATTCCCCTCTATAAGTCGTGCAAAACACTCCCTCCAATTTGCTTAAATGGAAGTCAGCCGTGGGAAAAAAATTCCCCACTTAAGTTGTTTTGGTGTAAGTCCAAGTTTTTTGGAATGTATCTTGGGCTTATAGGGAGGACCCCCTGTAGCAGGACTTACTCTTAAGAAGGGATAGGATTGTAAACAGTAAGCTCTAGTCACTATGCAGAGGTATATTAATAAATCAGACTGAAAAATCAATTTAAAAAAAATACAACACTTGCATAATAACTTCACTATTGAGTTGTGTTGCTTTTCATTACATGTCATCATACTAGAAGCTCTCTGAAGCTAGGACTTGACCTTTGTTTATGTCTGTAAAGCATCCAACACATTTATACTGCTACTAATAAATACTCATATTTTCAAAATGTGTTCTTTTCAGCAGCAGATAATTAGTGAGCTCCTTATGCATCCATCCTTCAAAAGTCAGTTTGGACATAATTACTGATTGTTAGTGTTTTCAAGGCCCTTTGAGATTCATGCTCTTAAATAGGAATTTTCAGAGGAAGTTCTAACTGGATAAAAATGGCAGTTTTTCATATTGATGTTTTAGTGACTTTTTTTTAAAAAACTTCATTATTACTGGATTGGGTCCTTGATGGAGTTTCTGGAATAAGATTTACTTTATGCTGAGCCTAAAACAACAGAGCAAGGCTATTGTAGGGTTTTTTCTTTATGAACACTTTATCTTTCTTGGTTAGTTTAAAAAAATGAAAAGATAGGCTAGTTCAGGGTTTCTCAACCTTTTTTTTATAAAGTACCCCCCTTTTTAAAAAAAAAATGTATAAGTACCCCTTTAAAAAAAATTAGAAGTACCCACAATTTCCAGGCACACACATTTTTTTATCATTGCAACACATTTGTTTAAACAACTTAATCGTAGCTGGGAGGGCAATGACATTTTTGGGTGTAAAAAATAAAAAAAAATAGTAAAGTGCTGTAAAACTTAAAACAAAAATTCAGTTTTCTCCAAATTTCAGTTGTGTTAACATACCCCCCCAGACTTTTCTCGAGTACCCTTATGGGTATTCGTACCACTGATTGAGAAACACTGGTCTAATTGACACTTGCAATATAACCATTTTTAGGCAGGTAAGTTTGGTGGTTTTCTGAGTCCTTGCTCAAAACCGATTCCAGTTAGATGTACATGTGCTGCATGCACAGTAATCAGAAAGTTTTTCCCTTAGTAGCACCCACTGGGTCAGTTGTGGAACCTTCTGGAATGGAGCATCCATCATACTCAACATATGACTCTGCACCTCTTTAGATCCTTCTTACTACCAGTGATAGTCATTGGAACTGCGGTGGCTTGTTTAGCAAGTTCTTTTCTTGTTTCCCTAGCCTTTCATTTAATTGTAGTCTTAGTATTGGTTTTAGTTATAGTTAATTAGCATTTAGTTGTTGTGAGTGTGCGTTTCCCCTCTACCCCAACTGCTAATTTCCCCTCGGAAACTTGGGGTATGCCTGAGTCCCAAAGGTTCAAACACTGCAAGTCCTGCAATAAGCTCATGCCAATGGGCATCTCCCATGACACTTGTTTGAAGCATATGGAGGAGGTGCACATCCACTTGCTTTCCCCTCTGTCAGAGTAGGTGGCAAGAAGGAAGTGAGAAGGCCCCCCAATTGAGAGGGTCATATATTGAGCACCATGGAGGCAGCACTGCAGGAGTGCTCCAAAGTTGACCCAACAGGTCCTGCTAGGGGAAGAAACTTTGATGCCAGTGCTTGTGGTGCACATACACCTAGCAGGAATGATATGGGCAACACATTTTAAACAGTAACAAGAAGAGGAGTAACTTTTTTCTAATTTGTAATGTTATCATTTAAACCACCAACATTTATGTATTATTTTATGTAAGGGGAAGCTTAACTGTGTAAAAAGGTTATTACAGGCAGTCCCCGAGTTCAGTTACGAATGGGGCTTTTCTCGCCCCGGAGCACGCGGGCAGCGGGACAACCCAGACGCGCCGCGGCTGTCCCGCTGCCCGCGTCCTACGAGGCTTTGCTCCCCGTCTCTGTGGTCTTCTGGTCTCCAGCAGACCAGGGAAATGGGGAGCAAAGCCGCGGAGCACGCGGGCAGCGGGACCGTGGTGCGTCTTGGTTCGCTGCCCGCATCTCCCTGGTCTGCTGGTGGGGGGGGGGGGCGCAGCTAGTGTGCCCCCACCCCCCCCCAGCAGACCAGGCTTTTCTCCTGATGCCTATGGTAGAGCTGATTTGGGGACACCTGGGGCACTCTGGGCACTACTGGACCAACCCGACAGCACCCTAGCTGCTCTGCCCCAGGCGTCCCCAAGTCAGCCTTTGCTGAAACTGACCAGCGCTGACTACAGGAAGCCTGAGGCAGAGTTGCTCTGCCCCGGGCTTCCTGGAGTCAGCCGCTGATCAGTTTCAGCAGCAGCTGACTTTGGGACGCCTGAGGTTCTTAAGTTGAATCTGTATGTAAGAACTGGCGTCCAGATTCAGCCCGTTGAAACTGATCAGCGGCTGATTCCAGGAAGCCCGGGGCAGAGCAACTCTGCCTCAGGCTTCCTGTAGTCAGCCGCTGGTCAGTTTCAGCAGCGGCTGAATCTGGATGCCAGTTTCGACTTACAAACAGATTCAACTTAGGGACTGTAGGTTTGTTCCTAGCTTGTACGTAACCCAGGGACTGCCTGTACTAACTCTGACTTGGAGCTCAGGAATTGCAGAGTAGATCAGACCTCTGACACATTGTTTGGTTTCCTGTTCTTGTGAGTGGTAGTTAACATGTACTTCAGAGGAAGACATTAGAATCCCCATACTGGACAACTGTGAAATAACTTGCTCACAGAGGAGGTTTCTTACTAATTCCCACTGCTTAGTGGCTGTCGTATATCTTGAAGCATGAAGAATAATGTTCCTGATATTTTTATCTTGTCTAATGTGACAGTGAATATTCTCATCTCATAATTTTTAAATGGTGCTCAGGTCTTAGTCTAGATATCTTTTGGCAGAGTTCCACAAGTTAATTAGGCTTTGTGTTTGTAAAAGTTTCAAATGTGTTGGCTGGTAATTTTTGGGGAGTATTTTCCTCTTATAATAAAAAAGAAAAGCGTTAAAGATTGCTCAAATTATATCTTTGTCTCTTGGTACTGCATATATGTCTGTCATTCATCTCCACTCACTCTGCTATAAACAGTCGTAATCTTAATCTTTCCATGTATGAATGTTTTTTTTTACAGATCGATCCATTAGGCCACTCTTCCCAGCAGGTTATTATTATGATACCCAGGTGGGTCCATTAATTTTAATGGTAGTCACAGTTCTATGGGAGTCAAAAGAAAGCTGTTTGGGCAAGCTTCCAAAATGGGTTCATTTTTTTCAAAATAGTGTTACCTGTTGGTACAGTTGAAGAATTAACAGTAGCATCCTTTAATATTTCAAGAAGTAGTATTGCTTAACACAGGCCAATTACTCATTACTACAAGAAAGCTATTTTTTTAACTGGTCTGACTTCAGACTCACTCTCTCAAAGAAATGAGTGAGATTTATTCCTGGGATAAAGTAATTTAACTAACTAGGAGATGTCATTCTTGCTCAGTGACATTTTAGATGAAACTATGATTAATGCTTATGTTGCATGTCAAATAGAATAGGCTAGTGAATGACCTTAAAAATAGTGTCCCAAAAGATTTTCATTGCAAGTCCATACTACCATTTTCTGTTGTAGAAGGTGAGGAAAAAAAGCTCATATGTTGTTTATTTGTGCAACAAAATAAAAAATAATCCTTAAACCCCAAAAATCTATCCATGTATTTCTTGTCAATATTTTAAGGTTGTCTCATTATGCAATTTTCTTTCTCACATTTGTTACTTCTTATTAAGGATGTCAATGAGTAGTTGACTAGATGATTAACCAATAAGCCTAGGTTTATTGGTTAATCTAGGCAACTACTCGGATTCACCTCCCCAAACTGCTGCCTCTGTATCAGAGGCAGTGGGGGGGGAGGTGGCTTAAAGCTGGTTGCCCCCATCACTGGCACTGTGGTGCCGCCTCCTCTCCTCACTGCCTCTATCAGAGTCAGCAGTGCGGGGGGTGGGGCAGGTACAGGGGAGGCTGCTGCGAAGCAGCTTCTGCCCATAGCAAACCAGGGCCTGCAATGGGACAGAGGCTACTTCGCGGCAGCAGCCTCTGCTCATGGAGGTCCCACGCTTGCCACTGACAAAGGCTGTTCCACATCCTGTGGAGAAGCCTCTGTGCGAGGCTAGTCTGGGCCTGCTGGCGACAGAGGCTGGTTCCTGCCTACAGTCCAGGCCTCAATGAATAAGAGTCTGCTTCACGGCAGCCTCCCTCAACAGCCTCTGTCTGCAGGGAGCTCAGATTCCCTGCAGACAGGGGCTGCTTCCACCCTGTGCTGCTGCCTCTGTATCAGAGGCAGAAGCCTGGGGCAGCAGGCTACTGGCCCACAAGGGGAGCTAGTTTTTAAACTGGCTATCCTTGCAGACCAGCTCCTTCCTGGCACCCCATAGAGTGGCAGGGGGCTCCCCAGGAGTGGAGCCGAAGGGTGCTGGCTGCTGGCCCTGCCCCCTGGGACTATAGAAGTCGACTAACCACTAAGAATTTATGCGGTTAGTCAACTATTCTATTATCTGCTATCCCTACCTCTTAGAGTAATCTCATTATTAATATTTCTGAAATATATGTTATAGGTAAAGATAACTTCGTAACATTGTAAGAGCCTGTGTTTGCTCCTAATTTGGTGATTCTTGGTGTTGAATATCATTTTTCTCCATCAGCTCGTTGATTTATGTAGTTGAACATTTTTTCTCTTTATATGAGTTCATATAATTTTTAGGTTATTGTATATGTTGTTTCTTGCAAGTGTTTTGGTTTAAAAAAAATATAGCTTAAAATTCTTCCATTGTCTTTTATATTATACCAGATCATTTGTAATCTTTTAGCAGTAGATGGTGTTAATCAGCCTGACGTTTTGGCAATTAATGGAGGTAAAAATTTTAAATACTTGGTACACTTTTTTTTAATGTTTGTATTTATGTAATCATTTAAAATATATATCTTATAATTTTAGCATCTGCAGCACTTGCGTTATCAGATATCCCGTGGAACGGTCCTATTGGTAAGTAAAGTATTTTAGAATAAGAAATAACTACATCAAGGAAACAGTGCAATAGTAAAGCCACAGTTGAAAAAAAATTACAATGACCCTGCCAATTAAATATCTAGAGACACAAAGTGGGTAAGGTAATATATTTCATTGGACCAAATTCTGTAGGTGAGAGAGACAAGCTTTTGAACTTTTAGACCCGAAGAAGAACTCTGTACACTCAGAAGCTTGTCTCTCTCACCAACAGAAATTGATCCAATAAAAAGCTGCTACTCACCCATCTTGTTTCTCGAGTACAACAATACTTCATATAACTTGAAATCTAGTCATTTTAAGATTAAAGGTAGTTTTAGGTAGTAAATGTGTCCCAGATTCCGCAGTCAATTTATATGGTTTTAACTATGTTTGGGGTTTTTTTCTTCTTTAGTGCTATGTCAAGATCCACACAAACAGGGAGAACTGATTATATAGAGCAAATAGTGAAACTATACAAAAAGTTGTAAATATACAAACTAAAGCTGAAAAAGAGAGACTATATTCATCCTGATCTTGTGTAGTTTTAACAATAGTAACCACAGAACTACAGACAGATGTGTGATCAGCGAAATAATGTCCATGAACGTTGAGTAGTTATTACAGAAGTTTAAACAAAATTGTAATAGTATTGCAACAACTATCTGAAAACCAAGGCATAGTGCTCAGGTCAGATTTTTTGTAATTCTTTATCTGCAAAGTTACATTAATGACCAGTAAATTACCTTCTAATTTTCATATTCGGAGGAAATATCCCCATGACTATGAAGTATATGGAAAAATCATAGAGTTCATGATTCTAAAGCTGGGGTCTCCAACCTTTTTGAGCATGAGATCACTTTTTGAGTTTCAGTGCAATCTAAGATTTACCTCAACCCAAATACCCTTGCCCCACCTCCTTCCCGCCCCTTCTCGGAAGTCTCACCCCTACTCACTTCATCTTCCCTCCCCCATCCTCACTCACTTTCCCCAGGCTGGGGCAAAGGAGCTGTGCAGAAGTGGTGGGGAGGAGCAGCTGAAGTGCTGACACTTGATACTCTTGGCCAAACCAGTCAGGATCACTTGTCAGAGACTCCAAGATCTATCGGTAGATCCCAATCGACTGGTTGGTGACCACTGTTATAAGAAATGGTAGACGAGAGAACAGCAAAATAGAGAGAGTGGATTTCAGAAATGCAGATTTTAGTAAACTCAGCTGGTAGCTAAGGTCCCATGGGAAGCAAGACTAAGAGGAAAAACAACTGAAGACAGTTGGTAGTTTTTCAAAGGGACACAAAAGTAAACTATACCACCGAGTAGGAAAGGAAGAAAATATGGTAACAGACCACCTTAGCTTACCCAGGAGATTTTACGTGATCTAAAAATCAAAAAGGAGTGTATAAAAAGTGGAAACTAGGACAAATTACAAAGGATGACTAAAAGCAAACAACGCAAATATGCAGGGGCAAGAATAGAAAGGCAAAAGCACAAAATGAGCTCAACCTAGCTGGAGACATAAGAGGTAACAAGAAGACATTCTACAAATATATTAAAAGCAAGAAGACAACCATGGGCAAGGTAGGCCTATTGCTCAGTGAAGAGGGAGAAACAATAACAGGAAACCTGGAAATGGCAGAGGTGCTTAACAATTTCTTTGTTTCGGTTTTTGTCAAGAAGATTGATGGTGCCTAACATAGTGAATACTAGTGGAAATGGGGTAAGTTTAGAAGTTAAAATAAAAAAAGAATGTTAAAAATTACTTAGAAATGTTAGATGTCTGCAAGTCACCAGGGCCTGATGAAATGCATCCTAGAACACTCAAGGAGCTGATAGAAGAGGTATCTGAGCCTTTAGCTATCATCTTTGAAAAGTCATAGAAGTCAGGAGAGATACCAGAAAACTGGAAAATGGCAAATACAGTGCCCATCTATAAAAAGGGAAATAAGAACAACCCAGAAAACTAGAGACCAGTCAGTTTCACTTCTGTGCCAGGGAAGATAATGGAGTAAATAATTATCTGCAAACATCTGGAAGATAATTAGGTGATAGGTAACAGCCAGCATGGATTTGTAAAGAACAAATCATATCGACCAATCAGATAGCTTTCTTTGTTAGGATATCAAGCCTTGTATATAAGGGAGAGGCAGTGGATATGGTATACTTAGACTTTAGTAAAGCATTTGGTACGGTCTCACATGACCTTCTTTTCAATAAACTAGGGAAATACAACCTAGATAAGGCTACTATAAGGTGAGTGCATAACTGGCGGGGTAGCTGTATTCAGACAAGAATCAGAGGGGAGCCGTGTTAGTCTGAAACTGCATAAACAACAAGAAGTCCTGTGGCACCTTATAGACTAACAGATTTATTGGAGCATAAGCTTTCATGGGCAAAGGCATAAGCCTCTGACAAAGTGGGTTTTTGCCCACGAAAGCTTATGCACCAATAAATCTGTTAGTCTATAAGGTGCCACAGGACTTCTCGCTGTTCTCAGAGACTAGTTATTAACGGTTCACCATCACACTGGAAGTGTAGGGGTCTGTTTTGGGACTGGTTCTGTTCAATATCTTCATTAGAGACTTAGATATTGGCATAGAGAGTAAGATTATTAAGTTTGCAGCTGATACCAAGTTGGGAGGGGTTGCAAGTGCTTTAGAGGTCAGGGTCATAATTCAAAATGATCTGGACAAACTGGAGAAATAGTCTGAGGTAAATAGGTTGAAGTTTAATAAAGAAAAATGCAAAGTACTCAACTTAGGAACAATCTGTTTCACACATACAGAATGGGAAGCGACTGTCTAACGAGTACTGCAGAAAGACATCTAAGGGTCATAGTGGACAAGCTACATATGAGTCAACAGTGTAACATTGCAAAAAAAAAGAAAATGTGATTTAGGGATGCATTAACAAGAGTGTTGTAAGGAAAAAACAAGAAGTCATTCTTCTGCTCTACTCTATGCTGATTAGGCCTCAGTTTGAGTATTGTGTCCAGTTCTGGGCACCACATTTCAAGAAAGATGTGGAGAAATTAGAGAAGGTCCAGAGAAGAGCAACAAAAATGACTAAAGGTCTAGCAAATATGACCTCTGAGGGAAAACTGAAAGAATTGGGATTGTTTAATTTAAAAGAGACACAACTGAGAGGGGACATGATAGAAGTTTTCAAGTATCTAAAAGGGATTTACAAGGAGGAGGGAGAAAAATTGTTCTCTTTGGCTTTTGATCATAGGGCAAGAAGCAATGGGCTTAAATTGCAGCAAGGGAGGTTTAGGTTGGACAGTAGGAAAAATTCCAGTCAGGGTGGTTAAACCCTGGAATAAATTGCATAGGGAGGCTGTAGTCTCTCCATCACTGGAGATACTTAAGAGCTGGTTGGATAGACATTTATCAGGGATGATCTAGATCAGTGTTTCTCAACCAGTGGTATAAGTACCCTTAAGGGTACTTGGGAGAAGTCCGGGGGGTACATCAACACAACTGAAATTTGGAGAAAACTGAATTTTTGTTTTAAGTTTTACAGAGTTTTATTATTTTTTTACTTTTTACACCCAAAATTTTCATTGCCTGCCCAGCTATGATTAAGTTGTTTAAACAAATGTGTTGCAACAGTAGAAAAAAAAATTGTGTGTCTGAAAACTGTAGGTACTGGGGGTACTTAAAAAAAAAAGTGTGGAGGGGTGCTTTATAAAAAAAAAAGATTGAGAAACACTGATCTAGATGGTGTTTGGTCCAGACATGAGTGCAGGGGCCTGGACTTGATCTCTCGAGGCCCTTAAGTTGTAGTATTCTATGATATTTCGCAACAAGTTTTTGTACTTCTATGAAAGCTTCTTCTCCTGTATAACTATTTCAGTTTACATACCCCAAGCATTTTTTTAGTTTATTGGCAATATTAAAACATTCTCTGGAAGGATTTGGATGGGGAGGGCAGACATGCCATAACCATTTATTATTTTATTCAAAGGAATAATCTTTAGTTTTGCAGCATTTCCAGTAAATTGCAGGAAATATTCATTCACCAGGCAAGTCTTACTGTTTTCAAACTGGTTAGTACAGCTGCACCCCGAGTCGTGAACGGTCGAGTTACGACCATTTGCACTTACGGCCAAAGCTCCCATGGAGCAGTCGTAAAGGCGGTCCCCGAGTTACAAACGCGACCCGCGCTTACACGCGACCGAGCTGTTCGTAAGTCAATGGGGTCCGAGTTACGAACGGATCGAGTTACGGCGAAGTGTTTGGTCCATAACTCATTCGTAATTCGGAGAGAGGCTGTATCCTTTTCCCTTCAGTCTAACATTTCTAGACACTAAAATGTTATTTAACTGGAGTAAAGGTTGGTAGAATGTATAAGTGATTTAAAGATTTTATAAAGCTTAAATAATTAGACACTTACAAAATTCTGCATTGACATGAAAGTTTAACTCTAGCTTAATGGAGGTTATTGCCTGGAATCTCTTTTAGTTTTCCAGATTTTTTAAATACTTATCCCTGAAGGGGCCCTGTGTAGAAAAGTGCAGTATTTGGGCTTTTGTTTTCTGGACCACCCCTTCTCTTCCAACTTTTACTCAGTGTTAACTGGGGCTCTTTTGGCATCCTGAATGTCTCATAGGAAGGTAACATAAATTGCTCAAATGGAGATATCACTTCATAATGTATTTTTCTTCAGCTGATTCATGTTTCAGGAAAATGGCTTATCCCGACTACCAACAAAAATAAGTTTATGTACTTTGGGGCATAACATTATTATTATTATTATTATTATTATTATTATTATTGGTGATACTGCAATAATGGCACTACCCAAATAAGCCAGAATTATCTAGTGTAAATAACTTGACTTGCAAATTGTCTGCATAGTTTGAATAAACTTTTAATTTTATAACAGTCAAAAGGTCATCTGGCACAAACACACACACACATCCCACTATTTAAATATATTAGTTATTTTAATAATTACCTCTGAAAGTAAACCAAATAAAAATGGTCCTTTTGAATGAACTCCTATATAGATGTAAAAATTAACTTCTGGAGTTTCTTCTTAGGTGCAGTAAGAGTAGGAATGGTTGATGGAGAAATTGTTGTTAATCCAACTCGAAAACAAATGTCTTCTAGTACCTTGAATTTACTGGTTACTGGAGCGCCTCATAGTAAAATTGGTAAGCTGTTAAAATTATTCATCTTTGATGTTTAGATAAAAATTGAGCACTTTCCAAGAGGAGCCACCCTTGAAATACTACCTTTATAATCAAGATGTGATTGGAACAGAAATTGTGAGGAAATTTTTTTCTAGTTTGATTTGGAAGGAAGTCATATGTTGGAATTTCTTTACTGTATTAAAGAGATCTTTAATATCAATTAGATAATACATGCCCCCTGCTTATTCAATTGAACTGCAACATTGATAGATTTTTCTTTGTGCTTTGGAATATGTTTTCAAGAAAAGGGGTTTTTTTTTTATTGTAATACAGTGAAATTTGAGTTAATTGTCATGTATCCTAGCAGCCAGTAAAATTTTAGTCCCCTCAGGATCCAGATTTTGTGATGCAGTGGTGTTCTTAGAGAATTTAACTCTTATTTAAAAGCACTGGAAATCTTGGATTATAAATCTGTTTAAGATATATTTTTTCTTAAATTTGTTAAATTAATATTCCTTTCAAAAACTTGGAAATTTTCTCACTTATAATGCTGTGACGGCGCGTTGGGGGTTCCCCGTCTCCTGCACCCCGAAATGGCACAAACAGACTGCACCAGCCAGTGGAATTGAGGGTGGTTTATTGCTCCTCCAGCACAGCGCAGCACAGATGTAATCTGGTTCCAGGAACTGGGCTAGGATGCCTCAGGCCCCCTTGAGATGGGGGAGACTGGCCCCTAAACTCCAGCCCCTTCTCCTAGGCTCTTCTCCATGCCCTCCGACAGCCAGCAACCAACTCACTCACTTCCAGCCCTGCCCCCAGCCAAGGCAGCATCCACCTTCCTTTGTTCCTCTCCATGGGGGGTGTCTGGCCACTGGTTTGCATAGTGACTCATCCTGTTTTGCTGGGTCGTGGTACCCACGGCAGCCAGTGGGGGTTCCCCCAGAGCCAGCAGCATAGAAACCAGCCAGGTACCCCCACTACGTCACAGTTCTCCCCCCTCCGAGAGCGAACTGAGCAGGGTCACTCCGCTCGTGACCTAGGGAAGTTCGGGTCCTCTGCGTGGGAACCCGCCCTGGGGACATGGGTGCTCCCCTTGACTCGGGCCGGCCGTGGCGAGGCCCCACATGAATTGGCTTCCCTCTGTCCACTCGCCGCCCCGCTCCAGGGTGACTGGCCCAGGCCTGTCCTCGGGGGTCACACCCACCCTTCCGCTGGCCTTGATCTCTGGCCGGGGTCTCTCGGGCCGGGGCCATGAGCCCAGCGAGCCTTCTCTGGACAGCCAGGGCGGCTCCCACCCCCGATGCTCCATCCAGGGAGGACTTCCCCTCCCATAACTCTCTCAGCCAGCCCAGAGGGTCTATCTGGGGTAGAGACCCCCAAGCCGCTTTCCTCCTGTCTTGGGCCTTCCCGCCCCTCTGGCAGGAGTCACAGGACCGGCAGTACCGCTGCACGGCTGTAAAGATTCCCGGCCAATAGAAGTGCTGGAGCAGCTTCAGCCGGGTGCTCCGGATCCCCCGGTGGCCCCCAACGGGGACATCGTGGGCCAAATACAGCAGCTTGAGGCGATACTTTCGGGGGACGACCAGCTGCCGCTGGACCCCCCATGCCCTCACCTTCCTGGGGGGGAGCCACTCACGAAACAGGAGCCCATGCTCCCGCAGGAATCTCTCCTGGCCACCTCTCCCCCGGGACTGAGCTGCATGGAGGCCAGCCTGGTCCCTCAGCCTCTGCAAGGAGGGGTCTGCCTGCACCTCAGCCTGGAATTCAGCTGCTGAGGCAGGGATCGGGACCTGTCCCCCACCTCTGCCTAGGTCCAGAGTCCCAGCCTGGCTGGACCCCGTGTCCACTGGGATGGGACCCTGAGGACGCTGCCAGGAGTCCTTCCCTGGACCCACGTTGTCAGCCCCCCGCTGGCTCTGGCTCCGGGTAGTGACTAGAGCCCGCTGGGATTCATGGGGCCACTCCTCTAGGTCGTTCCCCATCAGCACCTCGGTGGGCAAGTGCGGGTGCACCCCCACTTCCTTGAGGCCTTCCTTCGCCCCCCATTTCAGATGCACCCTGGCTACAGGCACCTTAAACGGGGACCCGTCTATGCCCTTCAGGGTCAGCTGCGCGTGGGGTAGTATCCGCTCCTGGGCCACTATGTCAGATCGGGCCAGAGTCACCTCCGCCCCCGTGTCCCAGAAGCCCGTCACCTTCCTACCATCCACCTCCAGGGGTATGAGGCACTCGCTCCGCAGGGGCCGTCCTGCCCCCACCCGGTACACGGAGAAATCCGCCTCCTGAGAATCCGACCTCCCAGGGGAGGTGCACTGAGCATCCTTCCCCTCTCTCTGAGCTGAGGTTTGCCTGCCAGCCCCTGCCTCTGGGGCAGCCTGCCCTTCCTCCCGCCCCAGCCAGTTAACCCTGGAAAGTCCCCGGTCCTGGGACCTGGTGCACTGAGCCCTCTTGTGGCCTTTTTGCCCACAGCGCTGGCAAGTTAGGCTTTGGGCTGTCTCTGTCCAGGCCCTGGCTGGTTCTCTGGGGCGCAGACGACCTGTTCCTTGGTCTCGCCCCGTAGTTGACTCCCTCCGTCGCTCAGCCGAGATCCGGTCTCTGCGCGGTTCCCTTTCTCTCCGGGACTCCCGTTCACACCCGGACCGGCTCTCCGTGAACTCATCCGCCAGTCTCCCGGCCTCCTGGGGATTCTCTGGTCTCCGGTCCTTGAGCCACAGCCTCAGTTTGGGTGGGCACACTTCATAGAACTGCTCCATCATGACCAGCTTGAGCAGCTCCTCTGCGGTCTGGGCTCCGACTCCAGACACCCACTTGCGGCAGTATTGCGCCAGGCGGGAGGCCAGGTCCACATAGGTCTCCCGTGGCCCTTTCTGTACCCCCCGGAACTTCTTCCTGTACATCTCGGGGGTCAGCCCGAACTTGTGCAGCAGGGCCTCCTTGACTCGGTTGTAATCCCCTGGCTGTAGGTCCTCCAGCTGACTGAGCACTCCGGCCGCCTCCTGGTTCAGTGCGGGGACGAGCTCCTGCAGCCAGTCAGCCGGGGGAACCCGTTGCAGTCCACAGGCCCTCTCAAAGGAGCTGAGGAACCCGTCTATGTCACCCACGTCCTTCAGTTGGGCCACCGTGAGCCTCTCCAAGCGTCTGGCAGTCCTGGGACCCTGGGGCCCATCCGCACTTGGCGCAGCCGGTGCCCCGCCGGTTCTCCACTCTGCCATGGCCAGCTCATGCTGCCGCTGCCTCTCTCGATCCTGGCGGTCCCTCTCTCGGTCCTGGCGCTCCCTCTCTCGGTCCTGGCGGTCCTTCTCTCGGTCCTCTACTTCCAATTCCCTGATCCGCAGCTGGATCTCCAGCCGCCGCAGCTCCGCTGGGCTGGCCCCTGCCCTAGATGGGCTATGGCTTGCAGGCCTCCCGGGAGACGCTGTCTCATCTCTCCGGTGGGTTCCAGCGCTCCTCCCCCTCTCTGAGCCTGACACACTCTCAGGGGGGGTCTGGCTGCTTCCCCTGGGGACAAGATCCTGGCCCTGTGGCTGGTCATTCTCTTCCAGCTGGGTAATCAGCTGGGCCTTGGTTGCTTTCCGCACAGGCAAGCCCCTCTCTCTGCACAGCCCCACCAGCTCTGCCTTCCAGAGTCGGGCGTAGGCCATCTGCCCGCTGGGCCCCTCGGTGCAGACTCACCAGTCTAGTGCTGCAGCGCCCCACGATTCCCAGGAACCGCTTCGCTCTGTCTCCAGCACGCCTGGCTCCAGGGCTCTTGCTTCTACTGCGCCTTGTCGCTTGCCGCTGGGAGCTCCATCCACGGGGTGCAGTGCATCCCACTCCTGACACCAGTGTGACGGCGCGTTGGGGGTTCCCCGTCTCCTGCACCCCGAAATGGCACAAACAGACTGCACCAGCCAGTGGAATTGAGGGTGGTTTATTGCTCCTCCAGCACAGCGCAGCACAGATGTAATCTGGTTCCAGGAACTGGGCTAGGATGCCTCAGGCCCCCTTGAGATGGGGGAGACTGGGCCCCTAAACTCCAGCCCCTTCTCCTAGGCTCTTCTCCATGCCCTCCGACAGCCAGCAACCAACTCACTCACTTCCAGCCCTGCCCCCAGCCAAGGCAGCATTCCACCTTCCTTTGTTCCTCTCCATGGGGGGTGTCTGGCCACTGGTTTGCATAGTGACTCATCCTGTTTTGCTGGGTCGTGGTACCCACGGCAGCCAGTGGGGGTTCCCCCAGAGCCAGCAGCATAGAAACCAGCCAGGTACCCCCACTACGTCACAAATGCCCACTATATACATCATCAAACTGGCAATATGGCAATTTCCGTTTTATCATGTTTAATTCACTAATATTTGTTAGTGACTTATCTATTTTATAAGTAGAGCAAGAGTTTTCATTTGTTATGGAGTGTAGGGCCTTACCATATTTACAGTCCATTTCGGTCTATTTCATGGCCAGAGTTGGACAGTTTCATATGTTTATATCTAAAATTTCACGGTGTTGTATGCTACGAATCATGTGGCAGTTATTTGTTTAGAAGTTGAATGTCCTATTCCATTATAACTTAAGATAATCTTACTGGTTGTGGTAGTGTATAACATATTTTATTAAGTCTGTGGCACATCTATATCTAACATTTTTCTAAATGAAGATTCTAACCATTAACCTATTTTGAAGGCAGTAGTCTGACTTCTGTTCAGTTGCATCTTGTGGAATTTCTCCTTACCAACTTACAATTGCAAAGTTATTCTGAAATACTGCCAATTAATTTTTCTTCCATAAGTCCCTCTCTTCAGTTTTCATTTTAAAGCTGTTTCCTTGATGCTATGACCTTGGAAATAATAAAAAAGCCTGATATGAAACAGATTGACTAAGTCACTGTCTTTAATTTTTCCAAAAATACATGGGTTTTGTGTGTCCTTTGTGATAAGATATATTTTAATAACTTGTTCTACATTAGTTGAAAAACATGATGGTAACTTACTGTTTGACTTTTAATTAATAGTCATGTTGGAAGCCTCAGCTGAGAACATATTGCAGCAGGACTTCTGCCATGCCATCAAAGTGGGGGTGAAGCATACCCAGCAAATAATTCAGAGTATACAGCAACTGGTAAAAGAACATGGTGCTGCCAAGAGAACTGTTCAGAAATTATTTAGTGCTCCAGCAGATATGGTTGAATGTGCAAAGCAGTAAGTACAAAAGCAAATGGTTCTAATTTGAAAGAGCATTAGTGTGACCAACTTCGTTGCTTACTGATCCTCATATCTATGATATTTTCATACCAAATATTGGTTAAAACAAACATTTCAGACTCCCTGACTTATCCTCTATTTTTTCTTCCTTTTGATATTCTAAGCCCTGGCCCTTTTCCCCTTCTTTACTTAGTCAGAAGGGCTACAGTAGCTGCCTGAGGACATGCGGATGGGAAAGAAGTCAGAGAAGCCGTACCACACCATCCTCCCCTCCCCCGCCCCCCAAACAATAAGAATGGAGAAAGGTTCTCATCTTCCCGGACAGAGACATCTTGAGGGAGAAGCACCTGTGGTTCCTCCCTCCCCCCCCCCCCCCACTCTTTTTAGGAAAGAGGATGGGGGTGGGAAATCGAGCAGTCTTGAATGAGGGAAAGGATACAGGAAGCAGAGAGGATTCTAAGTGAAGATGAGACAGATCAGTATTGGGGTAGTGCTGCGGGGAAGCTCATTCTCTCCCTCTGGTGTTTAGAGAGCTTCTACCCTACACATCAATAGAACCCTCCTAGCAGTTCTTTTATTTGTCCCTGCTGGGAGGGAAAGTCTGAGAACCACTGAGGAGGGAAAATACCAGTGGGTGCTCTGGCTGCTTCGTAAGCATAAGCAGAAGGAACTGGGATCTTGGTGCTCAAGACCAGCTTAAATGTAAGTGATTCACTGAGCTTTCTTGTATGCTGTCCCGGCATGCATTTTTTTCTTCCTCTCCTCAATTTAGAACGTTATTTTCCCTCAGTTCTCTCTGCCATCTGAGTGAGGGTTCACCATTTATTGATCCATATGTGTCTAGTGGAAGACATACGTTTCCCTCCCTTCAGCACTCTTGAATATTTTTGGTGGGAGGAAAAGGAGTCTTCTTATGCCCTAACTACTGTGTATTCAGAGCGGAGGGCACAAGAGTTCTTTTTTCTAACCCCATCTCCGAGGACCTTTTGAGATTGCTGCCCTTCTGAAGAAGTAGTTGTAAATTTTCATGTATATACTGTTCTATCTCATGGTGATATAGAAGCTTCCCCAAGTTACAGGCGGGGGGACTGGACTTCCATCTGTAAAAGAGGAAAATGAAGGAGGGCATCTGTCTAGAGCTCCTAAACATCAAAACTCATAGACAAATATATGTCTTTATAAAGATCCAAATTGACCAGTTGCCGGCATCCTATTATTTTTTATAAAGGTAACATCTCTGTAGAATTTCATTGTAAGTTATAAGAAGATGGGCTTATGGATTTGTCAAGTAGGCACAACTTCCAATAATATTAATGGGTGCTCTGTGTGTTCTGGCAGAGATTAATTATTTAGGCACTAATTTAATATCTAGATAATCTGTTGCAGCAAACAGACTACATATTAACAATGGTGTACTTAAGACTAATTAACTGAAACATCCACCCTCTCTGTGCATGCTTTGAAGAGAACTTTAAGTAGTATATTGTGAACTAATGGAACGCAACCGACAAACTCTGAATGTTTTAACAATTAAGAGTGAGAAAAATCAGAAAATGATTGTATACGTAAGAGAACAGAATTTAAAAAAACTACATGGATAGTGATAGCACAACTATAGGAAATAAAATGAGTAAATTGGCCAATCGTGGATGAAAGATAATTTAATAATTCTTTTTAGTATATCCCAATGTGTAATATTTTCTAGCTGAGCTGTAGACTGCTTAAATGTCTAAATGTCTTGGTTCTTGTTGCCTTTCAGTTAGGTGTTTATTAATTTTTTGTGCATTTCCTTTATAGCAGACAATTCTAAATCTCTTTTAAAAATGTCAGTAGCAAGCCTTCCCCATTTTATGCTTGCAGCGTCTATGGCTCACTATACATTGCGCCATGAAAGTTCCTTTATAGTAAGAATGTTAAGGACTAGTCGACTATCCAATAAGCATTTGCCCCCTCCCCCCTTGCTGCCTCTATGGGAGGAGGGGAACGACTCTGTGGTGAGCCAGGGATCAGCTGTGCGGCGCTGCCCCTTCGAAACCCAAAGGCGGCATTTTAAAGGGGCAGCGCCGTGGAGCCTGGCATTTCCCCAGAACCAGGGGTCTGCTGGGGAGTTCCCATTTGACCCTGGGCTTCATGGCTCTGCCCCTTTGAAATACCGAGGCCCCTGCTAGGGACTCTTGTACATTTCAAAGCAGGCACCCGCGTGCAGCCCGGAGTCAGCAGGACTTCCCGCTGGCCCCGGGCTGTATGCGGAGTTCCTCATTTCTCCTTTGAAATGTACAACAGCCCCACTAGGGCCTACATTTCAAAGGAAGAATGCAGAAGTGCCTATCAACTAGTTGAGTAGTCGATGGAAATTCCGTCGACTACTCGACTAATCAATTAACCGCAATTTAACATCTTTACTTTATAATAATACTGTGTTAAGGTTCCTTAATTTTGTAGTCTATGTGGTTTTTGTGGATTGATGATAATATACTATACCTGACATGTCAAATAAATGATAGATATTAAGTTTCACTGTTAGTCAAAAAATGTGCTGTTCCTGGTTAAATAAGAACTCTTCCAGTTCAGTGTTTGTGCCAACCTTTATAGATGAATATGCTTGAAAATGTGTCATTAAAGGCCATTAAATGAAATACAAGTGGACATGAACATATGAACTGCTTTAATATTTTATTTCAAAAAGATGTCAAATCAAGTTTCAACATGGAACAGTATTCTCTGGCCATATGAAACTTAAATAATAGGGCTTTGTATCAGAAATGGTTATACTTTTTATTCTAAATAATGCTGCTTATGAGTATTGCTATAATACAGGCAGTCCCCGGGTTACGTACAAGATAGGGACTGTAGGTTTGTTCTTAAGTTGAATCTGTATGGAAGTCGGAACTGGCGTCCAGATTCAGCCGCTGCTGAAACTGACCGCCAGTTCTGACTTACATACAGATTCAACTTAAGAACCCCAAGTCAGCTGCTGCTGAAACTGAACAGCTGCTGATTCCAGGAAGCCTGGGGCAGAGCAACTCTGCCTCGGGCTTCCTGTAGTCAGCGCTGGTCAGTTTCAGCAGCGGCTGATTTGGGGACGCCTGGGGCAGAGCAGCTGGGGTGCTGCTGGGTTGCTCCAGTAGCACCGCTCTTCGGCGCTACTGGACCAACCCAGCAGCACCCCAGCTGCTCTGCCCCAGGCGTCCTGATTCAGCCACTGCTGAAACTGACCAGCAGCGGCTGAATCAGGACCTGGGGCAGAGCAGCTGGGGTGCTGCCGGGTTGGTCCAGTAGTGCCCAGAGCGGCGCTGCAGGACCAATCGGCAGCGCCCCAGCTGCTCTGCCTCAGGGTCCAAAACAAAAGCCTGGTCTGCTGGGGGGGGGGGGCACACTAGCTGCGCCCTCCCCCAGCAGACCAGGGACATGGGGAGCAAAGCCGCAGCGGCGAGGTGCCTCGCCTCTGAGGCTTTGCTCTGGCGCGGGACCCGCTTTGCTCCCGGTGCCCCTGGTCTGCTGGAGACGGTCCCCAGCAGACCAGGGGCACCGCGAGCAAACCCGCCGGGGCTGCTGCTTTGCTCCCGATGCCTCTGGTCTGCTGGAGACGGTCCCCAGCACACCAGGGGCACCGGGAGCAGCTTTTCTCGCCCCGGAGGTCAAAGTGGCTGACCGCTGCCTGTGAGCTCCGGGGCGAGAGAGCCCCGTTCGTAAGTGCAGATCCGACATAAGTCGGATCCGCCTAAGTCGGGGACTGCCTGTACTAATATAAAATAGAGATGTATTTAAAACTTAGATAAGCTAGTAGCCTTTTGTAACCTTTTTTTACTAAATGCATTTATATTGGAGACTTGTTCAAACTGTGTACAGGTAAACAAATACTTTCAGGTTATTCATTACTTTTTTCTCTTCCAAAAGATTTGCCTCTGACAAGGTCTGTGCAGTGTTTGCAGATTTTACCCATGACAAAGTAAGTGTGGCCATCATAATTTGTGTTTTAATGTCATAATTTAATCAGTTCTCTGAATTAGTCCATGTTTAGATTTAGTTGTACTACTATCTCCATGATCTTTCTTTCAGGAGCCACTAACATTAGACTATATTTCCTGCTACTCTGAAAGATGTATGCAATACTATAAGAGGGACAAGATGGATGATATTTAATATATTTTATTTGACCACCTACTGGTGAAAGACAGGCTTTCCAGCCAAACAGCTCTTTTTCAGGCTTTAAAGCTTGTCTCTCTCAACAACAGAAGTTGGTCCAATAACATATTATGTCACCAACCTTTGTAGTATTTTGGGACCAATGTGGATACAATTATAGTGCAATAGTATAAATAAGCTATTAGAAGCTATTCTCTTGGAGATTGTTTTCAGTATGTAATGATTCTTATGCTTAGAGTTCCATGATTATCTCTTTGTTAAACAGCTGGGCAGAATCTTAAAAAAAAGTTGCTTTATTGTTAGTCTGCACAAGTAGTGGTAACGGATGTAAATCTTATTCAGATTTCTAGAGATGAAGCAGTGAACAAAATAAGGCTTGAAACGGAAGAACTGTTGAAAGGTATTGTACTAATTTGTGTAATATTTATACAATTTTAATAAAATTGGGCACTGATCCTGGGGCCAGAATTCACTACCATAATATAGTACTTTAACATTTTTCAAAAGAAAGGTTGCTGTTTATAGTGGCTTGCAAAGGATGTGATTTTTTTTTTTTAAGATTGGTGTTATACCCTTTTTTATGTTGCATAAAGTGGGCCTGGACATGTTTTCCTTTTATATATAGATACAGATTTTTTTTTTTCTGCTTGTAACTTAGAAATAATATATTTCTATTCTGGCATTCTTTGGTTTTGCCGGAATGCCTGTTTGAGGTCTTGGATGTTTATTGTTAGCCCTTGGTACTACTAGTTAAGAGTATGTCTATACCATGGTTTCCCAACGTATGAGTCTGGGCCCAAATATGGGTCACCATTACATTTTAAACGGGTCGCCAAGTGTCTCCCCAGGTGGCTCTGCCCTCCCTCCTTCCCCCATTTTTGAATTGCCTTAAGTCACCAAGTCTTACTGAATTGTCAAAATGGGTCCCAACCTGAAAAAGGTTGCGAACCGCTGGTCTATACAATGCAGCTTATAGCAACAAGACTATGCTGCTAAAAGCCGGCATATGTGAAAGTTGTTTGTTGGCACTTTTGCAACAAAATACTAATTGCCCCACAAACCGTTTTCACTTTGTCATGGTCTAGAAGTACTAGATAGCGGTCCTGCCAACAAAGTAGAGTTCACACTTTCACTCTACTATGGCAAAATTTTTGTTGTTCTGGGTAGGGGAAGCACCCATAAACAACAAAGTTTTGTCAATCAATTGCAAGCATAGCCATAGAGTGAAAGTAGTGGAGCACCCACTTCTGTAGCTGAGAGTATTGCTGCTTTATGTGTTAAGATCTTCTAATACATCTGGAGTCACTTCTGTGAAATACACAATTTCTAACTGTTTGGAGAGTGCTCCCAATTGTGAATAACATTTATGGCAGCACAGTGGGGTTTTGTTGTACTTAATGCTGGCCACAATGTTTGTTAGTTAATAACTGTTCTGGAATTTGTTTTCCAACGTTGGAAGATTGGAATTCTAATTTGTGTTTGGTGTTTCTAGAGAAATTTCCAGAGGCTGAGTCTTACGAAATTATTGAATCCTTTAATGTTGTTTCAAAGGACATTTTTAGAAACTTTATTCTGAATGAATACAGAAGGTAAATGCACAAAATCTTTTTAAATAAGCTCTTTGCAAGTGTTTTTCCATAATTATGATTTTCGTGACTTTATAGTTCATATTTTATTGCTATAGGTGTGATGGTAGAGACTTAACTTCTCTCAGGAATATCAATTGTGAAGTGGATATGTTTAAAATGCTTCATGGATCAGCATTGTTTCAGAGAGGTCAAACACAGGTAATACTTTTCAAACATCAGATGTCAGAGTTGTAGCTGTCAAAGCTGAAAGTTTCTGTTAACCATGAAGTTTGTTATTTCTCAATCAAGTAATTATTGAAAACACCTTAAATACTTTTGAATGAAAGAATTATAAATACATTGTGTGCTATTCAGGTTCAGCTTAATATTGCCTGGCTCCCATGAGAAGCAACAGTGTACAAAACTAAACTCTGTTGTGTAGAAGTGGAAACTTCAAAATAACATTACAAAACATAATTGCCTAGAATTGTTCCATTAATCAGAATCGCATATCCACTTTCAGTACTTTTAAAATTCCTGAAGGGCCAGCAACCAAAAATTAGGCCTATAGATATATTTATCTATAATTCCATTTAATAGGTTTTACTTTCCTTTCTTTATGAAGTTACTTTTAATCAAGAGTGGTGCACAGTAAAACTGCTTATTACTTGCATAGAATCATAGAATCATAGGGCTGGAAGAGATCTCAGGAGGTTATTGAGTCTAGCCCCCTGCCCAAAGCAGGACCAATCCCAACTAGATCATCCCAGCTAGGGCTTTGTCAAGGCGAGACATAAAAACCTCTAGGGATGGAGATTCCACCACCTCCCTAGGTAACCCATTCCAGTGCTTCACCACCCTCCTAGTGAAATAGTTTTTCCTAATATCTAACCTAGACCTCCCCCGCTGTAACTTGAGACCATTGCTCCTTTTTCTGACATCCGTCATTAGTGAGAACAGCCTTTCTCCATCCTCTTTGGAACCTCCCTTCAGGAAGTTGAAGGCTGCTATCCAATCCCCCTCTTACATCTCTTCTGCAGACTAAATAAGCCCAGATCCTTCAGTGTCTCCTTGTAGGTCATGTGCTCCAGCCCCCTAATCATTTTAGTTGCCCTCCGCTGGACCCTCTCCAATGCGTCCACATCCTTTCTGTAGTGGGGGCCCAGAATTGTCCGCAGTACTCTAGATGTGACCTCACCAGTGCCAAATAAAGGGGAATAATCGCTCCTCCTAGTGCCCCCCAATATGCCATTAGCCTTCTTGGCTACAAGGCCACACTGTTGACTAATAAATACATAAGTACTTATTTGGAACTCTGCATTGCTTATAAAAAGAAACTGTGTGAGGTTTTTTACATTGAAACTATTGACATACAAAAAAAGAAAGCTCTCTCTGTTGGTTGTTTCATTCTATGATTAGGTTGACTTCAAGTAAATTGGAGAATTCTATTTTAACTACTATCATCTAGGAGATTGCCAAACAGTTTTCTGTAAATCTTTTAAAAATAAAATTATATATTCAGTTACTTTTTATATCAAAATTCAGGCAGGTAGGAGGGGAGAGAGAGAAAAGGATAGAGGATCTCCCTGTTGAGTTTTTGCTCCGAGACCTCTTATTAGACCTGTGTTTCACCACTATCTTTCTCCTGGGGAACAATTGAGTCTCATCGGTCTAGCTCTTTAACTGATTAATAGGGGAGTCATTAACGGAAATAATTCCCATCTCTGTAAGGTGACGAGGCTGCTTCTGTTGTAGTCCATGCTCCTTCCACACCAGAGGGAGGGAGCCAGGAATCAATCTGTTTCCTTACAGACCGGTGGACGTTGACAGGATTGAGTTCTGATTCTATTGACATTTGCATTGTAAAGAAGGATACTGAGAATTGATGTCTGACAATCAGGAAGTTTCTGAATCAACTCTCTGTAAATCTTTGTGCCCAATATAAATAGTCTTATATGATCATAAACTGTGTGAGGTTTTAATTTTCCCTTCTTTTTATTCTAGGTCCTCTGTACAGTAACATTTGATTCATTAGAATCAAGTGTAAAATCTGATCTTATTTCAACAGCTGTGAGGTATGTGCCCTCTTACCTTCTGTTGCTTTGTTGCATTTATAATAAAGGGGAATGAGCAATTTCAATAGCTGATAAACATTTCTGGAACTTAATATATATTCATCAAGATTTTTAAAAATGGATATCTAAAATAAGGTTTCTAAATAAATGGCTTGATTTTCAAAAGTGCCAAATGACCAGTAGCTCTTTGGAATTGCCTGAAATTTATAATTGTAGTTGCTAAGTAGTTACAAACAATACATCAAAAAATACAAGAAAATATTCACTGTTTGAAATAATGAGACTGATTAAAAGATTCCTAAATGTGTAAAAACTCTACATAAATTTGCCAAATTATGTCATTTTTAAAGTCAGTCTTATAATTTTTTCCAAGTATGTTTTCCAAGTATATTAAATAATATAACAATGAAAATAGTGTACAGGCAACCCCCAACTTGTGACGCGATTGGTCCCCAGGGAAGCGTCCCAAGTTGGGGGTATTGTAACTCAAACCCTTATTTACTATAGGCACCGTCGTAAATGCAGGCCAGGGTCATACGTCATGGGGTTTTGGCCCTTTCCACACTTTAAAAAATAATTGTAAGTGCAGGAGGTCACAACTTGGGGGTTTCTTGTACGCATTTTACTTTTTTAATGTATGTTCTTTATAGATTTGTGCTGTGGAGTCAGTACATGTAACACGTGGAGCATTCTATTTGTCCCATGTTGGCAATTACTTCTCCAGTAATTTTTAGATGACCCTACCAAGTCAGATGTAGTTTTGATTCACCCGGAATAAGTAAAATTGTCAGATAAGTGATATTATTTCTCACTTGAAGTAATCTATTCCAAAGACCCTCATTTGTCAGAAAAAAATTGTTTCTAGCTGGTTGAGAAGTTGGTCATACTTCACTTTTAATTATCTCACTGATAGCATTGCTAGTTTGGGTTGGAGGTTACATCAGATGACATCTTTGATTAAAGATTAATCTTTAATTTATGGAGATTCCAGGACAGTCCTTGTGGGTTGGGAACCCTATTCATTGAAATGAACTGAAAGCTAGTCTACACAGTCGGGTAATACACACTATTGACAGTGTTTCCTCTAAGATTTTCCATCCATGAAGTAGTGAATTTTGTTTGTGCTACCAAGATTGAGGTCATGTGAGCTTGTTCAGATGTGTGCCACCATGGCACCCAAGTTATTAATTTATATAATTAAAATGTTATGGAAAAAAGAATACTAAAACTAGGGATAACTAACAAGGTGCATGACTTTAAATGTTTATTTAATAAGAACATACTGCAAAGTTTTCAGTAAGTTAGATTAGCCTCAAGGCTGCTCTAAATCTGTACTGTCCACAGTTCCATAGGAGGCAAAGGTAAGCACACTGCAGCGGCCAGAGCCCCAGGCCCTTTAGAGTCATGAGGGTATGTTTACACTGTGGTGCTATTTCAGGATACTTCCAGTATCCAAAAGTAGCGTATTCCATGTCTTGACAGCATGCCCATTATTTTGCAGTATCTTTCAAAATAACGGGTGTGCTATTCTGACGTGCCCGTAAACCTCGTTCCACGAAGATTAAGGGACATTTTGGAGTAGTGCTCTATTTCGAAATCTAGCGCTGTGTAGATAGCATCAAATTTCAAAATAAGCTATTTGGAAATACGCTTGAAATAAGCTACACAAATTGCATAGCTCAAATTGCATAGCTTATTTCAGGTTACAGGTACAGTCTAGACACACCCAGTGTCCCAGGAAAATTGCCCTCTTTGCCCTCCCTCTCTCCTAGACAGGCCTGACAAAGCACTAGCTCCTGGGATCAGTGGCAATGCATGCATGCCACTAAAAGTCGGGCAGTGAAGCTGTTTTTCAGCTCCTTTGCTGATAAAATACTTCCACCCCCAACGAATGGCATTCACGTTGTCATCAGGAGAGTGCTCCTGTGCACCACATACTGCTCACACTGGTACTTGCCACCGCAAAACTTTTGTCTTGGGAGGCAAGGGGTAACACCTGTGAAGGACATGAGCTTTGTCATTCAGTTGTCAGTATAGACATAGCCAAGCAGCTGGCAGACCACTCAGCTGCAATAGCCTGAAAATTGCAGCTTTTCAGAACCCTGTGCGCATATGCTGACAATAACAGAATCACATGTACCTGAGCCATCATTGGGCCAATTCATGCTTGATATTTAGACAAGTGTCTTCAGTGTATAGTTAAAGTCAGTACTACAGTATCCTAGCCAGATAAATCACCTGGGGAGAACTATTTATTAGTGTGCATCTAAAGATTCTTTTATTTCAATACAACTATGGGACAATGAAGTCTAATATCAAGTACGTTAAGCGTACCACCAATAGCTGTAAAAACCCTACGTTTTAGTCTTCAAGGACAGTTCAAAACCGAGTGATTCCATTCTTAATATCCTGAAGTATAACAGCTCCCAAAATGCTGTTTTGTGTTCATCTGTTCTTCTTTTAAAAGAAGTGTAAACATTTATTCGCATACTTGTTTTATCACTATTGCTGATTTACAGCAATATGAGTGCAGAATCATTCCTACTCAAGACAAGAAATGCTGATTTTGCTCTCTTTTTACCTGATTCTGTCTTTTCTACCCCCACCTCCACCCCAGTGTTTGAGCCACAGAGCTGGCCCTGGAGCAGCTGCCTGCCCACTACGCAGCTGCTGCCTCAGCCCCCAGGCAGCACTCCACTCACCTGCGGCCACAAACCTTGGCGGCAGCAACCTGACCTTCTGCAGCTCCAAACCTCGGCAACAGCCTTCCACTCACCCACAGTCCCAAACCTCTGTGGCAACTACCTGCCCACCATGTGGCCCCAAACCCCGGCGGCAGCTAGAACAACTGTCCCCCAACACAGCCCCAGCCACCAGAATAGCAGCCACCCAGCTCTGCCTGCCATGCAGCCCGAGCTCTGGGAGTAGGCATGCCACCTCACCTTCCAGATCCAGCAGGAAGTTGAGCGCTACTGCGTGGCTCTGGGAAGAAGGTGGCTGGGCTTAGAATTTTTTGTGCACGGCTGCACAGGCACGCACCTTAGAGGGAACACTGACTATGGGGTAGGATTTCTGAAGTGTACTAATATGCTGTGCATTAATTGGGGAAGCTTTTTTGGTTGGGGGCCATTGACCCACAGAAGAATCAATTGGGGGCTACACAGAAGCGAGAAGCTGCCTTACATGCCCCTCCAAAACCACCATACATGTGGCCTGCAGTTGAGAAGCAGAAAAAGAGAAACACTCTTCTTGCACTTCAACCTCATGGAAGGGCACTCAAGCTTAGGGATCCCCTGATGGCTGGATTAACTCTTCTGGAGAGCTGGGGCTAGTAAATTTTGTGGTGTCTCATAGGCTCTGTAGTGGGACAAAAAAATGAGAGGTGCAGCGTGTGGAGATGGCAGTGCAGAATCTGGGTGGTTGGTAGGGTACAGACTTGGAGAGCAGGTTCGGGCTACAAGGTAGGGTGTAAGAGCAGGCTGGAGGGAGATTGCGGGAGGGGATTGGGCAATTTATCTAGCACAGCTTCAGGGGGAAGAGGGCACAGGTGTGTGTGTGCCACCCTGCGCTTGCAGTCACTGCCCCCACTACTCCCATTAGTTACAATTCCTAGTCATTGGGAGCAACAAAGATGGAGCCTGCAAGTGAGCGCTTCTCTCCCCACCCCCAAGCTGGGGGGAATAAGGAGGAACGGTTTAGTACAGAGCCCATTTCCCCTGTGGGTCCCCCTTCCTTGCTGCCGCTGCCAGGAAGAGCCTGCGGGCCGTGTGACAATGCTTTTTCACCCAACTGAAGAATTTGCTGCAGAATTCCGCCAGGAGTAAGCAGCTACACAAGAAAAGCATCTTGTAATATAATTGTGTTCAAATTAGAGGGGGCTTATATTGCTTTAACTATAAAATAATCATTTTAGTTAAAGTGCACAATTTTTGTGTGCCAACGCCTAAAATTCAGAAAAATAAATAAGTGCAAAAGCAATAGAAAATGGTCTTGCTGTTCAGTTGGTTCATTGAAACACTTCTCCTTTACCACCTTGTTTGTAGATATGTATATTAAGTGATAATGAGCTGTTTTCACTTTTTTAATCCTTTAAATGAAAGCTGACATTCAGTTGCTCCTGTATGATGGTGTCCTTATTTTTAATTTCTAGTGGAGTGAAAGATAAAAACTTTATGCTGCATTATGAGGTAAGATGGCTTTGTTGTCTTTAATATGTCTTGTTGCCTATTCCATAAATATGAGCATGCCTAAGAGTTTGTTAATAAAATCGTAAACAAGATCTTTTATATCATAACCATTTTTTTTCATTTTTGGGGATTTGCTCAAAATATTTCATAAAGCAGATATAATTTCCAAATCTCTTGTATTCCAAGTACTCTTGGTAATATTACGTTGTGAATAAGCTTGTGATTGTATGACAGAAAAGTAAAGATGTGACATGCAGTTCTTGACAAATTTACTTGTGGTTAGCTTGCCTCCGTAGGTCTTCAGTTATTGCAAATGCATTAACAGTAGAATCATAGAGTTACAAACACCATGGGAATCAAGGTTGTCTATAACTCTGAACAAAATTATTGTTCTTTAAAAAGTTTACAACTCTTTAATACAGCTTTGAAACTTTACTAGGCAGAAGAAAAATATTGCTTTTCTTATTTTTTTAAATAGTTTATGGTTAACACAGCATTGTACAGTATTTTTGAGGGGGCAGGGAGTGTCTGCTGCTGCTTGATTGTGTGCTTCTGTTGAAAATGAGGTGTATGGTTGACTTATCAGCTCATAACTCTGAGGTTCTGTATTTTTTTTTTTGAGCTGCGTTAATGGAATGAGAATCCAGGGTGCCTCTGGGGCGGTCAACTATCAAGAGTAATGGTGCTAGAGAGAAAATGCTTTGGCTGAATTCTCACTGCTCCACTGTAGCACCTATTATTAAAAGTAGAGAGTGTGTGCAGAAAAGGAAGAAATAAGGTGGTGGAAGGATTTTTTTTAATGTTTAGAGATGGAAAGAAATGAGGCATGTAGATAGGACAAGAAAAGGCAAACAAAGAATGGGGGAGATAATCATAAAGACATCAAACACTGGTAATCCACAGCTGTATTGCCAATTCACGCATAATAAATAAGTTTCTGTATTTCAGAAAATCAGTATCATTTGTTTGATGGCGTGAAATTGACAGCAAACTAGATCACTGTAAAGTTAATCAGATTACCCCTGCTAAGTAAAGCCCTGGAACATAAATTGGATTAGCGGTCCATCTAGTTCATTGTTGTGTTTCTGACAATGTCTAGTACCAGACACTTCAGAGGAAGGTGCAAAAATCCCCCAAATAGAAAATGTATAAAATGAAATCTCTTTAGTTGCCAAAGAATTTTACAGTTGATGATTCTGAAAGTTTATTCAAGTGACTGATAAATATTTTTCTTGGTACTAGGGATGTTAAATATCGGTTAATTGAATAGTCCAGTAACCTCATGAATTCTTATCAGTTAGTCGACTATTCTGTAGTCCCTGGGGTTGGGGCCAGCAGCCAGTGCGCTCTGCCCTCACTCACCTTGCTACTCAGTGCTGCTGCCACTGTATCAGAGATGGGTGCCAGGTGGAAGCCAGTTCAAACCCAGTTCCCCTCGTGGACATGTGCTGTCGCCCTGTGCTGCTGGCTCTGATAAAGAGGCAGTGGCGCAGGGTGGCAGCAGCCCCTATCTAAGAGATGGTCTGAGTTCTGGTTCACGCCGTATCTGGGAACTGAGCTGGGTTGCTGGCCAGCCTGCTAAAAAAAATAGACTGGCAAGTGGGGGAGGAGAAAATGCGTGTAGTCTATAACATTAACCGATAAGCTTTTGCTCATCAGTTAATCGACTACACTTTTACATCCTTACTTGATACACTTGTATTTTGGGGGGGGGGTGGCTGTTATTATTTGTTTTGAGGCAAATAAGCAGTCAAAGAAGGAAAGGGCACCACATGCTGTTTTACTTTCTATATAAAAATTACATTTTTCTAGTTTCCTCCTTATGCAACTAATGAGATTGGCAAAGTTACTGGTGTGAACAGAAGAGAACTTGGACATGGTGAGTGAGACTTAGAGTAGTTAAACAAAATTATTGTAGTTCTTCATTTAATAACTTTTTTAAATGTATTTTGTACCTTTAAATACAGGTGCACTTGCAGAGAAAGCTTTGAAGCCAGTTATTCCCCAAGATTTCCCTTTCACAATAAGGGTCACTTCAGAAGTCTTGGAGTCAAATGGTATTAAAATTTCATTTTCATTTTTTTACCTGTTGATGAAGAGCCAATGAGTTTCTTTAAGTGTCTTGATTTTGATCAACTGTACTAGCAATTGTTCTAGCTAATTAACTAGGTTTTCTATTTAACAATGCTAGTGAAATTCTGAAAATGACAAGTATGTGCATGTTTCTGAACCTCAGTTATGGTTGTTAGAGAAGTGCTTTAACTTGCAAAGCAGTAGGTTGCAAGTAAAAGGGGAAGACACAAACTGAAGGTTAATAAATGGCATATTGCCTACAAACTTTTCTGATTTAGTTCACTCTTCTAAGACCTTTGTGCAATCCATTGTAAGGGGTATAATTTTAGAATTACCAAAGAACTTCACTAGTTAGTTTTGCTTGTAACTTGTGATAGATACATCTCCATTCTCTGACTCCCTGTAGGATCTTCATCAATGGCTTCTGTATGTGGTGGAAGTTTGGCATTAATGGATGCAGGTACAATGTGTAAAACGCATGTAGAGAATAAACTAATGTATTCATTAAATGGCTATAAATTGTGGTATGACAGGATAATAGAAATATTTTCATGTATTGCTGTTAGGAGTCCCAATATCAGCTGCTGTGGCAGGTGTAGCAGTAGGACTGGTTACCAGATGTCAGCCTGAGAAAAATGGAGAAATTGAGGATTATCGTTTGCTAACAGACATCCTAGTGAGTGTTTCTAGTAGTTATTTTTCCCCTTCCTTGTTTCCTCCTGTCACACAAAGCTACCAGAATCTCTTGCAATATTTGTTCAGAGTACTTTGGGAACATGTAATGCCAAATTAGTACAGGCAGTCCCCGACTTACGCGGATCCGACATACGTCGGATTGCTACCTGCGAGCTCCGGGGCGAGGAAGCCCCGTTCGTAAGCTGCTCCGGTGCCCCTGGTCTGCTGGAGACCGTCTCCAGAGCAAAGCCTCAGAGGCGCGGGAACCCGCCGCGGCTGCGGCTTCAGTCCCGGTGCCTGTGCTCTGCTGGGGACGGTCCCCAGCAGACCACAGGCACCGGGACTGAAGCGGCAGCAGCGGCGGTTCCCCGCGCTTCTGAGGCTTTGCTCTGGCTCAGAGGACCGGGACTGAACCGGGACTGAAGCCGTAGCAGCTCGACCGACACCTCGACCTGGCACCTCGACCGCCACCTCGACCGTCCCCAGCAGACAACAGGCACCGGGACTGAAGCCGCAGCAGAGGCGGGGTCCCGCGCCTCTGAGACTTTGCTAGAGCAAAGCCTCAGAGGCGCGGCACCCCCTGCCGCTGCGGCTCTGCTCCCGTGTCCCTGGTCTGCTGGGGGGTGGGGGGGCGCAGCTAGTGTGTCCCCCTCCCCCCCAGCAGACCAGGCTTTTGTTTTGGACCCTGAGGCAGAGCAGCTGGGGCGCTGCCGATTGGTCCTGCAGCGCCGCTCTGGGCACTACTGGACCAACCCGGCAGCACCCCAGCTGCTCTGCCCCAGGTCCTGATTCAGCCGCTGCTGGTCAGTTTCAGCAGTGGCTGAATCAGGACGCCTGGGGCAGAGCAGCTGGGGTGCTGCTGGGTTGGTCCAGTAGCGCCGAGGAGCGGTGCTACTGGAGCGACCCAGCAGCACCCCAGCTGCTCTGCCCCAGGCGTCTCCAGGTCAGCCGCTGCTGAAACTGACCAGCGCTGACTACAAGAAGCCCGAGGCAGAGTTGCTCTGCCCCAGGCTTCCTGGAATCAGCCTCTGATCAGTTTCAGCAGCAGCTGACTTGGGGAAGCTTGGGGTTCTTAAGTTGAATCTGTATGTAAGTCAGAACTGGCAGTCAGTTTCAGCAGCGGCTGAATCTGGACGCCAGTTCCGACTTACATATAGATTCAACTTAAGAACAAACCTACAGTCCCTACCTTGTACGTAACCCGGGGACTGCCTGTATATAGTTATGGATGTATTTTGTTTTACTTTCCCCCTTTTGGGGAAAGATCTCTTTAAGGATATCTGTTAACCATATCTTCATTTTATGTATTACTGTCTGCCCCTTTTCCTTCAAGCTCAGTTAACTTCACTTCTATTGCGTTCTTTCTCTTCCATTTGAGGAAAGAAGAGGCATGACTTAGGCCAGGGGTGTCCAAACTTTTTTCAAAGAGGGCCAGATTTGATGAAGTGAACATGCATGAGGGCCGACCATTTTGCCTGACATTCTTTGAACCATTAAAATTAAATGCAAATTAACTATTTTATGCAAA
This sequence comes from Pelodiscus sinensis, assembly GCF_052426305.1. NCBI lineage: Eukaryota > Metazoa > Chordata > Testudines > Trionychidae > Pelodiscus > Pelodiscus sinensis. Next base: position 178,908,035 of record NC_143054.1, on the reverse strand, counting down.
GTTTATTGCAAATGGCATACTTTTCATTTCGTCACATGGATGACAAATCTAAACAGGTGTTAAACCACTCTGCCTTTCATATCTGAAGGCCAGATGAAAAAAAAATCCAGGAAGCTGAAATATATGTCAGGAACATTGTAAAGTACATTACATATTATTGGTAATAAAGGTTGTCTGTCAACTTTTAAGTTCAAAAAATATGAACAGGAACATAACACCAAGTATACATGTTGTGTCCAAATATATTTATAACTGATTTAGACCAACTGACATTAACTGAGATTTTACAATGTATTCATCTCAATACATATGGATTCGTTGGGGGCCATAAAAGATAGATATTGCCAAATTACCTGGGGGGCCGTATTAAACCGGAACACGGGCCGCAATTGGCCCCCGGGCCGGACTTTGGACATGCCTGACTTAGGCCATACCTACTCTGGACTTATGTTGACGAAACTTTAGACACTCGAGGATTTAAAAAAAATCTCACCTGTGAGTGATATAAGTTTTGCTGGCATAAGCGCTCATGTGCACAGCACTGAGTTGACGGGAGACGGTCCCCTGTTGACACAGCTACAAGTGCACATTAAGCTGATTTTATTATGTCCACAGTAGAGCTTTCTTCTGTCATGATCAATCTTTGCAGTGGCACAGCTTTATTGGTATAACTGCAACTTTGGTAAGCTTGTAAATGTAGACATGACCACCCCATTTATTGACTGACAACTAGTGTATTTTGAATCAGGCTTCCATCTTTTCTTCCACTAAAATAATTTGATATCAGTTTTTCTGAGAGAGTACAACTTGTTCCTCCTGAAGTAACCTTTCATGATGAATAACAAAACTATTCTGTTATAAAAATATATAGCCTGCAATAACTAATAGACCGCAAGGGGAAAATGTCCAGAGTTAATAAAGAATAGTGACATGGCACTAAAGAAAGGCATTGAAGTCTTAAAAGACGCAACTTTGAATCTAGCAAACAAAAAACTGTGACTCATAGGCAGGGCTTAACAAAAGGCGGTGAAATCTACTCGCCAGCCCTGCACTGCGCATGTGCAAGACCCGTATTGTGCATGCACGTGCTGCTGGCAAACGGGGCGACCGGCTGAAATCTACTCGCCGCAGGCAAGTAGAAACAGCAATTTGTCGATCCCTGCTCACAGGTATGAGGATGTGACCAAGGACATGGCCTTTTACTGCAGTATCAAATATAGATTTAATCTGGCTTGTTCAAAGTATGTGTTTCCATGTACCCTGTAGGGAATTGAAGATTACAATGGTGATATGGACTTCAAAATGGCTGGTACTAATAAAGGAATAACTGCTTTGCAGGTATTTTAATTTATTAAATCCCCTTAAAATGAAATAAGAAAATATGACTGGACAATAGCCCTTTCAAACATGCTGATGTCATTTAACTCTTTTTCCACCTAAGGCTGATATAAAACTACCAGGGATACCACTAAAAATTGTAATGGAAACCATCCAGCAAGCCACAGGTAAGTCCATATTTGTGTGTTGTACAAATTTTAAGAGAAAAATATCAGAGGGGTAGCCGTTTTAGTCTGGATCTGCAAAAGTGACAAAGGAGTCATGTGGCACCTTATAGACTAGCAGATGTATTGGAGCATAAGCTTTTGTGGGCAAAGACCCACTTCATCAATTTTAAGAGAGTAATTCCTAACTTTTCAATATTTTCATGTATACAAATCTTGTGCCATCTGAAAGATTAGTGTGCTCTGAATTGCTAAGAATTAACTTCTGTACGTGCTTGTGTATAAAAAAAGAGTTAAATACTCTTAACTTTCATACTGTCTCCAGAATGTCTAGCAGTTCCCAGCTCTCTTATAAATTCAAAATCCTGCCAGGAGCTAGGGAACATGTTTGTTACTCACTCACAGAGGCCCCAATTAATAAAACAATGTAAATGTGCACTGCGTGCAGACAATAGAATGCTAATGGTTATCAGTCCATCACTATATAAATTATATATTGTGAAAAAGATCCAATGATATATCAGACTATTAAATTAATACTGAATTTGAAATATTAAATGTTGGGCTGGAAGATATATGATTAAATAGGTGCAAGCTATGTTTGAGTTTAGTTAAACATAATTTAGGAATCAATATTTTTACTACTCAGTTGACTATATGAAAATAACTTTCCTCCCTTTATTTAAAAACTGAAAAATGACTTATGGATCAGAAAACAAATGTCTTGGATTGGCCATATATCTGTGGTAAAAATGAGGTTTTTGGCAACCATTCAATTTCAGACCCTGCCATCTATATACCAAAAAGAATGCTAAAGGAATTTCAAATAAAAATTGTGTGGAATAATAAGTTCCCATGAATAAATAAAAAAACTCTATGGACCCACTCTGAAAGATAGAATATTGATATTCCAGTTTTAGCTTACTTGCAACTAAAGCATTATATAAAATGTAGTAAACCCAAGTTTTAGGAGTCAATTAAGGATAGAAATTCTAATGCTATGGGAAAGGCTAACTGAAATATCATCACAATATGATGCAGCAAATTCTTCCATATTAATTTAGAAGGCTACCGTTAGAGTTAAAGGGGGAAATGATATGAAAAAATATACCACTTTTGGATCAATAGAAGATATTTGAATAAACGACCAAACTTCATCAGTTTGTGTAAATGCTAAGGAAATTGGTTACAGAATACCTTACTTCATTTAAGGTAAGGAAAATTGAAGTAATAAACACCGGAGAGCATATGGATGAACCTTTATGACGGGAATGTTCTGAAATAATATTTTGAAGGAAAATAATAAATAGAATTTTCCAGGTAATTTAAAATCAGGCTACACTCATAGTCATTCTATTAGATTGAAGAAGATAATTGATTTTTAGGGAGGACCTACTGTTAACATCTACTATGAACAAGTAGATATGTAATGGTTCATTTTTGGAAAAAGGCAGATCCCACTCCAAACATTAGTATTGTTCAAAACAAGGTATGGGAAATCATTTTAATGGACAGACAGTTTTATACATGGATCAAGTAGATTTCATAATGTATATTTACTGTTTTGGGAATCTGAATAAATAAATATATAAATAGTAAAAGGTGACCAAATGTACATGGGACTTTTGAAGATGAAACACACAAGTTAATGCTTTTATGGAAAGTTGATGTGCACTGAAGACAAAGTAAGTTTTATTTGTCGATGGTCTCAGTTCTGTATAGTCATTAGGACCCAAGGGGAAAAAGGAAGGAGTGGAACTCTGCCCTCTCCATGCCTCACATCTTCTACCCCTCCCCCCACACTATTGCTGCCTCTGTCCTTCATACAGTCACACAGCAACACTTCTGCTCCACTTAGCCACTAGGTAGCCAGCCCCTACCCTGGAGCAGAGCATTGATCAGGAAGAGCCAAAAGCAGAGGATAGGGAGTAATCCTGTCTGCCTCAGCAGCACTTAGGCAGTCCCCTTGGAGGAGCATCAGCCTTTCCCAGCTGTATTAGCACCCTTCTGTCACCAGCTTCCCTGTTCACACATTTTAAAATGCACCAGTCACAAAATGGGGGAAAAAATCATCCTGTGACTTAAGTGCACAGTCCTTTGCATTGAGGGATTTATAGTTGGTATGTGAAGCAATTTTTGGTTCTTTTGTGCATCACAGATATAAATGCACATCAGTGAGCTACTTCTGTAGACTGCATAGTTATAACAACAGTTCTTGCTAAATATTTGCAGTTTCAACCATACTGTGGGCATGATTTTGAAATGCCATAGCACTTTAGAGACTAACAAAAATATATAGTCTCATGATTTCCCACGAAAGCTCGTGATACTATATATGTATGTTAGTCTCTAAGATGCCACAGGACAACTTGTCATTTTTATCTCTAATGTATGTGACGTCAGTGATAAATACTATATTTGTCATGCTAAATACTCACATTAGTTTGGGTAGCCTCCTTGTATCCTACCTCAAATTTAAAAGCAAATATAGTGTTTATTTTCACTTTAAACGTAGTACTGTCTTTTTTCCTAACAGTTGCAAAGAGAGAGATCTTGCAAATTATGAACAAAACAATTGCAAAACCCAGACCAAACAGAAAAGAAAATGGACCAGTTGTAGGTAATATTGAGTATAATATAATTGTGTATCACTTGTTTTAAGATGAGAGATTTGAAATAAACTTCTGTTTAAAATATTTTGTCTTTAGCTACGAGTGCAGGTGGTTGTAATTTTCTTTTTGTTGGCTGAGGGGGGTGCCTGGGTGCTCTTTCGAAAAAGCGGCTTGCTTTTTTGAAAGAAGTGGTTGCAGTCTAGATGCTCTCTTTCGAAAGAGACTTGTAGTCTAGACATACCCTTAGTGTTTCCTATACTCTCCCCCACCAGGATTTGTGAAATTTGATTAAATTAAAATATTTCAATTGTTGTATTGAGGGTGGGAAAAATATTGCCTCATTTTAACTTTCAACTACCAATTCTATCTGTTTCACTCTCACTAAATCTGTGTAAGTTATGTACATGTATCTGAGTGCTGGCTTTTGTTTTATATCTGCCAGAATTCCTGATCAAATATTTATAGTGATCCAGGTTCTGAACTTCTTTGTAGTTAAACTTCATTCGGTCATTGAGAGAGAAGCATATTTAACAGATCTTTACAAAGCAGGTCACTAAAATTAAAAACCTAAATGAGTATCACTTGATCTTCTAAATTCTTGTGATATTTCTTAATGCTGCATTTCAGACTGTGACTTACATGTTCTCTTTCAGAAACTGTTCAGGTGCCTATCTCCAAAAGAGTAAGGTTTGTTGGGCCAGGCGGCTATAACTTAAAAAAACTACAGGCTGAAACTGGTAAGAGTGTCATTATTATAATTGATATTTATTTATTTATTTTATTTATTTATTGTATAAATGTGATATTAGCTCTCTTTGGTGCATGTGAAACCTTTACTTTATGGGATATCATGTTGTTGACAATTAGAGGGCAGGAAGTGGGGGGTGCAAGAGTCAGGGCAGGAGTGTTAGGAGGTAGAGGGCTGATGGGCTGCAGAGGGTTTGGGTGGTGACCTGGGGCAGGAGAATGAGGTACAGAGTTGGAGGGGGGGAGTATGGGTCCAGGAGAGGATTTTGGCCTGGGCCAAGGGGTTCAGGATCTGGGAGGCAGTTGTGACCTGGAGGAGGTAGGGGGAAGGTTTATAGAGGATTTGGGTGGTGACCTGGGGCAGGAGGGAATGGTGGCTTGGGACAGGTGGTTGGGGGGGAGAGGAGGAGGAGTGCCAGAAGCAGGCTCTGCCTGGAAGATGGTTACTTAGGCAGCTCCCAGCTAGCAGTCCTGCAGGAACCTGAGGCAGGCTCTCTGCTTGTCTGCTGCAATCCCAGGATGCTGGCTCTGCTCCAGGCATGGGGGAATGGGAGGAGAGGGATGGAGGGGTGAGAAAGGGGAAGGCAGGCTTTACTCTGCCCCCAGCAAAATTTCTCAGCTCCAGACACTGGTCAATGAGAGCTGAGAAATTTTTGCTGGGGCCACATTTTGCCCAACCTTGGTTTACAGTTTTGATATAAATGAAGTTTTGTGGTAAATTTCACTATAAAACAGTAGGCTTGCACAGGATTATGTGCTCACATTAAGTCTTTAACATAGGTCTGCTGTAGTATGAATTTCCTCTTTACTGGTTTAGTTGTAGAGGACATTTTTATTTCATGATTGTCATCAGTGTTTAATTCCGTGTACATTTTCATTTTTAAGGGGTAACAGTGAGTCAGGTGGATGAAGAGACATTTTCTGTATTTGCCCCAACACCTAATGCTATGCATGAAGCACAAGAGTTTATTAAGGAAATCTGCAAAGATGATGTAAGGACAGATTTCCATTATTTGCTTTGAATTTCTTTATTTTACGAACCTGTGTCTGACAACGTTTTTTCCCCGTGCAGCAAGAGCATCAGTTGGAATTTGGAGCAGTTTATACAGCCACAATAACTGAAATTAGGTAAGATACATTTGTCTTCTGAATGTCAAGAAGTCTAATTGATACCTGGGATATTATTTTAAATGGTCACTTAGAATATAATTGGAGAGATTTGAGTTAACCCATTACATATTTATATCCCTTTAAAAACCTGAAAGGTTCAGTGAGTCATTGGCCTTGATAACTCAAGGGCCATGGAAGGATTAGTGTTTGTGAAGAATCTGGACCATCTGCTAATACTTTAGGGCTACATCTAGACTACATGCCTCTGTCACCAGAGGCATGTAGATGAGGCTACCAGGCATAGGAAAATGAAGCGGCGATTTAAATAATCGCCGCTTCATTTAAATTTACATGGCTGCCGCGCTGAGCCGATCAACTGTTTGTCTGCTCAGCGCGGTAGTCTGGACGCGCGGGTGTCGACATCAAAGGCATTTGTCGACCACCCAGGTAAACCTCATTCCAGGAGGCATACCTTGGTGGTCGACAAATGCCTTTGATGTCGACACCTGCACGTCCAGACTACCGCGCTGAGCCAACAAACAGCTGATCGGCTCTGCGCGGCAGCCATGTAAATTTAAATGAAGCTGCGATTATTTAAATCGCCACTTCATTTTCCTATGCCTGGTAGCCTCATCTACATGCCTCTGGCGACAGAGGCATGTAGTCTAGACGTAGCCTGGGAAAGGAGATTTGAACTCCTAGCTTGCACACACCTTCTTTTGATACCAACAGGAGGAAACTATCTTCCCAAGGAGCAAACAAGCCAGGCAAACCTGAATGTAGAGTAATTTAGTGCTTCTTCATCTATGTGGACCTATTGCAGAAGATTATTATTATTATTATTATTAAGAATGTAGAGGAGTAGAACCCTTAGGAGGAGGGAACCCTTATAAAGGTAGCTACTGTTTGATAATATACATTTCCTTTGTGAGAAAGCGAAGATGCACTACTCTCCAAGATTTATGTAGGAAATCCTTGTACCGCTGGTGAGATTGCAGTCAGCTCCTCTACTAGTGTTTTGCTATGAGGGGGAAAAATCCTCTTTTTTCCTTTTCTCAATGGCTTTTCTGTAGACTTTGCTTTATCTGTCTTATGTATTTATAAGGCCTCTAACATTTGGCACTCAGCTATAGTTGGGAGTGTGCTTTTCCTTTACTATGATGTAATATATTGATTTAAAAGATAAACCTAGAAAAATATGTACTAGTCACTTGTTATTAAAAAAATGAAGCTTGCATTTCAGGACAGATGGTTTAAATGAAAGTGTGCCCATCCTCTGTTCTAATAGGTAAATGATGAATGAAATCTTACTCTAGAAATTCAGTGTATATTTCCATTGTAAGCGTGAGCCAGAATAAATGTATTGCTCTCTAAACAAATTATTTTGAAATAACCTAACTCTTTTCTGATGCAGAGATACTGGAGTGATGATAAAACTGTATCCGAATATGTCTCCAGTGCTACTTCATAATTCACAACTTGATCAAAGAAAGGTAATAAAAGAAAAACAAGGAGGCCAAGTACTGCTGGGTTTCCCAACAAGATTTTCTCTTATTTTTTTAAGTTGTTCAAATGAGCTGGAAGAGTAGAGCATTGCAGCACCAAAGTCAGAGTTTATGGGAGGTTATATTGCCTACTTAACAGTGATCTAATGTAAGGAAATGCATGTGGAGAGTTAGAGGGTAAGGGCTTCAGATTTCAGAGACTTACTAGAAGCTCATCAGAGGGACAGGGTATAGCCAAGGTCCAGGGATATCACCCTGGTAAGAATCCCAGCACTCTGACTTTTACCAGTGAATGTAAAAGTGGGGGGAGGGATAGCTCAGTGGTTTGAGCATTGGCCTACTAAACCCAGCATTGTGAGTTCAATCCTTGAGGAAGCCATTAGGGATTTGGGGCAAAAATTTGTCAGGAATGGCACTTGGTCCTGCTGTGAAGGCAGGGGACTGGACTCAATGCCTTTCAAGGTCCCATCCAGTTCTAGGAGGTAGGCAATCTCCATTCATTATTATTATTTAATGAGTATGAATGGGTGGGGGAAGTTGGCATTGCCCCAATAGTAAATCTGCTTCCCCATACTTCTCGCTGGTCCTGGCCTGTAAGTTTTGCACAAGAGAAAAGCGGGTTTAACAAAAACAGAAGTAGTAAGTAGAATTGTAAAGGATTATTTAATATAAAATTGGCAATATTAAAAGCAAGTATAGTATGATACACTGTACATTATGATTTAATTTCAAATTGCATGATGTGTACCTTGAGGCATGCCAGCAAGGTTACTCCCTTCCTAAATAGTAAATCTTAGGCCTTGGGTTAATAGCTGGCAATTAAAGGTCATTCCAGGTCCTATGCATAATATACTGCTGAAAAACTTCTCCTCCATTGGCTACCCTGAAAAACTATTTCCTTATTTTCTGAACTTTCTGTGAACTGACTGCATGTTCCAGTAGGTATTAGTAGTACCAACAATGTCCTATCACAGGACTACTCAACTTTGAAAGCCTCAGGGGCCACTCATACTCACGGCACATGCCGAGGGCCGCAACACAAGGGTGGTTGCATGTATATGCAAATAGCTTCTTTCACACTGATTGGCATGAATACAAAAATTAAAGGCAAGACTATACAATAAACAGGCCCCATTTAAGTCAGTTCTGCTGATATTAATAAAATGTAATATTTACCCGATTTCCACCCACACGACAGCACTTTTAATGAGCAATTACAGTCCAGGAATTTAACTACGAAAATGCATATCAACAGAAGACCATTATATTGACTACTTTTTTCCTTTGGCTCCCACCCGTAGGCCACATGTTGAGCCCCACAAACACAAACTGCACTGTGGGCCACAAACAGGGCCGCAGGCCGCATGTTGAGTAGCCCTGTCCTATCATGTTGAATACTGGTGCTACATCAACAAGGAACCACCATGGTGGTACAGATGTTTCAATAAACAAATAGTTTTATGTATGTGCTGAATACTCCCCTGGGGGGCGGGGGGAAAGTAGTTAAGTATTTAGGACCAAGTTCTTACCTTGTATACTGATGTACAGTTCCACTGAGTTCTGTTGTGACTGAAAGAATAATATTGCCCTCAGAAAAACTGTTTGGCATTTAACTTTTGCTTTTCATCACATCATATTGTAAAACCAATATTATTCTGCCAGGGTTTCTTGAATAGTTTAAATCCTCCATTCTAGTTGGAAAACTTGTTCCCCGCTCATTTCCTGTTTGGTTACAATGCTATATTCTAAGTAAATTAAATCTTTTGGCAAAGGCTTCTATGTGCCTGTTACTCTTAGGCAACATCTACACTACGAGTTTTCTTGGCAAAGAATATGCTAATGAGGGTCTCATTTGTATATTTTCTGCCGATCCGTTTTTGTGCTGGGTTTTTGCTCAAAAAACAAGCACTGTGGACAGTTTCTTTTTGCGCAAAAACGGATCAGTAGAAATTATGCAAATGACATCATGACTCATGCAAATGAGATCCTCATTAGCATATTCTTTGCCAAGAAATCTCGTAGTGTAGACGTAGCCTTAGTAAAGCTAACTCTTTCAATAACTTTCTGGATTTAAGAGCATTTCATTTAATTATGTAACTTTTATTTCTAGATTAAACATCCTAGCGCCCTGGGATTAGATGTTGGCCAAGAAATTCAGGTATTTATTTAAGCCTTGACGACAGTATTGAAAAAATAATATTGTAAATTTTGTTTCATTGCCAAAAGGTATAATAGCTTTTATGTCATCCTTGGTTTGTGTTGGCACAAGACGAATATAGCTAAATCTGTTTATAAATACTTCAGTTTGTCATACTTATAGCTTTATATGTTGGTTAAAAATAAGGATGTTAAATATTGATTAGTTTACTAGTCGAGTAGTCGATGGAATTTCCATCAACTACTCAATAGGCACTTCCACATTCCTCCTTTGCAATGTTGGGGCTCTTCTGCATTTCAAAGTTGGAACTCCGTGTGCAGCCTGGGCTCTTGTACATTTCAAAGCGCAAGTACCCATATGGAGCCCAGAGTCAGTGGGACTTCCTGCTGGCCCTGGGCTGCACGCAGAGTTCCAACTTCGAAATGCAAAAGAGCCCCCAATGGGGCTCTAGTGCATTTCAAAGTGAAAGCGCCCGCATGGAGCCAGGGGTCAGCGGGGAACTTTGAGTCCCCCGCTGACCCCAGGCTCCATGCGGCACTGCCACTTTGAAATGCCGCACGAGCCAGGGTCAGGTGGGGAGTCCCCAGCTGATCCCGGGCTCTGTGTGGTGCTGCCCCTTTGAAACGCCACCATGGTGTTTCAAAGGGGCAGTGCCACACTGAGCCCGGGATCAGCTGTGCGGTACTGCCCCTTTGAAGTATCCTCTCTTTCCCCCACTTTTTCTGCCTCTGATAGAGGCAGCAAGGGGGAGGGGGAAGCGACTAGTCAACTTGACTGCCCAATAAGCATTTGCTCGTTGGATAGTGGACGAGTCCTTAACATCCTTAGTTAAAAACCCACTTCTGCTCCCTTGGAGTAAATGGAATTTTAGGCTATTCACTTCAGTGGGAATAAGAATTGATTGTGCAAAATAGATTTAATGGTGCCCAATGGTAATAAACTATAACAACGTATGTTCTTAATATCAGTATTTTCCATTCACCTTTAATTTTGTTCCTTCAGTTTGATATATGATAATTTTTACACTGAAACTAATTCTTACACTGTCTGAAACAATCTCATTTCTCCCTAGGTGAAATATTTTGGACGTGATCCAACTGATGGCAGAATGAGACTTTCACGTAAAGTACTTCAGTCACCAGCCACATCTGTAGTTAAAACTCTAAGTGACAAAAACAGTATTGTAATCGGAGGTGCAATTCCAGAGTCATCTAGCTCATCCTGTTGACTAGTAAGATCATAAAAACTGTTATGGACATATTAGTACAGAACTTTTTAATGTATGAACAAATTTATGAATGCCAAGTTTATATATTGTACAGATAACATTTTAATTTTGTATAAATATTGTTTGGTGCTGATTAGTATTAAATTTTCATCACTGGCTGTTTCATTCTGTGTCACAAAAAAGCTTAATTTCTTGTTACAAATTATGTAAAATTGCTGAGGAAAAATTGACAATTCTAGACTTTGGGTAGGCTATCCTATATAAGCTGTCAGACAAAGCTATCTTTATTTTTAAGAAGTCTTGCTCATAATGCCAAAGAGCAGATACAACCCCGTTTAAAGAAATGTAAAATTGGCTGCTTTCTTGAAAGTTCTGACCATCATACTGGAATGCCTGAAGCTCTGACCCTTACATATTTGACTGTATAATAGACTTAGATTAAGCTTTTTCAAAAGAATACTATGTGCATTTTTTTTCTTCGGAAGCAAAGGAGACAGTAGACAAAGGTGACTGTAAAATGAAGGCAAAATTCTTGCCAGGTCATTGGCAAATGAAAATTTTTAGTAATTATAACTTACGATATTGTCACTGGTTTAAAACAAACTTATTCTCTAGATTTGTGAAGCTTTATGCTAATTTAGAGAAATACAGAAATAAACTTAATTGACTTTTAGCACCATTTTGAATGCGGAACCTTCTTGATTAAACTAATATTTTGGCATTTGGTCCCTCGGAAAGAGTAGCATCCTGCATTTTCTTCAAAAGTTGACACAGTAAGCAAATAATCTCACTTAATAAAAATCATACTCTACTAAAACTTGCAGACTGACAATAGTGGGGAAAAAAGTAGACACACAAACTATAAAAGCTAAGAGGTGAGGTAAAGTCTCATAATTTAAAGTTGCTGTTAGACAATTTGGCTAAAATTCCATCAGAGTAAGAGAATCAAAAATCTCAAGTTGCACAGTGGGAAGTGTAGACTTCTGTAGTTTTATAAAATAGACATTTTCAAAGTTATTTCAGAAATATCTGAAAACATTCTAGTGTAAAAGGTAGAATTGAGAAGCCATTCACTGACAATCCTTTACATAATCAAAAGTTTTGGCGTTACTTTTCTCTTGTTGAGATGTTCCACTTTTATCTTGGTGCAGTTTCTCTCAAAGTGGGCAGCGGGCCCTCTTTAGAAAGCTGCTAACGGGCCACTCCGGTTTTGCGTCTACCTTGGCTGCAAATGGCAAATAGTAGCCAATGGGAGCTGCAAGGCTCCAAGTAAATAAACCAGAGCAACCCATTAGCAGCTCTCTCAAAGTGGGCCATAAACACTGGCTTAGCACAATGTACCTCTGTTAGTCAGTGCCCAGTCGCAGGACATAACCCTATAATGAAGATTGTAAGGGAAATTTCAGCAATCTGCAAGGTATGTAGAATTCACTACTTTAATATGAGTAGTGTTTAACCTCAGTTTCATGGCTTATTTCAGATATAAATAAATTTACAATGACTAAAGTGAAAGCACCACATTTATAAAGAACATTAGCAATTTTATAATACTAAAATGTGTAGTAGAAACACAGAGAGTCTGTTATTGGAACTTACCATTTAGAATTAAATGCTAATGAACCCTCCCAAAATAAAGTATAGAATAAATAGAAATATTGAGATTGTAATGGATTTTTCCCCCCAGTTTTGAGTTTTAAACCATTGTGCCTGGTATAGGTTCCAAAAATCTTGTCTTGAAGAATGATAAAACTCCTTCACTAAATTATGTTCAGTCAAGATGATTTCTTTAGAGTCTCTTAAGTTCAAAGAGACATTTTTTAAAAGGGTATAATAATTAACTGTTTGTTCAACACCATGTGTTGAGGCTTCCAAAAATCCATTAAGGCAGCACCCATGCGTATGCTGATCTCAAATTTTAAAGATCTGATCTATTTGTAGAAAACCAAGTTTTCCATCAGTAGCAAACAATCTCTGAAGCACCCAGAATAAAAGAAGTGGAACAACGTGCAGGAAAATACTTGTGTTTGTGGAGGAGAAATATGAACCTCTAACTGTGAATATACAGCCACAAATATTTTGCAGTTTTTTCTTGGTAAATATTAAAAGGACATTGAACCAGTTACATTTGTAGTCTTTTTTTCCTCATAGTATAAATTTGAAATACAAGCTTTCCCCTACTCATCTTTGCTTTTATACTTACCTCAATTGAGAGATCTTTACTTCCTGATTTTGTTACTTTAAATTATCATCACACATAACCAATATCTCATGCAATGGGTGGTAATATTGGATTTACACATTTTAATGTTTTTATTTGACAGATGGCCCTGGGATTCCCCACTGCTGGTGTTGGTGTGTCCTTGAGCCATTGTTTGGAGATTCTTAGAGCAGTGCCTAGCTTGCACACACTGCCTTGATATTGCGCGTTCACAGCCTGTCTCCTCAGTTTCTTCTCTGGCATCCTGGTCTGAGAAGGAGCCCCACAGTGTCACTCAGATTTTTTTCCTTCCTTCATGACTTAACTAGTTTTTTCTTCTTATTTCAGATAAGCTTCCATTAACCGCTGTTTGTCTGCCCCCCCAAAAATAATTCTAGTATGCCTGTTTCACCAGGTTTTAAATGATGCACTTACATGCAAGGACACTATTCCCATTTCAGATGGCTAATCACAATGCATCTGCTGTTTGCTTAAAAAAACCATGTCCCCCAAAGATGTGCCCATGGTAACAAGCTAAAAAGGCAGGGACTTGAGGCTAAAACTCATTCTTATGGAGAAGTCTCTCTGTCCCATCTCAGATCCAGGGCCCAAACCCTTCATGAGCCACTCCATACATCCATCCTCCAAAGAAAAAAGGTGGCAAAAAAGTGCTCGGCTTCGTCACCTCAGAGAGGTCCCCTTCCTGCAAGACGGTCTCTGAGCAGATTGGTGCTAACCGTGTCATCTTCACCAGGCCTCAACACCCATGACACTCGGGGCATCTCAGGCACAATGACTGCTACCACTCTGATACAAGGGAAGCGGCTTAAAGTTGCCTGCACCATTGCCTGACTCAGTACTGACCATCACCTCAATACCACTTGCTCTGCCATCTTTGGCAGCACCGGACAAGCTGGCCACATAGCCATCAACTGTGGTGCAGCACACCCAGATACAGTCTACACTGGTATCACGGTTCTCCCACCAGCGATCTCCTTGTATCACCGATGCTCAAGTCTCTGCTTCTCGATACTGAGGTCTCCCCAGGAATGTCAGTACCATAGCACTGCTTATCTCCAGTTCCATTTCTGATTGAGGATGAAGAGAACGTGGAGGAAGTCTTCTCAGAACACTCTCCTCCCATTGATACTCCCACTGCCTTGGCAACAACTTGATCAAGGTCATTTTATGCTAGGGACTTCCACCCATGGTACAACCTCCCAGGGATGGGACCACCCATGCCTTATCCTGGCCGGGGCAATATTGAAGCCCTTGGAGAGCTCACTACAGGAATTCCTATATCAGACACCAATCCAATGCAGTGCAGAGCAAGTCCCCAACCCAAACCCACCACTCAGTAACCACTGGAACCAGATGCCCCACAAACAGAACCAATGGCATCAGACACCTCACCAGAGAACACCAATTTGTAGTCTTCAGACAAAGACATCATGCCACCCCCTCCCTTCGCAGAGGATGACTTTACATGTTTTAAAAGAGTAACAGCAGAGCTCATTACTCAGGAAGAGATTACAGAGAATTAACACAAGCTCACTGCAACAACTTCCAAGATTGCTCTTCCCATTAACCCTGTTGTGATGGACCCTGCCAAAACTATCTGGCAAATCCAACCCACTATACCACCTACCCGCAAAAGAGCAGATCAAAAAAATTGCGTTCCACCCTGGGGCTCAGATTTCCTGCTTACACATCCTGTTTCAAATTCGGTGGTAGTGTAAACCGCTCACCAAAAATATAAACAGCAGCACTTCTGCTCAATTCCCTTTGATTGCAACAGTAAAAGGCTGGGTCTCTTCAGCTGCAAAATTTATGCCTCATCCGTACTACAATTTAGAGCAGCCAACTATGCAGCCCTACTCAGCAAATATGACCACATAAATTACTCCAAGTTCAGTGGTTTTATTAGAGAGATCCCTGAGGCAAAGAGACAACAACTCGGAGTGGTTATCACAGAGGGCCACACAATGTCCTGAACCACACTCCAGGGCCTTCTTGACGCAGTGGACACTGTTTCTCTTTCTCTTGTCGTATTTCTCTTCAAAAATCGTTGACACCACTCAGTCACCCTGTGACAGAGATTCCTTAAGGATACACAAGCCCTTTACCCAAATATTAAACCACCCACTTAACCTTGAGATGTATACTTGGTTCTCAACTGCCTAACTCACCAGCCTTTTGAACCAAAGACACACTTGTTCCCTCTTACATTTATCAATAACAGCATTTTAGTAGCATTAAGTCAGCCAGGCAAATAAGAGAACTTGGAGCGCTTGTGGCAAATCCACCATACACTTTTTTTTTTTTTTAAGGACAAAGTCACTCTCTGCACATACCCCAACATTCTCCACAAAATTCATTCCTCTTTCCATA
The DNA here is from genome assembly GCF_052426305.1 of Pelodiscus sinensis. Lineage (NCBI taxonomy): Eukaryota > Metazoa > Chordata > Testudines > Trionychidae > Pelodiscus > Pelodiscus sinensis. The sequence continues at coordinate 178,892,585 of NC_143054.1, read as the reverse complement.
GCAATGTACCCATCCACTTTCCTTCCCAAAACCATGTGCTAACAACTTCATATCCACATGCACACACTTGACATGCATGAGGCACTCTTATTTTTATCTCAATAGAACAAAATCCTTCAGAGGCTTTCACATTGTATATCGGATTGAATCCAATTATGTTACCAGCAAAGAAATCTTAATGCCACTGTTAACATACACTCCGTGAGAGAGTGGTATTTACGTCTATAGTATGCTTTCATAAAATCCCTCTTAAAGATATTTTAAAGCTGCCACATGGCCCTCTGAACACTTTTGCACAACACTACACTCTCACTCAGAGACTGCTGTCTGAAATAGGGAAAACCCAAGCAGTACTTTCCATAGCCTTTGTACCAGATCTAAAATCCTACCTCTTTAATGCATACTCCTTTAGAGTCACATACAGTAGATCATCCACAAAGACATCTCTCGAAGGAGAAAAGGAGGAGGTTACTCACCAGTGTAGTAACTGATGTTCTTTGAGATGAGTGGCCCTATAGGTGCTTCACTATCCACCCTCTTCTTTACTTTGGTGTTTCATGTGGTCTCCATTGTAGGGAAGGAACTATGAAGACAGGCCACACTTGTAATGTTGAGACCCTGGCAGCCCGCAAGGACTCTACTCTAAAAATCTCCAAATGACAGTGCAGGGGCACACCGACACCTACAGTGTAGCACCCACAGGACCACTCATCTTCTTGTAACACCCTTTTAAAAGCTGCTGTCATGTCCCCTCTCAGTCGTCTTCTGTTTTCTAAACCAAACTCAATTCTTTCAGTTTTCCTTCATAGGTCATGTTTTCTAGACCTTTAATCATTTTTCTCTCTTCTCTGGACCTTCTCCACTCTTTCCACATCTTTCCTGAAATGTGGTGCCCAGAATTACACAATACTTAAGCTGAGGCCTCATCAGTGCAGAGTAGAGGAGAAGAATGACTTCTCATGTCTTACTCACAATAGCCCTGTTAATGTATCCCAGAATGTTTCTTAGGGTTTTTGAACAACAGTGTGTCACTGTTGATTCATGTTTAGTTTATGATCCACTATGACTCCCAGATCGTTTTCTGCAGTACTCCTTTCTAGACAATCACTTCTCATTTTGTATGTATGAAACTGACTGTTCTTTCCTAGGTGCAGTACTTTGCATTTGTCCTTATTGAACTTCATCCTATTTACTTCAGACCATTTCTCCAGTTTGTCCTCATTTTGAATTATGATCCCATCCTCCAAAGCACTTGCAACTCAGGTTGGTTTGATAAAATTTGTTCTTGACAAATCCATGCTGGCTGTTATCACTTTAATATCTTCCAGATGTTTGCAGATGGATTTCTTAATTATTTGTCCATTATCTTTCTTGGCACAGAAGTTAAGTTGGTTGGTCTGTAGTTTCCTGGGTTGTTCTTATTTTCTTTTTTACAGATGGGCACTGTATTTGCCCTTTCCGAATTCTTCTGGAATCTCTTCTGTCTTCCATGACTTTCCAAAGATGATGGCTAATAACTCAGATACATTCTCAATAAACTCCTTGCATATCCTAGGATGCATTTCATTAGGCCTTGTGGATTGAAGACATCTAAATTTTATTAAGTAATTTTTAATTTTCTTTTCCTATTTTAACTTCTGAACCTACCCAATTTTCACTGTCATTTACTATTGTAGCAGAACTCCGGCTGTGCCTGTGGGTCCTGCATTTCTGGAGGATAGTATTCAGCTTCAGAGGTTCACTGTGTCCCATCGGATGACCTCTTTCTCTTTACTAGAGGCAGGGTTCACAGCCTACTGAGCCATACTCATTACAGGCTAGTCCCTCTGTAGTCCTGATCTCCTTATCCAGGAACAGACTGTAGTTGTATGGGGAAGGTTGGGGAGAACCTGGGTCTACCCACTCCTTTTAGTTCTGGCCCAGGAAGCTTAAGGCAGAAGCAACAGATGGGGTTTGTTCTACTCCCCATCTGGCAACTACTTCCTTGGGCCACTTCCCCAAATAATTCCTCCTAGTATTTTTCCTCTGGTACCTGAGCAACTTATCTTGCTCCTCCAATACACTCTACCTGATTTGCAACTCCTAGCTCTCACCCAGACTCCTCTCACTCTCAGAACCTTGGCTCCTTCCTTCCTCCCCACGTGCCCCAGGACCCAGTCTCAACTGGTTCTTGATTAGCCCCAGGTGGACTGATTAGCCTGATTCCCTGATTAGCTCTAAAAGGCTTCTAATTATCTCCAGGTATTCTAACAGGCCTGATTGTCCAGACTTTTCTGGAAAGTTCTTTCTAGTTCAAGGCCAGCCAGGGACAATTTACTCGGGGAATCTAGGGCTAACTTATATCCCTTTGAGTGCTCTTCTATAGCTATCTGACCTGACCCTGTAGTAGTGCTATATTAAGCTTTCAGTTGCGACCATCCTTGGTGAAAATGAACACAAAGTCATTAAGCACCTTTGCTATTTCCACATTTCCTACTATTTTTCCCTATACATTAAGAAATGGGCCCACCCTGTCCTTGGTCTTCCTCTTGCTTCCAATATATTTGTACAGTGTTCTTTTGTTACCCTTTATGTCTCTAGCTAAATTGAGCTCTTTTTGTGCTATCATGAAGATATACAAAGAACTTCTCATGTGAGTCAGAATAGAGGAGACATTAGTCTCACAAATGAAATCAAGTAACATGTTTTCCATTTTAGATTCTGTCTCTTTCCTGAGCCTGATTCATTTGGTACATAGCAAACAGTAAAACAACTTAAGAGAGCAATAAGCAGAACAATCATAATGTCCCATCCTCCCTTCCCTAAAATTAAAAGCATTGATCTATTTTGGGAACACTACTTGGAGTGCCTTCTTGCCAAAGGATGTTTCTGTGGAGAAGCTAAGGTCAATCCAGCTGTGTTTGTTAGTGTCGATTGATGGCCAAGTGGCAGCTTACTTAGACTTCCACTGTGATGGCTGCCACCCTTTCTGCCCAAGAGATCCCCAATGGATAGTGTTGAGGGGACTCTGATCCTTCTTGGAATAGGCTTGTTTGCAATGGAAAATGTTACAACGACTCTGCTACTTAGCAGTGGACAATTAGCAGTGGACAATTTGGATGCTTTCAGGGCCAGATCTGAGGGAGGAAATCTGTTTTTTCTGAATTGATCCAAAGTGGGGGCCCTTATTATGCAAGAGCAGCAGGACATGAAGAGCTTTCTTTGCAGATGACATGACTTTAACTCTAGGGAAAACTGAATTTTTTTGACAAAACATCATCTGGCTGCTAGAGACTGCAGCCATGTCTATACGGTATACTTCAGTTAACTCAAGGTACATTGGCATTTAGCTATCATAGTTTGTATATCGCTTGGGCATGTGAATACTTGGCTACTTGCACTGGTGATATGTCTGCTCACCAACAGTGCTTGTGTTAATGTAAAGTATGATGAACTTGGTGTGCCACACACCACTATCCAGCACGATGCATTTGGGGACACGTTTTATGAGATGGTAACAACTTGCCCAAGGATTTCTGAGAGCTGGGGGTCAAGTTACCAGCATGCAACTTCTGCATTCTTATTTAAAAATACCACAGTCCTTCATGACACTTTTTGTTCTCTGCCATCTGACTCAAACACAAAGCCCAGAGAGCTCCATACTCTTCTCATTAATGTTGCAAATACAGGACATATGATTCTTCTGACTGAGTATGCAGACTTTCAGGAAGTACTGCAGTACGGGACATCACAATGAGAGAGACATGTCATGGATATCTGTGAGCACAATTTGTTGAGGGACACAATGGAGAAAAAAAATCCAGGATGCTGTTGGTGGTCAGAGCATTTGCAGAGCAGTGGGATGTTTATGGGGCTGAGAAACAAGCACTGACTGGTGGGATTGTGTCACAGTGTGAGGTTGGAACAGTGAACAGTGGCTGCAGAATTTTTGGATGTGAAAAGGCTACATTCCTGAATCTGTGTGCCACTCTCTTGCTGGCCCTCCAGCACCAGAATGAGAGCTGCATTGACAGTGGAGAAGCGAGTGGTAATTGCACTCTGGCAGCCTGCAATACCAGATGGCTAATGGTCAATGGGAAATCATTTTGTAACTGGAAAATCCACAGTGGGGCCCCTAGCCATGCAAATGTACAGGGCTATTAATTGTCTCCTGTGGCATGGGACTGGTTTTTGACATGATGCAGGAAATAGTGGATGGATTTGTAGCGCTGTGGTTCACCAAGTGCTGTGGGCAACAGATGTCACTTGCCCACAGAGTACATCAACAGAAAGTGCTATTTTTCTATTGTTCTGCAACCAGCGGTGGATCACAGTAGGTAGTTCACCAATATCAGAGTGACTGGTCAGAAACAGGGATGTTAAATATTGACTAATTGACTAATCAAATAGTCAATGCATTTTGCATTGACTATTCGATTAGTCGATAGGGTGCCTCTGCCTTTGAAATGTAGCATCAACCCTAGGGCTGTTGCTACACTTCAAAGGCAAAAGTGCTGCATAGAGCCCAGGTCAGCTGGGGACTGCCCCACTGACCCTGGGCTCCATGCGGAACTGCTGCTTTGAAACGCTGTGGGGAGCATGACACCAGTCTCCCTGCAGTATTTCAAAGTGGCAGCGCTGCACAGAGCCTGGGCTCCACATGGTGCTGCTGCTTTGAAACGCTATGTGCAGCCTAGGGGTACCCCAGCTGGCCCCGAGCTGCACGTGGCATTTTAAAGTGGCAGCGTCGTATAGAGCTTGGAGTCTGACTCCAAATGGTGTTGCCACTTTGATGTACTCCCTCCTCTCCTCCATCCCCTTACAGCCTCTTTCTGATAGAGGCAGCAAGGGCAGGGGAGAAGTGACTCGTCAACTAGTCTGTCAGCTTTCTGATAAGTATTTGCTTAGCGGATAGTCGACTACTCCTTCACATCCCCAGTAAGAGAAGGTGCATGATGTTCTCATGTTTAAGAACACACGACTGTTTAGGAAGCTGCAAGCTGTTTCCTGACTAGTGACTGGTGATTTGGAAGTGCCAGTTGTGATCCTGAGTGCAGAATGACAGCTGTACATGCTTTTGGTTGGTTGAAGGGACACTGGCAGAGTTTACTTTCTAGATTGGGATATTTTTTCCCAGTGATAGCCAATAATTATAGCTGCCTTTTGTCACCTGTATAATTTCTGAGACACAAAAGGGGAGAAAACTGGCATTAGACTGAGGACAGAGATGCAGCCAGCTCTCTAAATTTTGAAAAGCCAGATTTAAGAGACCAATATGGAGCTGTGTGTTTAAGGTTGTTTTTCAAAGTCATCTACAGTAATATTCTCTCTTGGTGTATGTCTTCTATCACCAAGTAATGTACATTTTGGGTGTGGCCTGATATCCATTCATTTGTGCTGCCTGCAAATTAGAAATACTGCTGGGCCTGAGGCTTTACCTACCACTATGAATTAGGTGGTTCTTTGTTGTACATTTCTAAATAGGGCTGGGTGCTTTCCTGATTGTTCTGAATTCTGTGGTGCTTCATGTGCATTTATAAATACTGTTTGATTTCTTTGCTTGCACATTGTGTTCCATAACATTTGTTGTGAACTAATAAAGGTACTTTGATTATCCAAAAATACAACTTGGAGTACAAAAATTCAGTGCTCGAAATCAAAGTGCAAATAAACGCAAGCATACAATATTATACAAACTTAACATAATAGGATGAAATGTTTTAAATTTTATTGAAAAATAAGTACACATTACTGTCCATTTGTTTCAACAAAAAGGTAGTTCAGTTATGGTTACAGACACTAAGCTGTGATTTGTAGCTGTAGCTTTGCTTGATGAGGAGATGAGTGGTAGGAATAAGGATGTGGTTTGGGTTGGGTGGAGCAGCAACTGTGGAATTCTCCAGGGAGTGTATAGGCTGATTCCAGGATTTTTTGACCAGTGGGTTTACCAGGATCTGTACCATTTAGATTTGCTGCCTGAGAAGACCCTTTAGGTCCTGATGCAGTTCACATTCCTTGTCCTACTGAGACCCCCCAAGCCTGTTGCTGGCCCTCTTTGTTTTTTGGCATGTTTTGATAATGGTGGCCCTTCAAACAATCTATTCATTGTCCAAAGCAGCACAGGCTTATAAGATCTCACCAAATATGTCCTCTGTAGTTGTCATCTTTCTCCTCATCATGATCAGGTGCTCTTTAACAATGGAGGAGGCACCTAAGACCTGACTCCAGAAGCTACTGATAAAAACAGTTCCCTCCTACCATGCTGGCACTGTCCATGATCTTGGTGGTATTAACATTTGGTACCAACAGTGACCTCGACACCGGCACCTTCAGCACTTTCCACAGGATCAGCAGCACCAACAATAGCACAGGTGTCAGCTTTGCCTCCACCACTTCAGGCAGTGAGTTGATACCAGTCCTTCCCACAGTACTGAAAGGATAGCTGATGCCTATGCTGGCACTGATCTCCACATCTACACCCCTAGCACTGACTAGTGTGTCACTGGTGCCAGGGCTAGTCTGAGACCTCAGAGTCATGAGACTCATCAGGAGCTGCCAGCAGAGAACAAGCTCTGTTTTTAGTAGCTTACTCCTTCCCCATGAGGCATTGGCTGGCATAGCCATAAACCTGCACTTGAGGACAAATGGGCATTGCAGCAATTGCTGTGGGGAAGCAGCTCAGAGTCTGGGCATCAAGGCTGAAGAGATGAGTGAGGAGGTTGATCCCACGGTGAATGTTCTTGCCCTCTCAGGTCCTTCTCATTTCACACTTCCTATCACCCGAGACAAATGCCAGCTTCCCTGCCATCCAGTGCCCAGAGTAATGAGTGGTATTATATTATGTTCTCCGAGGGGTGTGAACATTTATACTTTTACATGCTTCCTCATTCCCTTATTGTGGACCCAGGTAATCAGCATGAATGACAAGGTTTTCAGGGGAGCTCCCTAAAAAATGGGGGACTGTTTGGAGGACTATTTTATTTCACATGCCTGCTGCTACATATGTCCAACCAACAGGTTGTTGTACAACTCCTCTGTGGCAATGACCAAGTTTACAGAGCTGCTCCCGTCAGACTGACTAGTTGAATTTTTTGCTTAGGTTGAGAAAGGGAAGCTAATCTGCACTTCCCTACAGACCACTCTGGGTGGTGCTGATGCCACTAGAGTCATGGCTACAAGTAGAGCCATGAGGGGGGCTCCTGGCTCCATGTCTCTGCTCTTCCCCATGAAGTCTAGCAGACCAAATAGCACCTTCTCTTTGAGGGTGTAACTCTGTTTTCAGGGGAAAAAACAGATAAGAGGCTATGTAGTCCTGCACACGCAACGGAGGCAATTCAGACCTCAACCTCTATCATGGTGTTACCAACAGCGCTGACAGGACAGCTCCCCAGAGAAGGAACAGGAGTGGCAGAAAGAGGCCACACCCATCCTCTGGCCATTCTAAACCACCTGGCCCTAAATAGACCTTTTGAAGGTACGGTCAAGGATGGCATACAAGCTCACCAACTGGATCCGCCTTGCCTTACCTTCTCCTCCAAACTATCCTCTTTCTATGAGGTATGGTCCCATATCACCTTGGATTGCAAGGTGCTCCACATAGTAGAGAGGGGAATACACTATCCAATTATTTTCCCTCCCACCCTCCTTCCCTGGCCCTATCCAGGGACCTTTTTCACAAAGAACTCCTTACCCAGGTGGTGCAGTTGCTCTTAGCAATATGGTCTGTGGAGGCAGTTCCACTGGAACATGGGGGCAGGGTTTTTTATTCCCAGTTCTTTCTAATACCGAAGACCTGTGAGAAGAACTCAACAAGTTTGTAAGTAAACTCAAATTCTGCATGGTCTCTTTGGCCTCCAATGTCCTCTCTCTGGATATAGCAGACTGATAAGCCACCCTGAACTTGATGGATACATATCTCCATATTGCAATCATTCAGCCCCCCAGAACTACCTCAGGTTTGTGGTAAATGGTATCCATTACCAGTTTACAGTCCTCCTGACTGGCCTGTTAGCTGCACCTCACAGCTTCACCAAGTGCATGCTTGTGGTCCCTGCATTTCTACACAGGCATCAGCTACAGGTGTTTCTGTACCTCAACAACTGGCTGATTAGGAGTTGCTCCAAGTCTCAGGTAGAGGCCCAACTCAAATTAATCACAGAGACGTTTGACAGCCTGTGTCAGGATTTCCTTCTTGTTTTCATCAAACCAGTCTTAGTGCTGATGCGTGGATTATCCTGTAGTTTCAGCATATGCACTGTGAATTATACTGGTGATGTTATAAGGTAAATAGGAGTTTCTCAGGCAGGTGTTGCTGGAACATCTCACATCTGGGTTGGTCTTGAAGTGGTTTGACTTACCAGTTTTGTTTAGCTTTTGGGTGTTTGCAGTGTGGTGGAGTGAGCTACAGATACATGGTTGAGTTTACTAATCAATGGTCTGCCCCAACAGTGTGATCTGTACCTCTTATGGCTCTTGTTATATAGACACTAGCATGGTTTTGAGCTCTGACTATAACACAGTCGAGAAGGTGCCAATGCTTGGACCAAAGAGATTTCCAGGTGTTCTTAAATAGGATATTCTGCCTAAAGATGGTATTTGTGATGAGCAGGTTGTACTCCACACATTTCCTGAGGAGGGGAATATCATTGGGATTTATATTTCCCACCTCCTCTTTGCCTATTATGTGCTTCAGAGTTGGGAGTCCTGGCAGACTTATCCCAGGAGGATGAGCTTGTCTGCTTTAGGTGTGGTTGTGAGGACTTCATCAAGAGTTCATTAAAACTGCTCCTTCTTTTCTTCCTCATTGAGTCTATGCATTGATGACTGTGGCATATTGCTTGTTGCTGAGCTTGAGCCAGAGTCAGGAAGCATTCATTGATCCCTATATGAAGTTCCAAAAGCTGACTGGCAATCTTGCTTTTGATTACAAAGACAATTCCATGAATGTCTCTCTCCTTGGCTGACTTTTCTTTCTAAAAGAAAGTGTAGCCATTACCATCCTTTTAATTGGCCTTCAGTGGCCTGACAGGTCTAACTAAGAGCTGCAATGTCAGTGTTGAATCTTGCCAGTTGTCTGGCAGTTAAGGAAGTAGTTTCTAGGCATTTGCTGGGATAAGCGTCGGTAAGGGTGCAGACATTCCAGGTGGTGAAATTTATTGCCTTTATATATATCCTATTTTGGCCATGGAGTTGTGATCCCACCGGATGTGTCAATCCAGTCAGAAGAGTGCAAGAGAGCCTAAGTTTGGGGCTTTTTCTTTTTGTAGCCCTCTCATTTGGAGTGATTGGAGGGAATAAAAAACAAGTCTGATCAGTCACAGTTGCTGCTGGCAAAATGCACTTCTGTCTCATTCAAGCACAAAGTGACTGCCACCCGTGTGGGGATTTATGACTAAAGACTCCCAGAGATCATGCCTCCTGTCTTTGTTGTCACTTACAGTTGGGGTGTTTCAGGGGCTGTTGTTAGGTTCTAGCGGGGTCCATGCTTATGGGGTGTCCCGTGGGCCCTGGAGTGGATAATGGTGGGCTCAGTGGCTGCTGGGCAGTAGCAGGATTGTGATTGCAGCGTGCTCATGGGTGCCGAGAGCCACTGAACCAGACTGCAAACCCCATGTGTTGGAAACCACTTCCAGCCAGAGCGTGCTCCGCTTCTAAGGACCCTGGGCAGGAGGTGGGAGAGGGGCGCTGAGGTCACAGGGGGAGGGTGCCATAGTGTGTAAGCCGGCGGGAGGCGGCCTCAGGGCGGGGACACACAAGCCCGCCCCCTCCGTCCTTGCAGCAGCGCGCGTGGGCTCTCGGCCGCCGTAGCCCCTGCTAGTGGAGCCCGTGGCACGCGCTGCTGAAAGGAAGAGAAAGGCAGGAGAGTCGGGTTACAAGATGGCGGCCGCGCTGTGGTAGCTGCTGAGGCGGCGGCGCGGAGTGAGAGGGACCGAGCTGGGGGCTCAACTTTCCCCTCTCGCTTGCAGGGAGCCATGAAAAGCGGCGTGTTAAAAACCCCGCGCTGCGCGTGAGCGACTGCCCGAGCCCGTGGAGGCGGTGAGCCAGCGCGGAGGCCCCCGGCGGGCTGCACCATGTCGGACACCCGGCGGCGGGTGAAGGTCTATACCCTCAATGAGGACCGGCAATGGGACGACAGGGGCACCGGACACGTCTCCTCCACCTACGTGGAGCGACTCAAGGGGATGTCGCTTCTAGTGCGGGCCGAGTCGGACGGTGAGAGCGGAGCCAGGAGCTGCGGGGAGGCCTAGGCCCTGCCGGGAAGGGGGCCCGCGGCTTGGCCCCCGTGGTGCTCTTCCAGCCTGGCCGGTCACTGCCTTGGGCCGGGTGCTGGGACAAGGGGACTGGGGGAGGGGAGAGAATGTGACATCTCCCCGCGCGCAGCGCCCTGCAAACACGGACCCCACCAGTCTGCTGGTCTGGCCTTGCCTGGCCCGGCCAAAGCCCCAGACACTGATACGCTCTGGGCTTGTGTGAGGGAGTCTGCCCCGTTCCCTGAGAGGCAGCGTCTCTAGGGGGCTTTTTCCTCCTGCCTCCAAACTTTCCTCCTTCACTCGGTGAAGCCGAGTGTGGTCTGCACTGAAGTGACTCCAAATGCTTCCTTAACGTTATCACCCGTGACTGAGTCTGCCAGCCCTCACTTAGCCTTCCCCGAAAGTGGTTTTCTGGTCGTGCCGGGAATTTGTTTTTGTAAATTCTCTGTTTTGGAAAAGTGAAAGTCTTGCTGGTGGGTTTTTTAAATTGCGTGTTTAAGTTTCCATTGGGGGGAAAAAATAAGGAAAAAAAGTGGCAACTTTGTCAGCCGACAGGTGCTAATGTGCTAAATAAACCTTATGACTCTGAGGCCTGGTATAGATTACTCCAGAACTGTTGCCAGGATACATATGTTACTTACACAAAATAAAGTCTTTGGGTTTATAGGGTCTAGATCATTCACTTCTGAAGGGCATCTCAAGGAGATATGAGCAAAAAATGCAAAAAAAATGCAAGTAAATTTTTTTCTTAAACTGCTAGTTATAATTTATTGTTAGTATTGATTTATAAAACGTTCCTCATAATTGTATAATATAGCAGAAAAATAGCAATACCCAGACCATTGAGTTTAAATGAAATTTTGTTTTAAATTTGTCTGTGGTGGACTTCTTCAGAAGGTGTAGGGATTTCCATTAAAATGCAAATATTTTTCTTAGACTTGCTAGATGATGTGGATTAATTAGAATTTAATGTGTTTATGGGCACATGGCCAGTTATAACAGCCATGGAGATGTCTGTTTAATTAAACTTCCTAAAAGTAACTCCTTATCACCTTTTCAGGTTCTCTATTGTTGGAATCAAAGATAAATCCAAACACTGCATATCAAAAACAGCAGGTAAGTATCAGCTTCTTTTGTCATATTATTTGACACTGAATTTGGCACAAAATTAGTGCCAATTTACAGAAAAAGGTGATGGTACAGATTTGCTCATGTTTCTTTTTTGTGCATACTGAAAAATTGTACTTATCTTAAATTATAGCAATAATATGTTTGATGAAAGGTGCCATGAATGGAAGTATACTTAAATATGGAGTATACATATAATTCCGTATTATTTTCACAACCCAATATTGACTTATGCAACTATTTTAAACAAGAAAATAAAACCTTCACCAGTAGTGTTTCTGCATGCTGATTATTTCTTTAGTTCTTTTTCTGAAAATGACATCAAGGAATCCATCTCTAAAGTGTGGCTTTTTTATTATTATTCAAGCCCACCTGCTAGCCTAAACCAACTGAGCTGACTAACCAGCATTAAATGCAATTGAAACCACCACATCTTTAGGACATGACTTCTGTAAATCAAAAGAATAAAACAGTTTGGCACTGTGTTTACCATTTTGTTGACCTTCTAGTAATCCATTAAAAATAGTGACGTACTGTGTCTCTTTTGCTTTTATTACCTATCCTTTTCCTTCTATTACTGTCCTTTTTTTTTTCCTGTAACATTCTTTTCTTATGTTGTCCTCATTGGTTTTCTGCAACATTTCTTTTTCCATCCACTCCCTTTTTCCTCTGCACTAGATACTCTACATTTTTTATCCAAGTTATCATATTAGTACGTATTACCATATTTTTTTAGTAATTCTCATCAGTAATACTTCCTACCCTTGGCACAAAAGACAGCCTGAGGTTTTCTAATTAATATAAAAATATGTGATTATGGAGTACTATTGCAAGAGAACTTGAATAAACAGGTTTTCAGTTAGTTCTGAATTCCGTAAGAGTATTGATCAACATTATTTGATCTGGCAGTGAGTTCTATAGTCTTGGCTCCAGGTCTCATGAAGATTCTACATCTCCCGTGGTCACAAGTTTCTACCTACTTGGTATTGGTTTAGTTGCTCCAATGGAGTAGAGAGAGAGTTTTGAAAATCAAGGTAGGATTGGGCAGGATTTTGTTCAGTAGAGAGCATGCACAGAGAATTCCTTCTAAATGCAATATTGAATGCAGATTGTTTCTGAACAGGTGCGTTGACTTGTTTTGAATTCTCTTTAAGATTTCATATTGCTGTCTCTTATTATTCCATATACAATCAATAGGAAAGTTCCTAGTGGACTTCATGGACTCTGGTTCTGTTCATTCTTTCGTGAATAATTTTTTTCTTAAGATGAGGTGAGGGTTTGTCTGTTTTGCTTGGTTTTTTGTTTTGTTTTTAGGAGCAGGACTTTTTGGATTGCTGAGAGGAGTTCATGATGATTATTCTTGCTATGATGGATGGAGGCTTGCACGGATACAAACTTAATATCCACATCTGCAAAAATGATCTGCGGATAGCCGCATGCACATCTGGAGATGTGGATATTTGCAGGGCTCTAATAATGGATAAGGTTTTGGAAGATGAAGACTTCACAATGCTGTCTAAAGATGGTCAGATTCTGTGTTCATTTAATCTTCTCTGGAAGTTTGCTCCATAGCCAGATTCCTTTTGGCCAACAGTGTTATAGAGGAGTGTTTCTCAACCAGCGGTACGAGTACCTTTAGGGGTACATGAACACAACTGAAATTTGGAGAAAACTGAATTTTTGTGTTAAGTTTTATAGCGCTTTATTATATTTGTACTTTTTACACCAAAAAATTTCATTGCCTGCCCTACTATGATTAAGTTGTTTAAACAACTGTGATGCAATGGTAGGAGAAAAAATGTGTCTGAAAACTGTAGGTACTGAGGCTACTTACAATTTAAAAAAAGGGGGGGGTACTTATTTTTTTTTAAAAAGGGGTACTTTATAAAAAAGGTTGAGAAACACTGTTATAGAGGTAGCAACAGGGGGTACAGGGGGGATGCCGGTGGCTCCATGGGAGCCAGTGTTTGTGCATATTGGCTCCCACAGAACAAACTCTACACACTCCCCATGTAAACATATTTTTACATCCCTGTTAAATATTGAGGGTTGCAATAGTCAAGTGTAGATGTTACAGAAACATGGCTCCCCGTAGCCAGATCAATAGGATCAGGCAAAATTTTTGGCCAGTCACCAGTGGAATTGGGTGGGGTTTTTTCCACTAGCTATTTAAGGGTACACTTGATCTTAGCCTTCAAGAGGACAGGAAGTGTCCTCATACTATAAATCACTATTGAGCACAGGTGCCTTCAACAATAAGATTATGGAGGAGCTTTCCTTTTCCCTTCTAGTGTACCAATTTTTTATCCAAATTTAACTTCAGCCAGGTGACTTACCAATAGGTGCTGATCTTTGCCAGGCTTTTAGAAAAGCCATGAGATGGTACAATTTACATTTTGCGTAATAACCTGCTATACATCTTTCAGTCTGTCAGTGGTTTTGTACGTTAGGTGGTTACCCTCCAACATTGGATGGAACAAAATTTTCTATTTGTGTGTTTCAGTTCTGTGAAATAATATCTTCTTCATAGGGATGTAATGGTATCGTCAATTAAGCAAAAGTTTATAGGTTAATGCTATAGACCACTGTGACAGCGCATTGGGGTTCCCCTGTCTCCTGCACTCCGAAATGGCACAAACAGACTGCACCAGCCGGTGGAATAGAGGAAGTTTATTGCCTCTCCAGGATACAGCACAGCACAGATGTAATCTGGTCACAGAGCTGGGCTAGGATGCCTCAGGCCCCCTTGAGATGGGGGGGGACTGGGCCCCTAAACTCCAGCCCCTTTCCCTAGGCTGTCTCCTCCATGCTCCCAGACAGCAACTAACCAACACTCTTCCAGCCCTGCCCCCCCAGCCAGGGCAGCATTCCACCTTCCTTTGTCCCTCTCCATGGGGGGGTGGCTTGTCAGACAGGTTGAGACCTTCTTTGCATAATGACTCATGGCCTGTCCGTCTGGGCCGTGGTACCCACGGCAGCCAGTGGGGGTTACCCCAGAGCCAGCAGCATAGAAACCAGCCAGGTACCCCCACTACGTCACAACTACATGCATTCCTCCCCCCCCCCCCACCTCTTTCCAGTAAATTTTTTAGCAGGCTGGCCAGCAGTCCTGCTCAGTCCTGGCTTGCACTGGATTCTGGACCTACCCCTGCTGCAGCTCTGCGTTTAAAGTATGTTAGGAGCTAGGCGAGTGGGCAGGCAGCCCTGCTCAGTTCCAGCTCGTGCCGGGTCTGGGAACTCAGACAATGATTTTAAATGAAGAAAAACAAAGCTTATTTGTATTTTGACCTGAGCAGCACCTGGTAGGTCTTCTAGTATCTGTATATTTTAGTTTTCATATCTGGCTCCCATTACTGCAACATCAAAAAAATTCAGCCTTAAATATATTTATCTGACAATGCCTCTTGTGAGATAGGGATATACTATTTTTCTCCTTTCTGCAGATGAGGAACTTAGGTTACAGAGAGAATAAGTGATTTGCCTAGGCTCACACAGAAAATCAGTGGGAACTCACTCTAATAACATACCTAATAAATATGTTTGAGAAGAATTTTTGGATAAAGGAAAAACAGGGAAATATTGGCTGTTAATAATGAGCTTTGGGGGTTTTGTTGTAATCCAGTAGAACTGAGATAAACACTAGGCCTGCGTCTAGATTGGCATGATTTTCCGGAAATGCTTTTAACAGAAAAGTTTTCCGTTAAAAGCATTTTTGGAACAGAGCGTCTAGATTGGCCCTGACGCTTTTCCGCAAAAGCACTTTTTGCGGAAAAGCGTCCGTGCCAAGCTAGACGTGCTTTTCCGCAAAAAAGCCCCGATTGCCATTTTCGCGATTGGGGCTTTTTTGCGGAAAACAAATCTGAGCTGTCTACACTGGCCCTTTTGCGGAAAAGCTTTGCACAAAAGGAACTTGTGCCTGAATGGGAGCAGAATAGTATTTCCACAAGAAGCACTGATTTCTTACAGTAGGAAGTCAGTGCTTTTTTGGAAATTCAAGCGGCCAGTGTAGATAGCTGGCAAGTTTTTCTGGAAAAGCGGCTGACACAGCCTAGAAGTTTTAAGTAAATCTGCTAAATTTCTTCAAAACCTTCTTTTGAGGATGAGAGAATTTCTGTAACTTCTTGCCAGCGTGAACAGTGTGGAGTAGAGTGTGTACTATTTGATAAACTTGTACTTTATCATAGTTCACTTATTTCTATGAAGATATGCAGACGCGTTAGCTACAGTAATGTATCTGTTTTATTTCCGAGTTGGAAAGAATTGATTCTCCTTTTGGGAATTTAGTGCATACTTATTATTTTTCAGTACATTGACATGAGGGTCAAAATATTAAACTGCAAATTAAGTGATTTTGGGAACTTAGCTAATGTGTGTCATTTTAGACAGCATTTTGAAATGATTTCAGATTAAAACCATGCTTTTGTGTAAGTGTGTGTTTAAAAAAAATATATAAAAAATCACTTTTGGATTATTCTGGTAGCCTTTTTTTCCCATTATGATCTCTTATAGCAGGCCTGGGCAAAATACAACCCACGGGATGGTTCTGTCCAACCAAGCCACAGGATCTGGTTCATGGATGTAGCGGGGAGGCCCAGGCAGGTTCCCTCTTGCCCTGCCCCACCTGCATGCCACTCAGAAAAGTGGCTGCTGGGCTGTTTTTCTTTCAAAACTGAGAGCCGGGAAAGGCTTTTGGTGCTGCCCCTGCCCCCAGCACAATCCTATTAGCTGGCTTCTGGCTAGAAACCGGCCAGTGGAATCTTCCTGTTTGAATAACAGGCAGCACCAAGCTCCCTCCCCTCTGACTAGTAGTTGTTTACACATGCACGTGGCCCTGCAGCCTGTGTGGGGGCAGGGTAGACAGGCAGGCTGCCCCAGAAACGTGCTGGGCTGCTGGCTGGAAGTCACCCAGGTAAGTCTCCTGGGCACTCTTCCCCCCCTTACTTACACACACACACACACACACACACACACACACACACCCCAAGCCCTCTGCTCTGCTCCTGCACCCATATACCCTTCCAGATCTGGCAACCCAATCCCCTGCCCGAGATCACAATCCCCTCCTGCCCTAGGTCACCTCCCAAACCCCTGCACCCTAGGTCACTGCCCTTTCCTGTCCTAGGTCACAACCCAAACCCTTACACTCCAGTCCAGTGCCCCAGGTCATGACCATCTCCTTCACCCAAACTCCTTCCCAAACCCTGCACCCAATCTCCATCTCAGACCCCGCATTAAATCCATTAATATCATGGAAGAGTGCGACCCTAGACCACTTACCAAATTCTTGGAGTGGTTCCCCATCAAAAATTATTGCCTACCCCTGCTTTAGATTCGAAGTGTCACATATGAATACTGTGCTAGTAAAACACATTAATTAAAATGTCAGAGGAGTAGCTGTGTTAGTCTGTATCTGCAAAAACAAGGAGTCCTGTGGCACCTTAGAGACTAAAAGATTTATTAGGGCATAAGTTTTTGTGGGTAAAACTTACTTCAGACCTCTTCATCTGATGAAGTGAATTTTACCCACAAAAGCTTATGCCGGGGTGGGTACCTAGAGGCTGCATCCAACCTTGGCTTGCCTTGATCTGGCCAACCTGGCTTGGGGTTCACCACCCAGCACTGGGGAGCCCACACTGGTGTTCCAGCCCCCCTGTTACCACACTGTGGGGCAGGAGCACACAGTCTACTAGCCTGGCCCCACTCCGCCTCTTGTGTGTGAGGGGAATGTTGGGAGTGTCTTTCTACTTCTTAGGAGCCACATCAGTGAGATGGGTTTTTTGTTGTTTTTTTCTCATTTGTGTGTGGCCCCCGACTGATTTTTTTTTTTCTGTGGGTCAGCGGCCCCCAACCCAAAAAAGTTTCCCCACCCCTGGCTTATGCCCTAATATATCTTAGTTTCTAAGGTGCCACAGAACTCCTTGTTTTAGCAACTCAAGTTTTATTTCACAATGTGGCTGCTTTCATTAGAGCTAACTTGATATTAGTAATTTACGTGCAGATTACTCAATTAAATTCTGTATGAAAGATGTGTCCCAAATCAAGGTTAATCACATAGTGCATAGAGTAGAAAATTCTACACTGTTGATGCTGACATAGTTTGATTCCAGTCAGTCTGCATATTTCACATGATCTAAATTACTTTTTGTAAAGAGAAAATATCTTTAATTGTAATATTTCCTCTAAACTTTACATGGAAGAATTCTTTAAATTTTATTTTAAAACCATGTTTTACATATGGGCTGTGTCTACACTGGGCCACTTATTCCGGAAAATCAGCCGCCTTTCCGGAATAAGCTGCGAGCTGTCTACACTGGCCCTTGAATTTCCGGAAGAGCAACGATGCTCTACTGTACAAAATCAGCCGCTATTCCGGAAAAACTATTCTGCTCCCGCTCGGGCATAAGTCCTTACTCCGGAACACTGTTCCAGAAAAGGGCCAGTGTAGACAGCCCAGTAGTCTTTTCCGGAAAAAAACCCCGATCGCAAAAATGGCGATCGGGGCTCTTTTCTGGAAAAGCGCGTCTACATTGGCCACAGACGCTTTTCCGGAAAAAGGGCCTTTCCGGAAAAGCAGCCTGCCAATGTAGACGCTCCTTTTCCGGAAAAACTGAAAATGGAATAGTATTCCATTTTAAGCATTTCCAGAAATTCATGCCAGTGTAGACACAGCCATGTTGTTTCAGCAAAACAAGCATTGGGCCTTTTTAACTTACACCTTCAATTAAAAGGTATATGTTTGCTTACTGTAATTTGAAGATAACTTTTCTGCAGCATGTGTCTTAATGCAAACTTAGATATATCAACACCACAGATGCTGGTGTAACTATAGTGGGGGTAACATACTGCTAAATTTAATCTCACTCGTGCAGGTAATAATTGCAATGAAGACACGGACCGTGGCATTGGGTTGATACTTGAGTACCTACCAACAGTCCATGTCAGGCTTCTGCTTCAGTAGCTAGTCATGCTATACCCTATGCTGCCACACATTCACTACTGTTGTTATCTGAGTTGGCATTGATATGTCTACCTGTGCTACAATTATACCTTAATTTGTAGTACAGACATATCATTAGAGAGAGAGGCAGAAGGTTATATGTTTCTGTGGAGAAGGTGCGGGGTCTAGGATGGAGGTTGGGTGCAGAAGAGCACACAGGGCAAGGGACTGGGGTGCAGGACATGGTGTGAGGTCTAAGGGGGGCGTTTGGGTGAAGGAGGGGGTTGTGACTTGGGTCAGAGGATTGGGATGTAGGGTCAGGAAGGAAGTATAGGTGCAGCAGAGGATTCTGGCTTGGAGGGGTGCAGTAGGGGGTACAGGGTCTTGAAAGGAGCTGTGACATGGGGCAGGAGGGTGCAGAGGGTTTGGATGGTGACCTGAGGAAGGTAGTGGGGGGGCACGGCAGGCTCTGGCTGGGAGGCACTTGCTGAAACATCTCCTGGCCTGCAGAACCTCGAGGCAGGCTGGGCTATCTGCCTGCTGCAGCCTGAGACTGCTTGAAAATGCAGGCTGTTCTCTCCCTCCCCCACTCTCCCCCATGTGGCTCTCACCTCTGGGAGCGGGGAGAAGCTTGCACTACCCACATCCCTTAAGCCAATCTCTCAGCTCCTATTGGCTTGTTATTTCTGGCCAATAGAATCTGAGGATTGGGCTGGAGGAAGGGAGATCACACGCAGCCTCTCCCTCCCTCCAGAGGACAGAGCCACGTGGAGCAGCCCTGCACTTAAAACAACGGCAGCTGTGTGCCTGAGGGTCACGGCAGAGTGGTCTGCAGGTTGGATCTGGTGGCTTGGAAAGTCGGATACGGCCCGCGAGAGGTATCTTGCCCACTCCGAACTAGAGGAAATGTCAGCTAGATAAATAATGACACATTTTTGAACTGCTTATACACAAACGCTAAACATCTAAATAATAAAATGGGTGCACTAGACTGCTTCGTATTAAACGAGGATATTGATATAATAGGCATCACAGAAACTTGGTGGAAAGGGAGCAGTCAATGGAATAGTCATACCAGGGTGCAAAATATATCAGAAGAACAGAACAGGTCAAGCTAGTAGGGGAGTAGCACTTGAGTCTACCATCCTGTGCTCCAATTGCTGATTCCCTATCCCCATGGCCGCTCCAGAACCCATCCCACCTCCCTACCTTCAGAGGGTCCCTTGTCCTGTGTTGGCTGTCTGGTCACTCCCAGGGTGGGTAGGACATGAGCTGCTGAGGGGGGACAGGACTCAAGCCCACTATCCTATGATCCCCAGGCAAATGTTCTGTCCCCTAAGCCACTCTAGAACCCAGCCCATCTCCCTACCTTCAGAGGGTCCCTTATCTTGCTTTCCTAATGCAGGGGAGCAGCTCCATCCCTGGGGAAGCCTGTATTGGCAGTCCTGCTGCTCCAAGGGTGGGTGGGCTCAAGCCCCCAACCCTATGCTCCCTAGGCAAATACCCTATCTCCTAGGCCACTCCAGAACCCACCCCCTCTCCCTACCTTTATGGTATCCCCTCCCACACTCTGAACCCCTTGGCCCAAGACCAGAGCCTGCACCCCTACCCCAGCCTGGTGAAAGTGAATGAGATTCAGGGAGATGGAGATGGAGTGAGTAGGATGAGGACTCAGAAGGGGTGAAGCAGGGGTGGGATCTCAGTGAAGGGGGGGGGGAAGTAGGGTAAGTGTATTTGGGTTTGAGGTAGATCTTACATTGCACTTAAATTGAAAAAGTGATCTTGTGGTTGAAAAGATTGGAGAACACTGCCTTAAATGATTACTTCTTAGAGCAGCTGGTTCTGGAACCCACAAGGGGAGAGGCAATTTTTGATTTAGATCAAATGGAGTGCAGGATCTGGTTCAAGGGGTAAATCTAACTGGACTACTTGGAAACAGTAACCATAAAATAATATGATTTAACATCCCTGTGATGGGAAAAACACCTCAGCAGCCCAACACTGTGGCATTTCATTTCAGAACAGGGAACTAAACAAAAAAGAGGAGGTTAAACAGAAATTAAAGTACAGCGACAAAAGTAAAATCCCTGAAAGCTGCATGGAAACTTTTCAAAGACATCATAATAGAGGACCAACTTAAATGTATACTGCAAATTAAAAAATGCAGTAAGAGAACAAAAAAAGTTCTGAACAACCAGTGGGACTGTTAGACGATTGAGATGCTAAAGCAGCACTCAAAGATGATAAAGTCATTGCGGAAAAGCTAAATGCATTCTTTGCTTCAGTCTTCACTGAAGACTGGGTGTACTGCTCGAGATAGTTATGACTAAAGAAGACTGCAAAGAGCTTTAAAAAGATATCCCAAAACTAAGTGATTGGTCAACTAAATGGCAAGTGAAATTGAATGTTGATAAATTTAAATAATGTGTACTGAAAAAAATAATCCCAGGTATACATACAGTATGATGGGGACTAATTTGGCTACAACTACTCGAGAGAGGTCTTGGAGTCATTGTGGATAATTTTCTGAAAACATCCACACAGTCTGCAGCGACAGTCAAAAAAGAAAACAATGTTAAGAATCATTTAAAGAAGGGATAGAGAATAAGACAGAAAACATCTTATTGCCTCTATATAAATTGATTATATGCCTGCATCCTGAATTCTGTGTACATATGTGGTCGCCTCATCTCAAGAAAGATATATTGGCATTAAAAAAGGTTCAGAAAAGGTCAACAAAAAGGATTAGGGGTTTGGAACAGGTGAAGAAAGATTAAAAAGACTGGGAGTTTTCAGCTTAGAAAAGAGAAGACTAAGGGCAAATATGATAGAGGTCTGTAACATCATGACTGGTGTGGATAAGGTTAATAAGGATAATTTATTTATTTGTTCCCATAACATAAGAAGTAGGGTTCACTAAATGAAATCAGCAGGTAGCAGGTTTAAAACAAATAAAAGGAAGTCGTGAAATGAGGAGTAACGGTAGTTCGAACTAGGAAGCCTAGTTCGAACTACCTAGTTCGTGCCCCATGTAGCCGCGCTGCACGGGGTTCGAACCAGCGGGGTTTTAAAAATGGCGGCTCCCCGCTTATGCAAATGAAGCCGGGAAATTCAAATCCCAGGCTTCATTTGCAAGTGCGGTATGCCTACATTACCCTCCTAGTTCGAACTAGGAGGGTAGTGTAGACATACCCGGATTGCTTGACGATTACCTGTTCTGATCACTGCCTCTGCATCATCTGACGTTGGCCACTGATGGAAGACAGGCTACTGGGCTAGATGGACCTTTGATCTGACCCAGTATGGTCATTCTTATGTAGAGCGTGAATGGCTGGTATTTCTCAGGTAAGGAACTGCACCTGAGTGATCTAGAATCCTGCAGTTACTTAGCTCAGCTGCCAGCCAAATTCAGCAGGGCTGGGACCAGTACTAGTAGGAAAAGATGTTACATCTCCAGTTGGGCTGTGGAGAGCCTTTAATCTGCTCTCCCTTCTCTCCCTGCTGTGCAGTCACAGTTGGAGCTGGGAGAGCCACGAATGTCTTTTGCCTGCTTTCTACCTGCCTGCCATGGTGACAGTACAGTTAGAGCTTTAGAGAGGCAATAACTATGGAAAGTTCTGTCTCATTCCACATCGTCCTCCAAAGTCCAGGATTCATCTAATTAATGGAGTCGCATCTGTGCAGCTCATCTTATTTTGTGGGTGGCCCTTCATTCCCTTGTGCATAGCTGACATGGTCAGAGATTCACTGGTCCGCTGTGCAGAAAAGAGGAAACGATGTCCCCTACCCAGAGCTCCCTTCTGTACCCAAGCTCCATCCTAGACCCCTATGCTTGCACCATTGATGTAAAAAAGTATGTCCCCTGATCATTTACCAAATTCTTGGGAGTGGGTCCCCCTCAAAAATTATTGCCCACCCATTGCCTAGTGACTGCCAGTAAGTGAAGTGGATTTAGAGTGATGGGGAAAATTTCTGCCTAACAGCAACTATGCTATTCACTGAGTAGAAGATAAGATCAAATAGGTATGTATTAGTGTGGTCGATTAACTGATAAGCAAAAGCTTATAGGTTAAAGCTATAAACTACATGCATTTCCCCTCTTTCCCCCTCCCCTCCTTGCCAGTAAATGTTTTAGCAGGCTGGTCAGCAGCCTGGCTCAGTCCTTGCTCATGTTGGGTCCAGGACTATCCCTACTGCGGCTCTGCATTTAAAGTGTATTAGGAGGCAGGCAACCCGGCTCAGTTCTGGTGTGCACCAGAACTGTATCAGAAGCAGCAGCGTGAGACAACAGGCTCGATTGGCAAGTAGAGCCAGTTTAAAAAACAGCTCCCCTCGCAGATCAGCTGCTGCCTGGCACCACACGCTGCTTTCTACCTGCCTGCCAGAGGCTGCAGTGTGGAGTGGCATGGGGCTCCTTGGGAGTGGGGCCAGAGCGCACATGCTGCTGGCCCCGCCCTTGGGGACTATAGAATAGTCGAGTAACCGATAAGAATCCATGAGGTTACTCAACTATTCAGTTAACCAATATTTAACGTCCCTAGTGTAAATTTAAACTTCCAAAATTATAGTGGTGTAATTCCCTCTGTGGATATATTTTTGAGTTCAGCTAATGTCATTTTGGAAGCAGTGTAAACTGAACAGGAAAAAGCTTTCAGAATAAGAGTATATACACAGTGGGTTATACCATTTATAAATATATTGGTTTAACTATATTGGTCTGAACTATAATTGGTAAACTTTCCCAAACATGGAAGCTCTATCTCAAGGCAATAAAGTCTAGTGAAGTAATATATACTGTAGGCAAGCATCTACTTGAGTTCTGTGAGAATAGTGTACCGAAGATAATGTTGATCCACTCAGCACTGCCTTGTGGTGATTGATGGCTCCTCTTTACTTTGGAATGACTCACAAGTAGGCTTTTGGAAATTGCTTGATGGCGGTGGAGGGGGAAGGGGGGGAAGAAGGGGCAAGAGCTGGGAAGGGGTTACAGTTTCACATCTAGCCCACTTAATTAGCTTTATTAACACAGGTCCTACAATTGACTGGAATTGCTTTTGCTGTTATATGTCTTGGATTCTGTTATTTCCACTCAAACTCATCTCATGAAGTGGGCTTTACCCATGAAAGCTCATGATCCTATATATTTTCATTAGTCTCTAAAGTGTTATAGGACTACTCGTAGTTTCTGAAGTTTGCCTTCAGTTAGAAGGCCTGTTTCTCTTTTTCTGGACTTCAAGTTTCTTTGAAGTAGTTTCTTTCTATGTATAATCTGTGTGTCCACTTCATTAAATATTTATCACCACAGCATCCCTCCCAAAGCAAGCAAAACTAGGCCGGATAAAGTATAGTAGCATTTTGTTGTTAACGGACATCAGTAGAGTTGAGCTTGATCTAACTGTGGCTGGGCTTGGGCCCCCTTCAAAGATTGTCTTCATTGTATCAAGAAACTTTGCTAGGGTTATTTTTCCATGAATCCATCCAATAACTTCAAAGGGTCTTTCTAGTCCTCTGGATTCACTGTTTGCTGGCAGGATGAGTAATAGCAAAGAAAAACAATCAAGTGGTATTTTAAGCCTTATCTGTATGAATACTCAACAGCACAGTAAGCTGGGGTGTAAATTTACTTTGAACTAGCCTGTCTGTACTGTAAATTACCTAGTGCACTTTAACCTGCCAGTATGCTAGGGAACTTTTAGCAGGTTCTACATGGGCAACCATGGCATGGCGTAGCTGGCTAGTGTGAGGAAGATTTACACTGCAGATTACCATGAACTTGGTGTTTGTATAGACAAATCCTGAATTCAAACATGTAATTCCAATGTCATTTTATACTAAACTTAATGAACAGTTTGTTAAAATATATTGTGTGATTTCTGAACTGATAGTTCTAAAACGTTTTCCTCTTTTTCCAGGATAAATTGCTTTTTTTAAATCAAAACAATTTTAATTGCTTAAGTCATTGGTTTGAATCAAACTTTGCTTTTGTACATTTTAGTTATTTTCCTAAGGAAAGGTTGATTCTGCATGGTAACCATGAAAACATGTTGAATTATGTCTAGGTATAACCTTTGTGCTGAATTTTTCTTTTTGCAAACCAGGAAGAAAAAGGCTACCAGTATACATATATTTAAGCTATTATACATTTTAATAGATTCAGAGTGTTAATTTTTGTAAGAGAACATTTTTATGTTAGAAAATGGTGTATAATGCATTTCTAAATTACTACATTATTTTTTTATTTGAGTTTTATGTCAAACAGTATTTGAATGCAAATAAAATGCGAAAAAAATCTTAGTTTAAAATTAGCTAAATTAAACCAGTTTAAATGTGCTGGATACATTGTACAAAACTTACTGAAGCATGTTTATCATTTAAAACAAATTAATTGGCACAGGACATCTTATCTGCTGCTAGTGAATTGAACAGATTTTTGCCACAATGTACCTTGGGATTTTAGAAGTACAGGTTGGACCTCCCTGGTCTGGCTCCCTTGGTACCTGAGTGGTCCTGAAGGAGGTATTTTGCCGGACTAGGAAAGGTCACTTCTGCTCCTGGCCTGGCCTCCCAGCCAGCTCCCCACATGCGACCAGCCCTGCCTGGTCCCGCCACTGGGGCTCTCAGCTTCTCCCTGGCAAACAACTGCCCCGCTGCCAGTGCTCCCAGCCCCCTACCACAGCAGCACCGGCCCTACCAGCATACGGTCCCAGGTGATACGTCATTCTGTCTTGACAGTTTTAACACCAGTTGTAGTAATGGCATCTTTGGATATATTACTTACATAGCATTCAGTCTGTTTTGTATTGGTATCTTAACTTTTTATGAAAATAACATATTTATTATTAAATAGGACACCTTGATTGTTTGGTCAGAAGCAGAGAATTATGATTTAGCACTGAGTTTTCAAGAAAAAGCTGGCTGCGATGAAATTTGGGAAAAAATCTGCCAGGTACAGTTACATTTTAAAATTCTAAATATTTTCAAATTTTGATGTGTCCTGGTGGTTTTGTGTGCAATAGTTTTAAAACAAAGTATAAATTAAGAATATGCATGTTTGTATTCTTAGGGATCAGCTGACTGATTCGGCAGTTCTAATTCTTTGCTATTGACACTCGAGCTTGTAACTGCTCAGTGGTTCAGTAGTTACTTTTTCAGTTCCACCTAATTCCCAGAAAGGCAGCTTCAGTTTGACTGAAAGTATAGATATTTTTTTAAAGACCACACAATCTAAACAAAATATTCTATACTTGTCACTTTTCAGTATTTTTCTTCAGTGATTGGGGCTGTTGTCATCTGCCATTTCAGTTATATTTCCCAGAGGAGATAGTTTGAAATCTAAGACTGAAATACTCAACTTCCCCATTAGAAGTATTTGAAATCTAGTTTGAATTTTAGGTTTCAAGCTGGCATCTTTGAATATTTCTCCATTATTCTATTTGTCATTTAACTGTGGTCTTCAGTGGTTTACTCTCCATGTGATTAGACATGGCTTAAATTCGCTATATACCAACTTGCTGTTTATTACCTTGGAGTTTTACTTAAATTTAGGAACCATTAATTTCTTTTGGGGGACTGCTTTTTGATTCTCGAGTAAATGACACAGTAACAAATAATGAGCCAACAGTGTTTAATTTTTTGATCAGTTCAGTATAGATTCCTTAGCTTTTGTGTAACTCTCTTTATAACACAGATCAGAGGATTAAACACTGATCCTTAACCAGAGATGTTTTCTGTGTAGTACCTTGTTAATTTATATTCTGTGTTTCTAACTTCTCTTTCCGGATCAGGCTCATGGGGAATATCCTGGTGTTATGGTAATCTTAAATTATGAACTTTATTTTTTTAAATGTGCTCTTTAGATATAAAGAGACAGTTAAGGATTTAGGATTTTTAATGCCATACCAGCAAGTTATTTATACCATATGTTCAGTATTAAACTTGTGAAATAAAAATCCATAGCATTTTGTTCCGTATTACAAACATTAGAGTTACAAACAGTCACCATTCCTGAGGTGTTTGTAACTAGGGGTACGTCTACTCTTGCTCCCTATCTCGAGATAGGGATGCAAATGTAGCGGACCGGAATCGCTAATGAAGTGGGGATTTAAATATCCCGCGCTTCATTAGCATAATCTTGCCCACGTGCTATTCTGATCGCCAGCTGATTCGAACCAGGAAGTGCGCTCCGGGCCACGTTAGTTCGGCTCAAACCCCTTGGTTTGAACTAACGTTACTCGTCAGTAACGTAAATGAGTAACAACGTTAGTTCAAACCAAGGGGTTTGAGCCGAACTAACGTGGCCCGGAGCGCACTTTCTGGTTCGAATCAGCTGGCGATCAGAATAGCACGTGGGCAAGATTATGCTAATGAAGCGCGGGATATTTAAATCCCCACTTCATTAGCGATTCCGGTCCGCTACATTTGCATCCCTATCTCGAGATAGGGAGCAAGTATAGACGTACCCTATGAGTTTTAGTGTGTGTGTGTGTGTGTGTGTGTGTGTGTGTGTGTGTGTGTGTGTGTGTGCGCGCACACACACACACGTGTTATTTAAATTATCAACTTGAATTTTTTTCTGTATGTACATATATTTTAGGAGAAGACTAATTGTTTATATTCCATTTTTAGGTCCAAGGTAAAGATCCATCAGTGGAAGTCACACAGGACCTTATTGATGAATCAGAAGAAGAACGCTTTGAAGAAATGCCTGAAACCAGTCATTTGATTGATCTTCCTACTTGTGAACTCAACAAACTTGAAGAGATTGCTGACCTAGTTACCTCTGTTCTCTCCTCACCCATCCGTAGAGAAAAGTTAGCACTGGCCTTGGAAAATGAAGGCTACATTAAAAAACTATTGCAACTTTTCCAGGTTTGCGAGAATCTAGAGAACACTGAAGGCTTACATCATTTGTATGAAATTATTAGAGGAATTTTATTCCTCAATAAAGCAACTCTGTTTGAGGTAATGTTTTCTGATGAGTGTATTATGGATGTTGTGGGATGCCTCGAGTATGACCCTGCTTTGGCTCAGCCAAAAAGGCACAGGGAGTTTTTGACCAAAACAGCAAAATTTAAAGAAGTTATACCTATAACAGACTCTGAACTTAGGCAAAAGATTCATCAGACTTACAGGGTACAATACATTCAGGATATCATCTTGCCAACGCCATCGGTTTTTGAAGAGAATTTTCTTTCTACCCTCACTTCCTTTATTTTCTTCAATAAAGTTGAGATTGTCAGTATGTTGCAGGTAAGTGAATCAAAGGATGTGGGGTTGAATGTTAAATTGAGACTTATAATTGTGATTTTGAGGTTAATTGTACATGTTTAACTGTTTATTTAATCATGTACATTTTTCATTCTGTTTGTACCATATCATTGGTGCTTCCGCATATTTCAAACAGAGGTTGATTTTATACTTTCGAGAGAGAAATTGAATTTAAAGTGCATTACAACCATCTCAAATTTGTCATTTCAAAAACTGATTATAAATAACAAAAGTGATGCTGTGAAAGTGATGACTAAGAACATAAGAGTGGCCATACTGGGTCAGACCAAAGGTCCATCTACTCCAGTATCCTGTCTGCCGACAGTGGTCAATGTCAGGTGCCCTAGAGGGAGTGGACTGAAGACAAGGATCAAGCGATTGTCTTGTGCCATCCTTCAGTCTTTGACAAACAGAGGCCAGGGACACCATTCCTCTACTCTCTGCTAATAGCCTTTTATGGACCTAACCTCAATGAATTTATCTAGCTCTTTTTTTTTTTTTTTTTAAACTGTGTTATAGTCCTAGCCTTCACAGCCTCCTCTGGCAAGGAGTTCCACAGGTTGACTACTCGCTGTGCGAAGACGACCTTTTTTTATTAGTTTTAAACCTGCTACCCATTAATATAATTTGATATCCTCTAGTTCTTATATTATGGGAACAAGTAAATTGGTATCCTCTAGTTCTTATATTATGGGAACAAGTAAATTAACTTTGCTTTATTCACCCTCTCCACACCACTCAGGATTTTATATACCTCTATCATATCCCCCCTCAGTCTCCTCTTTTCTAAACTGAAAAGTCCCAGTCGCTTTAGCCTCTCCTCATATGGGACCCATTCCAAACCCCTAATCATTTTAGTTGCTCTTTTCTGAACCTTTTCTAATGCCAAAATATCTTTTTATGAGGTGAGGAGACATCATCTGTACGCTTTATTCGTGATGTGGGTGTACTATAGTTTTATATAGGGGAAGTAAGATATTCTTCGTCTTATTTTCTATCCCTTTTTTAATAATTCCTAGCATCCTATTTGCTTTTTTGACTGCTGCTGCACACTGCATGGACGTTTTCAGATAGATTAGATATATGACAGTTGTTATGGTATTTCTGTAATATAATTCTCGATCTTTATATTTATGAATAATACTTCAGGGAGTCAAATTTTCACAGGGAATTATTTAATCCTCTATTTGTAGTAGGTATAGCAAGAAAGTTTCTGTCCATATTATCTGCATAATGCTGTTTATTTGTGGCAGCAAATAAGTGCTCTATAGCAGTGGCTCTCAACCTTTCCAGACTACTGTACCCTTTTCAAGAGTGACTTACCTTGTATATCTTCATGTCGCACCTCAATTAAAAATTACTTGCTTACAAAATTGGAAACGAAAATACAAAAATGTCACAATATACTATTCTGAAATATTGCTTACATTTATCATTTTTACAATATAATTATAAAATGACTGAAATATAAATATTGTACTTACATTTCAGTATATAGTATAGTAATTTCTTGCTTAAAGTTGTAGTTCTGTTCCTGAAAAATATTACTTTAAGCAAAATAATGTTAAGCTAATTTAATTTTCCCTTGAAGAATTAATGTACATAGGGAGGGTAACAGTTTTAATACTGCACACTAGGGCTGTGAACGACTAGTCAATAGGCTAGTCAACTAGTCGCTTCCTCCGCTCTCCTCCGTTGCCTCTATCAGAGGCAGCAGGGAAGGGGGGAGAAAAAGGGATACTATAAAGCGACAGCACCACATGGAGTTTTGGATCAGCGGAGGGGGTCCCCAGCTGACCCTGGGTTCTACGCGGTGGCTGCTGCTTTGAAACTCCATGGGGAGCTTGGGACCAGCAGGGGAGTGCCCTGTTGGCCCCGTGCTCCCTGCACCACTTTCACCTTTGAATTGTAGCAACAGTCCTAGGGTTGTTGCTACACTTCAAAGGCGGAGGCACCGTATCAACTAATTGAATAGTCGAGGCAAATTTCATCGACTGTTCAATTAGTCAGTTACTCAAAATTTAATATCCCTACTGTATACAGCAATGATGATTGTGGATCTTGGTTGAGGCCATGGACTTGTGTAATCAGAGGAGAAAATATTTCCCAGCATCTTACTACTGATTGATTGAGCCCTTGAGGGTTAATACGTTGTTGACTTACCTCTCGCTCTGCAAGACAGAAGGAGGTAGGAAACACGATAGACTTGCTTTGTGGAGATGTGGTACAGAATGTGGGGCTTGATTGGGGGGGGCGGAGACATCCTGACATTGGCACACCTCCCTTCCCCCCCCCCCCCAACCTCCACAGATCAAGCAGGAGGCTTATGG
Source organism: Pelodiscus sinensis (assembly GCF_052426305.1). Taxonomy (NCBI): domain Eukaryota; kingdom Metazoa; phylum Chordata; order Testudines; family Trionychidae; genus Pelodiscus; species Pelodiscus sinensis. The sequence goes on along the minus strand of NC_143054.1, from coordinate 178,862,694 downwards.
GAGCAGCTCCAAGACCGAGGGCAAGCATTAAGGCAGTGAGAAGAGGGGAAGAAACTGTTGCTGGCAGCTGCCCAGCAACATATAGTACTTCACAGGGAGCTTAGGGGAGCTGATGGAGAGGGTGGGGACTTCTGGCCAAACCTGGTTCCAAACCCCCTTGAGGACGAGCTGCTTTTCCATAAAATCCTGTAAATAGTGGACAAAGCATGAGGCCAAACGGCATTATAAGGGAGTATTTCACAACTTTATAAAAAGCAATCTAATAGGCAACATAACAATAAAACAGCCTTACTCTTACTGTTAAACACAATAAGAGAACCGAAAAAGTATGTGGCTTAACAACCAAGTAAAAGAAGCAGTGAGAGATAAAAAGACATGTTTTATAAAGTGGAAGTAACATCCTAGTTAGGAAAATAGAAAGGAGCATAAGTGTCTAAGTGTAAAAATGTAGTAAGAAAAGCCAAAAAGGAGTTTAAAGATCAGCTAGTCAAAAACTTGAAAAGTAATAGTAAAATGTTTCAGTACATCAGAAGCAGGAAGCCTGCTAAACAACCAGTGGGGCCCTTGGACAATAAAGATGCTAATGGAGCACTCGATGGTAAAGTTGTGGAGAAGCTAAATGAATTCTTTGCTTTAGTCTTCACGGTTGAAAATATTAGGGAAATTCCTAAACCTTAGCCATTCTTTTTAGTTGACAGATCTGAGGGTATGTCTACACTACCCCCCTAGTTCGAACTGGGGGGGGTAATGTCGTCATACGGAGTTGCAAATGAAGCCCAGGATTTGAATTTCCCGGGCTTCATTTGCATAAAGCCTGCTGGCGCCATTTTTAAATGCCGGCTAGGTCGGACCCCATGCCGCGCAGCTACATGCGGCACGGACTAGCTAGTTTGGATTAGGCTTCCTAATCTGAACTAGCTGTACGCCTCGTTCCACAGCTAGTTCGGATAGGAAGCCTAATCCGAACTAGCTAGTCCGTGCCGCGTGTAGCCGCGCGGCACGGGGTCTGACCTAGCCGGCATTTAAAAATGGCGCCAGCTGGCTTTATGCAAATGAAGCCCAGGAAATTCAAATCCCGGGCTTCATTTGCAACTCCGTATGACTACATTACCCCCCCCCCCCCTCCCAGTTCGAACTAGGGGGGTAGTGTAGACATACCCTGAGGTATTGTCCCAGATTGGAGTATAATTAGAGGAAGTTTTGGAACAAATTGGTAAACTTAACAGTAACAAATCATCAGGACCAGATGGCATTCACTCAAGAGTTCTGAAGGAACTCTAATGTGAAATTGTGAAAATATTAAATGTGGTTTGTAACCTATCCTTTAAATCATCTTTTGTACCTAATGACTGGAAGATAGCTAACATGATGCCAGTATTGCCAATTTAAAAAGGGCTCTAGAGGTGATCCTGTTAATTGCAAACCAGTAAGTCTAACGTCAGTACCGGGCAAATTAGTTGAAGTAAAGAACTATAGTAAAGAATAAAATTGTCAGACACCTAGATGAAGATAACTTGTTGGGGAAAAGTCACCATGGTTTCTGTAAAGGGAAATCATGCCTTACTAATCTATTAAGAGTTATTTGGGCAAGAACATGTGGGCAAGGGGGATCTAGTGAAAATAGTATACTTAGGTTTTCAGAAAGCCTTTGACAAGGTCCCTCACCAAAGTCTCTTAAGTAAAGTGAGTTGTCATGGCATAAGAGGAAAGGTCCTCTCGTGGATTGATAACTGATTAAAAGACAGAACCAAAGGGTAGGTATAAATGGTAAGTTTTCAGAGTGGAGAGAGGTATCTAGTGGGGTCCCTCACGGGTCAGTCCTGGGACCAATCCTATTCAACTTATTTATAAACAATTTAGAGAAAGGGTTAAACAGTAAGGTGGTAAAATTTGCAGATGATGCCAAACTGCTCAAGATAGTTAAGACCAAAGCAGTGTTAAGAGCTTCAAAAAATCTCACCAATCCAAGTGATTGGGCAACAAAATGGCAAATGAAATTTAATGTTAATAAATGTAAAATAATGTACATTGAAAAAATAATCCCAACAATACATACTGTATACTGGGGACTAATTTAGCTACAACTACTCAAGAGAGAGATCTTGAAGTCATTGTGGATAGTTCTCTGAAAACATCCACTTAGGGTGCAGACACAGTTAAAAAAGCAAACAATGTTTTTTTTATTAAAAAAGCATAGAGAATAAGACAGAAAATATCTTATTGCCTCTATATAAAACCATGGTACAACCACATCTTGAATACTGCGTACAGATGTGGTCAACTCATCTGAAAACGATATATTGGCATAGGAAAAGGTTCAGAAAAGGGCAACAACAATGATTAGGGGTTTGGAACGGGTCTCATATGAAGAGAGATAAAAAAGACTGGGCATTTCATCTTAGAGAAGAAGAGAATCAAGGGGGATATGCTAGAGGTCTATAAAATCATGACTGGTGTGGATCAAGTGAATAAGGAAAATATTTTTACTTATTCCCACAAAATAAGAACTAGGGGTTACCAAATTAAATGAATAGGCTGCTGGTTTTTTAAAAAATTTTGATTCACACAGCACAGTCAACGTGTGGAACTCCTTGTCTGAGGATGTGGTGAAGACTAGGATCTTGACAGGGTTGAAAAAAGAGCTAGATAGATTTGTGGAGGTTAGGTCCATCAATGGCTATTAGCCAGGATCGGTAGGAATGGTGTCCCTAGCCTCCGTTTGTCTGGAAATGGGTGACAGGAGAGGTATCATATGAGGACTACCTGTTGTGTTCCCTCCCTCTGGGGCATCTGGCAGTGGCCACTGTCGGCAGACAGAATACTGGGCTAGTTGGACCTTTGGTCTAATCCAGTATAACATATTTATATGTTCTTAACCGGGACAAGTTAAGTGAAGAGTTGCTGTTTATTCAACAGCTCGAACAAGTTGTCTATATGAAATTTTAGTTCATGCTGACTTCTCTAGTGGTTTTTAATGTAGCCTGTTATAAAACTAGACATATCTCAGTGAATTGTTATACTCTTTACCCTCTTCCCCAAAGACCTTTGCATACCTCTGATTGAGAACCGCTGCTCAACTACAACCACCTTAATGTTGTAGATGTTTCTTGATGTCACTGCTCCATGGTGGTATTTAATAATAAAAACAAAACCATTGTAGGGTAAAGCTTAAAAACATTTATTAGAGATTTACTAGCTAGAATTACTAGAAAAATAGATTGGAATACACCCAGGAAGTATGTGGGAGTGCTTTGATGAAAAGCCATTCATGCTTCACATAAAATTATTGCTGCATTACACTAACATCAGAGTAAAGCTGTCAGGTACCTAATTGGTTTTATTCTGTGTCTGCTTAACCCTATTGTGCAGAAATAAATTTCTCAGTGGGTAAACTGATTAATTTCTAGATGTGGGTAGTCTCCAGCAGACACAAAAGGTAAAGGGAGTCAGATGGTATACAAATGAAGGTGTGGGATCTATAAAAATCCCAGAAACAGGTAACTAGAGGTGTCCTCGAAGGATGCGTACTGGGACCAATCCTATTTAATCTATTTATAAATGATCTGGAGAAAGGGGTAAACAACTAAGTGGTAAAAATTGCAGATGATACTAAATTGCTGAAGAGAGTTAAGATGAAAACAGTCTGAATAGCTTCAAAATGCTCTCCCAAAACTAGGTGATTGGGCAACAAAATGGCAGATGAATATTAATGCTGATAAGTGCAAAGTAATGCATAATGGGAAAAATAATCCCGGCTATACATACAATACAATGGGGACTAATTTAGCTATAACTACTCGAGAGAGATCTTGGAGTCATTGTGGATAGTTCTCTGAAAACATCCACTCAATGTGCAACTGCAGTCAAAAAAGGAAACACAATGTTAGGAATCATTAAAAAAGGGATAGAGCATAAAACAGAGAACATCTTATTGGTATTATTAAATCGATGATATGCTCACATACTGCGAACAGATGTGGTGGCCTCATCTCAAAAAAGATATATTGGCATTGGAAAAGGTTCAGAAAAGGGCAACAAAAAGGATTAGAGATTTGGAATGGGTGAAGAGAGATTAAAAAGCCTGGGAGTTTTCAGCTTAGAAAAGAGGAGACTTAAGAGGATATGATAGAGGTCTATAAAATCATGACTGGGGTGGAGAAAGTTAAAAGGAATATTTTATTTATTTGTTCTTATAAGAACTAGAGGTCACCAAATGTAATTAATAGGTAACATGTTTAAAACAAATACAAGGAAGTATTTCTTCACACAACATGCAGTCAATGTGTTGAACTCCTTGTCAGAGGATGTTGTGAAGACCAGGACTTGAACGGGATTCAAAAAAGATATAGATAAATTCATGGAGGTCCATCAATGGCTATTAGGATGGGTAGGAATGGTGTCCCTAGTCTCTGTTTGTCAGATGCTGGAAATGGATGACTGGTGCGATCACTTGATTACCTGTTCTGTTCACTCCCTCTGCGGCATCTGGCATTGGCCATTGTTGGCAGACAGGATACTGGGCTAGATGGACATTTGATCTGACCCAGTATGTCCATTCTTATGTTTTTAACAGAGCAGAAAGGAGGGAAAGCATAGGGGAAGTAGTGAAATTCAAGTAGTGAAATTCCAGTTGGAAACTAGTGTTCCTAGAATGTGCAGCAGAAGAAAAAGTATATATATGAAGTAAATTGCTTGCTTTAGGTTGTGGATTATGAGTTTCTCATACTTGAGTAAATTTGACATTAGTTAATTGGTTTAATAGCATAAAGAAACTCAACTCCCTCATCCAGCTAGTAAACAAAATTAATAAAAAACTTGGGTTTGAGGCACCTTTATCCTTCATTTATTTTTACGTGTATAGGATCTTACTGCAGATGATAATGAAATTAAAGTCCTTTATTTTTTGGAACCCCCTCTCAGAACATTGATGCTTCAGGTTGGGATTTTTTGGTTTGTTTTTATTCCTTCCCCTACCCCCGCCATTCTCTTTCCGGGTGCTGTTTTTCCATTTTAGTTTTCGTCAGCATATTTGTGAAACTCTGATTTCCTTTTAACAGAGAATTCTGATCCCTATAACAATTAACTCCTCTTTTTTCTGGCCCCTGAAGAGTGCTTGAGACCATGATGTCTCTGTCACTTGTTCATTGTTCACCACCATTGTAATGAAAATTTTGCAGTCTAAATTATTTTATTTTATTTTAAAGTAAAATTAGATGGGAGCTATAGTTGTATACATCTCAAATCCTGGCTACTGGTGCAAGTGGGGGATACTGTCGTTTGTTTGTTTTTTTTAATTTTTAAAGCTACTTTCCATAGGCCATGTATTCCGTATCATGAGGGTGAAGTAGCTGCTGCTACAGAAGGTATATGTAAATTAAAGCAGTCTATTCACATAGGAGGGGAAATCTAAAATGTATTATCCCAATAGGAAAGGCGTGGTTATATAGTAAGGATGCTAAATTTAGATTAATCAGCTAATCAAATAGTCAGTGTAATTTGCACTGACTATTCGATTAGTCTGTAAGGGCACTTTGAAATGTAGCAAGAGCCCTGGTTCTTGCTATATTTCAAATGTGGAAGTGCTGCCAGTTCCCCACTGTGCCCCCAACCCTTCTCCTTACAGAGACGGTGCTAGAGGAGAACTGGCTTTTAAGCCAGCTCATGGCGCGCTCCCCCTTTCCCCTCCCTCCCCCGCTGCCTCACTCTGATAGAGGCAGCAAGGGGGGAGAGCGACTAATCAAGTTACTAGTTGACTATCTGATAAGCAAATGCTTATCGGATAGTCAACTAGTCACTTCCCAATCATAAAATATGCATATTGGTGTGTTAATGCAGTACAAATAATGATGATAACAGCAAATGGCATGCTTTGAGGAAAACACATTAATAGCAAAACAATATAAGACATTTTAATAAACCTTCTTGAGTGTTTATACTGACTGCAATAGGAACACCTGATCCAGGACTTCTAGGTAAAACAGCCTTTTATGTGGTACATCCTAAGTTTGTAGGTGTTGAGTGTTGAATAGGGGAGTCTCCTGCTATCTTTAAGATGCTATTGCGTTAGATAGTGCAGGGGTAACTGTTGGGAGATATCCATGCCTGTTAACAGCTACACTACCTGACAAAGTGAGCATAGCAAAAGCCTTCTATTAACCTCAGCTATGGTTTGTTACTGCTTAACTATGTTCAGTATATTTTAACTAGGGTCCTATGTGTATTGTATTATGCTGGCTGCAGCAATGGCTGCCAAATCTATTTTTTAAATTGTTCTTTCATAAATCCCTGTTCTTACCACTTGTAGATATAGATAAATAAATATTAAAAATGCCAGTTGGCATAGTAAGCTCCTGACCCCTACTGGAGCCAAGCACCATGCCAGTATGGGCTAGGTGTTCTGCATTGTAACTCCTCTGTCCTTTTGTAGGCTTTAAGAACTATGCAGAAGTAGAGATCAGTATGAGAAGTGGTGTCAATTGGCAATGGATGTAGCCACAGTATCTTGGGGACCTTGAGAAGGATGTGACTAGTATATAGAGCAGTGGTGGGCAAGATACAGCCCACGGGCTAGATCCGGGCCACCAAGCCATTTGATCCAGCCTGTGGCCACCCTGTCGTGCCTCTTCCCCAAGGTCAGTTGAGACCCAGGAGCAGGGTAGTGCACAAAGTCATTCACTGGTTAAAGCAGCTGGCAGTTCTCTCCCCTGCCAGGGATGCACAGTGCCTAGAGGGAGCCACCAGTCATTTTGAACAGCAAATGACTTTGTGTACTGTCCTTCCCCAGGATCCAATTGGCCTGAGGACGAGGGAGCGTGTGGACCTAGAGGGAGCTGCCAGCTGTTCAGAATGGCTGGCAGTTCCCTGTAGGTGCTGCACGCCTCTGGCAGGGCTGGAGGGTGAGAGAATTCATACACTTTGCCATCCCCAAAGCCAGATTGGCCCTGGGGGTGTGGGAGCATGCAAAGTTTCTCCCCCCACTAGGATCGCATGGCACCTAGACAGGAACTGTCCCTTCTGCCCTGAGGCCCTGCCCTTTCCAGGGGGCTGGAACCGAGCCATGACCAGTATGAAAGTTGGTGAAGTGGCCCCCCTTCAAAAATTATTGCCCATCCCTGATGTAGAGTTAAGGTATGCTAGAGCATTATCCCCAACTCCAATGCTCCCTCGGCTTTGCGTGACAGAACACTTACTCTGAATAGTTGCAGCTGCAAATGTCCCTGTTTGTGATAAGATGGTCCATTTCTTTAGGAGACAAGCCAGGCCTTTCCTAATAGTGGGGAGGACTAATCAATTCTTTTTTTGTTGTTGTTATTCTGACTGTTCTTTTGAAAACTTATTTAAAAAAAAAAAAAGTTGACCCAGCTGCTCCGTCTCTGACACCCTCATTCACTTAAAGTGTGACTTTAATGAAAGGTAATAGGATTAAAAATTTAGGAGTTAACTTGTAAAGCTAATCATAGAAGCAGCTCCAGTTGCTTTCCTCACAAACTTCTGGTTAGCGTAGTAAATTTAAACTAAAAATGGCAAAGGTATTTATTGAAATTATCTTTTGAATTATTTATTCACTTTGCGGAGAAGTTTGCTAATTCTAGAAATACCAACAGATACCAGATATTGCTTTGCTACAGTGCAAGTATCATGCACCAGTTACATATATTCATTTTGTGGTGCAATTTCAGAATTAATTTAGTGTTATCAAATGATCTTGTGAACATTGATGGATAACTTAGAATTAGAGTAAGCCAGTAGCTTTGCAGCAATAATTTGGGTCTAATAAAAGGGAACAACAGACCAAATTCAGAAATGAGTGGATCAAGTATAACAGGACAGGATTGGTTTGGTTAAACTTATATTATTAGTTTTGTCAATGAGTTGTACCTTGTTTAGACTTTTAAGTCTCTTAAGCACACAGGGTCAGACTCTTCTGAGTTAGACACTTGTCCTGTGGATGGACTGGAGAAAGGTGTTAGAAGGTGTAACTGGATCCTTATTGAGTTACATCAGAGATGACTTGCACAATCACTAATGATGCATAATTTCAGAGTTCTAAGGCTTATTTTACTCTTCGGTTTGCTGGCATAGTTCTTTTTGTTATAAGTGCCAAAAATGGCACTCCTAACATAGCTGTACTGTGCCCTAATGCACAGGCTGTCATACCATCAGAGTAATTTTGCTGGTATAAGATTTCATCTGGATAACCGATATAAGCAATTCCAGTTTTTTTTTTAAAAAAAAACCTCTCTGTGGTATAAGTTATGTCTCCAGTAGGAGGAGGCTTGCCAGAATAGCTATACCAGCCAACCCTTTCTAATTTTGAAAAGGCAAGAAGTAGGTACATTTTGCTTCTGAATTTGGCTCATGCGTGCCTGTTAGATTTGGAAAATACTTAAACTTTTTTTTTTTCAGGTGCCTTCCTTGGTTTCCAAAAAACAGGCTGGCATCAAGCAAGCCTACACTTAAAATTTTGAGCACTGTAACTGTCATCCCGAGGTATAAAAAAATAGCACCATAGCTGTGCTAACATAACCCACAGCATAGGATGCTTCTCTCATCCTAGCATTTCTACAATAATGGAAAAACCCACATCATAGCTGGAGTCTGCATCCACGTAGTGGGGTTATAACAGCATAGCTATGGTGCTGTAGCGATGCTGCTCTAGCACCCATAGTGTAGAGATGGCCTTAGGCAGTGTCCATGTGCTATATGGAATTTGACACCTTTTGTACTGTTTTTATAATACATTTTAAATCAAATTTCTTCAGAATATGGTTTAGAATATTTAATTCTTCTCATTAGAGAATTTTTTTTAAATAATCTTTATCTTAAAAGGGTAATTGCCTTATCTACTGATCTGAAAGCTTATTTACTGGTACAGGTTGCACCTGCCAAAACCAGAATTCTCTGGTCCGGCAACCTGGACCACTGATGTTCCTGTATCCGAGAACCCCAGAACCCTAGTGGCAGGAGGGCAGTACAGGAGAAATGTAAGGAAGCGGAATGGGGCAGGAGCTTGGGGCAGCCCCTGGCAGCTCAGGATCAGGCTGGCAACAGCTCAAGATAGGACCAAGGCCTAGACTGGTGGCAGCCTCCAGCAGCATAAGGCTGGAGCCCTGGTCAACCCGCAAAGTGGGGCCGGAGCATACAGGCTGCTGTGGGGGTGGGACTGGAGCCTGTGGAGCGCAGGCTGCTGGAGCAGCAGCAGCAGGGTCAGCAACACAGCAGGCAACCTAGCAGGGGTTGGAAGGAGTCCCTCCACTTGTTTCCCCACCCTCAGCTGGCAGAGTTGGGGGCTATGGCAGGGAACCATCTCTAGTGTGGCAAATTCCCTGGTCCCCAGGGTGCTGGATAACCGATGTCCAACCTGTAAGCTATAAAATTGATAGCATAGTTACATAAAAGTGAATATTTTATAATGGATAGATATTTCTTGGCAGGGATGTCAACAGCCTTCATGGGCTCCTGGGAAAGGTATGGGGATAGTGTCTGTCTGTTCCAGAAGAGTGGGGTCTCAGACAGAAGGGGCAGGGCTGGGACAGCCAGTTCTCCGTGCTCGTGTCCCCCTCATGCTCAGAGAGCCCTAAAGGTCCGGCAGCAATATCAAGGGCCTAGCTGCTGCACTAGCAGCAGCCAGGAACCCTGGGCTCTTTTCAGTCACTAGGCCCCAGCAAAATTCCTCTCTCCAGCCCACCGCACCCCACGCTCCCCTCATTCTCAGGCCTGTTTCTTCTTATGATGCTGGTTTTTACAGCTTGGTACATAGTAAAGTGCTTTTGCATAGTTAAATTGGTGTACATTGTAAAAGCTCTAATGTTGTCACTGTATATTTAATAGTGATAGAGATGCAGCTGTGTTAGTCTGGTGTAGCTGAAACAAAAGACAACTATGTAGCACTTCAAAGACTAACAAGATGGTTTATTAGGTGATGAGCTTTCGTGGGCCAGACCCAGCTCATCACCTAATAAACCATCTTGTTAGTCTTTAAAGTGCTACATAGTTCTGTCTTTTGTTTCACTGTATATTTAAAAACTTGTGAAGTACTTTTAAACTGAAGGCACCAGAGTTACACAGCAGTATCATGATTCTTCAGGACTTGTTTTCTATACCTAAAAATACAGAGATCAGTGTGTAGAGCAGCGGTTCCCAAACTTTTCCGGTTGGGGACCCATTTTGACAATTTAGGAAGACTTGGTGACCCAAGGCAATTCAAAAATGCGGGGGAAGAGAGAGGGCAGAGCCACCTAGGGAGACACTTGGTGACCCTTTTGAAATGTAATGATGACCCATATTTGGGTCCTGACCCATAGGTTGGGAAACCCTGGTGTAGAGGGAGAGAGGGGAATAGCCAAACAGTCTAGGGATGGTACTGTTCAATTTAGGGATGTAAAATCCTATTCAATTGGTTAACTGGTTACATGTAATGGTTAACCAATTAAAAGCGGACATCATGGGGGGGTTACTCCAGCTGGAGGGAGGGAGACTTGAGCAGTTAACAGGGCCCGGGTCGGAGTGCCACTGCTGGGCCGGCCATAGACAGGGGCTGCTCTATCTGGCTGGGATGCCCCTGCCTGCAGTGCACCCAGGCTGGACCTGCTGCAGACAGGAATTGTCTATAGCATTGGGAAGCTGCTCCAGCCCCCATTGGTTAACTGGAACTAGTAAGCCTCACCTGTTAAAGATGAGGCTTACTGGTTAGCCAGTTAATTGTTCATATTCCTGCTGTTCATGCTGCTGTTCTTTGCTCCATGGGTGACTGGTATGCTAGGCGGGGGAAGGCACAGCCTTCCCAAACCGCCAGCCTGTCCCTGCCTGCACCCCACCCCAGAACACCTACTATAGGCATTCTGGGGGTGGAGTGTTGCTGCTTCCAAGTGCCCGCCTTCCCCGTGCTCCAGAGCCAGGGAGGCTGGGAGCTGCATACTGCCCTCCCTCCCCCACTGCAGTGCTGAGGCTGGGGGGGCTGCCCACTGCCTGCCTTCCCTGTGCACTAGGTCTGGGGAGGCTGGGAGCCAACTGCTGTCTGCCTTCCCCGTACTACAGGGCTAGGGAGGCTGGAGGCCTGAGTAGAAGCAGAGGGATTGGGGGCTTGCCTCCCCCAGCCCTCTCTTCACAAGCTGCCCATGCTCTGCTTCTTGGGGATCAAGCCATGGCATAATCCTAGAGTGTTTGTTTCTAGTTAGTTATTTTTTGTTTGTCTGTTCACTATCTTAGGAGAAAAAAGCAGACCAAATTGGAGAAGTAAATGAAAATTAGGAAAGGTTACTTAGATCTAGAGCTTCCTTGGGGGTTGAGGTAATTGAACTTAAACAGAAGGAAACCTGTATTTCCAATTTCTGTAGTTTACCTACCTGGAAGTCGGACATGTGGGAAAGGCATTAGAGGGTCCAGCTCATACAAACTGATTCAGGATTTGTCAACACTAGGAAGGTTTTGCATATATAACTAAACTAGCAAAACTCTATGGCTACGTCTACACTGGCCACAATTTCCGGAAAAGCCATGCAAATCAGGTAAGTCAGGATAGGGAAATCCGCGGGGGATTTAAATATCCCCCGCGGATTTAAATAAACATGTCCGCCGCTTTTTTTCCGGCTTGGGGAAAAGCCGGAAAAAAAGCGTCTAGACTGGCGCGATCCTCCGGAATAAAGCCCTTTTCCGGAGGATCTCTTATTCCTACTTTGAAGGAATAAGAGATCCTCCGGAAAAGGGCTTTATTCCGGAGGATCGAGCCAGTCTAGACGCTTTTTTTCCGGCTTTTCCCCAAGCCGGAAAAAAAGCGGCGGACATGTTTATTTAAATCCGCGGGGGATATTTAAATCCCTCGCGGATTTCCCTATCCTGACTTACCTGATTTGCATGGCTTTTCCGGAAATTGTGGCCAGTGTAGATGTAGCCTATTAGTATGAACACAATTATATCTGTATAACTGAGTACATGGAGATGGAATGGGATAATTAGAGAACTGAGAGAGAGTAGAATCAGGGAAATGGTATTTATGTAAGTATGACACCTGAAGAAGCAAGCTTGGTAACTGTTTTCTGTAGTAACATGTTAAGAGATGGTTTTGAATTTTCCAGATAAGTTTCTTCTACAGAACAATAGGATTTAAAAAGTTTAGCGTTAGAACTTGAGATTTTTTTACTGTAGTGTAAATGAAGGTATATTGTTAATCTAAAACTTTAGATCTAAATTTTGTCCTATCTTAAATCAGTAGGAGTTTTATAAATGTATCTATCTGAGGGCAAAATTTAACCCAAAATATAAGTTTATGTAAGGCCTTTCACAGAAAATAATGCTCACAGAAATAAAATCCATTGAACCATACACTTTCAAATCTTCATGTTTGGATTTCCTTGTTTATGATGATGTTCAAGAATATGACCTATATTTAGCTAGCAAGACCTCCAAAGCTCTTATGCTACGTTCTAAAGCACACACAAATAGAGAATTATATTTTATGCCTGTATATAACTATTAAATTTTTTATTGGGCATTGTGTAAGAGAATGTCTTTCTCTTTTTGGCTATTATGATGTAATAGAAATTGTTATATAATGTGTTATGCAGGAAGATGAGAAGTTTCTGTCTGAAGTTTTTGCACAATTAACAGATGAAGCTACAGATGATGACAAAAGACGTGAATTGGTGAGTCCTTTAATTTGCATGTTTGAAACTTCAGAGATTTAAGTATTAAACTAACACTGTAAGCCCTTCCTTCAGTTACTTCTTCATGACTTCAAAAAGGTATTCCTAAAACGTTAGGAAAACCATGCTGAAGCAACAAATTCTTGTGTGACTCCTCAAAATCTCTAGTAATGAGTAAATTGTCATTTCTTTATTTTACTGGTGATAATCAGTTTATTGCTACGACAGTATAATGTAGACACTTCAAAATTTTCTTCACTATTAATAGTTGTAAAATTGTCCTGCACAGCATTGCTGAGTTCCACAATTCTGTCTGTATCAGTGTGTCAAAGGCCTATTGTCTTGAAGTTCTGAAATGATTGAAAAGTCACTATGAACAAATTTAAATGGTTTACAGGCCACTGGGACTGCCGGCTGACTTGTACTGAGAAGTCTTGGACTTGCTTTAACTAAAGGAAAGATGACCTCTGAAGTCCGTTAGTTTTGTATTTATAGCTGCCACCCTGATTCTCTACACCATATTGCATAGCCAGCATTTCTCCCTGAAACTGTTCATTTTTCACTAACACAAACTATGATATTAGAGACAAGAACCTACTCATAGGAGAAACAAAAATAGTTAATGTTGACTGGACATATCTGTTTAAATACAACCATTTTAATCCTTCATATGCTCAATTCAGTAAAATAACTAGATGCTCACTTCCATTTTTTCAGGATGGCTTTTCTTCTGTATTTGCCATATAACAAAATTTGAGATTCAAGTTGGACAAGTCAAATGATTCCTTGCTGCCTTTTACCATTATTACCGAAAAAAGTATAACAGGTTGCTCGAGTGTTTTTGTCCATTTAACTAATTGTCTTTGATATGCTATGAATTTAATTACACAAATGTTTTGTTAATATTTTTCAAATTTTATAGGTTAACTTTTTTAAGGAGTTTTGCGCATTTTCTCAGACATTACAACCTCAGAACAGAGATGCATTTTTCAAAACTCTGGCGAAGTTGGGAATTCTTCCTGCTCTTGAAATTATAATGGTAAGTGAATCACCTGCAGCCAAATAAAGGGGGATGCTGAATTCTGATATCATGTTGTGACCACATAGGCTGATTTTTTTTCAGTCCTATTGAGTACATGCAGCCTCTTGCACTTCAGTTAGTGCTTTGCACTTCTGAAAATCAAGGTGTCTCTAATTGAGCACTCAAAATCAGTGGGGGTTTTTTTGGAAAATGTTCGACATAATTTAGAAAAATATATTTGGACTTAAGTGGGAGAGAGGTAAGTGGTGACTGCCCCAGTTTTGATAATGAGTGCAGAAATAAAAATTACATTAGTTTTTGATCTTTTGACTAGGGATGTTAAATATAGGTAAATTGAATAGCCAAGTAAACTCATGAATTCTTATCGGTTACTCCACTATTCTGTAGTCCCTGGGGGTGGGACTCTCAGCCAATGCAATCCATTCCCACTCACGATGATCCCTCTGCCACTCTGCGCTGCTGTCTCTGTGTCAGAGGCAGCAGCACAAGCGCCAGGCAGGAGCTGGTCTGCAAGGGAAGCTAGTTTAAAAACCAGCTCCCCTCATGGACCTGCTGCTTGACACCCCATGCTGCTGCTTTTGATACAGCAGCTCCTGTCCAGGTCGGGGGGAGAGGGGTCTGAGCTCTTGGATCCAGTATGAGCCAGAACCTAGTTGGCCGGCCTGCCTGCCTACCTACCTCTTAATACACTTCAAATGCAAAGCCAGTGCTGGGGGTAGGTCCCGGACCCAGTGCAAGCCAGGACTGAGACAGACTGCTGGCCAGCCTGCTAAAAAAGTTACTGTTTGGGGGCATGGGGGGGATGTGTGCTGTCTATAGCATTAACCTATAAGCTTTTGGTAATCAGTTAATCGACTACACTATTACATCCCTACTCTTGACTCAACTCTGGGATTCTCAATCCTGAACAAGTGATACAATAGGTAAGGGATCAATGACAGTTTTGTGACTAGAAACAAATGATTTATAAACTTTTTGAAAGCTGGGAATCCCATCTTTCCACTGGTATGAAGCAATTTTAAACATTACAGATTGGTATGTTAGAGCATAAGTATTTTCCTGTTTTGTTTTTCCTTCATTTCAATTCTGATTTAGCAGTTACCATGATAACTAAAAAAAGCAGTGCTTTAAACTACCTAAAAATTCTGCTTCCCAACTTTAGAACATAAGAATGGCCATAGTGGGTCAGATCAAAGGTCTGTCTAGCCCAATATCCAGTCTTCCAACAGTGGTCAATACTGCGTGCCCCCAGAGGAAATCAACAGAACAGGTGATCCCACCCGTCACCCATTCCCAGTTTCTGACAAACAGAGGCTAGGGCACCATTCCTACCCGTCCTGGCTAATAGCTATTATGGATCTATCCTCCATGAAGTTATCTAGCTCTCTTTCGAATCCTGTTAAAGGCCTGGCCTTCACAACATACTCTGACAAGGATTGACTATGTGTTGCATGAAGTAATACTACTTTTGTTTGTTTTAAACCTGCTACCTATTAACTTCATTTGGTGACCCTTAGCCCTTATGTTATGGGAACAAGTAAGTAAATTATCCTTATTAACTTTCTCCATACCAGTCATAATTTTATAGACCTCTCTCATAAGCCCTCCTTGTTTTCTTTCCTCTTTTCTAAGCTGAAAACTCCCAGTCTTTTTTTAATGTCTTCATATGGCAGCTGTTCCAAATCTCTAATGCCTTTTTTGCTCTTTCCTGAACTTTTCCCAATGCCAGTATATCTTTTTTGAGATGAGGTGACCACATCTGTACACAGTATTCATGATGTGTGTACCGTGGATTTATACAGAGGCAATAAGATATTCTGTCTTATGCTCCATCCCTTTTTTAATGATTCATAACGTTGTTTGCTTTTTTGACTGCTGATTTGCTTTTTTGATGTTGTTGTTACACATTGAGTGGATGTTTTCAAGAGAACTATTCAGTGACTCCAAGATCTCTCTCCTGAGTGGTGGTAACTAATTTAATCCCCGTTATTTTATACATGATAATAATTATAATTAATTTGGCATTTTGTTGCCCAGTCTCCTAGCTTTTAGAGATCCTTTTGAAGCTCTTCAGTCGTAACTATCTTGAGCAGTTCAGTATAATCTGCAAATTTTGCCACTTTGCTGTTTACCCCTTTTCTAGATGTTTATGAATATGTTGAACAGGATTGGTCCCAGTATGGACCCCTGCGCGACACCACTTGTTACTTCTCTCTACTCTGAGAACTGACCATTTATTTCTGCCCTTTGTTTCCTATCTTTTAACCAGTTATTATTAGTTTTTGATCTCTTGATTAGGGATGCTAAATTACATTAGTTTTTTATGAGACGATCTTCCCTCTTGTCCCATGACAACTTACTTTAAAGAGCCTTTGGTGAGGGATCTTGTCAAAGGCTTTCTGGAAATCTTAGTATAACCGCTGAAGCCCCCCCCCCCCCCCCTTGTCCACATACTTGTTGACACCTTCAAAGAACTCTAGTAAGGCATGATTTCCCTTTACCGAATGTATGTTGACTTTTCCCACAACAAATTATGTTTATTTGTGTCTGACAATTCTATTCTTTACTAAAGTTTCAGCTAATTTGCCCAATACTAATGTCAGACGTATCTGTCTGTGGTTACCAGGATCACCTCTGGAGCTCTTTTTTAAGATTAGTGTCATATTAGCTAGCTTCCAATCATCTGATAAAGAAAATATTTTAAAGAATAGGTTACAAAATCATATTTAATAGTTGCACAATTTCACATTTGAGTTCTTTCAGCAGAACTCTTGAATGAATGCCATCTGGTCCTGGTGACTTGTTACTGTTTAGTTTATCAGTTTGTTTCAAAACCATCTCTAACAACACCTCAGTCTGGGACAGTTTCTCAGATTTGTCACCTAAAAGAATGGCTCCGGTTTGGTAATCTTCCTCACATCCTTAGCCTTGACAACTGATGCAAAGAATTTATTTAGTTTCTCCGCAAAGACCTTATCGTCCTTGAATGCTCCTTTACCATCTCAATTGTCCAGTGGCCCCACTGATTGTATAGCAGGCTTCCTACTTCTGATGTACTTCAAAAAAGTTTTGCTATTACTTTTTAAATTTTGGGCTAGCTGTACTTCCATCTCCTTTTTGGCCTTTCTAATTCTTTTTTTACATTTCATTTTACAGAATTTATACTACTTTCTATTTTCCTCACTAGGATTTAACTTCCACTTTTTAAATGATGCCTCTTTATCTCTCTCTGCTTCTTTTACTTGATAGTTAAGCTACAGTAGTGCTTTCTTGGATTTTAATTTGGGGGTTTTAATTTAAGTTGGTCCTCTATTCTGGTGTCTTTGAAAAGTTTCCATGCAGCTTTCAGAGATTTTAGTTTCCCCTTTCTGAAATGAAATGCCACAGTGTTGGGCTGCTGTGGTATTTTTCCCACCATAGGGATGTTAAATTTTATCTTTGACCAGATCCTGTATTGCACTTAGGACTAAATAAAGAATTGCCTCTCTTCTTGTGAGTTCCAAAATCAACTGTTCCAAAATGCAGTTATTTAAGGTGTCAAGAAATGTTATCCCTGCATCCCATCCTGAGGTGATGCGTATCCAGTCAATATAGGGATAATTGAAATCTCCCATTATTATTGAGTTTTTTAAAAATTTGTATAGCCTCTCTAATCTCCCTTACCTAATTCATAGTCACTATCACTCTCCTGGTCATGTGGGCGAAAGTATATCCTTACTGCTATATTCATATTATTAGTATATGGAATTACTATCCATAAAGATTTTATGGAACAGTTTAGTTCATTTAAGATTTTTACTTCATTTGATTCAACATTTTCTTTCATGTATAGTGCCACTCCCCAACTCGCTCGACGTGTTCTGTTCTCCCGATATATTTTGTACCCTGGTATTATTACTATGTCCCATTAATTATCCTCATTTCACCAAGTTTCTGTGAGGCCTATTATATCAATATCCTTGTTTAATACGAGGCTGTCTAGTGCACCCATTTTTATTATTTAAACTTATAATGTTTGTATACAGGCACTTTAAAAACTTGTCACTATCTAGCTATCTGCTATTACGTGATGTGATTGAATGGGACTCTTTTTCATTTGACTGTTTCTCATCAGATCTGACCCATAACCCGTCTTCCATTCTCTCCTCTGTACTAGGATTTGCGGGGGTGGGGGGGTCTATAAATGAAGATTCTCTAAGTCAAGTCTCTGTCTGATCTATGTGCTTCTTCGCACTGGTTGGCTTTCCCCCAGCCCTTAGTTTAAAAAGTGCTGTACAAGGTTTTTTATTTTAAGTGCCAGCAGTCTGGTTCCATTTTGTTTTAAGTGGAGCCCATCCTTCCTGTATAGGCTCCCCCTTTCTCAAAGTTTCCCCAGTTCATAATAAATTTAAGCCCCTACATCATCATCTCATCCATGCATTGAGACCCTGTAGTTCTGCCTGTCTACTTAGCTCTATGCGTGGAACTGAAAGTATTTCAGAGAACGCCACCATTGAGATGGTAGATTTCAATCTTTTTCCTAGAAGCTTAAATTTGGCCTCCAAGATCTCTCTCCTATCATTTCTTATATTATTAGTACCTACATGTATTTCAATCACCAGCTGCTCCCCAGCACTACACATAAGTCTATCTAGATGTCTAGAGAGATCTGCAACCTTTGCACCAGGCTTGCAAGTCGCCATATGGTTCTCCCAGTCATCACATATCCAGCTGTCTGTTTCTAGTGATTGAATCCTCCATTACTAACACCTGCCTTTTCTTAATAACTGGAGACCTTCCTCCCACCCTCCTGAGAGGCATCCTTATGCTCTAGAGCAGTGTTTCCCAAATGGTGCTCTGTGGAACCCTGGGGTTCTGTGAAAAAATTCTGCTCCCCCGCTCTTTGTAGAACCCGTAGGCAGCTCCCATTGGGGCTTTGCCAGTGAGGACGGGCTTCTGGGGGCGTGTGACTGAGGCCGCTCCACCATCCAGTGCGACTGCCTCACCCCACAGGACTGCCCTGTTCCGGTACCTTGCAACCGCATCTTCTCCGTATGTAGGTGGTGGTAGCTTTTACAGCAGCCACTGCTGCTGGGAGGGGGAGGAGTGGGCATAGCCAAGGAGCTGTTCTCGGACTGCGGCGTTTTAAAACTGCTGCCTGCGTGGAACCCTGCCTGCGTGGCTTGGGCTCTGCTGACCCCTCCACCAGCACCTGGGGCGCGCTCGGTCTCTGCTGCCCCCATGTGCTGCTGCTCTTTCTCCCCTGTGCCCCTCCCCAGCCTGCTGTGGAAGTGGCAGAGTTTGATCTGGTGGGGAAGTTTGGGGTTTCTACTCTTGTCTCTTCCTCCTTCCCCCCCCCCCCCCCCCGCCAGCAGGAAGCATGACCTGGTGCTGCAGCTGTGCTGGGTTCCCCATTGCATAGCCGGGGCGGGGGGAGACTGAGCATCTTCGCTCTCCCAGGAACAAGAGCATGCTGCCTGGAGGCTTTCCCTGCTGCATCAGGGTGCCAAGCCAGGTAAGCATCCCCCCTCATGCCCAGACCCTGCACCCATATCCGCCTTCCTCCCCTCCCCCCCACTTCCTCCCCACCAAGAGCCCGTATTCCCAGCTTGCTCTGACACCCTGCCCCAAGTCCCATCTTGTACCCTCCCTCCTGGCCAGACAACTCTGCCCCAATCTTTCTCTTGCACTCTTCTTCCTGGCCAGGACATTGCAGATCATCTTGTGATTTATACACAATCATGAAGTATTTTCCAACCATAAATGACAACAATAACTGGATTTGAAATCCATTAAGTATAACAGGAAAGCCAGTCAGTTTTTCTCTGGCAGGTTATGAAAATCTAATCAAAATCACTTCAGATGGCCAATTAATACAAAAATTTAAAGAAGTTTACATCTGATTACATTTTGGGGCAGCTTATGTCAAGAATATTCAGCTTTATCAAGACGTGCAGTTCGTCAGTTGTTAATATTCACCAGCACATACTTGTCTGAAACTGGGTTCTCGAATTATGCAGCAATAAAAACAAAATACAGAAATCAACTGAACGCAGCACCAGATATGCAAAGCCAACTTTTTAGTACTAAACAAAATATAAAAAGAATTTGCCAAGAAAAGAAGAAAAAACACTCTTCACATTGAAAACTGCCAATATAATTCATATTAGTTTTTTAGTTTTATTTTTTATACATATTAAATATGATTTTTGTTTTTAAATATGTGCAATTAAACTAAATGTTGATCTCATGACCTTATTTAGCATTTGTTCATTATTATTATCCTTACTTATTTGTGGTCTACTTTTTCATCTCCATATACCAGACTGTCTTTGGGGGAGGGGGAGGAGAGGTGTTGTTGCGCTCAGATCCGGCAGCGCTTTTTTTTTTTCCTTCCGAGTTTAAAAGGGTTCTGTGGCCAAATAAAATTGGGAAACACTGCTCTAGAGTGTTAATCTCTCACTCTAGAAGATCAGTACACATTAGCTGCTGTAAACATATCACAAATGAAGTGTAAATATGAACAACAGACTAACACAATATTGAAGTTCTAAAATCTCATAACCTTTCAAGGCTGTAAAATACCTTTGTAGGTATTTGGATAATAATCAATTTAAAAAGTATATTTTGGGTGGATAAAAATCAATTTAAATAGTATATTTTGATTATTTTTTTTAAATTGTCAATAAAGTACTAAATTTATCAGTTAAAATAAGTTAGTTATCTCATCATAAACATGCTATACTTACTCTGTCTCATAAAAATGAATTAATGGCTCTAGTCTGTCCAGCCTCACTACCAGCTCTTGTTGCTTGAAAGTTTTGAGCTTTCATTTTCTGTTCCTCAGCAGACAAAAGCAAAGGTCACAGGAGAAATAGGATTTGTTTTTGTTCTGTGTTTATGTAGTGGTGGACCTGAGCAATTCACGGCAGAGGAGTTAGTTAAGAGATTGTCTTAGACAGAGACACATCCTATAGGATAGCACAGAGGGAACATAGAAAGGAACAGTGGAGTGGACTGAAAGAAAAAGGGAAGACACTATTCAGTGGCACGTGCACAGCTTCCTATATTTCCCCACACTTTTGCAACAGAAAATCTGTCATGGCTTCTGGGTGTAAAAGAGAACCTAACTGGGAATATTTTGAAGAAAATAGTGTGGGTAAAGAAAGGAAAACTATCAAGTATAAGCAGTGCAAGAAGATGATGCAGGGCCTACTTGCAAGAATGAAACATCCTAAGGAAAACTGCATATTGGGAGAAAATGATGTGGATGAAGATGTGGATATATCTGAAAAACCATGTGGATTAACTGGTTGGTTACTTAACTAATTGACTTTGCAATGCATCATTCTTCAAGACTCTCTATGCCTTTTACCTTTTAGTGTAAGTTCGATGTAACAATTAAATTCTCAAGATGTTTGCTACGTTTTTTTTTTTCTAGGAAAAAAAACTTTAGCATAGCTAATCCTTATTGCTTGTTTAATTAGTTAACTAGTTATCTATCACGCAAGTATACAGTATAGAAAGCTGCAGTAAGAGAAATCTAGAGTTGCCAGTTGCCACTGAGTATTGTCTTATTTTACATTACATAATTAATGCCCCTTATTTTGGAACATCATGACTACAGACCATAACAGTAATGACATAAGTCTATGCTATAAATTACTTCAGCATAACTCAATTTTCTAAGGGGAGCCCCATCCTATAAATTTTTTTCAAAAAATATAAATGTGAGTGAGTTCAATCAGTCTTATTTCAAAATTAAATGCACTCTAAGCACAGTCACTCTTAGTTTTTTTGGTAACTTGGAATCAGATCTGCATCCTTTCTGAAAAAATGTAAATAATTAACTGAATAATAGAGTGAGAAGAAATTAGAAGAACTACTATTCAAAATCATTTTTGAATTTTGTTTCAGGATCCCATATAAGCATAAGAGACTTAAACTGTTTATCTGCAACAACTTCAGAGTCATCCGTTGGTACTTTTAGCAGCAGTGCTGCAGCAGCTAAACGTATTTCAGATAATAAAGTATCAGTAGCAAACAACCAATTTGTCATCCAGAAAAACCACCACCATGGATGGGTTTGGAGTAAAGACCAGCAAATACTAAGAAGATACCATAGATTAAAAGATTGCTTGGTTGGTTTATGGCACAAATTCTGCTTTTTGCATTAACAATAAACACCTTCTTTGACACGGATGAGACCTAATGACCAGGCTACACTCCAGCTGGTGGAGCAGGCATTAGTGGAAGCTTGCTAGATAGAGTGCATGATGAAAAGAAACTTATGAACAGTGTGCAAGAGATACTGAGAGAAAATTTTCCATTTTAAGTTTTGCTGGATGGAGCACTGAACACTGATCTAGTAACATATGCCTGTGTGACAACAGAAGATGGGGTTGTGTATTTTTCAGAAACAGTAGATACATCAGGAAATGCCTGCACAGTCGGATATTTAAAAGACAATTCTGCAAACACAGCAAAAATGAGAAGATATTTAAAAGAAGAAACAGAAGGATGCTCTTTAACTTACAGCCCATTTAATCATCTTTTAACCAAAGACTTAAGTACATCTTCTCAAGAATAAAAGAAAATGTTGAAGTCACCAAAATACTTCCATAACCATTTTGCTTCAGCTTCACTGAAGAGAGCAGGAGGATTTAAACTAATTCTCCCTCAAAATGATTAATAGAATTTTGTGGCATGTTGTTTTGAACAAATTATTAAGAATTGGCTTATTCTTATAAGACTTTGTGAAGAAAACCATGATGAAATAGATGGAAGTATCTCATCCAAAGTATCTAACATTGGATTCAAGAGAAATGCTGAGGATATGTTCAGTATACTGAAACCTATTATCTATAGCCTTAAACTTCAGAGAAATTGCTGATGCTGTCAAAATTTGGAAGGCACTTCAAAAGACATTAACTAAAGAAATACCTTGCCAGAAAATTAAACTACAGGCAATAAAGAAGCAAATGGATCAAACACTAACTCCACTTCATTTTCTTATGAATCTTCTTAATCCCTAGATATAAAGTTAAGATGCCTAACTTCTGAATATGCTGCTGCTGCCAAGCATCTCAAAATCACTCCTCGTTTATTCCAGTTGTCATACATTTCACGGCTGGAGTGAACCCATATAATCAGTACATGTTTACCGATGATGTTTTAAACAAAGCAACTCCCCAGAATTGGTGGGAATCATTGGTCAGGTATCTTGAAACGAGAGTTACTTCAGCTGCTAAGTCAACTTTTCACAACAGTAGCTTCCTATGCAGGCACAGAGAGAATATTTCCTCTTTTAGTAGTATTCATACTGGGAGTTTGAAAAAAGCAGGAAACTTGTATTTGTTTTAATCTGTGTATCAAAATGACAGTGGGAAGATTAGAGATAGTTGTAGAAGTTTTAAGGACATTGTATATTTGGTGTTGTGAGGACTTGTCTGTTAGAGTTAATAAAATTTGAAAACTAAAGAAAAACGAGTTTAAGGGCAGTCATCAGCTGGCAACTCAGACTGCTGCAATTGTAAATGTGAAACATTTATGTAACATTTAAGTTTTAGTTTAAAAAAAAAAAGCTATTGTATTTGGTTGTGTGATTTAGTTCTTACCATTCCTAATGTATTGCTGCTGCATTTCTGGCTTGACACAGGCAATGAAGTATTATGTATTATTTCCTAAATTGATTTTTATTCATTCATTTTAAATAGTTACAGAAAGCATACCTTCTTAGATGTTGTAAAAAGGCTGTACCTGAGTTGTAAATTGACATGTTTATTGATCAGATTTGTACCATTGTTTAAAATCTATATGAAAAATCAGTGGGAAGCTCGATCTAAATCAGTGATTTTTTTTCTTAGTGACTTAAATCAATTATTTAAATCGCTGTGATTTAAATCACTCCACCCCTGTAGAGCAATAGAAATATTTCTAGGTCCACTGAATTTTTTTGGATTTGGGTCCAAAACCTGTTGTCACAAAGAGGAAAAATTCTGAAGAAATCTATTCATGCTGTTACATGATTGTGCTAAGCTTATATATCTTTATACTAGTCCTTTCATACTAAATTAATTCAGCTGTGATAATGAATATGAAATATTAGCATCTAGATATTAATTAATGATATGGGACTTTAACTACTACTTGCTGAAATTCTGGCCATCAGAATCTCTCAGATATTTACATTCTTTCTGGATAATGTAGAATGTTTTCTTCCTATTTTATATTGGATTGCTGGACTTGCTTACTGTATAAATATGATCTTGCAATCATATCATAGTTTTACCATTGTCCTATGCTACTATACCTCAAATGGTTCATCTGTAATAATTGGATTTTACTTTTATTAGGGTATGGATGACTTGCAAGTTAGATCAGCTGCTACAGATATATTTTCTTATCTAGTAGAATTTAGTCCATCCATGGTCCGAGAATTTGTAATGCAAGAAGCTCAACAGAGTGATGATGTAAGTAAGAATATTAGAGTTTATCTAATTTTAAATGCTGAAGTTTGCATGTATGCTGATCATACTTGAAAAGACAATGCTCCATTGTTTCTGCAGTCTTGATATCTGTTCAGGCAATATATTTTCTTAAATGTTACAGCTTTTTAGTGAAAGTACAAGAAATATAGAAAGAAAACCGGCAACAGCATTCTGGTTGTGGTGGAATTTGCTGAGTGCACAAAATCTGTATTTTGCTCATTATAAAATGGGTTCCTATCAACGGCCATGTAAAATTCAGGGTACTAGATATCACAAAGTTTAAACAAAGCAATATTAAGATGGGAGTTAAAGTTGAGAGGATGTACAGTAAAATTCCAGTTAGTCTGGCATCCAGTTGTATGGCACTCACGATAGTCCAGCATCAAAATGGCAAGAGCCTAGTGAGTGAGCTTTGGCAAAAAACGAGTCACAAGGCAGCAGCGGTAGCATCTGAACCGAGCGAAATAAAATGGGACTGAGTAAGTCTGCCACTGGCATTGTGTGACACTGGACAGTGCTTTTGCTACAATAAAAAGGGTTAAAAACACTTTATATACAGTATATTGTGTGTGTATATGTGTGTGTGTGTATATATATATATATATATATATATATATATATATATATATATATATATATAAAAATAAAACCAATTTATGGTACCACCATAAAATCCGGCACCACCTAGGTCCCAAAGGTTCTGGATTATCGGAAGCCTACTGTAGTTATATAGAATATAAAACATTAGAGGGATGTTATAATTATCCACCAAATAAGCAATAGAAACTCAAGAGTTAATGTTAAGTTTAAAAGTAATATAAATAGGTTAAAGTATAGAAATGCATTATTAAGATGCTTTCTTCGAGTGACACTGACACAGAGAAAATTGCACTTGATTTTTAAAGACATTCAATTTTCTGCATTTTCAGGTAATTTTATTTTTTTCAAATTCAATTTACTGTTTTAATATTTAAACTCAGGTTTTTGCATTGACTTCATTGTTTTTCACATGTGAGTTTTCAATGGCAGCAGCTAGAGACCAAATACAATCAATTTGTATTTTTAAAAAGCTAGTAGTAGTTGTATTACTGAAAACTTATATGTAATCAATTTGCTTTGTTGCAGGATATTCTCCTCATCAATGTAGTTATTGAGCAAATGATCTGCGATACTGACCCTGAACTTGGTGGGGCTGTTCAATTAATGGGGCTCTTACGTACTCTGATTGATCCAGAGAATATGTTGGCCACAGCTAATGTAAGAAAATGCAAAGGGGTAATGAAACTTTACTGTCTATGCACATTTTAAAAGGCTTTTTACTCTTTGTGACTGTCTTTGAGTGGAGGATAGTGGGAAGGAAAAGCATTTTGGCATTATCCTGTTTTGCCTGATGTTTTTCGTCAATTGGAAAATTTCTATAAAATTATTGATAATGAAAGGCACTGATCAATGATTACTGTGTCTAATGATAGAAACACAGCATTATCTAAGAAGTTCTTAAAATTGGCAGTCTTCTCCACAAACACGTGGGTTTTTAGACTAGTTTTAGTTCCTATTGGCTGGGTGAGCCACATTGAAGAAAGAGCCCAGTGTATCTTCATGAAGCCAAGTCAATGTTTATTTCCTATAGTATAATGCAGACTCAGCTTGTTGGAGCCATTCCCATACTACAGAATATACTCTATCCTGATAGAAATCTTGGTCGTATGTGTAATTCTGTTTATACGGACGGTCCCAAATGAACAAAAATACAGGAATCCTTGAAATGTGCTTTAAAACTTTGCCCAGTTTCCTGATAATTCCATTTAACCTCTATTACATTGAATCCAAACATTGCCTTTGAATTAAATTGGTCAACAAAGTTTAGGTTTCTGGGGTTTGAATCGGATTGTACTTTGCTATGTTATGGTGAATAGCTGTTAGTATAAATTCTTTACGAAAAAAATCATACATAAAGTATGATGTGTCTCTTATTAGTTGATTTGGAATTGAAGTCACCAAAAGAAGTATTTAAATTAAAATCTAGCAACATTATGAACATACAGCAATCCTTAAATGTTTTATGTATTGCAGAGATCTGATGAGGATGATAGTTCCTCTCTGTTTATTTTTTTTATATATATAAATAAAAATAAAAGCTTCAGGCAATATATGCAAAATTACTGTTGCTACTTTTCCCTTTTTAGGAAAAGGGCTTGTTAAAAGAACTGTGTTGCCCTTTTCCATTTAATCACAAGTTAAGTAAGGCTGAGCTCATCCTAAACCGTCCCACTCTGCTGTACACTTTTGCTGTGTTGAAAATCCATACCAAAGGAACTTTCAAGACTATGGGAGGCAGCTTGTGTCTTGCCTGTGCTGCATTTTACATAAGTGATGTAATTCCTCACCAGTGTTTAATAAGTAAATATATTTTTCAGAAAACAGAGAAAAGTGAATTTCTCAATTTCTTCTACAACCATTGTATGCATGTTCTCACTGCACCACTCTTGGCTAATACTTCAGAAGACAAATGTGAAAAAGGTACGTATTAAAATTTTGGATTAACTTTCTTGCCATGCTTATCAAAGGGTTATCTAAGGTTCTCAAATTTCATTGCATCATCACCCCCTTTGAACAATAAAAATTACTAAGTAACCCCAGGAGTGGCGACTGAAGCCTGAGCCAGTCTGAGCCTCCAGTGCGGGGGCCAAAGCTGAAACCCAAGGGCTTCAGCCCCAGGCACAGGGTGCCTGTAAATTGAGTTTTAAAGCCCAGCCCAGGCAATGTTCCTTCTATTTTTTTCTCATACATGTGTGGAATTAATTTTTTATGTACACCAGTATGGAGGTGATTTGTGGTGGGATGGAGCTAAGGGATTCAGAGTGTGGGAGGGGACTCAGGGCTTCGGCAGGAAGTTGAGGTACAGGGGGGTGATAAAGACTCTAGTTGGGGTTGTGGGGTGCAGGCTGTTCCCAGGATGCGGCAGGGGGAAGAGGACTCTCTGGGTATGTCTAAACTACATGGCTCCGTCGACAGAGCCATGTAGATTTGTTGTTTTGGCAAAGGCAAATGAAGCCGCGATTTAAATGATCGCGGCTTCATTTACATTTACATGGCTGCCGCGCTGAGCCGACAAACAGCTGATCGGCTGTTTGTCCGCTCAGCGCGCTAGTCTGGACGCTCCCCTGCCGACATCAAAGCCCTTTGTCAGCAGCCCCGGTAAACCTCGTCCCACGAGGAATAACAGGGCTGCCGACAAAGGGCTTTGATGTTGGCAGGGGAGCATCCAGACTAGCGCGCTGAGAGGACAAACAGCCGATCAGCTGTTTGTCGGCGCGGCAGCCATGTAAATGTAAATGAAGCCGGGATCATTTAAATCGCGGCTTCATTTGCCTTTGCCTATGTGTCTAATCTACATGCCTCTGACGACAGAGGCATGTAGTCTAGACATAGCCTCTCAGTCCTCTTTTCCCCACAACAACTCTTGGACTTTGGGAGAGGTGCATCTCCCCACCACAGCTCTGAGTGCCTGTGTGGCCCTTGATAGTTTGCTGCACAACCACTCAGCTTAAAGGAAATTTAGGTTCAGCAAATTTAGATTCAGCAAATCGACTCCATTAAAATGGGATTGTAGCCTACTTTGGGTCTTGACTCAAAGTTTGAGCACCGCTGATCTAGACAAATGATATCACTGATCTGTAGTGTGAGAGCAGAGTGTTCTTTCTGGAAGCTATTGTTGCCTCTTAGATAAAAATAAGCATAAATTGACATACCAGAATTTTATTAGACCAAGAATTCCTCCAAAAGTTTTTGAGTTACTGTTATGAGTGTTGGTGATACACTTTATGCCTTTGTGCTTGGGAACTTTAGGAGCCTGGACTGTGCTTACTAGGTGATAGCAAAATAAATAGAACAGTTGAAGCATTACAGATTTATTAGCTTTATTCTTGTCAACCTTTACTAATACTTTAGCCTTTGTTTATATAATTCCTGTTCAAACAACATGTTCATGTTAACTTCCAGTTTTCTAAAACTTTTCTGTATTTGGTACACTGGTTGGCTACTGATGTAAAACTGCAGTACGTAACTTCAGTAGTTGATAGCAGCAAATTGTTTTTCTTAGTAACTTTTAGAAATATTGATGTACAGCAGCAAATGTGTTCAACTTCGTAAGTGTTTCAGAGCTTTTACAAATTGCTTTGTCACTTACCAGGAACACATGATCTCAGGGTTTGGTTATTTGCAGGGTATCAAGTTCAGAGATTAGTGTTCAGTTTGAAATTTCCAGTGGTATAGAAATGCTGGAAGTAATCATTTAAAATGTTATTTGTAAATAATGTTGATTTGGAGCTCCTTTTTTGGTCCTTTTTCAGTTGTTAAAAAAAATTGAAGTATTTGAATTCTCCAAATACAGTACTATGTAGCACTTTAAAGACTAACAAAATGGTTTATTAGATGATGAGCTTTCGTAGGCCAGACCCACTTCTAATAAACCATCTTGTTAGTTTTTAAAGTGCTACATAGTCCTGTATTTTGTTTCAGCTACACCAGACTAACACGGCTACATTTCAATCACTATTTGAATTCTCCAGGCTATATAAAATAACCATAATAATACTCAGCACTTTTTGTCTCTGAACTACTTCACAAAGATAAATGTATCTTCATAAGACCTCTGTGAGATGTAATTCTTATGATCCCCATTTTAATAGAAGGGGAATCTGAATAATAGTTACTTTTCAAATGTTTTGAGATTGTCCATTATCTCACTTAAAATATCTATGGTCTGATTAATTCCCTTTTTAGTATTTGCCAAGTATCCCGCTCACACATTCCTCATTATTTATATATTCTGTGTATTTTATAAATATTCTTATATGAAGTGTTTCTGAATTACAACTTTTTATTGTGGAAATATCAATGTAGATAGATGCTTTGACTAAAAATTAACACTATTCTTAAATGTTCAGTTAAATATAACAAGCACTAAGTTAAGCTAAAGCTTTGTAATTAGAAAACAACAGAAATCTTGTCTGGCATATATATTTTTAAGTTATACAAAAATACTTATAACAATAACACTTGAAATTGTGCCATCAACTGATAGAAGTTAGAAATGTAATTGATTATCTACATTATTAAATAGGCACTTTACAGTATTTTGAAAATCTGCATTCACACTTGTTTGTATATCAGATGCAGTCGTCGGGTCCAACAAGAGTAATACTGTTTGTCCTGGTAAGTGGTGGTCTTTTTATATTTTTAATTGATTTTGTCAGTATGGGTTTGTTCATTATATGTTAGGAAAAGATGTAAAATTAAGGGTTTTTTGCAAACTTAAATTTGTTTTAAATCCCTTTTATCAGTTTTAATTACAGGGTCTACTTCGTCCTAGCCAACAGAGATGCAAAGAAACTTCACTTTCATTTGACTTTGTTTTCAGGCCACGTTACAGAATTTTATTTATTAGAGAATTCTCTTCTATAAAGAAAAAGGTGCTGATGGAAGCTCGGATGATTGTTGGGTGACACTTGTATTAAGGAAGACACATGTCTGAAATTTATGAATTGGATTCTTTCTTGTTACATTTTTTTATTTGTATTGACCTTAGGAAAACGTCACTGCTACATCTAGAACATAAGAATGATCAGTACTGAGTTAGCCCAGTGGTCCATCTAGCCCAGAATCTTGTCTTCTAATTGAAGCATCTGGCACTGGCCACTGAACAGAAAGAGCACTCAATAATTGCCCTGTCTCCTGTTGCCCAATCCCAGCTTCTCACAGTCATAGGTTTAGTGAGATCTAGAAAATGGGGTTCCTTACCATCTTGGCTATGAGCCATTGATGGACCTAGTCTCTGTACTTATCTAATTATTTTTTGAACTTCTTCTTTATATGTTTGGCCTTTTCCATGTCCTCTCGCAGGAAGTTCCACAGAGAATGACTGTGAATTCTGTGAAGATCTTCCCCATGTTCATTTTAAATCTGCTGCCTTATAATTTCATAGGCTACCCCTAGTTTTTATGTTACATGAAGAAATGACTAACGCTTCTGCACTTTCTCTAAACCGTTCATGATTTTGTAGACATCTGTTATATCCCCAAGTAGGTCATTTCATTTCTGATCTCTCATATGGAAGATGTTCCATACGTCTAATCATGATTGTTGCTTTTCTCTGTATCTTTTCTAACTCTGATTTATTTATTTTGAAGTGGGGCAACCAGAACTGCACGCAGCATTCAAAGTGTAGGAGAAGCATATGTTTATATAGTATCATTATATTGTTCTTTATTATCAGTCCCTTTTCCAAATAGTTCCTAACATAGTTAGCGTTTTCAATTATCACTGCACATTGAGCAAATGTTTTCAAGAATTAGCCCTGATGAAGAAAGAGTCAATGGTAACAGCTAATTTAGAACCCATTATTTTATATATTGAGATTATTGGGTTTATTTTATCCAGTGTGCATTACCTTGAATTTATTAATATTGAATTTCAGTGACCTTCTTGTTGCCCAGTCATCCAGTTTTGTGATATCTTCGTCAAACTTCACAGTTTTAGACTTAACTTGGAAAAATTTAGAGATCCTACTATCTCACTAAATCAGACTAAACTTCTGACTGTCATTCTTCTCTGGCAAACGCTGTTAATTAAGCTGTCCTTGCCAGCAAACTATGCTGAATATGGGAATAGCCCCACTATCAGTCAAAAGAGATTGGCTATCAGTGAAAAAGCTAGACAAGACACACAATGGATTTTCTTTGTGATTTGACACAGTGCACAGGTGTCTGTAGTGCTTCAGTTTTATCAATAAAATGACACTTTGACCTCATGAAGCTACTTAAATAATACTAAATAGACACTTATCTTGGAGCTACTAGTCAGACATCTAGAATTAAAAATTGGAGATATAAGTGGACAGTCTTTGAAGATAGAAGAAGTCATTAAGAGTAAATCTGATCTGCAAGTGTCTAATTCCAACATCTTGAAAACCACTTTGTCTCAAGAGACACCCCTTTCTCCTCTGCATTAAATCCCATATTTTGACCTCCTTTTTCTGGTGTCTTTGAGGGATGTTAATCTAGCTCAGCATGACTAAATCTGCCCTGGAAACCCTTCTTTCCCTGCCCCAGTTAGACTTGGAAGTGGCTGGATATTAATTAGATGTGACTGTGCTAACATTTTTCTAGAAAGCTCCAGTTACCAACTTAAAATGATTTCTTCATCTGAGGTGCTGCTTAGAAGTCCCACTAAGTTTTCTTACAGAAGTTAAATCCCCTTGATACCTTCATAGCCCTCTTGCTTCTCTCTCCTCATAAAGTTCATTTTGGGTTTAGTCTGTTTATAATTTCAGTTTTTAAATATTTCCCATTGATGTATACCTTCAAATGCCTATTCATAATGTCTGTTCTCCTGAACCAAAGATATCAAGTAGCTTTTTAGTTTTCAACTACTGACAGAGAGGAAGCATAACTTAGGTATCTAGTCTGAAAAGAGATTTATCAATCTGCTAATCTGATTTAACAGTTGTAAATGCAACTACTTTGTTGTAAGATATGAATACATTGAAAAGTTTAGGGGGTTTTTTATATGCCTGATTTAGTACATTTTGTTTTCCTTGTAGATAATTACCAAACAGCACAGCTGCTTGCATTAATTTTGGAGCTGCTCACCTTTTGCGTGGAACACCATACATACCACATCAAGAATTATATTATGAACAAAGATTTGCTAAGAAGAGTGTTGGTCTTGATGAATTCAAAACACACATTTTTGGCATTGTGTGAGTAGTAAATTGAATTGTAGTTTACTTTCTTTTAAAGATTGCATGTATGTAGCACTGAAATAATACTTCATACTCCAAATCTATTAAATGTACATGCGATGGCTTGGATTAATAAATATCTTAATTTTTTAAATCCAATAAACCAACCAAGAATTCTATTCTTTATTGAAGTTTATATTGTCATGTAACTTAGGTCCAAAGCATGACACAACTTTCAAATTAATAGAAACACATAGGTAGAAGGCTTAAGAGACCATATAGTCTTCTAATCCTGCAGCAAAAGCAAGAAATCAGTTTTATAGTATAATCCCAAATGGTACTACTTAGTACCAGAGGATGGTGAAAACTCCTAATATTCCCTGCCAATATTCCAATATGTGAAATGGAAGGAGAGTTTGGTAATTCTTCTAGAGTTGGTACTGGATCATTTTGAACTCGGGGAGTAAGACTAAACTGATTAGGTATCTATTCTTCCTAAACTGAATTATCATTATAATACCGCCAAATCCACTGCTGTTGGTAGGAAATGACTTAACATGTTTTGTGCTTGCCTCTCAGAGCTAGGCAACAGAGAGAGTACACAAATGAACCAATAAAATCTATAATCTGATGACAGGTGTCTGGTTTTTGCCCGGACAGTACGTTATTCTTGACCCTTGTCCGATTAAAAAAAAAAAAAAACAGAAAATACCGGACATATAAAATGTCTGGTATTTTCTGTTTCTTTCGGACAGAAAGTATGCAAGGAGCGCAGGGATATTTAAAGGTGCACCCAGGCCCTCTGGTGGGGTTTTTTGTTTGTTTTTTGCTCAACCAATTTTTTTTTTCCTGCCATGTTCGGGATTTTTTGTGAAAGTATCTGGCAACCCTGGAGCAGCCGTGGCCAACCTGCGGCTTGAGAAGCTGCTCCTACGCGCGCCCCCCAAAAACGGCCCCCGGCCCACCTCTGCTTCGCCTCCGGCTCCCCTGTGCTCACCGGGTCAGCGATTCAAAATGGTGCCCAAGATGGCGGCTGTCAACGGGAGTCTGATATGGCCAAAAAGCCTAAGCTTGCTTGCTCCTTAAAAGGGTGTTTTTTTGTTTAGTTGGGTTTTTTTGCATGACAATTCTGGTGCGGCTCTTCGCATTTTTTCCACCGCTGTTTCAGCTCTCTTTGTTAAATGAGTTCGACACCGCTGCCATAGAGCTAATACTTATTGCTACTTCATATTAACAAGAAAATTGTAGAACCAAAATTGTTGGTTTTTTGCGTAACACGAAATGTGAGCGAGAAATGTAGTCTGAGCAGAATGGCAATAGTACCAATGATTATCAAAAATTTCTAAATCTGCTATAAACTGTAGGTGCTCTTCGCTTTATGAGGAGGATTATTGGCCTGAAGGATGAATTTTATAACCGTTATATCACCAAAGGAAACCTGTTTGAGCCAGTTATAAATGCTCTTTTGGACAATGGAACTAGATACAATCTGCTGAACTCAGCTGTAATTGAACTGTTTGAATTCATCAGAGTGGTAAGTTTAAGCAAGTTTTATTAAAATACAAACTTTTAGAGATGTAACATCTCCTCCTGTATTGAAAACAAAATGCAGAATTTAAAAATGTTCACGCTAAATAAGATAGCTAATCCTTAGTTATTTCTACTGTCATAATATTCAAGTATAAAAGTCATGAGTTTTGCCTTGAATCTTGCTTGATTGTCCTTTTTCTATAACTGTAGCGAACATGTCTGGCCAAATAGTTGTGATATGGGAACTAGGGATGTGTAAAAGGTTAGCTAGTTACCTGGTAAGCATTAGTCTTAACTGCATGCTTACCTGGTAACTGGTTAAGCCCCTCCCCCCAATCCAAGTGGGGCAGGCTGGAGCAAGCCCCTGCCTGTGGGACCTCAGCCCTCCACAGTTAACTGGTTGAACTAGTTAATATTCTTCTCTTGAAATCAGCATGTCATATCTGTGTAAACTTACCAATGTATGTATTGCTGAAAGCAATGTTCAGTTTAAGCCTGCTACTTCTACCCAGTGCCCTTGTAGGGAAAAGCATGAGAAGACAGCAGCAATGTCAAACCATTTGTGCTGGTTGGGGAAGAAAGAGAAAAGGGACAACCTTTTTGTTTAGTGCGGGTGCCTTGATACATAGGGTTGGGGTCGGGTGAATTTTTGGGTTCTTCATGAGGAGAAGACAGTTTTCTACCTGTAGCTGTTGTTCTTTCCCACAAGAACAGAAAACGTATTGTTTTCAGTTCATTCAAACACAGACTTTTTTGAGTCTTCCCCTTTGCCCATTTTAGTACAAAAAGAAATGATTAGGTCTATAAATTGGGGTTCGTTAGAGCAGTGTTTCCCAATTTTATTTGGCCACAGAACCCTTTTAAACTCAAAAGAATTTTGTGGAACCCTAATAGCAGTCTTGTATATGGAGCTGAAAAAGTAGACCACAAATAAGTAAGGATAATAATAAACAAATGCTAAGCAAGGTCATGAGATCAACACAAAAGATAACTAGTTTCAATAAAATTCATATATGCTTAATATTTATTATTATTTTAATAACAAAATGTTATTGTAATGGAATTTTCTCGCGGAACCCTTATTTTCACTTCGCGGAACCCCAGGTTTCCCCGGAACACCATTTGGGGGAAACTGCATTAGAGAATGATTTAGAGATAACTGTTCCACATTGGCTATCTTACTAGTTAGTCCATATAAAGTGGATCTTAAAACTCTGATTCTTATATGAACGTTAAATATTTATTTGCTCTTATTTTTTCACAATACAATTATCTCAACAGAAAATCATGTTGATTTCACAGATAAAAAGTACAGCAAGTGAGAATAAGGAACAGATAAATTCAAGCATCTTTTTCCGTTTACATTGATCAGCAGAATTAATTCTAAAGATTTATTTATTTATTTATTTCCATGAAGACAAAACAAGAAATTTTCTTGTCATTTGCAATGAATTTTTTTCATTTTGGAAAAACAAGTAGAGTAATTTTTAATGCTGATAGATTTTACTGAAAAACCTCTGATCTTCTCTCCTTTACTATTACCTTAGAAATTTAAATATTGTTCTGTGCTTATGCAGGAAGATATCAAGTCACTTACTGCGCATATAGTTGAAAACTTTTATAAGGCACTTGAATCTATAGAATATGTTCAGACATTCAAGGGGCTGAAGACTAAATATGAACAAGAAAAAGACAGACAAAACCAGAAATTGAACAGGTACTGCTTTATTCACACATCTTCAACTTTTTCAATACAGTAGAGTCTCGATTATCTTACCTAAATGGGACCAGAGGATGGTCGGATAAAGGAAATGTTGGATAATACGGAAAATTCTTTTAATACAGTAATTAATTTTATAAATTTGAACTTTGTAATACCTTGCGAGGTCCAGTTCTAAACTTCCTGAATCTGCTGCCTTGACCAGCCCTTATTTTTCTCCCCAAATGGGAGTAAGATCCAGGGCTCTTTCTTGCGGCACAGACCTCGCCATGCACCACTCCATGTCCCCTGGAGATGATGTAACGTAGGGCAAGGTGCTTGCCACTTTCCCCAGAAACAGGAAAAACGGGGAAAAAAAAGCTACTTTGCTGACTGCAAATTCTTCAGACACAAGAGGGAGCTGCAGACCTGCCAACCAGAGCTCCCACCCAGCCAAGGGAAAGGGAAAGCAAGGCCATTGTCTAGCGTCCCTGGAGCCCCTTGCCATGACGTGTCCGGTGGCACATCGAATAACATGGAATGTCAGATAAACGAAGGTTGGATAATTGAGACTTTACTGTATAATAAAATATTATAGCATTTCTGGACATTCTTTCTAAAGGATTTGCAAGAGTACTTAATTGTGCATGCAATTACTTTTTCATGTTCTCTTGTTTCTACATTAAATGATTACACAATCTGACTGGTAGATCTCATCAACTTGAATAGTAAATTGGTGGCTGAGGGTGGAAGCAATATTTCTCTGAGAATTTTTTTAAATGAACTGTCAGAGAAATTAGATGAAGGCCACATCTGCCCTATTATTTATGTCAGCAAAACTTATGTCACTCAGGTGTGGGGGGGGAAAAAAACACACCTCAAGTGACACACATTTTGCGAGCATAAGTGATAGTTTGCACAGAGCCATGTTGATGAGAACTCTCTCTGGTCAGCATGGAACAGCTATATGAGCACAGTACAGCTGTATTGGTACAGACTAACTCACTGTTTGTTGATGGGGCACACTACAAGATGCATTTGTATGTTAATATCTCCATGACATATTTGACATTTAAACTTAACCCCACATCTACCCCAAAATTAAAGTTTACTAGAACCCTGGGTAGGCTGAAGAGTACAATCATCCATGAAATCTTTACTATTGAGTTTGTCATTCCGAGTTGGCTTTTTGGGAACTTTTGATTTTGTGTCCGTATAGACTATACAGTTTAAATAACTAGCCTGATCTAAACTGCTGTAATCAACACGCTAAATTCATTTTAAGACATCAAGAAATTGTTTCCAGAATGAACTAGTATAGTCTTTGAGTATTTTACTCCAAAGTTACATTTTTTCAGGTTGCTTCTATACTTTTTATCTATGTTGTGTTAGTCATTCATGTTTCCTTGTTAGATTGTTGGTTTATAAACAAGCGATAAAGCTTGAATCATTTGTGATGGTTTCCTACAGCGTCCCTTCCATATTGCGTAGCAACAGATTTCGCAGAGA
The DNA here is from genome assembly GCF_052426305.1 of Pelodiscus sinensis. NCBI lineage: Eukaryota > Metazoa > Chordata > Testudines > Trionychidae > Pelodiscus > Pelodiscus sinensis. Next base: position 178,826,060 of record NC_143054.1, on the reverse strand, counting down.
TGCAAGAGCCTTAGAGGAGGATGAAGAAATGTGGTTCAACGAAGATGAAGAGGAAGAAGGTGAAGCTGTTGTTCCTCCAATAGAGAAATCAAAACAAGAGGATGACTTTCCAGATAGTTATGAAAAGTTTATGGAAACTAAAAAAGGTAATTGATAAATTATTTCTGTTCTTCAGTATAAACCTTTTTTATCCTATGTCGTGACTTTAGATAAATATCCTGCTTCTTTGAATAGGTGTCCCTATAAGTTTTCCACTTTAGGTATGCATGTATCAGTGTATTTTTGTTCAGGGATTTTTAGTAACAAGTCCTGCACCACTAGGCGTGACTTCATGCTCCAAACCTAGGGCATATGGGATAGAGCTACTTGTATGTCTAGAGACAGAGTATAGCTGTGTACATTAGCTTCAAATTTGTAGCCAGCTTGCTTGTTTGTTCTAATCTTTTTTCATTTTTTATTATTAATTTACCACCTGTGCTGTACACTTTTGCGCTTCTTGTCCAGTTTTTATTTTTTTGCCACCAGCCACTGAGTGCCCTGCTTCAACAGTGCTAACTAGGTTCCTTTTGCAAGAAGATTTTCAAATATTGGAAGAATCTGAATCCCCTCTACTTACAGGTATCAAGAGGAATCTCCAGCCAGTACTGACATGCTGCTGCCAAACTTGCAGATGCAGACATGTTTGCTAGTCCCAATGGAACACCAGTACAGACACTATTAACACCCCCCCCCCTTAAAACCAGGGATATATCCCTTTCTCAGATGCTTTAAGATCTCTGCCCAAGAGTCCACTATCTTTTTATTTGGTTCCCTCCCCCAAGATTGTATTCCCTAGAAATAGACTCCAGGAACCAATGACTGATCTGACTTCTTCCCTGGAAGGAGAATTCTTGGGATTTTTTTCCCTTCCCTTATGTCCCACAAGAATGGGCTTTCTAGAATCTTTGAGTTCCATAGGGAGGCCAGTTCTATAGAGGGAAACCTTACTCAAGAGGAGCAGCCATTGTATTCCACGACCCTCTAGATGAGCAAGAACTGAACAATTCATTTTCATCAGATGAGCAATCACGTTTATTCATCCATTCTGTGTTGAGAGATCTTGCGGATAGTAGATGACGCCAGGGCACTCAGAAGCATGCTGAAGAAGAATGTCAAAGCAGTCTTCTCTTGAGGCCTTTCCTGAAAGGAAGACAGAATGCAGAAAATTCTGGAAGTGTGCCTCACTGGGTAGGTGAGTGATGTAAGGCGGAGGGTTTTGTTTTTGTGGATCATTGGTCCACCTTGAGTGGGAAAAGGAGGCTGTATAGCAGGGCTGAGCAAAATACGGCCCACAGACCCTATGTGGCCTGCCAAGCTGCCAGATCTGACCCCTGGATTCTGCAGGGAGCCTCAGACAGGCTCCCTGCATGCCCCGCCCATCATCTCTCCCTTGGATCCAGGGGACTAGTATGCTGCCCTCATTTTGAAGGCTACTTTAACATAGCGATTACTCCATCCCACAGAAGATATCACATGTTTATAGTGAACAACCACTTCCTTTTCACAGTCTTCCAGTTCAGTATGTCAGCATTACCTCAAGAGTTTACCAATTGTGTGATGATCAAGAGCCACTCCAAGGCTCAAGTGGAGGCACGTCGATTTCAGCAAGCCTATTCCCACTTCAGTGGATCTAATTTATAAGAGCAATGCTGGACTCTACACTGGACAGGGCATATCTCCCAGAAGTGTGATTCCAGGCCCTGAGTGATATTATTATAGGTCTCAGGCAGTTCCCTACCACCACACCAAGGAATAGATTGAAGCTCCTGAAACATACCAACACTTGTACCTATGCAGTGCAACATGCTTGGCTCAGACTCCTGCCATACCAGGCGTGGCTAGCCATGGTGTGTTGTCTGGTTTGGGACAATTTGAACAGAGTTGTCACTCTGCCTCACCTGTTGTTTGATTCTATCCTTTGGTGGTTCGACTTACAGGTAGTTTGTACTGGAGTCCCCTTCATGAGATTTCAGTCATCCCTGTGGTTAGTGACAATTTCCAGCTTTTGGATGGGATGCACATCTGAGAGACCTCAGGACACAAGGTTTGTGCTCTCAGATGGACATTGATGTGGAAATCAATGTCAGAGAGTTGAGAGCAGAGTGCCTTGCATGCCAGACCTACCAGCACCACTTGATGGAGAAATGTGTTTCAGGTATAATGAACAACATCACAGCAATGTTTTATATACACAAACGAGTTCACGCTCCTCCTCATTGCTAGGAAGCTCGTATACTGTGAGACTTTTGCATAGTTCATACAATACAGAGGACCACGTCACTGCTCTGAATATTTCTTAGGTTGGAACATGAGCCAGGAATGCTGTTGACAAACCTCTGGAGGAGTGAGCTGAAAGGGCAGGCAATATCACCAAGCTTTAGTGCTCCCAGACGCAGAACACGATCCATGACTATATTCTTTCATGAGGAAATTGGAAGCCCTTTCATCCTGTTTGCCACAGCAACAAACAGCTGAAGAGAACAGCTGGAGACTTGAGAGAACTCTCATTTCTAACTCGAAAGAACTAGACCTTTCAGAATCTTTTTGTCTTTCACATATAGGATGAAAGGAGCCCCTGTTTCCATCCAAAAATTATCAAAATGGGTCTTGAGGTGCATTTTGGCATGTTACACTTTTTGAGTGTACACATTAGCCCCAACTACAGTGCCCAGTCCACTTCTATTATCCTGCCTAAAAGCATACCCATTTCAGACATCTTGTAAACTTGCTACCTGGTAGTCCTTGCATACTTTTTCTTAGCACTGTTCCAGTGACCATGCTTCCAGGGCAGATGCAGTCTTTGGTGGATGTGTTCTTGAATCGGGATTAGATCTAAAGTAGAGCACTCAGTAGGGCCAAAATACTTTGAGAGCTCCAGTTACCGTGCACGTAACCTCTTGTATATGGAGTGTTTTGTTGGTGGTGACTAATCATTTGCTTTATTCTGAGTTATAAGCAAAAATAATTCTATATTCTAGTCAGTAAATAAAATGTTAATATGCTTTTGAGAACAAGATTACAACTAAAACCTCCTGCAATTGAGGACTTGGTTAATTTTCTCCAAAAGTTGCTGTTGATTGGAAGTTTCATTTTTGCATGATGAATTACTCATTTCTATATTCTTAGCAAATGCTCCTGATTGGCCAGATGCATCTTTGTTTACCCTACTTAATATGGTTCCATATTTAGGGGAATGATTCCATTTCCCCTTGTTTGGAATATGCCTTTCTGCAGCTGTTCAGTTTTTTAAATTGTTCTTATCTCTGTGTGCAGTGTGGGTGTGAAACATTATTGTAAGGTGACTTTTTTTCCAAAGGTGGTGTAGTTTTATGAAAAACCTGTGTACCTGATGTATATTATAATATTTTGTCTTTCAGCTAAAGAAAGTGAAGACAAAGAGAATCTCCCAAAACGGACTTCAGCTGGTGGATTCAAATTCACTTTTTCACATTCTGCTAGTGCAGCTAATGGAGCAAATAGTACAAACAGTAAATCTGTAGCAGCTCAGACATCACCAGCAAGTTCTAATGGTTCCTCTTCAAAGAACACAAACTTGACTACAACAGTAACAGCTGCTAAGGTGAGAAGCTTGCATTTGTAAGAACAGACTTTCCTGTGCTCCAAGAGTGAGTTTTCATTTGTCTAACTCATGTTAATGAAACCAATCCTGCGTTGTATGACCGTAGAAACCAGACTGAAGACACTGTGTTTGAGCGACCAGTCAAGGATAAAATACTTCAAGCCCAGTCACATTTTACTAATTTTGGGGGAGTGTAAAACACTTTTTTAGAAATTCCAAACTTTTGGAGATGTTACCAACTAGCCACTATTCATACATTTCTGGCTGACATGAAATTCCCAAACATACATGATGTTATGGCATGAGTTTGAAGTTATTGAGGTCATCAGATTTCCTGTGTCTCAACGGAAACATTTTCCCTAATGATTTCTATGATGAGGCATTATTGAGACAGATTGTTTCCTCTGAACTGTCTGTCAGTGGAACCACAGTTAAGGAATTCATAAGAACGTATCAGCATACTGCATCAGACCAAAGGTCCATCTAGCCCATTATCCTGTCCTCTGACAGTGGCCAATGCCAGATAACAGAACAGATAATCAAGTGATCCCTCTCCTGTCATCCATTTCTAGCCTCTGACAAACAGAGGCTAGGGACACCATTCCTACCCATCCTGGCTAATAGCAATTGATATACCTAACCTCCATGAATTTATCTAGTTCTTTTTTGGACCCTATTAAAGTAGTGGTCTTCACAACATCTTCTGGCAAGGAGTTCTACAGATTTTCTTCACACAGTGCACAGTCAAACTTTCTTTTATTTGTTTAAAATCCATTTAAACCTTCTGCCTATTAATTTTTTATTTGGTGACCCCAAGTTCTTATGAGAACAAGTAAATAACTTTTCCTTATTCAGTTTTTCCACACCGGTCATGATTTTATAGATTTCTATGTATCTCCTCTTAGTCTCCTCTCTTCTAAGTTGAAAAGTCCCAGTCTTTTTAATCTCTCTTCATATGGGACCCTTTCATAGTTCAGACCAAAGGAGACTATCTTGAGCAGTTTAGTATCATCTGCAAATTTTGCCACCTCACTGTTTACCCCTTTCTCCATATCACATCATTTATAAATAGGTTAAATAGGATTGGTCCCAATATGGAAGCTGGGGGAGGAGGGGAACACCACTAGTTACCTCTCTCCATTCTAAAAATTAAACATTTATTCCTACCCTTTGTTTCCTGTTTTTAATCAGATATCAATCTGTGAGAGGACCTTCCCTCTTACACCATGACAACTCACTTTACTTAAAAGCCTTTGGTGAGGGACCTTGTCAAAGGCTTTCTGGAAATCTAAGCACACTATCCACTGGATCCCCCTTGTCCACATGCTTGTTGACCCCCTCAAAGAACTCGAGTAGATTAGTAGGGCATGATTTCCTCTTATAGAAACCATGTTGACTTTTCCCCCAACAAATTATCTTCTTCTATGTATCTGACAATTCTGTTCATAACTATAGTTTCAATTAATTTGCCCTGCACTGACGTTAGACTTACTGGTCTGTAATTGCCATAATTATCTCTAGAGCCCTTTTATAAATATTGGCGTCCCGTTAACTATCTTTGTCATTTGGTACAGAAGCTGAGTTAAATGATAGGTTACAAACCATGGTTAATGATTCTGCAATTTCATATGAGTTTTTTTTCAGAACTCTTGGGTGAATGCCATTTGGTCCCAGTGACTTGTTAGTGTTAGTTTATCAGTTGGTTCCAAAACTTCCATGACACCTCAGTCTGGGACAATTCCTGATTTGTCACCTAAAAAGAAAGGCCAAAGCAAAGGTTGGGTTTAATTTAGTTTCTCAGCAATGACCTTATCGTTTGAGTGCTCCTTTAGCATCTTAGTCATCAAGTGGCCCCACTGGGTGTTTAGCAGATTTCCTGCTTCTGATGTGCTTAAACATTTTGCTCTTACTTTTTGAGGTTTTTGGCTAGCTGTTCTTTAAACTCCTTTTTGGCTAATTCATGCTAATGTCTTTTAGCAGTCACACACAGGACTGGTTGGTGCTTAGTTGAAAACTCATATTACAGTGAGACCAGTGGTTATTTTCTGGTCAAGTCACTCCCTTATCCCCAAACTCTTGCTGTGAATATTAGGATCATATTCAGGAGTTACACTCCTCTTTTTTCTGAAGTGGGTTTAAAGTGGGAATTTTATACCCTCAGCCTAGACCAGTGGTTCTCAAACTTCATTGCATTGTGACTTTCTTTGGACAATAAAAATATCTACATGACTCGGGAGGTGGAGGGGAAGTGCTTGAAGCCTGAGCCATTCTGTACCCCCAGTGTGGGAGCCAAAGCCCAAGTGCTTCAGGCCAGGGGCCTGTAACCTGACTCCTAATTGGATTTTGGATTTTGGTCCCAAGCAAGGTACATAATGAATGTTATATGTACCAATATGGAAGTGATGTGTGGAAGGGGTGAGAACAAGAGGTTTGGTTTGTCGAAGGGGGATCAGGGATGGACACAGGATTCGGGTGGCGCTGGGCATGAGGGGCTTGAGATATAGGCTGCCCCAGGGCTGCAGCAGTGGAAGGAGGGGAGGAGGAGGCTTGGGCAGAGGCACATGTCTCTGCTGCAGATCTGAGTGCCTGCATGACCCTTGATAGTCTGTCTGCTGGAGTCTAACAGCCCTGGTAACCTCATTAAAATGGGGTCACAACTCATTTTTGGGTTCTGCCCCACAGTTTGAGAACTGTTGGCCTTAGAAGATGGATCACTGCTTATATGAATTTTAGAAAAGGAGAAGTATAAATTGGATTGAGGAGTCCGATGGGGATCCTCCGCACTCTTGACACCCATAAAAGATAATACTGAATAACAGGGTTAAAGATTTGTATATAGTTTCAGACCGTTTCATGTGTCTGTTAGGGATGTGAAGGACTAGTTGACTGCTCAGCTATTTGATAAGCAAATGCTTATTGGATAGTCAACAGGCTAGTCAACTAGTCGCTTCCCCCTTCCCCCCTCTTGCTGCCCCTATCAAAAAGAGGCAGCAAGGGGAGAGAAGAGGAGGGGCTACTTCAAAGCAGCAGTGCTGCTTTGGTCCTGGGCCAGCTGGGATATCTCCAGGCTGCATGTGGCGTTTGAAAGCAGCAGTACCACGTGGCACCCAGGATGAGCTGGGGACTCCTCCGCTGACGCCGGACTCCGTGTGGTGCTTTTGCCTTTGAAGTGTAGCAACAGCCCTAGAGCTGTTGCTACACTTCAAAGGCAGAGGCACCCTATCGACTAATCGAATAGTCGATGCAAAATGCATCGACTATTCGATTAGTCAGTCGATATTTAACACCCCTAGTAACTTTGGTCAAATTTTCAGCCAGTGGAAAGCTGTTTTTAATACCAGTAATTTCCTTGTTTCTATCCATATATGTTAGAAGATTTACATTATAGGTCAGCCTGGTTCCAAGTACTTGGTTGACAATCGTCCTCAACAAATTACTGTTAGACATTCTGTTAGGTATGCCCAGACACTCTGTAAGATTTTTTTCATAATTCTAGTTGGAAGTCTGTAAACCTACTGCATGCCATCCTAATACTGTAGTCTTCTGAAGCTGTACATGTATGTCCTTAAGAGCTGATCAAGGGGAATCTGGTATGTTCACTACAACTGTGCATTTCTGGGACAGGAATTTTTAAATGTGAGGTTTTCTTTCTTTAAAATCAGCAGGGAAGTCTAGTTGGCCTAGTCGATTATCCAGATGATGAAGAGGAAGAGGAAGAGGAGGAGACATCCCCAAGGAAAAGACCTCGTCTTGGTTCATAAAAACATTGAAATAAACTTAAATTGTGAGGTCTTAAATGCTGCAACTGTTCAAAGAGCTAAAGCGTCTGAATCAGAAAGCTTTCTCCCTTGAATATATAAGATAATACAAGGAGTAGCAAAAGAAACTCAGAAAGATTTAGTTCTGCAAACATCAAGCTTCCAAGGAACTTAATCTCTTTCTAGTAAAATAAGGAGTCTGCCATTCAGTCAGAAGGGGAGGGGGGAGGGTTAGTAATCAGAACCTGGATGACAGTGTCTCAGCAAGAAAAGTCTCAGGTTTTGGGAGGGTAAGGGGAGGGAGGAAGGTATTGCAAACAATTTTTAATATTGCAGGGTTTCTCTAGTGTGTAACAGACCTAGAAAAAAATTAAAGCTTCAGTTGCAAACCCAGTAATTTTAATTTTGTAATGGTGCTGTCCATTTTGTTATTTTAGCAATTGCCTCTTTTTAAAAATGAAGGGAAAATAATTGTATTCCCATAAAAATAAATTCAGATTTTGGGACCATTAGCTTCAAATTTAATAGTGTCTGACAGATGAAGTGAGGAGCACCAGAAAAACAATGCATGTTGAGTTGGAAAAGTGGACTTTTCAGTTCACATTTGGAAGAGGTGAGAGAAGATTTGAAGGTGGAAAAAAAGATTTGTTTTTTAAACTGAATATCCAGCAATACCTATGCCAAGGATCGGTAGTTTCCACAAATATCTCCAGAAACTGCTAGCATCAGTAACCTAATACTTTAAACTACATACAACTATAGCTAGCAGTGATTCAGGTGATAAACGGTGTTGAATTGAATACTTTGTTTTATTAATGAAGCTCCCTCTTCCTTGAGCATCAGGTGCATTTTCACATTTGCAGGTTTAAATTCTGTAATAGAGGTGGTATAAGAAACACTAACGAAGGTTTTGAATAGGGCTGAGTTTATGGCATTTAACACCCAGAAGTCATTTTGGACCAAGATGGAATAATTTCTAACAATACATCATTCTATATTTGAGGCAGAATCAGTATGCAGCACCTGAACCTGTGTGTAATATGAAAGCTGCTTTTTTAAGAGTAAAAGCACATTCCGTGTAAGTAAACTAATTGCAAAAAAAGAAAAAAAAGAAATTGATGGTAAACAGTTTAAGAGGTTTTATTTTCAAAGAGCAGCAAGTGAACTGTAAATATTTTAATGTTAATTGCCCATATATGATCTGAGATCATGCTGAAGTGAGGAAAAAACCAATCTACAATTAATGTGTCAGACGTTAAACTATGAAACCAGCTGCAATCCATCACATAGATGATCACTCTTGTAATATGTGTTATGGGTCCATTTCTCCTGAAATAGTTTAAACTGAAACAGGTTTACCTGTTTGAGATTTTGTAGTTAATTTTAATTTTAGCTATTGTTTGGAAAATATGGACTTGTCTGTGTAGATATGAAGTATAGTTTTTTTCCATAAAGCAGAAGTTTATTTTGTATTAAAAATGCCACTGTACTTGTTTTACACCATTTGTATACATGTGGTGATATTAATGCTGAACTGTAACATTCAGGAATTAAAATGTGACCCTGTAATTCCATAATTATTGCTTTTGTTTGGTTTGTTGTACATGGTAAGTTAACTCATAATTTTGAATGTGGCCCATTTTAAAGTATTCTTTACTAAGACAAACTATTCATGCAGTTTTAAAACAGTTATTACATACCACTAGATCAAATACCAAGCAGAATGCAGGAGTTCTTACCAACCAGTAAGCTAGACACAAAGCATTCTGATTTGAAAATTAATGCAGGTGGACCTGGGGGAATTATTGTTACCCCTTGTGGGCTCCAGGCAACCAAGAATGAGGCCTTTCCTCTTACCCATTTGGTAAGATAGCCTCCAACTAAAAGGCAGTGACTAAGGAAGCTGGTTCAAGTGCGATTGGAATATCGTTTACCATATGCTTGCTCTCCAGATCTCCATTTTTTCCCCCTGACAAATCGTGTCTTTCTCTGCTTAAAAAGACAATTTCCTACTACACAACTACCACTAAGAAGGCTCCCAAGTGATGCAGTGTGCCTTTTCCCTTCAGAGGCTTGAAAACACCTGACCTCAACCCAAGTATTTTCCTAACAAAAATATCCTAAACAAAGTTTTTGATTAAAAAGTTTGTTTTTCTTTTTTCTCTTTTCCCTTTTGAAGAATTGCCAAGAGCTTTAAGGATAGATTCAGATCAGCTCATGAGCCTTTTTTCTATAGCAAATATATGAATGTTGTGAATTTTTTATAGTTACGCTAGAAGAATAAAACTTTATGAACAGACATTTGATGTCATCTTAAGGTTTGAACATTTTTATCAAACTTTTTAAATCCCCTTTGGAGGGTGACATATGGAGCTCCCACTCAAACTGGCTAATATCCAGGGTCACCTGCCTCAGGCAAAGTTCATTTATCTATGAAGAATTATATTCTGTCTGCATTCAGCTAGGGGACAGACACATTCTAATGCCTGGGGCCCCTCCACTACAGATTTAAAAAAAATACATCTGCCAACATGTATCAGTTGTTATAAATACTATTTTAATAAAAAGTTACATGAAATGTTGATTGATTGGGTGGTTTTTTCCTCAGTTATGGTTGCAATCAAGCACTGTTAGTGATGAATCCTTACATTTTACAGCCTCTTTGCTGAGAAATGTTCTAAGCAGTATTTATGGCCAGACAGTATAGTAGTCTAGTGAACAAAACTGCAAAAATTTATTGGAATTTTGAGTTCTTGGACTAGATTGTGTTTTCACACTGTACTTAACTGAGACAAATATTTACTTTTAAAAGTTGTAGTTTGCTACAGGCTATTACCATTAAATTGGTCCAAAAAAGCTTATAAAAACAATGGAATATATAGTTACTATGAAATGTGTTTCATGCAGGGTAGATTGATTTAAATCACAATTTAAATTAAAAAAAAAAGATTGGAAATAAAGTTTCCAAAAAAGCTAAAACTGACAACCCATTGAACTTACTGGCACTTACGTTTTTTAATAAAACAATTATAGAATGGGTTCCCTTGGAAAAGCTGTTATGCTGAAGTAAATCAGAAATAGACTTATGGCATTACCATTGTGGTCTGTGGCCATGAAGTCCAAAATAAGGAGCATGTATTATGTAATATAAAATGATAGTGGCAACTGGTGACTTGAGATTTCTCTTACTGCAGCTTTCTGTGCTGTAAACAGGTTGAACCTGTTTAGTTTGGCACTGTCTGGTCTGGCAACATCCATGGTCAAGCATGATTTTAGTTCGCCAAATAGAAACTAAGTTTCCCACAGTCTCAATAGTTTTGCAGCCACCAGTCCTGGCTCTGTGTTTTTGTACTTTTGTTTAAGTCTAATTTTTACTCCTTAATGTCTTCTAAGAGCCCAGTAAGCAGCAGAAGTGTTGGTAATGCTTCTAGACAATATTGATCTCCTGTGGTTCAGCAAATTCTGTTTTGGCACTGCTCAGGTCTGGACTGGACTGGAGACATTCATCCTGTACTTGGATGACAGATTCTAAACCTAGTTAATTAAACAAGCCATAAGGATTAGCTAAACCATTTTTTTCTAGCAACATCCAACATAGCAAACAGCTTGTAAATTTACTTGTCAAATCGTACTTTTATACTAAAAGGCATAGTGTCTCAAAGAATAATGCACTGCAAAGTTGATCCACATAGTCATATCCACATCATTTTCTCCCTATAAGCAGTTTCCCTTATGATGGTTCATTCTTGCAACTAGGCCCTGAATCCTCATCTTGCACTGCTTACACTTGACATGTTTTCCTTTATCCAGGTAACACATTTCTTCAAAATATTCCCAGAAAAGATGTCTTTCACGCCCGGAAGCCATGACAGTTTTTCTATGGCAAAGGTGTGGGAGGATATAGAAAGCGCTGTGTGTGCTGAATATCTTCCCTTTTTCTTTCCAGTCCACTCTACTGTTGCTTTCTATTCTGCTTTCGTTATTTCCTATATATTGTCTCTGTCTTAAGACAATGTCTGAAGACATACTCCAATTCCTCTGCCATGCTTGGCCAAAGTTGTCCAACACATAAGCACAGAACAAAAACAATCCTATCCAGTGAGTATCTGTCTTTGCTCCATGTTACTTTTTAGTCTGCTGAGAAACAGAAATTGAAAGGCCAGAACTTTCAAGAAGCAAGAACTGGTAGTTAGGCTGGACAGACTAGAGCAATTAATTCACTCTTATGAGACATTAAATGTGTGTATAGCATGTTTGTGATGAGATGTTATCTGTTACTCTTAAATAAGAAATTTGGTGTTTTATTGGTTATTTTAAAAACAAATCCAATTTAACTAAAATTTAAAAAAAAATCTGTGATTTTAAGCCACCCCAGTTTCATGATTCCAGAAGCTTTATCTGCATTTCCTGTGTCTCAAACAACTCTCAAGATGGCATTTCCCTTTTCATTAATTTCCTTTTAATCACAGACTAATAAAAGGAAGACAAACCAAGTTTTGTATTTCAGTTCCCTAACCAAGAGGTGTAAGATTTCTTTAGATGGTGTTTCCCACATTCTAGAAATGTTCATAATGTGTTGCGAGGGGGGTAAAGAATCCATCAACCTGTAGAGATGTTTGTTCTGTTTTATAGAAAATTGTCAAGGTATAATTTTAAATAAGTGGCTATGGCAAAGCTTTACAAAAATAGATGTCTAAAGGCAGGACCTTACATCCTTATTGCACAGGGGCGATCTGATTCATGGCTAGAGTTCCTAGGTGTTCTCTGATAAGATACATCATAATTATTGAGATGCTGCCTAAGTAGGTAGCCTAATCTTCTAAAGTGCTAAGTACCCAATAGATCCCAGAAAAGTCAGCACTTTAGAAAATCTTGGCCCACTGGATAAAGGTGAGAAATCAAGTTTCTACTGTGGATGCAATTTAGTTTTAAATATGTATATGAAGAATTGAGTTGTTTTTTAGAAAAACAAGATACTGTATTTGAAAGCAAGCAGTTTATGATTAAATAATTTATTCTAAAATGAATTCAGTTCTTGTCCAAGTATTCTTACATTGAGATTCTTAACGCTTATTAATAACTTCTTCTTTAAGTTTTGCTGCAAGCATTCTCCTCTTTAGCAGTCTTTGCTTTTCCTCTTCTGACATTTCCTAAAAACAAAATTAAAATTACTACATTACAGCATAACCTCTCTAGCTGCATAGAAAATTATGACTTCACTACTAAAAATCTACTGAACTTTCATAGGTCAATTCAGGCCATAAGCAACAGGTTGGTTGGTTTTTCACTAGAGCTGAAAGTTAAATATTAATGAAATAGAAATAACTGGCAAAAATTGCAATTTTGGCCGCTTCCTAAAGCTCAAGATGGATGATAACAATGGCTTACGGGTCCCCTGTAATTTTCAACTGGGGACCACATTGACCCCATCTGCAGATCTCATCATACTACTAGACTAGAAAATAAATGGTACTGAAATAATTATATTTGTAAGATATTTTGCACTTCCCTCGAGTCAATTTTATAACCAGTTATGCTGAAGGTATCCCAGTATACAGACTAAATGTAACTAGTAGGGATGTCATCATGATGCATTATGTGATGGCTTCAAATATGAGATTAGGGTGGGGGGGAACCTTGAAGGCTAACACATGTTTGTAATATCTTAAGGAGCTAGTTAGTAGGGCTTTCTGCCACACAGCTGTGTGCATAATTCCACAGTTCTTCTTTAAAGCAATTATATGGATAATATTCTATCATAAGCTCTGAAAAAAAGCAATCCCTCTTTCTGCATAAAACACAATTAAACATTCCAAGTGTTTTTCTTTCCTCTGAAGTATTTAGTATAAATCACTGTTGGAGATCTGTGGCTTTGATCTTGCCATAGTGTGGTCCCTCAAACCCATTATTCTCCATCAGAAATATAAAAGCTATTTGGGCAGGAGAATTCTTTTTGCCTGTAAGTCTAACTCTGCCCCCCCCCCCCCCCCCTATAATTTAGTAATTCCTCTGGAGGAAACAGGCTTCCTTTGAAGTAAGTCATGCTGCTCCTTAACTGTTTAGAGGAGCTGAGCTGGGTGACAAGTTAATTCAAGTATAATAAAACTGCCATTAATTTTTAAAAATGTAGAAAGTTCTATTTACTTTGATCTGCATTAAGGTGTTTATAATGACTATCTTTTACAGTCAGTTAAATCAGATTTTAAACTTGTCATGATTGCCTGGAGTACTGTATTAGTCCTCAATTAGATTGTACTGCAAGGCAATTGTCTTTGAATTGTCTCAAAGAATTATATAGACAAAGTGCTTCCTGTTGTTTTGGAGGCTGGGGTCAACTAGATCAGTGTTTCTCAACCAAGTGGTACGAGTATCTTTAGGGGTACTTGAGAAAGGTCTGGGGGGCACATCAACCGAAATTTGAAGAAAACTTAATTTTTGTTAAGTTTTACAGTGCTTTATTATTTTGTACTTTTTACACCCAAAAATTTCATCACTTACCTGGCTACAATTAAGTTGTTTAAACAAATCTGTTGCAATGATAGAAAAAATTTTTGCATGTCTGAAAACTGTAGGTACTGGGGGTACTTTATAAAAAAGGATTCTGTCACCAGTTCCAATTACAGGAAAAATGCTTTCTGTTCTCCAGGCATTGTGTTTCAAAAAGGTTAGGGAGACAAATGGGGCAGACGGCTTTCGAGTGGTCTGTTAACAGACTTTGGAATACAGTGTACACTGACCAATACTATTGTCTTAGCTTAGGAACAAATGTGGTTATGGATTCTTGAATTCCCAACAGTATGGCTAATCAAGCAGCTGTACTGAAAGTACTGAATTCTCCCATCTTGTTTCTTGAACTGTTTGTTAGCTAACTTTCTATTATGTATCACAACCAGCATTGATGTTTACATGCAAGGGAGGTTTGCTGTTTTGTCATCAGGAATCATTGGTCTCAGGTTAACATCTCTGTCATCTAAGAATTTTCTCAACTTTATCCTTAAGTCTCTGCTGAATCACACCGCAACAATTTCCTTGTTTCAGCCATTCTTGCACCATTAAACTCCATTTGTGTGCATTCAAGAACAAAACAGATCTTTTTCTCGCAAGGCAACTTCTAATATATGATAAGTCAAAATGAAGTATAGGGCTTAGAAATATAGGAACTGCTGCACCAGAACACACACAAGCCTTTTAGATTAGTTTTGTGGCTGAAAATAGCCATTAATTGTCACTACACAAGACAAAAGCTAATGCAATGTATTAGTACCTATAAATATGTCTAGAGTGCAATTAAAAAGCCATAGGTGGCCTATGTCACCTGACTCAGGCTTTCAGGGCTTGAGCCAAAGAACTATTTATCTGTCATGTAGATGGTCAGGTTCAGTCTGGAGCCAAGGCTCTTGACACTGAGGTGGGAGGGTCTCTCACCTTGGGCTGCAGTGTGAGTCCAAACATTTACATGGCAATTCATCAGCCCCTTATTCCAAGCCCCTTGAGCTAGAGTGAGCTCAGATTAGCTGTAGGTGTAGACATTCCCTAAATGTGCTTTTACCACACAGCAGGTATTGACCTCAGCTAATAATAATTGATAATTAACTTTATCAGAAGTAGTGTACAGCTGATGCTGGTAGTGTACATCTTTCTATCAAACTAAGTAATTTTTTAAAAATTTCATGGAACTCACTGATGCAGAATACTTACGGATCAGATGCCCTAAGAAGGAAACCGGAGGTCTAATTTAAAATCCTTAATACAGAAATGAAGGTGTAAATTATTCTCTAGTTGGACAAAGCAGCAAATGGGGTGGAAAACCAACCTATTCCAGCATTCTCTTCAGTTCCCTTACAAATTCACAGTCCTCATTTCCCCCTTCTTCAGTGGAGACAGCTGGAGCATCAAATTATTTTATCAATATTTTAAATTTTATTAATCACAAAGGAAATGTTTGTACTCTTAGGTTATAGCTACACTGTTGGTTTTTTCTGGAAGAAGATATGCAAATACTAGTGCAATTTGTGTATCTTCCTATTCTTATTGTAGAAGAAGTTTTGCTACTATTTGGCCCCATGTAGCTGGGGAATAAGATCCTCCGGAAAAGGGCGCTTTTTCCGGAGGATCGGGGCCAGTGTAGACGCTCTTTTCCGGCTTTTCTAAAAGCCGGAAAAAAGCAGCGGACATTTTTATTTAAATGCCGCGGGGGATATTTAAATCCCCCCGCGGATTTCCCTATTATGATCTCTGAAATTAACATGCCCCTTTCGGAAAAGGGGCCAGTGTAGACGTAGCCTAACTGTCTTAATGATAGGAAATATTAGAATCAAAGAATAATAGGCCAGTTACAATAAAATCACTTTGCTTTTTCATGGTTCTAACTCTCAGGAGATTGCTTTCAACACAAAAGCCTAGATTTTTCATTCATGGCAAAAAGATGGTAGTACCCAAACTTCCAACCTCCTTGCCTTAATACTGCTGCCTCTTCCACCAGTAATTGAGGTTACAGTGGATTTCCTCATTTGAAATACAATTAAAACATTTCACAAAGTCTCAAAAAAATGGAACTAATCAAACTTAACCTTCTGTAAAACAGCACTTCTCAGAAAATACAAGCTGGAGATGCTGATCATGAACGTTGTTTTTCTGAGTGGTAGCACAAATATAGCTAACGCTTGAGGGAACCAATATGCACAGTCACATCTCTCTAGCACATGGGAGTAAACTGTCAATGAAACAATTTAACTACGTAAAAGAACTCAGAGCATGGATTTATTATGACGATTTACCTTTGCAGAAAAAGTATTCAATGCTCACGTAATCATTAAGCTTTCTGCTTCTTATCTATACTGGTTTTAGATTGCAGAACTAATTTCTGCACATCGAACAACATGCAATGGAATATGTTCTGTCATTACATTTTACCACTTTTTGCTTGTTCATGTCCTGTTTCAATATTTAGCTGCAATATCCATATCGTCATTGAAGCAGTCTGATTTTTCTAAACAAGATTAGTCATGCTGATTAAAGTGTTCATCCTTCACCTCTTTAGAAGATAATTGCTCTTCTTTCTGATCTATATTTGGTGTTGGCAGATTATTTCTTGAGTCCTTCTTCATAGCCATCAGTTTATCTCGCTTTTGTTTTAAATAGCCTTCTCGTTGTCTGAGGTGGTGCAGTTCAAGCTCTGATAAATTCTGGAATTATTTAAAAGGCAATTTTACTAGAAAACTCATTTCAGAGTATACCAGTTACGTATTTATAAATGAAGGTATAGGGAATTCACCTAATACATACCTGGTTCTAGAATGACTGGTCTAACAAAACTAATTAACTTGAGTTAAGGTGCTTAACTCAGTCGTCCATATTACATGATAGACAGAGATGCTAAGAAATTGTCAAAAGAATAGCAAACGCCTAAATGAATTTTATTCCAAGGCTAAGATCAAGGTCTAGTTTATGCTGAATTGTAGTTTTCTGCAAATTAGATCACTGAATACACTGAAAAATTACTTGCATAATGGTACTTTACATAAAACAATTCTATCTGGTAAAATGTTACCATAACATGAAAATATATATTATATAATAGCTATTCAAATAACTTAGGCTGTGTCTACACTGCAGTTCTATTTCGGGATATATATATTTTGAAACATAACAGGCTCGCTATTCTGATGTCCTTGTAAACCTCATTACATGAGGAATAAGGGACATTGCAGAATAGCAATTTATTTCGAATTAAGTGCTGTATAAACAGTGCCAAATTTCAAAATTAGCTATTTTGAAATATCAAAATAAGATACACAATTTGCATAGCTCAAATTGTGTATCTTATTCAAATTAAATGGAATAAGCCTGTTACTTACAAGCCCCTCAGGCCCAGCTTCTCTTGTTGCATTCTCTGAACAATTTCCAGTTGTCTTTTTCTTAATTTCTTCTTTCACTTTTGTAGATTCAGAAGGCTGCAGAGGAGATTTTGTCACTCTTAGTAGATGGTGCACTGGACTTAAATCTTCCCTAATATATTTCTTTGTTTCTTCTAGACAGCAGTTGTACATAGAAACAAATTAGAAACATTATATATACAAACTGAAAAATGTAAGAACATAAAACTTAATACTGAATCAATGCATAAAAACATAGTTAAAACAACTTTTGTGAAATAAGATTTCTTTGTTATGGTTTAACTAGCACATTTGCCTGGAGTTGCTCAGATCCTTAACTCAGAGTTGGTTGTTGTGGGGGGGGGGGGGGGGGGGGGTTAATAAAAGGAAAATGTACATGTTCTATTTAAAGGATTGTATTTTTCAAAAACAGGGAGCAAGGGGGAAAATGCACAGCTCATCTGCCCTTTACACTCCCCAGCCAGAGTAAGGAATGCTGCAAACTGCACTTTTCCCTTCCTCCCTGATTAAAGGGAACAGCCAGCAATGTTCCCATACAAATCTGGGGTAGTAGCAGACAGCTTCAGCCCATCTTCCCTCCCTCTAAAGGGCACCAGGGGTGTGTGTGGACGGTTTGGGGCAGTCCCAGATCAGGAGGGACCACCCCAGCCAGCCCCTTTCACCTGCTTAGTGAACTTGTCTCTTTTCTGTATGGTTTTATTTGAAGCAATCCCATTCCAGGCTAGGGATATCACTGGTTAACCAATGGCCCAGCCAGGCTGCAGAATCCCCTATTAAAATCAGTTAACAGGTTAAACGTTATGTTTAACTAATTAAATGGGATTTCATATCCCATTTTCCAGGCACAATCAAACCCTTTACATTGCTTTAAGTCAGGGGTCTCCAAACTTTTCAGCCCGAGGGCCGCATTAACTATCAAACAGCAGTTCGGGGGCCGACTACACACTTGAGGTCCAAATAAAAAACAATCAAAACATGGATGTTGTTTTTAATTATTTATTTAATATTATTTTATTCAGTTATTATTTAATAACACATTCATACACTACACATGAACACCTGTATTAGTGTGAATGGTGAAATTGTTTCCTGGATGCCAAAATAGCAGACATTTCTGGCTTTAGATTTGTTGTCCCTAACATCAACAGTGACCTGAGATTATCATCGGACAAGTTTGTTCTCAAATTGTTCTTCACGTATTTCATTCTTGAAAATGTTTGTTCACACAGGTATGTTGTTCCAAAGATTGAAAGGTACCTTGATGCAAAAGTTTTGACATTAGGAAAGTCTTCCTTGGGCAAAAACTGGTAAAAACCCACCAGTCCTATTTTGAACTTGTCCCTAAGGAGGTCATTTGCTTGCAACTCAATGACTTCCAGCTGCAGTTCATCTGGGCAACTGGCCACATCTGCTTCAAATGGGTTTTGAAACAATCTCACTTCTTCTGCCTTTGAATCCAAAAAGGTCTCCACGGGCCGGATGAGAGGGCCTCGCGGGCCGCATCCGGCCCCCGGGCCGTAGTTTGGAGACCCCTGCTTTAAGTTATAAGAGGAAGCTCTATACCAAATTTGGTGATCCTAGGTCATAGGGTACATCTACACCGCAGTGTTATTTCGGAATAGTTATTCCGAAATACCATAGCCCACACATCTACATTACAAGCAGTCATTTTGACATATCAAAATGTCGAGCTAGAGGACTTCTTTCTTCGATTCCTTTAACCCTCTTTTTACAAGAAGTACAGGGAGTTGGAGGAAGAGTGCTCTTCTTCGGATTTCCTGTTATGTAGACAGCACCAAAAGCTGAATTAAGCTATTTCGACTTCAGCTACGCAATTGACGAAGCTGAAGTTGCGTAGCTTATTTCGGCTTTAGCCCTGCTACATAGACTTCCCCTTAGTATTTGGAAGAAGTTCTTGAATGAACTTTCTGAAATATATAGTACATTACAAAAACAGCTTCCTTAATAATGTATTTTGCTGAAACACTATATTCATCCTAATATCTAAACACTATGGTTGCGTCTAGACTGGCATGATTTTGCAGAAATACTTAACGGAAAAACTTTTCTGTTAAAAGTATTTCCGCAAAAGAGCATCTAGATTGGCAAGGATGCTTTTGCGCAAAAGCATCCGTGCCAATCTAGACGCGCTTTTGCGCAAAAAAGCTCCGATGGCCATTTTAGCCATCGGTCTTTCTTGCACAAACAATTAAGGTGCCTATCTACACTGGCCCATCCCTGAGCGGGAGCGGGAAAATATTTGCGCAAGAAGCACTGATTTTGTACATTACAAAGTCAGTGCTCTTGCGCAAATTCAAGCGGCCAGTGTAGACAGCTGGCGAGTTTTTGCGCAAAGCGACTGCTTTTGCACAAAATCTTGACAGTCTAGAAGCACCCTATTTCTGTTACAAGAACAGGAAATGGGATTGTGTTTGGACAGGGTTATTAGCTTCAGGAAGAATTGCTGAACAGACAAAGGAAAGGAAAGGATATGCTAGGAACAAATGAGACACACAATAAAAGCCAAGGAGTACCTATACGGTGAACACCGATTAAGGAAAAAAAAAAAACAGTTGGAAGGTAGGAAGAGATTTTTTTTCCCTGTTAGAACTGTCTTAGGAGTAAACGGCTTGGAACTATAAGATAGAATTCACTACCAGACTTCATCAAAAGTATGGATACCAGCAGCAAGGAAATCATACAGAATCCATCTTTGGAAAATACATATATATACACCTCAGACTATCAAAGCAATACTGTAACTACGGTTCAAATAAATAGTATTTTGGTCCATCCCAATCATTGTTAGCAATGAGCTTATGGCAGCCATAGGAGGGTCATCAATGTCCATCCAACTTCTGAATTTACACTTGCAAGATAAAGCTGCAGGGACTAAGTTTATCTCTGATTCCTGGAAGAGAGAATTCACAACAAATGTGCTCATTCTCTAGGGAATGCTACAACAAACCCATGAATTCAAAGTAGACAAAGTCTCTCAAATGTGTTCTCCATTATGATCCAAGCTGTTCAGCATTGTACTTTCTTGCCCAGGCAGTAGACAGAATGGCTGTGTCTAGACTGGCCAGTTTTCCGGAAAATCAGCCACTTTTCCGGAAAAACTTGCCAGCTGTCTACACTGGCCACTTGAATTTCCGCAAAAGCACTGACTTCCTACTATACGAAATCAGTGCTTTTTGCAGAAATACTATGCTGCTCCCATTCGGGCAAAAGTCCCTTTTGTGCAAAACGTTTGCGTAAAAGGGCCAGTGTAGACAGCTGAGATTTGTTTTCCGCAAAAAAGCCCCGATCGTGAAAATGGCGATCGGGGCTTTTTTGCGGAAAAGCGCGTCTAGATTGGCCACGAACACTTTTCCACAAAAAGTGCTTTTGCGGAAAATCGTCCGTGCCAATCTAGACGCTCTGTTCCGAAAATGCTTTTAACGGAAAACTTTTCCGTTAAAAGCATTTCCGGAAAATCATGCCATAGCTCTCATATTCCTCACTGGAACCCAAAACCTGTTCCAAACCCCAAATACCACCTTACTTTCTGAGACCTAGATCTCAGGTCCTTATAATACTGATAGCTGAAGCTTTTTAGGTTCTTCTTCGAGTGGTTGCTCATGTCCATTCGAAGTAGGTGTGCGCACCGTGTGCACCGCGTCTTCCGGAGCGTTTTCCCTAGCGGTACCCATAGCGCTGGCAGGTCGCCCCCCTGGAGTGGCACCGCCATGGCAGGGCATAAGTACCCCTGCGGGCGCTGCCCCACCTCAGTTCCTTCTTACCGCCGTGACGGTCATTGGAGCGTCTCTATCTCTCTTAGTCTCTTAGGGTACGTCTACACTACAACGTTAATTCGAACTAAGCTAATTCGAACTAACGCGTCTAGAACTAAAAACTAGTTCGAATTAGCGTTTTGCTAATTCGAACTAGCAAGTCCACATTGAGTGGACCCTGAACAGGGCTTAAGGATGGCCGGAAGCAGTGCCGGCAGGGCATCAGAGGAGGACTTAGAGCGTGGAGATGCTGTCTCAGGCTAGCCGAGGGCTGCGCTTAAAGGGTCCCGACCCCCACCCCGGACAGACAGTTCTAAGGGTGCCCCGCTTGCAAAGCAGTCCTGGCTTGGATTGCCCGGAGTACCCACACTGGGCACATCACACCACTCGGCCATCAGCCCGGCTGCACTTGCCGCAGGCTGCCATCTGGGGAGAGGGGGCAATTGGGGGGCTGCAGGAGAGCTTCCACCCCCAGAAGCCCGCAGAGCCAGCCCAGTCCTCCCCATTGGGGGCTCGTACCCCATTCCTCCCTCACCTCCTTCCACTTACCCTTCCCTAGCCCCCCTTCTTATTGATGTACAAAATAAAGATAACGTTTCTTCCAACATTGACTCTGTCTTTATTGAACAAAACTGGGGGAGACTGGGAAAAGGAGGTGGGAGAGGGGAAGAGAAAGGCTGGGAGAGGGAAGGGCAACTAACATGATCAGGGGTTGGGAACAGGTCCCAGATGAAGAGAGGCTACAGAGACTGGGACTGTTCAGCTTAGAAAAGAGGAGATGGAGCGGGGACAGGATAGAGCTCTCTAAAAGCAGGGGTTGGGTGCATTCAGAAAAGTTCTTCATGAGTTCCCATAAAGAAGGACTAGAGGACACCAAAGGAAAGGAATGGGTAGCAGGCTTCAAACTAGTAAGAGAAAGTTGTTGTTCACAAAGCAAATAGTTAACCTATGGAACTCCTTGCTGCAGGAGGCTGTGAAGGCTACAACTAGAACAGAGTTTAAAAAGGGAAGTGAGATCAAGTCATGGAGGTTGGGTCAATGGAGTAGTCTTAGCCAGGGGGTAGGAGTGGTGTCCCTGCCCAAAGGTTGTGGAAGGCTGGAGAGGGATGGCACGAGACAAATGGCTTGGTCACTGTCTCCGGTCCATCCCCTCCAGGGTCCCTAGGGTTGGCCGCTGTCGGCAGACAGGCTACTGGGCTAGATGGACCTTTGGTCTGACCCAGGACGGCCATTGTAAGCTCAGGGCTCAGGGTCGGGGGTCTCAGTGGACCCCCTTGATTTTCATGCACACCTGCTCCTGGGTGGCCAGGCTGGCAGCTCTCCTGCCCTAGACGGCCACTTTCCTGTGACTAGTGCAGAGATCGTGGACGAGGTCCATGATGTCCGCACTAGCCCAGGAAGGTGCCCGCCTCTTGCGGTCCAGGGCAAGCTCCTGGGAGCCGCCAGCCTGGTCCCGGGAAGAGGAGGTGGCTGGGGGACATTGGGTGTGTGGCTCTGTGCCGTGCCAGGTGCAGGGTCTGCTGGCTGGGTGCTGGCAGGCTTGCACCTGGCACGGGCACCGTAGCCAGCCCATGCCCCTTTAAGGGGTCCGGGGCCGGGAGGGGGGCATAGAGTTTCCCTGATGTTGGCCAAAGTGGCCACCAGGGAAACCTGGGGAGGGCTAGCCTCCCACTAGTTTGAATTAAGGGTCTACACAGCTCTTAATTCGAACTAGTAAGTTCGAACTAGGCTTAATCCTCGTAAAATGAGGTTTTCCTAGTTCGAACTAAGCGCTCCGCTAGTTCAATTCAAATTCGAACTAGCGGAGCGCTAGTGTAGCGGCTATGAATGTTAGTTCGAACTAACGTCCGTTAGTTTGAACTAATATTGTAGTGTAGACATACCCTTAGTTAGTTAATGGTTCCCGTTCTCACATTTGTCTGTAAATAGTTCTTGTAGTTAGGTTCTTTGTTTTGTTCCTTCCCCCTTGGGGGTAAGGAATACCAGGGCCTCAAGGCTTCAAGACGTGCGCTGACTGCGGGAAGTTTATGCCCAGCGGCGACCCACACGACAGTTGCCTTAAGTGCTTGGGTGAGGCTCATCTGGAAATTGCCTGTAAGATCTGTAAGTCCTTTAAGCCCCAAATGAGAAAAGAAAGAGTTTCCCGCCTGAAGCTTCTCCTCATGGAGACAGCACTTCAACCGGTGCCGCCGGAGCAACCTACGGTGCGCAGCGCACCGGCTTCCACGTGGGAGGCCCCCCATCAGCACCATGCGTCCGAGTCCAGGACTCGGCACCAGTCTCACTCTCCTCCATCCAAGAGGGTGAAGAAGTCCCGCGGGAGGTCCCCTTCAAAGAAGTCAACTTCGATTGGGCACCGCGGCGCAGGCTCACCGGTGCACACATCCCCTGCGGTGCACCACCGGCGGTGAGGAGGCCTACCCTTGCACCGTCCATCCACGCCGGACACGTTTGAAGCAGCGTAGGATCTTATCAGCCTCACGACCTCTCCTCCGTCGTCGGTTGAGACAGAAGGGTCGAGGTCGCCCTCGCCGAAGGCTGAGCTAGCGACGACTTCGCCCCCGCATGGCCCAGGTCAGCATGCTAAGGCAACTTATGCGTCGGGACCACCCCATGTGGGGTCAGTACTGATCGCCACTACGGCACCCTTTTCGATGCCGAGTCGTTAGTCTCAGCTAGCTTAGAGCCATGCTCGAACTTCGGTGCAGCTGAGCTCCTTGCCAGCCCCCTGCCTGGTGGTACTGGTGCCGTATCCCCGCAGCCGTGTGGCGTCCACTCAGGCATCTCTCCCCTCCATGGCGGGCATCCTAGAGCCAGCATCCGTCTCCGTGCCTTCATCGGCACCGGCATCGACACAATGGCCATCAGTGGTTCATACAGCGCCGCTGCCAGTACCGGGTCTGGGTGCCCCGGTACCATGCATGTCAGTACTGTCTCTTCTGGCGCCGGGCGTGGGCACCTTGGTGCCTCATCTGCCGGCCACGACTCAACCAACACCGGGCCTGGGCACCCCGGTGCCACAACTGCTGGCGACTCCTCAACCGGCACCGGGCCTGGGCACCCCGGTGCCGCATCTACCGGCGACGACTCAACCGGCACCGGGCCTGAGCACCCCCGTGCCGCATCTGCCGGCGATGACTCAACCGGCACCGGGCCTGAGCACCCCCGTGCCGCATCTGCCGGCGACGACTCAACCGGCACCGGGCCTGAGCACCCCTGTGCCGCAGCTGGCTGCCTCGCATCCGGTGCCACAACTGGGTTCGACAGCTTTCTCAGCACCGGGTCTGGGTCCCCCGGTGCCGCAACCAGCAACAAGTCTTCCGGCACCAGGCATGGGTCCCCTGGTGCCGCAGATCGCCCGGCCCAACCGTACTCATGCGGGCAAGCCTGAATCAATGGCTAAGTTTGCCCCGCATTCTTCCTCGACGCCACCCTGGCTGGAGTCCGATTACTCGTCGGATTCCGAAGCAGCCTCCATCCGGTTGGGGTCTTCGGGAGCATCCTCGGCCCCCAGGTCCAGGTCCAGACATCGGCGGGACCACACTCAGCAAACCTGGCTCCCGCATTCGCAGTGGCCTTTTTGGACCCCTTGGGCCTACCATCAGTGGCAAGGACAGCTGCCCCCCTCTTTGGGGTCGGAGGCTTCAGGTCACCGTTCCCAACCATCGGCATCCCTGTCCCGGGCCCCTGCCTTCCCGCTTTGGGCGCCGCAACCCGATCCAGCGGTACAGGCATCGGCACCGGCGGCGGACCCATCGGGGACACAAGTTGCCCAACCAGTGCCGCAGTTGGCGCCAACCGCTCCTGTGCCAATCCAAGAATCGTCGTCGTCGTCTCCAGACAAGGCGCTAGCGGACCCGGCACCAAGTCTGCCTTCCATGGATGCCCGTACGCACCAAGATATGCTTCGGCGCATGGCTTCGAACCTGGCCGTTCCGGTGGAACCTGTCATTGAGGGGACAGATCCAATGGTGGACATCCTCACGGAGGACGCGCCTACGCGGTTGGCCTTACCGCTCAATAAAATGGTGTCCAAAATTCCTAATGCCCTGTGGCAAACGCTGGCGACCTTGACCCCTACCTTAAAAGGGGTCGAGAGGCATTATTACGTCCCGCACTCGGGGCATGAATACCTGTATTCACAGCCCATCCCAGGGTCCTTGGTCGTGCAGGCCGCGGCCCAAAGGAAAAGCTCCCTCAGCCTGGCCCTTCTCCCAAGGCAAGAGAGCCTAAGCGGCTTGATTTGATGGGCCATAAGGTTTACGCCACAGGGGCACTACAACTCCGCATCGCTACAGCAGGCGATTCTAAGTCGGTATGTTTTTAATACCTGGCAGGCCGTCGAAAAGTTCAGAGACAGACTCCCAGCGGAGGACCGTCAGGAGTTCGCGGCCATTGCCTCTGAGGGCAAAGTCATTGCATGAACCGCTCTCCAGGCATCATTGGACACCGTTGATTCGGCAGCCCGCACTATGGCGACTGGTGTAGTTATGCGTCGCGGGGCATGGCTGCATGTCTCAGGAATTCCTCTGGATATGCAACATACGATCCAGGACTTGCCTTTTGAAGGCAAAACTCTGTTCTCGGAGCACACCAACTCTAGGCGCCATACCGTAAAGGACATAACGTCCATGTTAAAGTCTTTGGGCATCCACACGCCTGCCCTGCAGCACTGGCAGCTGCCCTATAGGCAGCAGGGGAGAGCGCAGCCCCAGGTCCCCCGTGGGGATTATTGGAGGCGCCGCTCCTGGGCGGAGGTTCCGGGGCGGTTGCGCATCCCCAGGGGGCTAGGGGTCAACGTCGTCGCCCCAGAACGGATAACCAGCGGGGAGGTCCCCACGGTCCTTCCCATCATGGCAAGCCTCAATTTTGATACCCTTTTCGAGAGTCCCGAACTAGTCTCTCGTCCTGGCCCCCCCATTTGGGGCCAGGCTATCCCTCTTTGCCCATGCATGGGCTCTAATTACATCGGATGCCTGGGTTCTGAACATAGTAAATGGAGGCTATACTATCCCATTCCTGGGCCCACCGCCTTCAAAACCCCCTTCTACGTCTTTAGTGAGGGACACCCCTCACGAACACATCCTGTGCCAGGAGGTGTCCGCGCTCCTCGAAAAAGGGGCAATAGAGGAGGTTCCCCCGCATCTGCGGGGAAGGGGATTCTACTCCAGTTATTTTGTTGCCCCCAAACCCAAGGGAGGAGTCCATCCCATCTTGGACCTCTGAAATTTAAACAAGGCGGTCATAAAACCCAGGTTCAGAATGGTGACCTTGGCCTCGGTCATCCCAGTGCTACAGTTAGGAGACTGGTACGCGACTCTTGACCTCAAGGATGCGTACTTCCACATGGCGATCAGGCCCAGCCACAGGAGGTTTCTCAGGTTTATGGTGGGCCAACACCATTTTCAGTTTACGGTGCTCCCCTTTGGTTTATGTACGGCACCAAGGGTGTTCACAAAATGTATGGCGATGGTTGCCGTGTTTCTCCGCAAACAAGGGGTACACGTGTTCCCGTACCTCGACGATTGGCTGATCCGAGGTCGCTCGTACGAGCGGGTAGAAGCTCACGTGGCACTCTCAAAAACCCTCTTTCTAAAACTAGGGCTCATGATAAATGATGAAAAGTAGTCTCTGACTCCCTCCTAGCATCTAGAATTCGTGGGAGCCCTTCTCAACGCAAGAGCGTTCTTGCCCAAGAGCAGGTTCCTCTCCATAGTGGAGCTGATTTCAGGGTTAGCCCGGTCCCCGATCACGACCCCTCCGGTCTGCTCCAGGCTCCTGGGCCATATGGCAGCGTGCACGTACATGTGCACCACGCCAGAATGACACCCCCTGCAGACGTGATTGGCGAAGGCCTTCAGCCAATCCAGGGATCTTTGGGACTCAATCACAGTGCCCCCAGAAATTCTGGACTCCCTCCTATGGTGGACCCAGGAAACGGTGGTACGCAGTGGGGTCCCTTTCAGAGCCCCTCCCCCACGCTGGTCACCAATGCATCCAACCTGGGCTGGGGAGCACACCTGGGCGGCACAGAACTCAAGGCCTATGGTCCCCCTCTGAACGAACCCTGCACATAAACGTCCGGGAATTGCGAGCAGTGAGAAGAGCCTGCGAAACCTTCCTGCCAAGACTCTCTCACCGCTCGATCCTGGTTCGTATGGACAACACAGCAGCGGTCTTTTATCTCAACAAGCGGGGGAGGGGGGGGCACGGTCACCTCCCCTCTGCAAAGAGGCCCTGCAACTCTGGCACAATATCACGCCACAGGCGGAATACCTCCTGGGGTGCAAGAATCTGCTAGCAGACACGCTGAGCAGATCCTTTGGAGCCCACGAGTGGTCGCTCAAAGACTCTGTTCTGCATCAGGTTTTCCGCAGGTGGGGTTATCCCCACCTCGACCTGTTCGCCTCGGCATACAATGTCAAGTGCCGGAACTACAGTTCCCTGCTGGGACTGGGGAAATATTCCCTGGGGGATGCCCTGATGGCTGTGTGGCCAGAGGGCATTCTCTATGCTTTTCCCCCATTTCCTCTAATTTCCAGGGTGTTGACCAGAGCGAGGACATTTCGGTCCACGATCACACTCATAGCCCCCAGGTGGCCCAGGCAATTCTGGTTCCCTATCTTAGTGGACATGCTTACCCAAGACCCAATAGCACTCCCTCCATTCCGGGACCTGCTAACTCAGCCTTGGTTCACCCGGATCTCAGGTCTCTCCACCCAACGGCCTGGTTTATCCGTGGTTGAACCAACCTGAAAGGGAATGTTCCCAGGAGGTTCAGATGGTGCTCCTCAGTAGCAGGAAACCCTCTACTAGACGGTCATACGCTGCCAAGTGGCGGCGCTTCTCATCTTGGGCATCCCGGAGAGGAGTACACCCGCCCTCGGCTCCTATTCCAGCTATCCTTGACTATCTTTTCCAGCTTCGGTCCAGTGGCCTTTCCTTTTCTTCTATCAAAGTCCATGTGGCATCTCTCTCCGCCTTCCATGCTGGTACGGCAGGAGTTTCCCTCTTTTCTAACCTGGTGGTTAAAAGGTTTCTTACTGGTTTAGAAAAGTTGTATCCCTCAGTGAGGGCCCCGCTTTCCGCCTGGGACCTCAATGTGGTCCTCCACAGGCTTATGTTACCCCCCTCTGAACCACTGGCCACGTGTTCCCTGAAGCACCTCTCGTTGAAGGTTGCTTTCATCGTGGCCATTACATCGGATCGAAGGGTTTCGGAACTAAGGGTTTCGTAACTGTCGACCCACCCTACCTTGTTTTTTCACATAGCAATGTAAGGCTCCAGCCTCATCCAGCTTTCCTCCCAAAGGTGGTGTCACCGTTCCACCTGTCCCAGGAGATTTATCTCCCGGTTTTTTTCCCAAAACCTCACGCCTCCCCTAAGGAGCGGGTGCTTCACTCCCTGGATGCTAAGCGAGCGCTGGCATTCTACATGGAGAGAACCAAGCCGTTTCGCAAATTCCAACAATTGTTTGTTGCATTTGGGGACAGGTTGAAAGGGTCGCCTGTATCGACACAAAGGCTATCAAACTGGGTTGTGCAATGTATCACAGTATGTTATCAACTGGCTGGTAAAACCCCACCCAGGGTAAAGGCACACTCTACCAGGGCGCAGGCGTCCTCGGTAGCTTTTGGTGCTCAGGTACCAATCACGGAAATTTGCAAGGCGGCCACATGGTCTTCCCTCCACACGTTTACGGCGCACTATGCGCTAGCACAGCAGACCAGGGAGGATGCTCTGCATTCCTCGAATCTGTAATGTAAATATGTTCTTCTGTCATTGTTGTTAATACGTGCCTTATCTGTGTTGGATTGTTCGAATAAATCCGTTTATTTGTTCACCTTTTTTCATGACTCTGGTAGTCTGACTGCTCCGACCCCTCCTCCGTGGGGTAAGCTTGATAAGTCACCTACTTCGAATGGACATGAGCAACCACTCGAAGAAGAAAAGAACGGTTACTTACCTGTAACTGTTGTTCTTCGAGATGTGTTGCTCATGTCCATTCAACTCCCACCCTACCTCCCCTTCGTCAGAGTGTCCGGCAAGAAGGAACTGAGGTGGGGCAGCGCCGGCAGCGGTACTTATGCCCTGCCATGGCGGCACCACTCCAGGGGGCGCCCTGCCGGCGCTACGGGTACCGCTAGGGAAAACGCTCCAGAAGATGCGGTGCACGCGGTGTGCACACCTACTTCGAATGGACATGAGCAACACATCTCGAAGAACAACAGTTACAGGTAAGTAACTGTTCTTATATGGCAGGTAATTTTCCTCCCATGTGAAAGTTCACCAGTTTCTTCAGCCTGTTGCAGCAGTTGTAATACAAACAACACAATTGTTAAGATTCTATAACAAATGGCACTGGCTTGATCAGGCAACCCATACATCATAACCTTTAAAAGCAATCCTTTTTTAAATGATCCAGCGATTTTTCATTATGTAAGTTGTACAAACTGCAACTCTACACAGGAATCCTCTAGGAAATATATTATGCTGCCATAAATCATATTCCTGCTTAAAGAGTAAAATTAAAGAGACCGTGAACTAACTGATCTTGAACCAAATGCAGAATGATTCTCTTTGGAAAACTCTCAGCTATTTCTGGGTGTTCTCTGAGCAAGTATCAATATTTATGGCTATTTCCTTTAAAAGGGATATTTTCCTACTATATAGAAATGCTGTGTAATTAGCAATGAATGGCCCAATGTTTCTCAAACTGGTAGAGCAGATGTGTTGTATAAAGATACTGGAATTTCCCAAAAAAGTTGCAAGCCACCATAAAGGAGATGCCTTGTTTTCTCAATGGATGATTGTTAGGGACAGAATTTGAAATCTGGTCAGACATTTTAAATCTTCACCAGAAGCATAAGTCACTCTCTCATTGGCTCACATCAGCTATGTCAAGTAAAGAAATAAGGCCATGCCATATAGCAGAAAAATGTATAAAAGGTTCTGCGTTGATCAACACATTGCTCCATGAAACAAACATCTGGACAAAAGAGACTCTAAACTGGAGTGACCAGCCAGAGCATACTCAGCCTAATAACTAAATCCTGTCACTAAACCTATTAATTCTGTCTTTGAGAGTCCTGACTACAAGGAATACTGAAAAATCTGGCAAGAGAATAAGAATACTGCTGACATAAAAACTTGAGTGAATCACCTCAGTTGCTCTCCATATATTTTGAGAAAGCAGTCACTGCAACTGTGATGCTGAACTGGAAAACCTACTTTTATGCCTGACCAACTGACAAGAAGAAAAATAACTTTTATACATATGTTGGTTTCCCAAATGGTGACTTGGGTTTGTTTAGATAAATACTTCTGAGAAAATACAAACCTTAGTTAAAATCCTCTGAATGATTAAAATGTGTGATACGTATTTCTGTTTCAATAACAAGTTTAGTCTTATTTATCTAGAAGGTGTATATTAAATCAAGATGTAATGAAAAACACTGAGGTGGGAGAAACTAATTACACTAATCCTACTCATCATTGGTATATGAGTAATGTGCCCAACCATTTAATAGTGCCATCATCATCATCCAGGTGGAAACCCAGAAGCCTGCCATTGAAATAAATCAGAGGGCACGCAACAATCATATATGACAGTCTTGAAATAGACCACAGCTCATTGCAGGTCATTAGAAAACCCCGGTTTAAAAAGACTGGCCACACAGTTGCCCTGTCCTTTTTGAAACCAGTTCAGAGATGACCAGAGGTGTCTTGGCAGATCAAAACCTGGTGGACAAATGGTTTGGTCAGCGGCTACACAGTGATTAACAACTGTTGTCACTGACCACTCATTGCACAAGCAGATTCCATCATGTCTTTTGAAGGTATAAATCACTATAAAGGGCATCTAAAAGACAGGCAAGCTGATGATGAGTGATTGAAGAAGACTGTGTATAAGGTTATGTTGCTATTCTTACAGGTCTTAGCCAGCAACCCCATGACAGAGGCCTTTTCATCGTGCATATGGGGCAGTAGTATGCACAAGAGTTGCCTGTATGCACAAGAGTTGCCTGTAAAGTCCCAATAACAAAATAAACAGCTTTGTTAAGCTCTACTTTGATCAGCCTGACAGGAAATGAGTGACCCTAAACAGGAGCTCAGTACTGTGCTATTGAATAGTATGGCAATGGCTGATGGTCTAAGCAGATTGTTGAGTGCTGATTTTGACTGCTGTCTTCCTCAAGTGGTTGTAGTATGATACATTAATGACATATTCAGTGTCACACTGTGGTAAAATGGGTTTGGATTATGCTGCAGTGTGATGGGGTGCAATTCTCCATTGTGGTATCCCCTGCTGGATGTCCCAGGGATCAACTCTGCTAGCTGGTGGACCCTTTTCTGGTGGCATCTCGCCATTGTTACTTCTGCTCCAGTGACCCATAATACTCCCAGGACCGCAGCATCATGACGCAGCTGTGCTGTACTCCATGCTCTCCTGTTCCAGGGGACCTGCAGTCAGCTGTGCAGCCAGTTCCCTCAGTGGCAACTGCAAACCAATGTCTGGTCACTGCCTTAGTGGTGAGAGCAGGGGACCCAGGCCTGCCAACTACACTGGGTTGGTCCTGCCATCTACTGTAGATGACTGCCACATGTTGCCTATCCTCCAACTCCTCAGTAGATTTCCCTGAACCCCTTCCCCGCAGCCCACCCACTCTCTTTATCCTTGTTTCTCGAGCAATGTTCCCTCCAGTCTTTCCCATCTATGTACAGAATATATCATGTGCACCAAAGCATGTTTGAATGTGCAGCACCAGTAAAAACAAAACCTAGTTGTGGGCACTCTGCTAATCAGATGGCTGGCATCTGAATCTCGAGTGAACACACAAATGAACAGCTTACAGGGAACGGTGCTCTGGACCTCAGCCTGCAGATCCTGAAGCTCACCAGGAGCTATTGTTAGCTCATTGGGTCTCTACCTGCAGCACTGCTCTGTCCAGGGTACTTCCTAGTTTTAGCCTGCAAGGTAGCCAGTCCTCTCTCTCCAAGCTCCAAGGAGTGATGACTGAAGCTGCTCTACAGCCCTTCTTATATAGGTCAGCCTGGCCCTGATTGGTTGATCCTTGTAAACCCTCTCTGATCGGTTGTTTCTTAGATTCCTAAGACCTCTATTAACCCTTTGGTGCCTATGATGAATAGGAGGGGTAAAACCCTTTTCTGGACATGCCAGCCATTGTTAACTAATTTGTCTGTAAGGGTTAAATCCTAGAGCCTCAGGAATGATAGGGAAGCAGGTACAAAAAAGAGTCGGCAGGAATCTAGGAGAGCCACTGAAAACAGTGTGAGTTTTTTAATTGGAAGCAGTGATGTTCCTGAGCCAGTCTTTGTGTGACCATAGGAGAGCCTGGGAAACATGAATTGAGCCAAGGATCAGAGCATGGAGTATCCAGCAACATCCATGCCTTGGCGAGGGCTAAATCTTGGAACAAGAGGTATGTGAGTAGAACATGAAATGTTTAATAAGACACCATCAGGTTATATTATTTTTAAGTTTGCTGTACTTCTCTGTGCTGACCGCATAACTACCACCTTTATATTGTAACTTTCCAAACTGAATCCCAGAGAAACAATTCTGTGTTTAATCTCTTTTTTTTAGTTGCTCTGCAACACTTAGCAACCAAGTAACATTTTACCAAGTATGTTTGGTTTCTTTATTTTGTTAATGAAAATCACCTGGTTCCTGTGTCCTAGAAGGCAGGCGGTTTTGTGTGCACATCTTAAGACTGCTAAGCCAGTTATTAAGAAAAATTACAGTTTTTTTCAAGTTCCTCCAGAGGGACCATCAAAGAGCTTGAGAGCACACCACAGGAAGAAATTCCCAAATGCTTTTTCTCTGGGGTTTTGCATTTAGGTGCTGGCAGCGATACCAATCCCAGGCAAGGGAATCGGTCACCTCGGGGAGTTTTTAACATAATCCTTTAGTGGCAGGATATTTTAAAGTCTTGTGGGCCCCCAATTCTGCGCTCAAAGTACCAGAGTAAGGAACAGCCTTCACAAAATCCAGGCTATAGCCAGACCAGTGTTTTTTAAACTATGTTCCACAGAACAGTGGTATTCTGTGAACAACTTGCAGGTGTGCCACAACCTCTTCTTTGTTTTTGTCTTTTTTTGTCTGACAATTTTTTTTGAAGAAACTTTTCATAGGTGTTCCACATAAAAAAATATTGTTTGGTGTTCCGTGGTCTCTCAAAGTTTAAGAAACACTGGTCTAGACTACAGGGGTTTTTCAGGATACCAGAGATATCCCAGAAAAACTTATCAGGGCTAGGTTGACTCACATAAGGAGGGCTGCAATTTGCATACCTTTTTCCAATAACAAAGCGGTAGGGTAGTATGGGACAGGCACCCCACCACATGCAAGTGTTGGCCACTGAGAAAAACATTTAACTCATGACTTGCATATGGAATAAACTTGAAATGGTCTTAGAAAAGCTCAGTTGCAGGCACCATTGATTACAATAGTCTGCCCTGAACTACATAAGTTCCAGAAGAACTGAGCTTGGTAGTTGCAGCGGATTTCATTGGCATAGATAAATCTGCATAAGAGTGTAGCTGGCTGATTGCTGAAGTACACATTGAACAGTTGGTGAAAGAACTAAGCCTTGAGGAAGCCATGGATCTAACACTTCCAGGAACTACAGCAGTTGTCCATGTGTACTCTAAATTGCCCATTTGGAGAAAGATCTGTATTACTTTAACCTCCCAATGTGGAGCAATTCGAGAGTTTAAACAGAAGGCCTCTGTACCAAACTATCATAGGCAGCAGTCAAATCCAAGAAGATAGCTTCCATCTTTAGATTTTGCTGAAAACTATCTTTTAAAAAGGTGGTGGTGGACTTAATCACAGGTGCTGCATCCTTTTCTAAACCCTGCTGCTCAACTTACAAGACATTGTCCAAATCCAGAGCAATTTGTTGGAGGATCAAATGCTCAAACACCTTGAAACACACTGACAACAAGGACTGGGCTGTAACTCGATGTGCAGAAGGAGTCCTTGCCTAACTAAGCCTACTACTATTTGTAATAGTAACTTTTTCTATATCGAAGGAAAACTACCTATGAGGAACCCATAGTGTTAAGCCTAGAAGTCACATATATGTTATGATCAAGACAACTGACAACTTCTTAGACAAAAAGCAGCAGCAACTTTGATTTGGCTTGTAAATTACAGATTTTACTAAAATATAAACCTTTAGTCAAAGTGACTTAAAAGCCTACAATCACTGGTGAACATCCACTGAAATTTACATAGCTTCATAATAAATCTGCATATTATATTTTGGTTTTAATGTGTGATAGCTTTCTGTGATTTAAGTGGAAAAGCTTGGGTATGAATATTACCTAGGCAAGGTAATTTTGAACTGAATTAACAGTCTTTGACAATTATGTAATTAACCTAAATTTCTAAATTCTACTCTAGAACTGTTTGGATGAACAGACATGAGCAGTTACATAATTCCAGAGATTCTTATTTTCAATCAAGTTTATGTTTTTAAGGATCCATAAGTCCAAACTGATAGCAAAGTCACTCATCAAAACTAGCACAGAACTAGGTTAAAAGTTTGCCTTTGTAACAAGATTATGATAAGGACTTTGAATTAACTGATTTATTATCTCTTCAAATTAGTAATATTCCATGTTGTGGTCAGTTTTTGACATTCCGAACATCTAACCATCTTTTGCTTTCTGCAATTTTGTATCTATTTTAAAGCTATTTTGGCTAGTACAACTCATAAAATTACAATCATTTCTTGCTTGTTAAGCAAGGAGCACAGATCCAAAGAACGGTAAGAAACCTAATAGAGGTAAATGGTTAATTAAATAAGAAGTTATAAATGTATTTTATAATCTTTTACATTTTACTTCCTTTTTCCCAGATATTTGAATGGCAAAATTCTTTGCTGAAAAATTGACTCCTATTTCTCTATAATGCGTAGAGATGAGCAAGCTAATTGTAATACAATACATACTAGACACTACAAAAATACTTCAAGTAACATTACCTAATGATAATTTTGCAATTTCTTCAGAATCATCAATTCTCTCAGTATCTTCAGTGGATTCCTTAACTTTTGCTTCTCTTGAATATCCATGACAGCTGTATGTAATATCTGACGAATTCAATTTATCATGCGTCTTAAAATTAAAAAAAAAGTTGGTTACATTTTTTAATGTACCTTAAGCCTTAAAAATATCAAACTAGAAAAAAATAGTAATGGCTGGATTGTCAGAGATGGTTATGAACCTTTTGATGAGTTATTAATGTTACCATGCCTATTTGCTATACAATGGAGATAAAAAAGAAGAAAATGCTTTACTTATTACTAACAGGGAACTCTCCTTCTGACTTACCTCTATAAATTTAAAGACTTGAGTTTAGTTCAAAAAATGCTTCCTAACCACAACCACTGAAATTTAGAATTTTAGGTAGGTTAGTGTTTGCTTCCATGCTCTATAAAGAGATTTGATGCCATACATCATGCGTGATTATGTAGGCAGATTTCGGCAGATTTATCATCAGTATTTCAGAGAAATATGAACATGAATCAGGAGATAGGGACATGTGACCGAATCTGTAGAAAAGACACCACGATAGCAGAACTTTAGTTAATGGAATGGAAAATCTGTTATCCAATTATCTTCTTTCTGGGAATAATTTCTTCTCCATTCTGAGACATTTGGGCTTGTTTCCCCACAGGCCATGTCTCCACTTCCTGGAGGACTGGCGCTTGATCTTCCAGGGTTTGATTTAGCAGATATCCACTAGATCTGATAAATCAAATGTTGAGTGCGCCCATCAGCACCAGTACACCTCGATGTCACAAGAAGTGAGAGAAGTCAACAGGAGATTTCTCCTGTCTACCTCCCGCAGTGGAGATGGTGCCAAGTTCAGTTTAAGGTATGTCGACTCTAGATACTTTATTTATATAGCTGTAATTGCATACATTAAGTTGACCTTTTCCTCCCTCCCCCCCCCACCCTCCCTGCAATGTAGACCTGGCCACACTCTCCCTCTTGCTGCAAATTCCCATAAATGACCTGGGCTTCCATAGTTGGAGGGCACAATATAAAGAGGGGGATGTATGATTTCCCCATATGTCTTCTTTGCCCTGCACCCAGCCTAGAGCTGCCATTCTCTCCTTTTCCCATCGGAGTTATCTGAGTGAGAAGAGGGACTCTGTCCTCCCACTATGTCCCCTCCCAGCACATTCAACTGCTGGCCATGGCAGCTGGGCTTTGGTAGGGAGGGACAGGAAACTGCTTCTCACGTGGCTCAAGCTGACTGCTACAGGTTATCATTCTGTACAGCGCAGTAACTACCTGAGAGAGAGCCTGGTGGTGGTAGCAGTCCCTACCCACTTCCAGCTGCTGGAGACAGGATGCAAGTAAGCCCAGAAATATGTGCAGGGGGCAGAGGGGACTCTGGCTTACTCAGCTCCTGTCCCTGACAGCCAGGCCCAGGATGGCCAGCACTGCCACACTCTTTTAGGCAGTTGCTGTACTGCACAGGGCAGCAACTCAGAATGGCCAGCATAAGAAGCGTCTGGTCCCGTCACCTCTGCTCCCTGCCTGGGCTCAGGTGTCAGGCCCTAATTTTCAAACTGTCAGGCATATAATTGTGCAT
Organism: Pelodiscus sinensis; assembly: GCF_052426305.1. Classification (NCBI taxonomy): domain Eukaryota; kingdom Metazoa; phylum Chordata; order Testudines; family Trionychidae; genus Pelodiscus; species Pelodiscus sinensis. The sequence goes on along the minus strand of NC_143054.1, from coordinate 178,789,377 downwards.
CTGACTTTATAAACAAGGACCTACGAACCTAGGAAAGTAAATATAAAAGTCAGCAAAGTATCTGAAAGCTTAGGAAAAGCCAGACAGTTCCTTCAGGATAAAAGATAGCCCTATGCTTCCAAGGAGAAGATGACTATATCTTTTGTAGGATTTGAAAATATATGAACAGTTTGACAGGCAGAACTATTTGTAGTCACACTATTCGTCAACTGATTCATTCAGGAATTACTCAACCTTAGAATTAAAAAAAGCCTGCACCCTCACAAAGTTAAAAGCATAAAAAGAAGGGATAAGAAAAAATACACAATAATAAAGACATAGGATAAGGTCATCACAAGAACTGACATTTCCAAAAGCATCACAGTGATTTAGAAGCATGTGCCCAACTGAAAGTCAATAGGTCTTGTCCTCCTAAGTCACCAAGTCCCTTTTGAAAATTACACCATGAGCTATCTTCTTAAAAATTAAATGTTAACACCCCCATATTTGAGGCAGTAGCCAGAAAAAAATACATACAGTGAAGAATCAAATTGGAGTACCATATTTTTAAGACTTACATAATAAAAATTTTGCATAACAGGGATAACCTGTTAAGAATACAGCAAGGAATAAGAATCTAGCTGGTTTACTTGCCTCAAAGGCTCACAGCAGCCCTCACTTTAGATACCAGTTTGCTGTTTGTTAAGCTACTCTCATCATTGACTAGCATGGGGAAAAGAGCTATATAATCTCTGCAGCCCCTCCATGTGGCACAGAGTAGGACAAATCCTTGTACCAAAGCAAGTCTCTTTTCTAGTACTGCCCTCTCCACTGGGTTCCAACCCAGGGACCTTATGATGGCAGCTGATTATAATGTCTCTAGTATCAGCTATATGACATCTATGAATCCCTGGGCAACTTCCTCACAGCTTTTCCCAGCACCTTCCTTACCACAGGCTTTTCCTTCTGCTACCTGTTTGCATGGAGGATTTAGTTTGGGTTGGTCCTGCTATGGGCAGGAGGCTGGACTTGATGACCTCCTGAGGTTTCTTCCAGCCACAGGATTCTATGATTCACCCAATTCTCCACAGCTGCTTCACACCTCAGCTTCTCATGTGCACTCAGCTAAGAGAAGAGGAGCCATTTATAACCAGTTTTAACTGGTTCTTCCTATAATTGTAGATGTAGAAGGAGTAGGAGATAGAGCTTAATCTGAGATGACTCTGACACATCTTGGAAGATGCTTTTTTGAATAAATCCCTAATATCAGTTTGCTTATTTATCTTCTGTCTCTTTTGCATAAAAGTAGAGTGTAGAATATGCATATGCCTAATGTGTTGGGCAATTTACTAGTCCCTGTTACTAGATTTGTATTAGGAGATACCAGAAATTCCAGTTAATTGAGCTCTCTGATTGAGGGCTGAATAACTGAGCTTTTATTTTACTATATGTTTACACCCTTTTCTCACCACCAAATGTGTTCCATTTTTACTCACACCAAGTAATATACTACTCTTAATATAATAGTCCTATTGATTTCAATTGCACTATTTTTGGAAGTAGTTACTGCACAACATTAAAAAGTTTGGTGCCAAGTGAGCAATGAGAATCAGATTTAATTGCCTCCAGCACCAAAAAGCAAACCTGAAGTATACCGTATTTTCCGGCGTATAAGGCTACTGAGCGTATAAGACGACCCCCTAATTTTTTAGTTAAAAGATAGGGTTTCGTCTTATACCCCAGCGCCCCTCTGCCTCCCGGCTTTGCTCCCGGTGTCCCTGGTCTGCTGGGGACCGTCTCCAGCAGACCAGGGACACCGGGAGAAAAGCCTCTGAGGACGCCCTGGCAGCGGGACAGCCCCGGCGCGCCTGGGCTGCCCTGCTGCCGGAGCCCCTCCGCGGCTTTGCAAAGCCTCGGGGGAAGCCGGCGGCGGGGCATCCCAGGCGCGCCTGGGCTGCCCCGCCGCCGGCTTCCCCCGAGGCTTTGCAAAGCCACAAAGCTGTATACCCGGCGTATAAGACGACCCCTGATTTTTGGGGGATGTTTAACATCAAAAGTCGTGTTATACGCCGGAAAATACGGTACTTACTCTACTTTTGACGCTGAAAATTTAAATATTGCAAAGCAGGGTATTTAATAACATAAAATATTTTTCAGAATTATTTTACATAATTTAAATTCCTCTTTTAAACTTTTGTTTATAATACAACCTCAGAGTTTTCAACACGTTAGGAATGTAGGCTGTTGGTAACTGAGATGCTCATAACTCTCAATAAAACATGGTTGTTCTTTCACAAATTTACACCTGAACACAGACTTAATGCTGCTTTAAACCATCTTAATTTAAAAATAACAAAACATAAGAACAGCTTCTTTGCCATGCATAATCTTTTTTTAAAACCTTCTCTTTATTGTTTAATAGTTTGTTTAATACAATACTGTACTTTTTTGGGAGGGGGAGGAAGGTTTGTGTCTGCTACTGTCTTATTGCATACTTCAAGTTCCAAATGAGGTGTGTGGTTGACCAGTCAATTTGCAACTCGGAGGTTCTACCATAATTGGTTTTAATTAAAAGGACAAATATAGGTTGAACCTCTGTGGTCCAGCATAATTTTACTTAGCCTGATGTCCACTTGTCATGGGTTTGGCCAAGTTTCCAGTGGTCCCATAATGTTTGTTTACAGCCATGAATCTTAGCTCTCAGTGTTTAGTGCTGTTACTTAGTTCTAATTTACCCCTAAATGTCTTCTAAGAGCACAGTAAGCAATGGACATGTTGGATAATGGTGCTAGATAATGTTAGCCTTCTGTAGTTCAGCAAATTCTCTGGTTCAACACTGGTCAGAATAGAGAGGCGCCAGAATAGAGAGGTTCAACCTGTTCATCTTATGTAGGAGTATGACCAAATCATTTAACTGACTTCATTAGAGGTAACTAAATCATTCTCTGACTAAAGATTCATTTTTTTAAAAGTAATAAGATCTGAATGTTGTTTATCAAATAATCAGATTGAGGTTGCTACCTTAGTCATCTATAATTCATTTAGTACAAAAATCTGGGTTATTGTGATGAAAATAGTTTATCAAGCCTTGGATCAGGAACGAATCCCCCTCTTTATACCATTGCTTCCTATGGGAAAAGTGGTTTCAACTTGCAATATTTCTGTAAATCTGAGGACTTCCTAAATAAAAAACGCACTCACCTCTTTAGACCTTTTCCTTTCCTGCTCCATTTCATACTCTTCTTTAGACTTCCTGTAAAACAAACAAAAAAAAAGAATAAATATCAAAGAGTTCTGCATATTACAGGAATTCATATTGATATAATGCTGCTTAAAACACTCAAGGGACAATCTCAGGATAACAGTCATAAGCCACCAAAGCCTCCATAAGCTTTGATGACTTCAATTTGGTACTCCCAATAAAAATAGAGAACTATGACAGATGGACAGCCTGAGAAATTATAGGCCCCATTATCCTCTGTGCATGACTAATCTGCATAGGAGAGTTTCCTGGGAATTGCTCCTTTGGGTAGTAGATTCCACCAGTGTATTACCTATGGAAGTTGCGGGGAGGGTTCCACCCCTATTAGTCACAGATAATCCGAGATCCACACAAAAGACAAGGGGCCTCTCAAAAAATATACACGGTCTCTTGACTCCATCTGCTTCTGAGCACTACTGCTCTCTCGTGATCATGAATGCCATTCATCATCCTCTGAAGGGCAGAAGTTAGGGAACTTCCACAGCATGTCATGCATTAATACAGTCTTAGACTAGTAATTTGTGCTGGTTTTTGTTGGTCCACCTGCTTGCTGCTTTTGCATGACCAGTGGGAAAGGATGATCTAAAGGAGCCACACCTGCTCTCCTATGCCAAGTCAATTGAGCTGGAACTCTGCAATAGCCTCTGCACAGAAGTTACAATAAATTGTGGGAAAGAGGAAAGCATGGTGCAAAACAGAACTCATCTAAGGGTGCAGTTTTCATCCAAACATGGACAGAGAGAGGAGTATGATATTCTGTCAATGCTGAGGAGCCATAATGCTGCTCTGACAAGGCAGATAAGAATTGTCCTAACCATTGGGATGCACGGTCCGGCGGACCACTGCTGACAAATCTCTGATCTGTTCTCAAACTGAGAGTCGGGATCACAGAGTGGGTCACAACCCAATTTTAATGGGTTGCAGAGCTGGCATTGAACTTTGAGTCCCACCAAATCTAAATCCAAGCCCCACTGCCAGAGGCCAAAACCCAAAGGATACACTGCGTGGTGGAGCTTAGGTTAAAGACCACCCACCTGGGACTGAAGTTCTTGGGCTGTGGGGCTCTGACTTTCCTGCATGGAGTAATGGGGCTCAGGGAAACTCATCTTCAATCTCCCCACCCACGGACATGTAGTAATTATTTTTATCAAAAGGGAGTCATGGTACAATGAAGTTTGAGAAGTTCTGAGGCAGTGTTAAAAGAGTGCCTGAAAGAAGAGGACATATCAAAAGTGCTCCTGTACTCTGGCAATCCCTTCATGAAGGAAGAAGCCATTACTAACTATTGCATGTTAAAACATCCCTGAAGCCTGGCTCAGGAGCATTAGATAGGAAGGGAATGGGGAGGAATATTAAAGTGGCACACCATTTGGTATTGCTAAAATGGCTTAGTCAGAGCTGGAGGATTCAACCCTTAGCCTCTAAACATACCTGTGCTCCCCGCCCCTACCCCCGGACGCAACTAGTTATTTGTGTTTCTTCGAGTGATTGCTCATGTGCATTCCAGTTTAGCTGTGTGCATGCACAGTAGCCGGGAATATTTTCCCTAGCTGGATACTGTAGGTCAACTGTGATTTCTGGTGCTGACTCCTGCGCCGAGGGTCGCGGCAGTGCTGTTGTCAGTGATTTTCGTGGTAAGCTGGGCCCTAGTGCCGATGTGCTGCAGCTTGGCTTTGCTTTCTACGGGTTGTGAGCCGAAGCTGTCTCAGGCTTATCTCCGACACTAATATGCGTCGGTGGCAGCAAGCGAGTTGGAGAAGACCTACTTTTTGACATAGTGCGAGATCCTGATGAGTTGGCCCAATGTTTCTTGGTTTTGAACCGGGTCCGAGTCCGGTGGGGAGGGATCAGTTTGAGAGGGCTGCAGCACCCTCTTAAATAAAAGCATTTCAAGCCTTATCTCCCTGTCCCTTCTTGATCACGCCGTCAGTTTTGAACAGTGGGGGCATTTTTGTGGGATATGCCCTTCGCCCAAGCACTTAATACAGCAGAAACATTCGTCTGAGGCGGGAATGGCTTACCGACAGGCACATTTTTTAAAACTGGGCGATCCCAGCATGGTTATCCATCCAATTGTTGTGTTATCTAATAGTTCTTCTTTGTCTCTTTTTGTGTGTGTGCGCGTGTGTGTGTGTGTGTGTGTGTGAAGGCACAGTACGTGTCTACTGCCTTTTTTTTTTTAAACGGTTATATAACTACTACCAACTAACTACTAACTAACAATGAACTACTAATATTATAACTAACTAACTAAGAATTAACTGCGAATTGTTTTTGTCACAGAAGCTGAGGAGAGAGAGAGATCCCTCTGTCTGCAGCCAAGGACGGTTGGGAGGAACTGGCAGGAGCAGGACCGTGTGCTCTAACAAACAGCATGAATGGCACGAGGCACCTAGTGAGCACACATGATTGGGCAGACCACTGCTGACAAATCTCCGATCTGCAGCACCGGGACAAGCCTGACACCTACAGTGGAGCACCCATGGGGACACCACTCGATGAAGAACAGGTAAAGAGAGTTACTCACCTTGTGCAGTAACGTCTGTTCTTCGAGATGTGTGTCCCCGTGGGTGCTCCACTCGAGGTGCTGGGCTCGTCCCGGCGCCGCAAACTGGAGGATTTTTCATTAGCAGTAGCCCCCTACCGGACTGCACATGCGCGACGGCCCCTTCACGCCTTTCATCTGAGCGCAGTCCGGTCTTGTCAGTTTCCTCCCAACCGGAAGCATCTGAAAGATATATAAATAGAAGCTCCGAAGCAGGAAGGAGGGTGGGTCGTGGAGCACCCACGGGGACACACATCTCGAAGAACAGACGTTACTGCACAAGGTGAGTAACTCTCTTTTCTTCATCGACTAATGTCCCCGAGGGTGCTCCACTCGAGGTGAGTACACCGCAGTGGTCTAACATTACATGAGTGCTTCGGGCCTATCGTCCTCGTGCTGTAGACAAGACAGCCTGAGCTACCCTTGAATCAGAGGTAAGTATGTTCGCGAGGGCGTAGTGTCTAGCAAATGTGAGGGTAGATGACCAGGTTGCCGCACGGCATATGTCCTGCAACGGTACTCCGTGAAGATAGGCAATGGATGTCGCCATGCCCCGGGTGGAATGAGCACAAAGACCACTTGCAAGGCATAACATTGTGTGATGCAAGCGACGACCAGGCGGGAAATACGCTGCGCAGAAAGTTGCTTTCCCTTGGAGCGCTCGGCTGTAGAAAGGAAAAGCCGCTGAGACGTCCTAAAGACTTGAGTTCTGTCCAGGAAAAAGGCCAGTGCTCGCCTGACATCTAGAGTGTGCAGATGTGCGTCTTCCAATGAGAAGTGAGGCTTTGGGTGGAAAGTCAGCAGGGTTATAGGTTCATTTATGTGGAAAGCAGAATTGACTTTTGGCAAAAACGCTGGTTGAACACGCAATACTGCCGCATGACTGAAGAATTGCGTATACGGCGGATCGGCAGAAAGAGCTGCTAATTCACTTACTCGACGCGCCGATGTAATGGCAAGTAGGAACACCGTTTTCATCGTAAGCATTCGTAGATCACATGTTGCGAGCAGCTCAAAAGGGGAGTGAGTCAGTGTGTCCAATACTAGAGGCAAGTCCCAAGGCTCCGGTGGGATCCTATGGGCCGGATACAGATTGCCTAATCCTTTCAGAAACCTTTTGGTGATAGGGTGGGCGAACATTGAATGGCCGTCAATTGGAAGACGGAAGGCTGAGATTGCCGCCAGATGTATTCTTAGAGAAGAAATAGCCATTCCCATCGTCTTTAGATGTATCACATAATCTAGGATTTGTTGTATAGACAGCGAATGAGGGTCAAGATCTTTTGCCAAGCACCACGAAACGACGCCATTTTTGTAGATAGGCTTTACGCGTCGTATGCCGCCTACGTGTTGATCAACACGAGCCTCACTTCTTGAGAACAGGAGAGTTCAGAAGCCTGGAGCCAGCTAGGAGCCATGCCGTGAGGTGCATGCGGTCGATGGCTGGGTGAAGAATTGTGCCGTGTTGCTGAGATAGCAAATTGAACAGTTACGGTAGTCGTCGTGGATTGGCAACTGACATCTTCGACAGCTGTGTTAGCACCTTTCTGGCCCAGACAGACCTGGCTATCATAATTACTGTTGTGCCGCCTAGTGCTATCTTTTCCAGAACTCTCAGAATGAGTGGAAGAGGAGGAAAGGCATATAGCAATTGGTGCCGATCCCAGTCCAGGAGGAAGGCATCCCCCAGAGAGTCTGTGCCTATGCCCGCTCGTGAGCAATATTGAGGGTATTTCCTGTTGTGTCAAGTGGCGAACAAGTCCACCTTGGGGAAGTCCTATAACAGGAAGAGGTCGCGGAGCACCTCGGGGTGTAATTCCCACTCGTGTTGTGAGAGGAAATGCCTGCTCAGAGCATTGGCGATCACATTGTCCTTGCCAGGAAGGTATGCTGCGGTTATGGTGATACCTTGTTGAATCGCCCAATTCCACAGGCGCACAGCCTCTGCGCAAAGAGAGCAGGAACGCAACCCCCCCTGTTTGTTGATGTAATACACCGTGCATATGTTGTCGGTGAGAATCTGTATGGAGCGTCCTCGGATGATGGGCAGAAAGTGTTTGCAAGCATTGAAGACTGCTCTCAGCTCGAGAAAATTTATATGATGTAGCGATTCCTGGGGCGTCCAGAGACGCTGCGTCCGGTGTTCCTGAAGGTGAGCGCCCCAGCCGAGCAGAGAGGCATCTGTGGTGATTTGCAGTGATGGTTTGTGGGCATGAAAGGGGACCCCTGTTAGCATATTGTTGGGGCTGTCCCACCATGCCAAGGAAGTCCGGACCCAGCTGGGCAGAGAAACCAACCTGTTCGTACTGTGAACCTGGGGCGTGTACACGGTGAACATCCAATGCTGAAGACTGCGCATATGGAGTCTGGCATGAGGAACCACATACGTGGTGGCCGCCATGTGCCCCAATAGCTGTAGATGGGTAAGTATTCGGGACTTGGGAGAAATTGATACCGACTTCACCAGGTCCTGTATGAGTTGAAACCTTTTTACCAGCAAGTATGCCCTCGCGGTCAGGGAGTCGAGTCTTGCTCCGATAAACTCCAGGTCGCGAGTAGGTGTCAAGAAGGATTTCTTGACATTGATTGAGTCCTAGGGCTGAAAACAGAGTGGTAGTTGCCGACACTGCCCTCGTGGCCTCGTCGAGTGTGAAAGCCTTTAGCAGGCAATCGTCCAGGTACGGGAAGATTGTAATATCTAGGCACCACAGATAGGCCGCCACTACCGCAAGGGTCTTGGAGAAAACCCGTGGGGCCGGTAATAGTCCGAAAGGTAGCACGCGATACTGATAGTGGTCGGACCCCACTATGAACCGAAGGAATCTTCTGTGGGCTGGGTGGATTGTTATATGGAAGTAAGCGTCCTGGAGATCGAGGAACGCGAACCAATCCCCTTTGTCTAGAGCAGGGATGATCGAAGATAACGTAACCATCTTGAATTTTTGCCTTCTCAGATGACGGTTGAGCCGACGTAGGTCCAGGATAGGCCTCCAACCCCCTGATTTTTTCTGGGTGAGAAAGTAGCAAGAATAGAATCCTCTCCCCAAAAAGCACCCTTTTTGTGCTGGCACCCTTTCCACTGCCCCTAATGTGAGAAGGCGCGACACCTCTTGATGAAGAGTCTGGTGAGAGGGGTCCCTGAAAAGGGACGGGGAAGGGGGGGAGGGAGGGAGAAGAGAGGTGAAGGGAATGACATATCCTGAAGTGATTATGTCGTAAACCCACTGGTCGGTGAATATGAGAGCCCAACAATGGTGATAAGGCCTGAGACGATGATGGAATACGCCTTTTGTGATGCCTAGAGTCTCTGTTAACGGGGTGGTCCGAAGTCCCTCGATCAACACATCAAACCTGCTGCCAGCCCTGTTGTTGGATGGACGCTTTGTTCGGTTGTTGGTGACGCTTTTGGGGACGTTGTCTTGGCCTCTGTTGATCGTATGGTCTGGTCTGAGGCGTCGCATACGAGAATGGTCTCTGCCTATTGTAGGGTATGTATTTCCTACGTTTGTAGGGGGCCATGTACATCCCCAGTGTCCTCAAAGTTGTACGTGTATGCTTGCCTGAATGGAAGACCTGATCCGTTGACTGGGCAAATAGTGACTTGCAATCAAAGGGCAAATCCTACACCTTGGCCTGCAACTCCTTTGGGACAGTGGCCTGGTGTAGCCAAAAAGCCAGACGCATGACTATGGCCGAAGCTGCGGATCTAGCAGCTGCATCAGCCATGTCGAGGGCGATCTGTAAGGCTGTTCGGGCGACCATATAGCCCTCTTGTATCACCGCCTTGAGAATCTGACGTTTGGAATCCGGCAAGTGCTCAAACAGAGGGACAAGTTTCGAATAGTTGTCGAAATCGTGATTTGCCAATTGTGCCACAAAATTACACATCCTCAGAGCAGACGTGGAGGAGGAATATACTTTCCTTCCCAAGATATCCAGCCTTTTAGCCTCCTTGTCATTTGAGGAATTTTTGGTTTGAGACGTTCTTATTCTCTGCTGTGCAGCGTCTACAACAAGGGAGTTAGGCTGAGGATGTGTGAACAGAAACTCCATATCCTTCTGAGTTATGAAGTATTTCTTATCCGACCGCTTATTAGTTGGTAGCGATGTGGCCGGAGTCTGCCAGATGTCGTTGGCAACCTCCAGTATAGCGTCATCAAAGGGAAAAGCGAGCTTTGACTTCTGGGAAGGTTGTAAGTTCTTCAGCAGGCGATGCTGTTTCTGTTGTACAGCCGTGGTCTGGATGTCTTGAGATTGCGCAACCCTCTTGAAGAGTTCCTGGAACTGCTTGTGGTCCTCCGTAGGAGACAAGTCCCTGTGTCATCCGGCGAGGAAGAGGAACGCTGCGCCGGTGAATCAGGGCTCTGGTGTCCTTGAAGAGGAGTGTGATCCTGCCTATCCTCCTGATAATGCGAATCCAAATCCCCAGCCGAGGATGGTGGAGCAACATGAGGAGTAGGCTCATCTGGACCATGTGGAGATTCAGGGGGAGAAAACTGCGGTGACCGCGATCGCGAATACCTTCTGTGGCGAGATGAATGAGAAGAGCACTCATGATAACATCGGTTGACCCGGCGGCTGTGGCAGGGAGAACAGCCATATCTTCTCATCGTGTCATATCGACGAGGACACTCTATACGTCTTGGAGACCTTGGTGAAAGGGATCTCTTATAGTAGCGTGAAGGAGACCACGAGTAGTGGTCCCGATAGTATCGACGTGGCGGCAAACGACGAGGTGTCCTATAGTAGAGTTCCCTGGGGGCCGTGTAACGATGAACATGACGATGGTAACCAGCATGGGACGAGGTAGGTGAATCCGGCCCAAGGGGAGAAGGTGACACATTCCGGTGTCAGGGACGGTGTCCGGACCCTTGCAGATTTTTGCTGCACTTTAGTTGGCACCGAGGAATTGAAGGCAGGCTGAGGGAAGCGCCTGTGGCAGAATAGCAGGCAGCAGTGGAGCCTGTACCACTTGATCATCGGCAGAGCAAGGGCTCGGTGCTGTTGGATCAGCTGGGGATGACGTGAAAGCTGGAGGCTGGGGTGGCAGAGACTCTTGCTGCGGTGCCGCATCAGGGGCCGATGTGCCCGGCACTGAGGAACACGGAACGGCACTCAGAGGAGGCGCTGCGGGTGCCGACACAGCTGGTTGCAGGCACGCATGCGCAGGAACTCCCGGTGCCGGGGCTTCTCTTGCCGGCTCCGCCATGGCCGTTGAAGCCGTTGCCGGCACCAACTCCGCTCGCAAAGCCTTTGCGGGTACCGGAGCGGAGCTTTTGTGGCGGATTGCAATTGGGGCAGAGGAGCTACGGCCCTTGCCCAACTTGTGCACTGGGAGTCTCGGCGCACAGCCAGAGCTCCCCGGTTTGTCTGAACTGCCGCCCGGCGTATTATGGATCCTGCGGGAGATCTCTTGCCCAGCTTGATCTTTGGGAGCAGAGCGCGGCTCGGAGTCTTCTGGAGCTTGGAGAGCCTTATTAAATAAAAGGACCCTCAGTCTCAGCTCCTGATCTCTTCTGGCGCGAGCTGTCAGCTTTGCGCAATGGCTGCACTTTGCTGAGACATGAGTGTCCCCGAGACACAGGACACACCGTGAGTGTCCATCGGAGACAGGGATAGCCTCCTGGCACTGAAAACACTTCTTGAAGCCAGGTGATCCTGGCATCCTTGAGTCTTTTTTCTGTTAATAAGTTCTTTTGTCAATTTCAGTCAGGAAGACACTGACTGACTGCTGAAGAAAAACAGGGGTTTTTTTTTTGGTTTTTTTTTAATAAACAGGGAAAAAAAGAGGGGGACTACAACTACTAACACTATAACTGATAACTATCTATGACTAAACAAGAAAACTAACTAACTAAGAGACTTTCCCTTTCTCCTCAGAGAGGGGAAGGGAGCCCAATCTAACTCTGTCTGTGGCTGCGGACGGTTGGAGAGAAACTGACAAGACCGGACTGCGCTCAGATGAAAGGCGCGAAGGGGCCGTCGCGCATGCGCAGTCCGGTAGGGGGCTACTGCTAATGAAAAATCCTCCGGTTTGCGGCGCCGGGACGAGCCCAGCACCTCGAGTGGAGCACCCTCAGGGACACTACTCGATGAAGAACTTACTCTGCAAAACTGTTTTTTTGAGATGCAGTAAGTATGGATCATGCTGTAGGTGCACATGCACCGGAACTCAAAATCCTTTTCGCAGCAGTCTGTAGTCGAGCTGCACATGCATGGTATGCCTCCTCATGCTTTTGGATCAAGGCATAAAGCAGGGTGGGCAAAAGGGCCTTCACGGGTTGGATTCGGCCCGTGGAGACCCTGCTGTTCCCCCGCCCCCAGGTCAATTAGGGCCTGGGAGTGGGGAAAAGTGCATGAAGTTTCCTCTGCCCTGCCAGGAGCACATGGCTCCTGGCAGAGTGGGAGAAGATTTCGCATGCTCTCCCACCCTAAGTTCTGATTGGCCTGGGGGCAAAAGGGGTAGCGTGCAAAGTCTCCGTCCACCACCAGGGACACAAGTGCTTAGGGAGAACCTCGGGGGGAAGAGGGGAGAAGGCACCTCCCATCTCCAGACCAATCATAGTCTGTGGGTGGGGAAGCAGGGAAGTATGCTGATCCCACCCCTTCTGGTACAGCCTGGGACCACTTCAAAAATTTCTGAAGTGGCCCGGGCAAAAAATTATTGCCCACCCCAGCATAAAGGGAAAAACACTTAAGTATCAGTCTAAAGCTCAGCACCTCTGGCTTCTGTAATCCAGGATTCCTGATGCTCCTCAGCTGGAGCTGGCAAGGTGCAACTTTCCTCCTCAGTTGTCAACCCTGACTGAGCTGGTCTGCTCCCTTTTATATAGCAGCAGCAGCATTCCCAGCAGCATTAACCCCTTAATTTCCAATGCAGGGCCTGTAAACCCCATCACGCGCAGCTGTTAAGATTTTGGATATTGGTATATTAAGGAAGTCTATGGATGCTACTTGATCTGTGGTGGAAAAACCTTTAATAGCTGGCAGGAAAGGTACATCTTTAATTCTCAGGTTCTATGATCCTAGATACATCTTTAACCCTCAGGTTCCATAATCCTCTAAGTAACAGTATCACTCTACTCAGCACTCAGGTCTCAGCTGGAGTACACTGTGATACAATGCATTATCCACTTCAAAAATGCGATTTAGACAAACCAAATTTCAAAGTGTCAATATTTCCTGGGAATCTGAAATTTCAAAATTCAACCACTTCTAACAACAAAGTAACTTCTGTTTGTAAACACTCATTAGAAAGGCCCCTCTGAAGTGGGATAAGAAAGAATGCAGGTAGGGAGCAAGGAAGTCAACTGAATGGTGCACTGTGAGTAACGATGTCCAAAATTCATTTATTATCTGTCTTGTCCAACCATGCCTGGTGGTAAGCAGTAAGGTAGTTTTCTCAATATCAGCTCTGGAGTGGTCTTTGTGTGGTCTCAACCATATCATAAAACTTTCTGTCTCAGAGGGAGGCTGATACAAGATGGAGGAGGAAAACAACAGACAACTCCACAAGTATCAGTGTTGCTCTCTTGGTGGATACTTGGGTTGGCAACTGTGACAAAACAATAGAATTCTTTGCTTCAGGGGTGGCTGCAGCAATATTCACAATACAGTGCTAGAGTATAAATGTACAGCATCTCAGTGTTGCCTTGGAATCTCTGAGGAATACCACATTTAATTTGTTCTTGTCCTAACCAAGTCCATATCTTCAAAGGGCAAGTCCTCGGTTCTAGCTTAGACTTCTCTTGGTATCCCAAACACCTAAGCCAAAACGCCCAGTACACGACGACTGCTTTGGCATGCCATGAGTGACTGTATCAGATTCACCTATTGCCTCTGGTAGCATAGTTCTAACTATCATTTTGATCCTGTCTATTATCTTTTCCTTGCCATATTGTGAGAATCATGATAGGAAGGGGATCACCTTCTCCCACAACAGGAATTATTTTTCATCAACAGTACATGATAGGTCATAGTGTAAAATTGGTGGAATGCTGAGAAGTAGGCTGTTAGGCTGAAAATGTCCAGCTTCTTGGGGTGCTTATCTTTAGGAAAGTGGTAGGCAAATACCGGCCCATGGACTGCCTCTACAGGTACAAGTGATCACAGCTCCCATTGCCTGCAGAACGCTGTTCCTGGCAAATGAGAGCTGTAGGGCAGTGTCTCATTTGCTAGGGATGAATGCTTCCCCAAGACAGAATAGGCAGCTGCTGTGTTCATCTATGATGGGTATTAACTAATAGCAGAAAGGATAAGTGGGTTTAACTTAACTCCTGTGGGTTCTTATTCCATTTTTGTCAGCAGCAGATACAAAGGACTCGACCCAGCTGTACAGAGGGAGAAATCTCTCTTCTGTCTGTCCTATCTGCTTTTTTTTCTTTCTCTTTTTTTTTTTTTTTTTTTTTTTTGAGGAGAAACAAAAATCAAATGAAGACATTAATAAAACAAAGTGAAAAAGAATTTCTTCACTGGAGAAGCGTTCTGAAATTCAGAGGCAAGTTGGATGTGTTCCAGTTTCTGTCTTATTGCCATGGCAGTAAGCTGGAATTAAGGGATGGTTGAAGACACTTTGCCCTCTATGTCTTCTCATGGGAGCACAAGGAGACACAGCCCCATTGGACATGGAGGTGCAAAAGATTCCAAGCTTGAACATATGGCACATGCACACTTATAGCAAGATCCACACTGACACATGTTGAAGAATATATATGCCACATAGAAAATTAAGGAAATGCCCAAATAAAATGTCTCAGGAAAATCCATGTATATCTACTTCCATAAATATTAAGTAGGAGACGACTTCTCATTACCTAAGAACCTCTCGGAGTATTTTCATTTCTTGTTGTTCAATTTCAGTGAACACATCAGAACCATCTGTCAAACAGTCAGGTAGCACACCTATAAAAAATAGCAAAAATGAATGTGTGGCTCAAAGAAAATGGACTCCATTTTGCATGCATTCTTCAACCAAAGAGAGAAAAATATGGGAAAATTACTAAACATTAAATTCTGCATTTCAGAAGATATGTTTCAAAAAAGATTCTAAAAGTTTGGATATCAACTTCCCCAGTATGAGATTGGCAGAATTCTCAAAGCTCCGAAGGACTGTCGTGTCATCCCGTCCCCCTCCCTCCCCCCAGGGCAGCTATAGCTGGTAGACCATGACCTAGACTCTCTATTATTCTATACCATTTCCTGCAGGCTATAAATGCTGCTGCCTCAACAACGATTCCAACCAGTTCTGATGCTCCCAAGTGCAAAGCCAATCAAAGTAATTTTTTTCTCCCAGACTAAAACTATTACAGTAAGGAAAAAAAAACCCACAAAATGATAAAATCCCCAAATTTTGAAGAGTGGAGATGGATGGATGAATGGGAATCTTATCAGAAAGATCCTGAGGGAAGCACAATTACGGTTAGGTAATTATCCCTCACCTGAAAGGTACTCAAGTTTTATGTTGATGAGTAGTATAAAACCACCCATGAGGAACTCTGCATTCAGTAGAAAATTTGGATAATGTGCAGTAAATAAGGCATTTGGCCACACAACTGAATGACAATAAAAAGAAATATTTGAGAGCTATTTATTCAATGAGCACTATCCACACTCTACACTAAATGAGGCAAGGGTCCGGTGGAAAAAAATAATTTATGATCATGTAAATACAATTATAATGCAATTGCCTCAGGGACTGGGGATTCAAAAACTCTTGGAGCCCTAGATCCTTTAAAGCACTGCCAGCGTGCCTCGTGGCATACTCCGGATGGCTCTGAGGGCTGACTGAGGGTGGGGATGCAACGTGGCATATTCCAGGCAGTGCTGAAGGCTGGCTACCCAGCCCTGCCCATTCTGCCTGAGGCCCTGCCCCTTCTGGGAGCACAGAGCTGTCCCCCCACCCACATTGCCCCGGGAACCCAACAAATCTGTCAGTTCTCCTGTCATAATGCATACTCAGAAGGGAGTCAAATTAAGGTTACATAGGCAACTTTAATTCTGGCGTTTTCTTGTTTTTAAGTGCTTGACTTTGCAACCTTAATGTTTTAATAGAATTTCTTGTATATTATATATGTCCATGTGTTTGAGTCTGTTATTCACACAGAATACCATCGGTACTTTTCCTTCTATGTATCCCCAATTCAGGGTTCCACCATGGCTCCTTTATGCTGGTTTTAAAAAGGAAACAGCTTACATAGACAATCCAAACTGTCTCCAAATGCCCCCACTGGCTTGGGCATTCAGCTTCTAATCCCTGGCTCTGACTCTCTGCTCAACTATTGGCTATACCTCCAAATGTTCCATGGTCCTCATCTTGGACTCTGCTTTAATTTCTAGGCTTGGCTCTGACAGTTAGGCCGCTCAGCCATGTCCCAGTCATATCCATTTTACTATTTCTTGTAAAAACTATATACTTTATTTATACACATGCACACTTTTGTTGTACACACTGAAACGGAAGAGGAAAATTGCAAAACCTCTACGAAAGTTTCAAACTCACTGTATCAAATACTAGAGTTGAAGTCTCCAGACAATATTATACTGAAATTAGTTTATATATACAGGCAGTCCCCGACTTACGCGGATCCGACTTACGTTGGATCCGCAGTTACAAACGGGGCTCGCCCCGGAGGACACGGATTGCGGGACCTCGCGGTCCTGCCGCCCGTGTACTCCGGGGCTTTCTCCGCGTCTCCCTGGTCTGCAGACCAGGAAGACGCGGAGCAGAAGACGCGGAGGGGCTCGGGCAGCGAGGCAGCCCAGGCGCACCTGGGCTGCTCCGCTGCCGGCTTCCCCGCGGCTTTGCAAAGCCTCGGGGGAAGCCGGCAGCGGGACAGCCCAGACCCCCGCGGCTGTCCCGCTGCTGGCGTCCTCAGAGGCTTTGCTCCCCGTCTCCCTGGTCTGCGGCAGACCAGGGAGACTGGGAGCAAAGCCGCGGAGGACCCAGGCGGCGGGACCGCGGTGCATCTTGGTCTGCTGGGGGGCGGGGGGGCGGCGCAGCTAGTACGCCCCTTCCCCCCCAGCAGACTAGGCTTTTCTCCAGACGCCTGTGGCAGAGCAGCTGGGGCGCTGCCGGTTGGTCCCGCAGCGCCGCTCTGGGCGCTACTGGACCAACCCGGCAGCACCCCAGCTGCTCTGCCCCAGGCGTCCTGATTCAGCCACTGCTGGTCAGTTTCAGCAGCGGCTGAATCAGGACGCCTGGGGCAGAGCAGATGGGGTGCTGCTGGGTTGGTCCAGTAGCGCCGAGGTGCGGCGCTACTGAAGCAACCCAGCAGCACCCCAGCTGCTCTGCCCCAGGCGTCCCCAAGTCAGCTGCTGCTGAAACTGACCAGCACTGACTACAGGAAGCCAGAGGCAGAGTTGCTCTGCCCCGGGCTTCCTGGAATCAGCTGCTGCTCAGTTTCAGCAGCAGCTGACTTGGGGACGCTTGGGGTTCTTAAGTTGATTCTGTATGTAAGTCAGAACTGGCAGTCAGATTCAGCAGCGGCTGAATCTGGACGCCAGTTCCGACTTACACACAGATTCAACTTAAGAACAAATCTACAGTCCCTATCTTGTACGTAACCCGGGGACTGCCTGTATAATTATATTGTTGTTAAAGTCAATAGATAATAACAGTGACAACATAACTCTCATATATTTAACTCCTGCAGTTTTAGATGCAGCACCAGAAAATGATAGTTTAGTAACTGAAGTACAGATCAAGCTTACTAAATAGCCCTCAAAACTAGTATACAGAATGGGATAAATATCTCCCATACTAAGGACCTAGAACACACATAAATTAGTACAGTGATAGAAATGTAGCCTTGTTAGTCTGGTGTAGCTGAAACAAAAAACAGGACTACGTAGCACTTAAAAGACTAACAAGATGGTTTATTAGGTGATGAGCTTTCGTGGGCCAGACCCACTTCCTCAGATCAAATAGTGGAAGAAAATTGGCACAACCATATATACCAAAGGATTTTTTTTTATTGTATCCTTTGCCAGCTCCCCGCACGTATTGGCTCCAACCTACCTGCCCCCACGCTCCTGCCTCTGTATCAGAGGCAGCAGCACGGGGGTGGAAGACACAGGTGGATCAGGTGCTTGTGGGGAGCTGGCTTTTAAGCCAGCTCCTCACAGGCACCAGCTCCCACTCCCCACCCCTTGTTGCCTCTGACACAGAGGCATGGGGGAGGGGGGAGGAAAGAGTGGAAATTCATGTAGTTGACAAGTTTAACTGATAAGCCCAGGCTTATCAGTTAATCATGTAGTCAGCTACACAATGACATCCCTACTCCTCACCCTAGCCAAGGAGGACAGGAATCCATGCATGGATGCTGAGTGCTTTCCTCTTGTATCCTAAGAGGGATGGAAGGGAAATAACAGCAAGCAGTGTCCCGGTACAAATTTTGGGGGGGGTACGGAATCTGAGACACTTCCCCTCCCTAAATGGCAGCCAGAGATGAAAGGGGGTTGGGGCTGGGGCAGTTCCAGACTGATGAATCCCCAGCCAGTCCCTTTAACCTGCCTGGCTACCTGCTGCTTACCACAGCAGTCTTCAGGAGACCATTGTGCCTCTTCCTGCATCGGAGCATCCCAACTGGCCAGCTCCTTCTAGCTGGAGTGGCACACCAGTTTATTTTCACCTCTGGGTAGACCATAGAGTTATCCACAAAACAGCTGAAAAGATGAACTGAGAATGAAAATGTCATTTACCATTTCTTACCATTTCTTTCTTGAATGATTCTAATGGCTTGCAACTGCATTTCAATGTTTTTCTGTACCATCATTTCTTTAAATAATCTAAAATCTTCTGCTGCCAATACTGGTTGCAAAATGGCCTTTTGGGGGGGAAAAAATCTAAAAATTAATTAAAAGCCTTACAGAAATAAAAAAAAAAGATCATTTAATCAAAATAGCCCAAACACTAAATAGTCTGTATTATCCACAAGACAACATTTGTACAGTGTGTCTATTTAGAATTTGTGTGTGTTATTTCCTGAAATAAACAGCTATTGTTGATACAATGCCAAGAACGCTGGAAAAAAACAGGCAACTATTCAAGTACAAACATGGAAAACAAAAAGCTTTTCTTGTCTTATGCTCTTTAAAATTCAGCACTGTCATATATGATTTTCTGTTTTCTAAATGCAGTTTACAAGCTGTACAGTATAGTAAAATATATTAAATGACTTAATTCAACATTGAGGGCCCAGTCCTTCAATGAACTCCACTGCAGGTGGACTTCAACACTATCACAGAATTCCAATGAAGCCAATGGAGCTCTAAACAAATGCCAAGGTAGTCCCAGTATAGTTCATTGCAATTTCATAGCCTAATATTTTTAATTGAACATCATTATGTTTTGAGAGACTGTAATGCTGTCAAATGTATAAATATTTTAATAGTTATACCCAACTCTTACAGACATGACAAATATTTAAGAATGACAAAGAAAAAAAATTAAAAGCTAGTTTATCCAGTGGACTATGATAGTGCTCTGTATTGTACGGGAATTAGATTCCATGTTTTATTCCCAGTGACTTTAGTGGGGTCAGGATTTCATCTTCAGTATTTCCCCCCCCCCCCCACAACACTCAGAGTCCATATGCTCATTCCTTCTTGGCTAGTGGAAGAGCTTTAAGTCATTACTACTATCTCTGAAAACTAGGTAGGAGGATTTTAAAATTATACTGGCAAGACAGATTCATGGTTAAGTGCCACACCATTACTGTAATCACGATGCAGTAGTGATGTGACTTTGTAGCAACTTGCATGTGTGGGTAAAAGGTATGGCAGAGTCTTGCAACAGGGCTAACACTTAAATTTTTCTAATGTATACAAGACTCTAGAATCTGATAGGCCATAAATAAACACTAGCCACTTCCATCTTGGTCTTCATCTGTTTTTTTAAAGGAAATATGTTGAACATATTCCCTGCCCTTGTCCTGACAACAGCCAACACATTATTGCATGGCTGCACAAAGGAATAAGATGTCTAACATTTACTCCTCCATACTACAGTTCAATCTGAGTGCTAAAATTTGGTGATCTTTCCCAGAATCTGATTTTGAAGCTCTGTAAAATAATGTGAAACTGTCCAAAATAATTAGAAACCAGTGAGAGTGATTTTCTTTTTCTAATTGGAAAATCTTGTCGGCAGAAGCTGGCTAGCTATCAATACCAAACTTGTCTAAAAGCTATATGTTTTTATATTTATGTAGACACTTGAGTGATTTGAAGAACTGGAGCTCTAGTCAATCTTCCCTTCCCAGCTTATTTTATAAACACATTTATGGAAATTGATCGAGATCACACTGTCCTGGTTAGTTTCTCTTTGCAATAAGGATTTCTAGTCTCAATATCCCATATCATTCTAAATAAGCCCTCTCCCTTCTTAAAGAGTTCACAGCCTTTAAACCTGCTCTGTCTCTCTTTCAAGCCCTTTAGCCATTACTTCACTAACTGAAATTTTTGGTTTTTTTTAAACTTTATTCAAAAAGAGAAAAAAAACAATCGCATCATTGTCCTATAATTTTTGGTTGCTCTTCTCTGAATGCCTTCCAATTTGTGTACCCCTTCTTCATTTTGAGGTGTTGAGATTGATCAACCATCACATAGCTAACTTTAATTCATTTGCACTGTGCAATTAATACAATTTAAAAATTAATTTTATTAAAAAATACAGAACACAGGTGTCAGGGCTGATCCCCACTCTGGCACTCCAAGTGCATAAGGTGGGGGCCCGCAAAGACCTTAAATCCCTTTGCTTCCAGGTTCTGCTTCTAAAAACTCCCAGTCTCAGATAGCCTGGCTCTGAGAAAAAAAACAAAAGCTGCCACCATCAAATGATTTACCCTAAAAATATAGGGGAGAACACTTGAATTCCTCCCCCAGAGGTACCCTAAGCTCTTTTGCCCCAAAGAGCTTGAAAAAAAGAAAACAGAAAAATAAGCTGCTGTTTCTGGTAGCTAATTGCCCAGTCTCAGGCAGGCAAATACAGAATCCACTGTTACTTTCCAGAAAAAAAGAATCAAATCATCACCTTAAAGTGATTTTTATTAACAAAACGAAAGATATACTTGATAAAGCATACTTGGTTGCTAGATGTTACAGAGCAACTAGGAATGAACAAAAAGAACTATAGTCCTTTGGGCAGTAACTTTAAAATAGCAAATGGCGGAGAGAAGACATGGATTCACACAGAGAAGTTTAGACCAAAAAATCCAAAACAAAGAAAAGTACCCTGATCACGACTAGACAGACATTTTTTCCCCTTGATTTACTCATGATCCCTTCCTGATTCAGTCCACGCCCATACCCCAAATTCTTTCGAGGCATGATAGTCCTGCCTAGGTTTAAATCATTCTGTCTCTCTCAATTCCCAGCTTAACTCTCCAAAAGAGCAGACGGTCTGCAGATATATATTTACAATATAAAATGTCAGCATGTATCCCTTTAGTTCTTCTGGCTCCCTGCCAACAATACCCTAACTACCTGAGTTTAACTCTTTAGGAGGCCAGCTCTCCTCCCATCTATTACAAGAGGAAACACATTTTGATAAAAAGTTTTTGATGCCACATATAAATATGTGGCCCTCAAATGACACTATAAATCTACATTAAAACTGCAGAAGTAGTTTGCTAGTCACAATTAATTCCAGAAATGCAGGTGGGTAAATTTATTATAGAATTTTAGAAAATGAAAAATTGTGTGCAAAAACTACTTCAAAATTTCATACTTTAAATGTGATATTAGTGGAAATAGAAAATTAACAGATTATCAACTAAATTCCAGGCAGTACTATGGACTATAATATTATAAATAAAGGAAAACATACCTGTGACGTATGTGACTTTGCAAGAGGAGATGAACATGCTTCTTGAAATTTCTCTTCATTAATTCCAATCTCCTTAAGATAACTTTCTAGTAGTTTTTCAACCTACAAAACATTTAATCTTACCTTCTACTAATTTTTATCCTAGCCCACAGACATAAAAGTCAGCAAACTTTTATACTCAGTTGACAAACTATACTAATTTGCAATACATTACTGTTGTGATTTTTATATTTTTGCAGACAGTCTCCTTTATATTTTTGTAGACAGAGGCTCTTCCCCCTTGCTGCTGCCTCTGATAGACAGGCAAGGCAGCACTGTGGGGCCAATGCTGGGGAGGAGCCAGCTTTTAAGCCAGCCCCCTACCCCGGCACCAGCTCCTGCCTGCTCCTCATTCTCCCTGCTGCCTCCTACAGAAGCAGTGGGAGTCTGTGGAGCCAGCACATGTGGCAAGCCAGAACTTATCAGTTCCCACCTTCTCCTCCTCACCCTCCACACTGATGTTTCTCTATCAGAGGCAGCAGTGGCGGGGAGATGGGAGTGGGAGGAGCTCTGGCTCCAGCCTCTCTCCCTTGCTACCTCTGATACAGAAGCAGCAAGGTGGAGGGAATGCGTGTATTTGACAGGATTAACCGATAAGACCAGGCTTATTTGTTAACCACATAGTCATCTACACATTGACATCCCTAGTCTATTATTAAGTTCTCACATATTCCTCTGACACATCTGGTACCGGCCTCAGTGAGACACAAGAGATTGGACTAAACAGTGTTCGTCCCACTTTGAGAAAGCTCCTAATAGGCTTCCTGAGGCTCCCGTTGGCTGCAAATGGTGAACCGCAGCCAATGGGAACCATGCAGTTCCGTGGCTGCAGAGCTCTTAAGTAAACAAACCAGAGTGGCCTGATTGCAGCTCTCTCAAAGTGGGCCCTTAGCCCACCTGACTAAATTAACTACTGCTGATTAATATATCCAGATCTATGTTCCGGTTTCCCACACCCATGATAGTTCTCACGCTCCTTTAATCTGCCACAATGTTTTTTTAAAATGCAAAGTTATTAGATTTTGTAAATGGCTACTTTCAGTTTTTGTAAAAGTTACAAGCATATAGTTACAACCCTAGAAAGGGAGCAGATTCTTTGTTGCACTTGGATGTTTTGCCAGGATTGCAGGATATTTGGTTGAATTTGTAATACATTGCCTAAAATATTTATTTTAAAATTACAATACAAGTTTCTTACAAGATTAAGTGCAATTGGTGAATAATACTCACCAGAGCTTTGTACTCCTGATGAATCTCTGTATATGATAGCTTGCTTTCTTCTTCATCATCAAAAACTGAAATTAAAATAAAGGAAACTTCACTTTTCTTAAAATGTAAATGTCAATAGTAGAAAGAACATTTGAAATACTGAAATATTAGACAGTTAGTGAACCTCAATAAAATGCATCCCTAATTAAAAAGTAAGATCTACCTATTATAAAAGGTAATATATATTTATCCTCAAGTCACATACCCAACTATGGCCCCAAGTTGTCTAGGGACAAAATGATATGTAGAATATCAGTTTTCTAGCATCTAGAAAAACATATTACAATGTTAAACTTCAGAAAAACCTACAAATTATAAATATTTATTGTAGTCAGATAGATGACATTTGGAAAGAGTAAATTCAATATACCCAGTTTCCACAGTTATCAAGAAAATGCATGGCATGATTTGCAATACAATCTTATTCTGTTTCTTACATAGTGTTAATACTACAAGCTAGAACAGTGGTTCTCAAACTTTTTGACCCACAACCTATCCCGCACAATGCAAACCTTTCTGCAGACCATCAGCCAATCACCCCTGATGACAAAATGGGTGCAGGAGCAGGCTGAGGGTGGTGGGGTTTGGGTGCAAGGTTGGATGCAGGAGCAGAGTGGGAGTGAGGGGTCTGGGAGAAAGGCAGGGTACAGGAGCAGATAGAGGTGCAGGATCTCAGCAGGAGTGTGTGTGAGGGGGGTGGAAGTGCAAAGTCCAAGCATGAAGAGGATGGGGGGGTGCATATCTGGCTCTGTGCCTTCCACTGCTCCCAAGCACTATGCCCCACATCTCCAGTGATTGTGATTCCAGTCAATGGGAGCAGAGCAGAAAGCCTCCAGGTAAGCAGTTTCCTGCACTACGGGGAAGGGGGAGCAGCAATGAACCAAGCCACTTCTTTCCCCTGCAACCCAGTTCTGGCCCATGAAGCTTGACCTTCCTCCCTCACAGTGAAGACATTCATAATTATCATCTTTGGTCAGGGCTTACAGATGCTTTTAACATGAGTTCATCTCCCATCCTTGTGGGTGTGAGGAAGAATCCACATCACTCATTCCTCCAGCCACTTGCTCTGACTGCTGTTTGTTGTGCAACATTCATGCCACTGCTTGATTGTTGTAGGCTCTGTCATCATCTGTTGCTGCCATCTGCCACTATAACCTCTGTGAGTTGGTCTCTTGAGGTTCAACCCAGCTCTCAGTAATTTTAGCCCTCAGTGGGACATTCTATTTGCCAATGCAGGCTGGACAGTCCCTTCCACAGAAACACTGACCCACAGAAGATCTAAGCACTTTGACCTAATGATCAGTGATTTCACCTCTAGTGATTATTTAAATCAATCAATAAAGGACTATCAAACCTGTGATGGATAGAAGGAGTGCTGGCCAGCACCCGGTGACTAAAGAGTTAAATTCAGGTAGCTAGCAGGGGTGTTAGCAGAAAGCCAGAAGAGCCAATGGGATACAACACTGAAATCTGAATTGTATATAGATATCCTGCCTGCTTTCTTTGTGTGTGTCAGTTAAGCCAAGAGTTGGGAGACAGAATAAATTAAACTGAGGCAGGACTACCATACCTCCAAGAAATTCAGGGGCATGGAAGTGGACTGAACCACGAAGCAATAGTGAGTAAATAAGGAAAAACGTGTATTTAGTCATGATCAGGGTAATTTTCTTTGTTTTGGTTTTTTGCTTAAACTTCTCTGTTTGAATCCATGCCTTCCCTCCCCTACTCACCATTTAAGCTACAGCCCAAAGAGCTATGTTTCTTTGTGTCTCTGATCTATTCTTTTCTTAGTTGCTCTGTAACACCTAGCAAACAAGTATGCTTTAAGTATAAGTTTTTGTTTTGTTAATAAAACCACCTTTATTTAAGGTGATGATTTTATTCCTGTGTCCTAGAAGGTAACAAGTTCTATGTATGCATGCCTAAGACTGAGAGGTCAGCTACCTAAGACTGCAGGGTTTTTTTTCCCACTCTTTTTTTCCAAGCTGTCTCATGGTAAAAGAGCTTGGGGGTACCCCTCTGGAAGAAGTTCAAGTGCGTTCTTCCTGGGTTCAAGAAGACAGGCATTTTTTTTTGTTTCACAAGGTGGCAACTACCTCCCATGGCTAGGAGATCTATGGAGCTTTTAAGCAGAAGCCTATAGAGGCAAAGTATTTTTAAGGTGTCTTAATGGCCCCCCTCCTTGTGCACTCAAAGTGCCAGAGTGGGGAACAGTCTAGACAGAGCCTAATCAGCTCTATCTTTAAACAGAAGAGGAGGCAGATCAAGTAGTACCTGAGAGTCTTAGGCAGAACTCACACCTCCAAGCCAAATATAAATTACTTTTAATGAATCTGTAGCCGTGTAAAACCTGCAAAAAGCAGTAAAACCTTTTTTAGTCCTCTAAAGCTTAACTTTTGACAAACTACTTTCATCAACTCATGACTCTAACATGAATAATAAAAGTGTCAACTATCAAAGCAAATGTACAGTAATTCCTCATTTAACACTACAGATGCGTTTCTGAAAATGTTCGTGCTAAGTGAAAATGTGCTATGTGGGGTCAATTTTCCCAATAAAAATAATGAAAAAGGTGGGAGTTGCATTTCAGGTAGTGGTGGTGGCAAAGTCAATTTTTTGTTGGTGCTGGGTCATCAACGTCAACATTACCTATCTAGCAACACAAGATAACTAGCAACACAAGTTGCCGCTGTTTGTTAAAACACAAAGATAAACACGAGTGAGCGGAGAAGTGCTGTGACCACGTGTATTCATTCGCTCATGCGTATTACCACTGTTTTCACCAACTTATACTGCCGTGCGAAGTAGTCTGCCACTTGATTATTTTTGTGTTATTTCAGGGACAGTAGTGTTATTCAAAAAACGTTCCCCCCCAAAAAATCATGCTATTGCGAAAACATGTTAAGTGGGCACGTGTTAAACAAGTTGGCTACGTCTACACTGGCCCCTTTTCCGGAAGGGGCATGTAAATTTCACTAGTCGTCGTAGGGAAATCCGCGGGGGATTTAAATATCCCCCGCGGCATTTAAATAAAAATGTCCGCCGCTTTTTTCCGGCTTTTAAAAAAGCCGGAAAAGAGCGTCTAGACTGGCCCCGATCCTCCGGAAAAAGTGCCCTTTTCCGGAGGCTCTTATTCTTACTTTACTTTTATTTAAATGCCGCGGGGGATATTTAAATCCCCCGCGGATTTCCCTACGACGACTAGTGAAATTTACATGCCCCTTTTCCGGAAAAGGGGCCAGTGTAGACGTAGCCGTTATTACTGTATCTTCTTTTCATAAATGTCAAGGCAGTTCTAAGCTTTACAACGCCACACTCCACTACTTATGTTTCCATGCAAACCTTAAAATCCCTCTTTATCAGATACCATGCTCTGCTGGAAGCACAGCGCTGAGTCACTAGGGACTAAGACTCGCAGAGACATTTCAGTGAAGTGTTGCTACCTGGACGCAGATTTAAGTAGGGCAGTGTTTCCCAATTGGTGCTCTGCGGAACCCTGGGGTTCTGCAGAGCACAACGAGGGGTTCCGCGAGGAGCCAGCGCTCCCCCGCCCCCTCTGAAAAAGAGAGAGAGAGAGCCGGCTAGCCAGCAGAGGAGTGGGCGGCGAGTTTTGTGGTGCCCACGCTCCAGCAATATTTGGAGCTGGAACGGGTCTCGACCCCCCCGCGCGTGTCCTCCCACCCCGGCCCCAGAGCGTCTCTCCCCCGTCCCCGGACCCGTCCCTGCCCAACCTTCCTTGAGCTCTTCCTTGCTGGCTGCTGCTGCCAGTGAGTGGAGAGACACCCGGACGTCACGTAACGTCACAGCGCGGGATTTTAAACTTGCTGGGCGCTGTGATGTGCCGCATGGCTGAGTTGCGGGTTTGGAGTCCGGGGACAGAGCGCAGACTCCGGCCCCACAAAGTAGAAGGTAGAAGGTACGGGAGAGGGGGAAGGGAAGGAGAAGGGGAGAGAGAGGGGAGGTGAGGGAAAGGGGAAGGGCTGGGAGAGGAAGGTGCTTGTGCGGAGGGGAAGGGGAAGGCACCAAAGGGACAGGGGTGGAGGAGAGACAAATGCCAGGGGGCCAAGCGCAGACAATGAGGAAACGGGCAGGAGGGGAGGTGTTAGTGGGAGGGGGGACAGGGTGATGCTGGCAGAGGAGAGGGTAAGGGCATTGGGGGCTAAAGGGGTGAGGGGAGATGCTGGGAGAAGGCTTGAAAGAAGGGGTGGGCATCAGGAAGGCTGGGATGGAGCAAGTCATGTGAGAGGGCACAGGGGCATGAGGGGAATGGGGGCAGAGGGTGTTGAGGGGTGGGCATCAGGGAAAAATGGAGCGAAGGGGGAGGCACCAGGAGGGTGCAGGGGTAAGGGAAGGTGCAGGTGCCAAGCGATTCTGGGGGTGAAGCAGAAGGGTACCTGCAGGGGAGGGACCACCATCAGAGGAGAGATGCAGGGCAGGTTTGTAGAGGGAGGCGTTAGAAGAGGGGATGAGGAGGGGTAGCTCACATGATCAGAGTGGGGCTACTGGAGAAGTGGGCACAGGGAGGAGAGAAGGGCTGGTAGAGGGAGGCAGGTTGCAGGAGGGCTGAGAACAGTGAGAAGAGCAGGAGTCAGGACAGCAGAGGAGGGTGAGGAGTGGGGAGGCAGCAGGCACCAGGGGAGCTGACATGGCAGCAGAGGGAAAAGGTAGAGGTTTAAAAATATTTATTAATAACTTGGGTGGCACATCCAAACAAGCCATATGAACTCAATACTGGTGCACAACACAAAATTCTCTTAGGCTATGTCTACACTGGTTGTTTCTTGCGTAAGAATATCTTGGGCAAGTGTTCTTGTACAAGAACACATCCACTCTTCCATGTATGAGCTGTGCTTTTGCACAAGAGCACCGATGGCAGTTTGGACACTCTCTTGCCCAAAAAAGTGCCGATGGCCATTTTAGCCATAGGGCTTTCTTGCTCAAGAAATTCATGTTGCCTATCTACACTGGCCTCTTGCGCAAGAATAGTTGCTCAAAAGGGCTTATTCCTGAGTGGGAGCATCGTAGTTCTTGCGGAAGAAGCCCTGATTTCATACATGTGAACGTTAGTGTACTTGCGCAAGAACACACGGCCAGTGTAGACAGGCAGCAAATTTTTGTGCAAGACCGGCCGCTTTGGCACAAGATCGTGCCAGTGTAGACACAGCCAAGGGGAGGGAGGAAGGCAAGGACAGGAAATCAGCACTGGCTCAGCATGTCTACACGGTTTGGGGGAAGGTGCAGGGAAATTGAGCTCAGCTGGGTTGCAGAGTGGAGAGGTCTGGGGAGCTGGGTTAGGGTGGGGTGGGGGTATGTGGAGCTCAGAGCTCAGTTTGACTGCAGGCAGAGGGAAGTGCTGGGAACCGGGGCTAGACTCAAGGGGAGGGAGGGACAGGGAATCGGCTCTTGGCTCAGCAGTTTTGTGGGGCTTGGAGGAGGTGCAGGGAAATTGGTCTCAGCTGTGCTGTGGGGGAAGCATGCTGGGAACCAGTGCAGGGCTCAGCTGGGCTGAGGTGGATGGGGGAGGGCATACAGAACAGACAGGCAGCTCAGCTGGCTGTGAGGGGCTGCAGGGAACTGGTGCTGCACTCCCTTGGATTGTGAGGGATGGTTTCAGGGGAAGTGCAGGGAACCAGCAGGGGTGGGCAGCTTAGTTCAGTTGCAGGGGATAGAGGTGCAAAGAAGCCTAGTTGGGAAGGGAGGGGGGGAGAGAAACCAGGAGCCCTGAAATGACCTCCCCTGGTCCAAAAAATCCTCATCTGGGACCAGTCAGGTCTAGAGGGTGCCAGATCAGGGAGGTCCAACTCCTACCCAAGTCCCCTCCTCGCACCCTCCCTTGTAGCCAGACACCCTACATCCAGCCTGCTTCAGCACCCTACCTACCACGCAGACCTTGTCCCCTTCTGCCCCCCAGCTCCCTCCCAGATCCTGCACCCCATCCCAATCCCGCTCCTTTGCAGCCCTGTCATCCACCCTAACACCGCCCTGGCCCCAGCACCTTGCCTCACACCCCAGGACTCAGCACCGCCCCGGCCCTGGCCCCAGCCCCAGCACCCTGCCATCCACGCTAGCACCCAGCAGCACCCTGTTCCTTGTCCCAGCATCCTGCCAGTCACCCTAGTGCCCAGCAGGACCATGTACGTGACCCCAGCACCCTGCCACCTGGGCCAGCATCCTTCCACCCAGCAGCACCCTCTCTTCAGCCCCAGCACTCAGTCCCCTACCCTCACCAGCACATTTGGGACATTAGTGAGACATGGGGGGGTTTTGGAGGAGCTTTTTTTTGTTTTTTTGCATCTCACTTGTGTGGCCCCAACTGACTTTTCTGTGGGTCAGTGACCTTTGACTCAAAACAGGTTCCTCACCCCTCTCATATCTAAAGACAATGCTAAAACCTTTTGAGTTTGACATATTTTATTTAAAAATTAAGCCAGGCCAACAAGCCCCCAATTGAGACCAAATCCCCATTTCACTGCAGCATCATAACACTCCTGCACCACCTGACCCCAAATCTGAGCCTATCATACACTGGAATCCCCGTCCTGAGCCTCTTACATCCCCAAACTCCTGCATCCCCACATCCTCAGTCTTCTGCCACAACATTCCTCCACCATCCACACATCACAAATCTGTGTCCTGAGCCATAGAACTGGAAGAGACCTCAGAAGGTCATCAAGTCCAGGCCCCTGCTCTAGGCAGGACCAATTCCAATTATATCAACCCGGCCAGGGCTTTGTCAAGCCGAGACTTAAACACCTCTAGGGATGGAGACTCCACTACTTCCCTAGGTAACCCATTCCAGTGCTTCACTACCCTCCTAGTGAAATAGTTTTCCTAATATCCAACCTGGACCTCTCCCACCACAACTTGAGAGCCCATCATACTCACAACCTTATTGCCCTGAGTCCCTCACATATCCAGCCCAAACTCCTGCACCCTCACATGCACAAGCCCTGGCTTGCTCAGCACCCCAACTTTCCACCTGAACCCAACACTCCCCAGCCTAGAGCCCCCTCCCTGAGCCAACAGCCCCTTCTCCTGCATCCAAATTCCCTCCCAGAGCTTGTACTTCTCACCCCTTCCCACACCCAAATCCCTCATTCCCACCCCACACCTCACTCTCATTAGGTTGAGACAAGTATAAGGGCTGGAGATAGCAAGTGATGGAGAGGAGGGGAACAGAGCAGCTGAGGCCTCACAGAAGGGAGATGGGGGGTGTGTGTCTTGGGGAAGGAATGTGATTTTCATGAATTGGTGGGTCCCTCTCCTCCCCCGCGCCCTACCTTTTTTTTTTTTTTTTTTTTTTTTTTTTTGCTTGACTAGCCATGGGGTTCCTCAAAATTCTGAAAAGGGTTCCTCGGCCAAATAAAATTGGGAAACACTGAAGCAGGGGTTTAGTGCTCTCTGAGCAGCCCCTCGGAGAAGGACGGTGCGCCCCCAGCGGCCACTGACCCCAGCAGACTGAGGGCCCACGGACACGTCTCTCTCTCCCCTCCCAACAGTGGTGACAGAGCGCGGGGGAGGTGGCGCTGCTGTGGCCGGCCGGCCGGTCCTCCACTCCAGAATCTGGTGGGGCGGCGCTGACGCCAGAAGAGGCGCTAAGGTCTGGAGGGAGCAGGGGGCGGTAGCTGCACCTGCCCTCGCGCTCCGGGGTTCAAGCCGAGGCTGACCGGAAGGAGCCTGGTTCAGGGCCTGGCAACGGGCGCCGAGCGTCTCTCCACGGGCCTAGCAACGCCCTGCGCAGCAGCGGGAGGGGGCGAGCAGGCGGACAGGCTCCCGCCCCAGCTTCTCACCCGCGCACTTCTGCTCCATGAACTCCAGGATGGGGGTGGACCAGGCGGGCCCGCGCAGGAAGCCGGCGATGCTGTCCACCACCCACTCCACGTCCGCCTCCCTCTCCGCCGCCATCGAGGTCGGGCTGCGGCGGCGGTTAGGGCGCTACTAGCTCTCTGGCGCAGCTCTCGTCACACAGGGAGCGCGCGCGCCCCGCGGAGCATTCGGTCCGCTCGCGCGCGCGCGCGCTCTCTCCCTGCCGCGATGCAGGTGTGAAGCGCGCGGCAGCGGCGTCACCCGGGCACGGGCCAGGTGGTGGGGGAGAGGCGCGTGGGGGCGGGGCCGCGGCCGGGCCGTTCTGGCCTTCGGCTGCGAGGCCTCGCGCTGTCGCTGGGGGCGCGCGCGGCAGCTCGCGGCCTGGAGAATGGAGAAGCGTTTGAGCCCCGTTGCGGGGTCCTGCTCCTGCTCCTGGGCTGCAAACAGCCGTGCGACGTCCTGCCCTTGGCTGTCGCCTCCTGGGCCCGGGGAGGAATTTCCCCCTGCTCTAGGCTCTTTTGCAGCTGGATTGAACAGCCCCTGAACCTGGAGCTGCTGCAGCACGATAGTTACGCTGGGCGACCCCCCTAGCGCGCTGGTATAGCGCAGCATCCACAGCCCCATACCCCGGGAAGAGGTGAGCCGTAGTGGCGCATTTCTGGGAAGAGGTAGCTCCGTGCGGTAGCTACCGGCTGGTGCAACCCTTCCCAGTGCTGTGGAGACAGGCTCCAAATACTCTGAGGCTATTTACCTCGTCCCAGCCCTCTGAGATCTGTTTCCATCCC
This sequence comes from Pelodiscus sinensis, assembly GCF_052426305.1. Taxonomy (NCBI): domain Eukaryota; kingdom Metazoa; phylum Chordata; order Testudines; family Trionychidae; genus Pelodiscus; species Pelodiscus sinensis. The sequence continues at coordinate 178,757,869 of NC_143054.1, read as the reverse complement.
CATTTTCTAAATGCTGTTGTAGTAAAATATAGTAAAGACTATGTGTGCTTCTTCCCCCTTCCATTACTTAAGCTTGAAACAGCACATATCATTTAGCTAATTGCGCATGTTTTAGAAGCTGAAGTAAAAAGGGGAACTAGCTGTTTAGACCCATTTCTCAAGGACTGGAGTACAGGTATTACTTGAGTTAGGGAAATTTGCTAATTGCTATTGCTTAAGTAAGCTGTACTGGTGGTTGTTACTGAATGGAATAGAGTTGAAATATGCTAACCAATAACGTGGCAACACGAAGCTAAGGTAACAAATCAAGACGTGCCAAGTTAGATAAGAAAGTTAAAGAAAGTATAAAAAGGATGCTTAGCCTACGCTCAGGGTCGGCTCTGCTTTGAACATTGAGTTCCTTAGCCGTACCTTGGTTGCAACCAATAAACTTGAGTTGGACCCAGCCTGAAAGTGTGACTCTCTTCTTGGGGTAAATCAGACTAGCCTCCAAGGGGACGAAACCAGAAATTTATGCAACACTGTATCGGAGTAGCAGCAATCAGCTGTCCATAAGATACCCATGAGAGGGCTTTTAAGAGACTTTCTATATTGCTTAATAGCAAGTATAACTTTGGAGCTGTACCCTTTTTAAGCATTTGTGAGAAATAACAAAAACCGAGATGGAGATAATCTGGTTCACAGAAATTATCACCTCTGATTCCAGTATTTTGCTACTGTCCCATGCTGTTCTAGAATTTACATGAGTGACTGACAACATGCAAGTACTTAAAAAACACGAATATTCTAGCAGCACCTTAAAGACTAACAGGACATGTAGATGGTATAATGAGCTTTGGTGGGTACAACCCACTTCTTCAGCTTCTACCTGTTTTGTTAGTCTTTAAGGTGCTACTAGACTATTTTTAAGTTTTTCCAGTTACAGACTAATTTGGCTACCCCCTGAAGCTTTTGTACATGCAAGTAGTTGTACTGGGAAAACTTAACTACAGGATGATACATTCTTCTGTCTTTATTAGGATGCCTAAACTCTGATGAATTTTAATTATAAGTGGCTTTTTTACAACAGCACAATGTGAAAGATCAGAATAAACAAGCTACCCAACAATTACTACAGTACACTATCTAGGGGATATTAATCAAAGCCCTCAAGTAAATAACAAATTGAAAAGATTAATTTATTTAAACCTGGAAACAAAGTTTCGTCCAACTCGAATCATTTTCATTGTATTGATCTTACACAGAGATTAACATAACTAAACCTTGGCAATATAATCTGAGACAAATGTAGCTGCCTACATTTCAAATGATGAAAAAACTAACAAATTAGAAGATTTGTTCAAGGCATATATGTTGCTATTCTGCAGTCAGGTGTTGTGTACTAAATAATTGGTCCCAGATGAGACCATTTCAGAAATGGAAGACTTTGCTGAGTAAATTGAATCTACTATGCCAGATCTATGCTACAGACATATAGTAGTATAACTATATCACCCAGAGCTGTGAAAAATCCACACCTCTGAGCGACATACGTTATACTGACCTTAACCCCCTATGTAGACAGCACTATACTTCTCCCACAGACATAGCTACTGCCTCTTGAGGAGGTGGATTAATACGCAGACTGGAGAGCTCTCCCTTCAGCATAGGAGTATCTTCACTGAAGCACTTCACTGCTTCTGTGTAGCTGCGCAACTACCTGGCAACAGTCAGCAACACCCATCAAAGGACACTTTGTTTCAGTCTGTTCCCCCCAGGTTCTCTTAAACCACATCCACCTGCAACCCAACTAATGCCCTTCTGATATTTTTGTCTTCTCAATAGAAACAGTCATTCTATGTAGGTAGGCAGACCTCTTAGAACCCATACAGCACAGACAAGCCTTGGATGGTATGCAAGTAGGTGGTATGCTCTTGGTCGATGAAATACAGAGAGAGTTATTCATGAGTGGGAACCTATACCCAGATAAGAAACTCTCCTTACTGTGTGATATCTTTTGTTTCTGCCATCATTTTGTATCTTTTGGTCTCTTTCGCTCTTGCATCTACCTTTTCCTTGATTATGTTTATGTTACTATGTATTTACACGCTATTCTTGGTGAAGCGTGCATTGTTAAATTCTAACCAATCCACAGTTTGTGTCCCACTCTAGGTCTGAGTACACTGTAGCACTGTTTCTTCCTTTAGTCTCTGAGACTCAAGAACCTCATAGTGCCAACTGCCAAGAGAAACAGGGTGCCCACATAAGGATTACAAGGATCTCCAGACTCTGATGTGTACATTCTAGCTCCCCAAGAATGTCATGCAAGGTCTCTCATAAAAGCTGGCTTTACACTGGTCATCAATATAACTGTGAAACAAATGTACAGATGTTGTGTAAGGAGTTGTGTATATCTATACACTTTGGCTACGTCTAGAATGGCATGATTTTCCGCAAATGCTTTTAACGGAAAAGTTTTTCCGTTAAAAGCATTTGCGGAAAAGAGCGTCTAGATTGGCACGGACGCTTTTCCGCAAAAGCACTTTTTGCGGAAAAGCGTCTGTGCCAATCTAGACGCAGTTTTGCGCAAGAAAGCCCCGATCGCCATTTTTGCGATCGGGGCTAATTTGCGCAAAACAATACCACGTTGTCTACACTGGCCCTCTTGCGCAAAAGCATTTGCGCAAGAGGGCTTTTGCCCAAACGGGAGCAGCATAGTATTTCCACGAGAACACTGACAATCTTACATGAGATCATCAGTGTTCTTGCGTGAATTCAAGCGGCCAGTGTAGACAGCTGGCAAGTTTTTCCGCAAAAGCAGTTGCTTTTGCAGAAAAACTTGCCAGTCTAGACGCAGTCTTTCTGTTGTTAGGACCTGTGTCTAGGGACTGATCACCAGCAAAGATAAACAAGTTTTTTGATGCACAAGAATTGTTTATCTAGTTGACTATTTACATATAAATTAAATATTGTATTGTTCACAGTGGACAGATCAAAGGCTTATACAAGTGTATTTAGGGGCAAAGAAGACACTCCGTCATCCTTATTATGATGTGAATTGACTGCAGATTTTACTTCATGAAAGAGAGATTTCAAGGAGGATTTGTTGAAAACGCTGGTAAGAATGTAGGGTGAAAAGCCTCTTTAGACAAGAGGAAAACTTAGTTTAGTCTCTAGAAAGCATGATGTGATTTTGTTTTGTTTGTAATCATTTGTTTCTAATATTCTTTCTGTTGTTGAATCTCTGTTCTTTGATAAAAAATATATTTTTGATAATAAACATGTCTTAAGTGCTGTGATGTTAAGCAAAGTTATGGCCCTGAGTTGAATATTAGAAGCTGACATGCACTGTTTCTTTGGGAAAAGCAGGCCAGGCATTTCTGTGAGTGATCAGTGGATAGGTGGCTAGACAATGCGTGGAATGCTCTTGGAGGCCTTGAAGGTTGGCATTAATCTATTGCTACCTGTCTGAGAAACTGAGGCCTGAAAGACAGTGCTTGTATTGGCAGCAGCTGATGGATTCAGGGAGCGGTTCCACAGCAAAGACAGATAAGAATTCCTCATACTAAGGGCAAATGAGGGTGAGGTAACTCACAACCTCTCTGGCACAGCTGAATACAGCCTCTTTGTCTGTTACCCCTTACATAAATGAGTCGATGCTGCCCAGCTTCTCTAGGTCCCCAGGACGATGCTGACCACTCACACTTTTCAGTAACTTAAGCATACCTATCTAAATAGCATGCCTATCCATCATGAATGGGCGGGGTTCTACCCTTTTCTCGACATCCCAGCAATTCAGTTAACTAAATTGCCTGTAAGAGTTAAACCCAGAGACAGTGAGTACTTGAGAGTCTCCAGAAACTGTGGACAGGGGAGCCAGGAGAGCCAGTGAAAACAGTGTTAGTTTTGAATTGAAGTAGGACCTTCCCTGCTGCAGTCTTTGTGTGATCTGAGCTGAGGGAGATGAGTTAAGCTAGGAACAAGGCATGGAATTTCCAGTGATATCTATGCCTTGGGGAAAGACTAAACTTTGGAACAACAGAGGTGTGTATAGAACAGGGTAGGGATGTTAAATTTTGATTAATCGGCTAATTGAGGAGTCAAATGGAATTTCCATCAGCTACTCGATTAGTCGATAAGGAGGGTGCTCACTATCCTGCTGCGCCTCTGCCTTTGAAATGTACAAGAACCATCCTCTTCAAAGGAAGAGGCAAAACAGTCCCCGCTTGCATGGGTCTCTACTGCTGTGCCTCTCTTTTTAAAATGTACAGGAGGGCTTATCGGGTAGTCGACTATTCGCTTATATCCCTAGACCGGGGACTGTTTAGTCAGATATGTTCAGGTTATTTTATTTATTTTGGAGTTTGTTGAACTCTTCTGTTCTGAGCCCATTTCTCCCTGTTGACTTTTAAAGGAAATCCCAGGAAAGCAATTCTCTGTTTTTAATTTGCTTTTTTTCAGTTTCTCTGTAACACCAAATATGCTTTACCAAGTATGTCGTCTTCATTTTGTTAATAAAATAACCTTTTAAGACTATAATCTGAATCCTGTGTCTTAGAAGGCATTTGGTTTGAATGTGCATGTTTGTGAGACTGAAAGGTCAGCTATTAAGAAATTAGTTTTTCAGGCTCTCTCCAGTGGGAGAGTTAAAGAGCTTGAGAGAATACCCCACAGGAAAAAATTCCCAAATACTTCTTCCTGGGTTCTCAAAGGGATTTTTGTATTTGGGTAGTGGCAGCATACCATCCAAGGTCAGGGAATCTGTGACCGTGGGGAGTTTTTAACCAGAAGCATTTAGTGGCAGGGTATTTTTAAAGTCTTTTGTGCAGCCTCTCCTTCTGCACTCAATGTGCCAGAGAGGGACCAGCCTGAGAGCCATGGATATTTTTAGTGCAAGTCATGGTCAGATCCCAGGCAATAAACAGAAGCCTGGGATCTTAATGGAAGCCTGTGACATGTTCCTGACTTTCACAAAAATGACCCTGACAAAATGGGGAGATGAGATCAGCACCCACTGCTGCTGGGGATCTCAGATCCTCTGCTGCTGTGGGGAGTGGGAGCTCCAGAGGCCCCTGCCCATGGGGGCTGAGCTGCTCCAGGGTCTCCTCCCCTCCCGTGGCAGCTGGGCATTCAGAGGGTTGCCTGCTGTCAGCTATGGGAGGATCCCCTGCTGCCCACCATGGCTGTACAGTTACAGAAGTTCCCCCATAAGTTATACTCCCTGGAGCTAAGCAGCTTCAAGGTTTCCTCACCTGCTCAGGGGCTGAGAGCTGCAGTCCTAGGAAAAGCGACGAGGAGGTCACTGGTACATTCTCCTGCACATCCACCAACGTAATATATGCCATCATGTGCCAACAATGCCCCACTGCTATATACATCGGCCAAACAGGACAGTCCCTATGTAAAAGAATCAATGGACACAAATCTGATATTAGGAATGGCAACATACAAAAACCTGTAGGGGAACACTTCAATCTTCCTGGACACACAATTGCAGATCTAAAAGTAGCCATCCTGCAGCAAAAAAACTTCAGGACCAGACTTCAAAGAGAAACTGCTGAGCTACAGTTCATCTTTAAGTTTGACACAATCAACTCTGGATTAAACAAAGACTGTGAATGGCTTGCTAACTACAAAAGCAGCTTCTGTTCTCTTGGAATTCACACCTCCAGATCAGCTGCTAGAAGTGGGCCTCATCCTCCTTGATTGGATCCACCTGGTCATCTCCAGCCTGATCCTGGCCTGCATATTTATTCCTGCCTCTGGAAATTTCCACTACATGCATCTGACGAAGTGGGTCTTTGCCCACGAAAGCTTATGCTCCTACACTTCAGTTAGTCTATAAGGTGCCACAGGACTCCTCGTCGCTTTTGCAGATTCAGACTAACACGGCTACCCCTCTGATACTTGAGTCCTAGGAAAGAATATGTCACAGAGGTCAATGGAAGTAATGGATTCTGTAACTTCCATAACCTTGACATAATCATAATAATAATCATTACTTCTAATACAACTCCAACCATGTGGAAACTCTGGGTTAACAGTTTAACTATTTAGGGACACATAATAGTGAAAAGCAAACAGTCATATAGCCTTTGTAAGAATTCCTGCCTTGGCTTCCCTATCACTCTGGAGGTAGTCTGGGTTTTTGGCACAGGAGTCTTCTCTACAGCACATGGCTTCTCTTTGAAATCATGGAGTCTCTTTCCTTCCTTTAGGTCCGCTAGTTTTTGTCTTCCTTGGTCCCTTAATTAAACGGGACCCTCCCTCCTCCATCCCAGCTAAATCTTTTACTTTCTCCTGTCCTAAGCTTTGTCTTCTTTATTCTGAATTAATCACATTAGATTGTCCCACCCCGACCACCAGCTTCCTTTGTTCTATGTGTCTCCAAACCCCAACTTCTGCAGAAAATTTGGTGCAAATTGACTTCTTCCTACTTTCTGCTCTGTCTGGACCAGATCTGTTAATTGCTTAATAGCCCTTAATGGCTGACTGTCTTATTCGAAGAAAAACTTGCAGACTCCATTTCCTCCTTTTCTCCGCCCCTTGGAGAAAGCTATGTCATATTTTATTTTACATTATATGTAAATATCAGAATGTGAAAAATCTTGTTGTTTAGAAGCACAGGAAAGGGTGTCTGGAATGGACAAGTGAAATTAAATGGGAATTTTTGTAATATTTTTATTAAGACTATGTGTGCCTCGGTTTCCCTATATGTTGTTTTGCTACCATGTGGGGGAAAGAAGATTAACTCTGCTTTCACAACAGACCAAAAATATAGGGGTGTAAGTGTTACCAACCTGTCTGAGCAGACTGAATAAGGCATTAAACGGACTAGCCCATGCAGCTAGCACTCAATAAGCCAGAGAGAGAATCGTTTCCCCACCTCTCAGCACTTATGAATTCAGTCTCTGCCTGGAGAGCAAAGGACTAGGAGGTGACCAAGAAGGAATAATAATTGATTTCTGAAAGAGGTTGGCTGCTCTCCATAGAAAGTAACTGAAGAGCCAGAGAGAGAGAGAGAGAGAACACAAAATGAAATCCACTACAAGTTGGCTTGTGAATTGCTCTGCCTTGACCAGAATTAACTATCCTTTAATATTTATCTCTTTATGCTAACATAATGACTTCCAGTGCTTTGTTCCAGTTGACTAATAAGTCTTACTCTATTTGAAAAATTGCTTGGGTGTCCCTACAAATACTGAAGTGCATTGGTAGAGCCTTGCATCTTCAGATATCCACTTTATATCTGTGGCTATCTGCATTCACAGATGTGGATGCAGATATCTGTGGCTCATTTTAGGAGATACAAATGCGGATACAAATTTTGGATGTAGAATCATGTAAGTTTGCAGCTATCTGCGTTGTATATGTGGATGTGGATATTCACGGATCATTTTTTCAGATGCGGATATCAATTTCATATTCACGTAGGGCTCTATTTGTTAGTTCCTGAATAGTGTAAAATACTCTACCAGGAGTCTCTTTTTCAGCAGTTCTCAGACTGTGGATTGGGACCCCAAAATCTGTCGCATCTAGGGATTTGAAAGTGTAGTCATGTAAATGGTTAACCAATGAGCCTAGGCTCCTGGACGGGAAACCAGCTTAAAAGCTGGCTCCCGGTGTGAACCAGCTCCCAGGAAGATGCCTGATACAGAGTCAGCAGCACTGGGTGGTAGGTGGGGAGCTGGTATGCCGAGGGACAAAGGCAGCAGCGGGAGGGGGGTGGGCCGGGGCAGGTGGAGGGATGAGAGCTGGTATGGGAAGCTAGCTCCCTGCACTCACTGACTCCCAGAGAGCCGCCTGCTGCCTATGCTGCTGCCTCTGATACAGAGGCAGCAATGTGGGGCAGCAGACAGGAATTGGTATGCAGAGGGAGCCAGCTTAAAAGATGGAGTCACTTCTCATTCCATCTGAAGATGGCTGTTCGTTCCAGGTTACTGTTTCTATGTAATGTGTCCTGCCCAAGAGACAACCCAGCTGGGAAGACAGTAGTGGCCTTCCCTATGTGCTTCCGACCTGAGCCCAGCTGCCAGGGACAGGAGCTGAATATCCAGGGGGTGGGAGGGCTCAGCAGAAGAACGACAGAGCCCATCCCCTCCGTATCCCAGCAGACCAGGTAGGAATTTGGGCTGTTTAATCCTGCATTCCTCCTTACACATCATTTACTGTGTGGCAGCTCCTGGAGCCAGTGGGCTGCAAAATGCAGTGCAGATAGAGATTCAGTAAACAGTTGGGAGCTGCAGGGAAGGATTGCTGAGTGTAAGGGAGGTGTACCTAGGGAGGCATGACCCAAGTTGCTTGGGGGAGGCCAATCTTTAAATTGTGGCCTCTGCCCGCCCGGCTGTCAGCATGTAGTAGCTGTATCTGCCACTCTCTGAAGCATCTGGTTGTAGTCACAGTCATACAGGGAATTGGACTAGATCCGTGGTGTCCAGCATGCTAGCCATTAGCCACATGTGGCAATTTGGCTGGTTGAGCATGGATAGTTCACTATATTAGTAGCCATCACTGCTTCAGAACTGGTTGGACACCACGGGACTCAAACTTTGTGATACCACAACCCCCCTCTAAGTTGCTCACAACCCCCCAGTAAGTTGCTCGTGACCTCTCCCCCTCCTCCCCCCCGGAGGGTCGGGACCCACAGTTTGAGAAACGTGGCTATAAGTCAATTGTTGTATTATCTATCAGCTTGAAGGGAGATCGGAAACAACATATTCTGAAGAAATACCACACTGACAATGAATACTCAATAGCTAAGTTGTATTCTGTATGATCAGATCTAGGCTTCAAGAAAGGTGCAAGACGTCCACAATATTAGTTAGGCACTAAAAGTTCTACTTTCAATTAAAATAGTATTGATAATATATTAACATTTAACTTGCGGTCTTAGATGGGAAGCAATAGACTTTTTTGTTAACATGAGGACAAAATGAAACATAAGACCAGAAATTAGAGCCTGATGCACTGAAAATAAGAATAAAAATAACTCAGCCATGATTTTTTAGTCCCAGCAGAATGCACAGAAATGTCTTTAAAGAACCACAACAGTGCCTACATTTCAATTCATTTGAGAGAATGGGCCTATACTCTGAAAACAGAAACAAGAATACTTTCTTGTCAAGCAATTACGTTTTAAGTGGCCAGAATTGTTTTCTGCCAGTTAGGTAAGAATATAAAAATACCTTTAGAATACTCTAAAAACATTCTAATAAATTATAGTATATATTGTTCACTGACTTTTTCTGTCAATTTTTTGGTTTATATAACAATAAAGGGGCGGAAGATGTGTGATAGATAAATCGTTACTTGCCAAGGTCTATGCTTTGCGCTGTGCTGAATGCTGTCTGAGAACTTAGCAAATATAATAATAATAATAATGTTTGAGTATTTTAATTAGATGTTGTAGCATATGTTAAATGCTTTCTGATTTTTTCAAGCCTTAATGAGAACACTGGACCAAAGCTCATTTTATTGCCTAGTAATTTTGTGGTACACGTAAAACTATGAGAAATTTAGAAAAGCAACTCAAATCAAAATGGACTTATGTTTACATTAAAATTAATTTGCTTGGGTACACACACTTACAGTAGGTATGTGTGGATTTATTGTACTTCTACTGTGAAACAAAGTACATTCAATCATTTTCCTAACTTACATCAGTGTTGAAAGTTTAGTATTTCCAATGTTTACATTCATTTTCTTCAAATCTTGATTCTATAGCTGTTAGTTTTACTTAATAGGAAAATCAATTAAAAAAAAAGATATTTTCACATTATTTTAATTGAGGCTCTTACAGAAGTGAAGAACCAGCAGTGCCAGGGAGAGCTATTTTAGTTACCTAAGGGTTTGATTATGCTTTTCTTGTTCAAGCATTTCTCCTGCTGATAATGGTATTTTTACCTGAAGAAAGGGCACAGTATAAAGCATAAAAATCTATTCTAGTTAATATAAATTAATTTAAAACATTTTCAAGTTATTTTATTGATATTGTGAAGCCACTACTGCTTGTTGCCTTCATTAGAGGGGGTCTGATTTTGAAGAGCATAATTGTTAACTACGCCATTCAAAAATCTTCTGCCTGTTGTGGTAATATGTGTATTTCTCAACATTTAGCTCTGTCATTGTTACAAATGACTGAAATGTGGAATGCAGTGTAGCCATGTTGGTCCCAGGATGCTAGACAAGGTGGGTGAAGTAATTCATTTTACTGGATCATTTATGGAAGACCAGTATTTTGTTTCATGTCATATCATACTAGAGAGTTTTTTTAAATTAAAATTAGAGATTTTTAAAAAATATTAAGCTAGTTTAAAAGGATATTTCATCTCTATGTATTAAAAATAAACATTTTTTCTAAATAATCCCCGCAAGAGAACAAATTATCCCTTTAAGCATGAAATTTAATTATTATAATCTTAGCTCTGCTCCAACCCTCTCTTAAAGTTAGGCACAATATTTGGTCAGTGACCTGTTTTGGGACCGGCTCTCTTCAATATCTTCATCAACGATTTAGATATTGGCATAGAAAGTACACTTATTAAGTTTGCAGATGATACCAAGATGGGAGGGGTTGTGACTGCTCTGGAGGATAAGGTCATAATTCAAAATGATCTGGATAAATTGGAGAAATGGTCTGAGATAAACAGGATGAAGTTTAATAAAGACAAATGTAAAGTGCTCCACTTAGGAAGGAACAATCAGTTTCACACATACAGAATGGGAAGCGTCTGTCTAGGAAGGAGAACGGCAGAAAGGGATCTAGGGGTTATAGTGGACCACAAGTTGAATATGAGTCAACAGAGTGATGCTGTTGCAAAAAAAGCAAACGTGATTCTGGGATGCATTAACAGGTGTGTTGTGAGCAAGACACGAGAAGTCATTCTTCTGCTCTACTCTGGGCTGGTTAGGCCTCAGTTGGAGTATTGTGTCCAGTTCTGGGCACTGCATTTCAAAAAAGATGTGGAGAAATTGGAGAGGGTCCAGAGAAAAGCAAGAATGATTAAAGGTCTAGAGAACATGACCTATGAAGGAAGGCTGAAAGAATTGGGTTTGTTTAGTTTAGAAAAGAGAAGACTAAAGGGGGACATGATAGCTGTTTTCAGGTATCTAAAAGGGTGTCATAAAGAGGAGGGAGAAAACTTGTTCATCTTGGCCTCTGAGGATAGAACAAGAAGCAATGGGCTTAAACTGCAGCAAGGGAGGTTTAGGTTGGACATTAGGAAATAGTTCCTATCAGGGTTGTCAAACACTGGAATAAATTGCCCAGGGAGGTTATGGAATCCCCATCTCTAGAGATATTTAAGAGTAGGTTAGATAAATCAGGGATGGTCTAGACAGTATTCGGTCCTGCCATGGGGACCTCTCGAGGTCCCTTCCAGTCCTAGTATTCTATGATTCTATGACATAAGAACGGCCGTACTGGGTCAGACCAAAGGTCCATCTAGCCCAGTATCCTGTCTACCGACAATGGCCAGCACCTGGTGCCCCAGAGAGGGTGGACCGAAGACAATGATCAAGCAATTTGTCTCCTGCCATCCTCTCCAGCCTCTGACAAACAGAGGCCAAGGACACCATTTTATCCCCTGGCTAAATAGCCTTTTATGGACCTAACCTCCATGAAATTATCTAGCTTCTCTTTAAACTCTATTATAGTCCTAGCCTTCACAGACTCCTCTGGCAAGGAGTTCCACAGGTTGACTACACGCTGTGTGAAGAAGAACTTTCTTTTATTAGTTTTAAACCTGCTCCCCATTAATTTCATTTGGTGTCCTCTAGTTCTTCTATTTAGGGAACTAATAAATAACTTTTCTTTATCGGCCTCTCTCCACACCACTCATGATTTTATATACCTTTATCATATCCCCCCCTCAGTCTCCTCTTCTTCTAAACTGAAAAGTCCCAGTCGCTTTAACCTCTCCTCATATGGGCAACTAATCATTTTTGTTGCCCTTTTCTGAACCCTTTCCAAGGCCAAAATAGCTTTTTTGAGGTGAGGAGAGACCACATCTGTACACAGTATTCAAGATGTGGGCGTACCATAGTTTTATACAGGGGCAGTAAGATATTCTGGGTCTTATTTTCTATCCCTTTCCCAATAATTCCTAGCATCCTATTTGCCTTTTTGACCACTGCTGCACACTGTGTGGAAGTTTTCAGAGAACTGTCCACGATAACTCCAAGATCTCTTTCCTGATTTGTTGTAACCAAATTAGCCCCCATCATAATGTATGTATAGTTGGGGTTATTTTTCCCGATGTGCATTACTTTACACTTATCCACATTAAATTTCATTTGCCATTTTGTTGCCCAATCACTCAATTTGGTGAGATCTTCTTGGAGTCCCTCACAGTCTGCTTCTGTCTTGACTATCCTAAACAGTTTGGTATCATCTGCAAACTTTACTACCTCACTGCTTACCCCTTTCTCCACATCATTTATGCATAAGTTGAAAAGGATTGGTCCCAGGACTGACCCTTGGGGGACACCACTAGTTACCCCTCTCCATTCTGAAAATTTACCATTTATTCCTACCCTTTGTTTCCTGTCTTTTAACCAGTTCTCAATCCAAGAAAGGACCTTCCCTCTTATCCCATGGCCATGTATTTTACACAAGAGCCTTTGGTGAGGGACCTTGTCAAAGGCTTTCTGAAAATCCAAGTATACTATATCTACTGGAACCCCCTTGTCCGCATGTTTGTTAACCCCTTCAAAGAACTCTAACAGATTAGTAAGAGAGGATTTCCCTTTACAGAAACCATGTTGACTTTTGTCCAACAAATTATGTTCTTCTACATGCTTCACAATTTTATTCTTTACTATTGTTTCAACTAATTTGCCCGGTACTGAAGTTAGACTTACCGGTCTGTAATTGCCAGGATCGCCTCTAGAGCCCTTTTTAAATATTGGTGTCACGTTGGCTACCTTCCAGTCATTAGGTACGGAAGCCGATTTAAAGGATAGGTTACAAACCACAGATAATAGCTCAGCAATTTCCCATTTGAGTTCTTTTAGAACCCTTGGATGAATGCCATCCGTCCCTGAGATTTGTTAACATTAAGCTTTTCTATTTGTTCCAAAACCTCCTCTAATGACACTTCAATCCAGGACAGTTCCTCAGATTCATCACCTACAAAGGACGGTGATGATTCGGGAATCTCCCCAACGTCCTCAGCCGTGAAGACTGAAGCAAAGAAATCATTTAGTTTCTCCGCAATGGCTTTATCGTCCTTGATTGCTCTTTTTATAGCTCGATTATCTAGGGGACCCACAGGTTTTTTAGCAGGCATCCTGCTTCTAATGTACTTAAACATTTTGTTATTTCTTTTTGAGTTTTTGGCTAGCTGTTCCTCAAAATTTTTTTTTTTTTTTGCTTTTCTTATTACATGTTTACACTTGATTTGACAGTGTTTATGTTCCTTTCTATTTATCTCACTAGGATTGGACTTCCACTTCTTATAAGATGCCTTTTTGTCCCTCACTGCTTCTTTTACATGGTCTTTCTTTCTCTTGCTATGTTTTTTAATTTGGGGTATACATTTAAGTTGGGCCTCTATTATGGTGTCTTTAAAAAGTTTCCATGCAGCTTTCAGGGATTTGGCACTAGCCACTGTGCCTTTTAATTTCTGTTTAACTAACCTCCTTATTTTTGTGTAATTCCCCTTTCTGAAATTAAATGCCAGGGTGCTGGACTGCTGAGGTGTTCTTCCCACCACAGGAATGTTAAATGTTATTATATTATGGTCACTATTCCCAAGCGGTCCTGTAAAGGTTATATCCTGGACCTGATCCTGCGCTCCACTCAGGACTAAATCGAGAATTGCCCCTCCCCTTGTGGGTTCCTGCACCAGCTGCTCCAAGAAGCAGTCATTTAAGCCATTGAGAAATTTTACCTCCGCTTCTCTTCCTGAGGTGACATGTATCCAGTCAATATGGGGGTAATTAAAATCCCCCATTATTATAGAGTTCTTTATTTTGGTAGCCTCTCTAATCTCCCTTAGCATTTCAATGTCAGTATCGCTGTCCTGGTCAGGTGGTCGGTAATATATCCCTACTGCTAATTTCTTATTATTGGAGCATGGAATTTCTATCCATAGCGATTCTATTGAACATGTTGATTCATTTAATATTTTTATTTCATTTGATTCTACATTATCTTTCACATACAGTGCCACTCCGCCACCCACCCGGCCTGCTCTATCCTTTCGATATATTTTATATCCCGGTATGATTGTGTCCCACAGATTTTCCTCATTCCACCAGGTTTCAGTGATGCCTATTATGTCAATCTCCTCATTTCATACGAGGTACTCTAGTTCACCCATCTTATTAGTCAGACTCCTAGCATTTGTGTACAAGCACTTTAAAAATTTGCCAGTGCTTATTTGTCTGCCCTTCACTGATACATTGGATTCCTTTGTATGCGGTTGTTTGTCTGCTCTGGCCCATGGTTTGCCCTCTCCCCTCCTCTCTTTCTGACTACAGCTTAGAGAATCTCTATCAATGGATTCTCCTCTAAGAGAAGTCTCCTTCCGATTTACGTGCATCTCCGCACCAATCGGCTTTCTCCCATCTCTTAGTTTAAAAACTGCTCTACGGCCTTTTTAATGTTTAGTGCCAGCAGTCTGGTTCCACCCTGGTTTAGGTGGAGCCCATCCTTCCTGTATAGGCTCCCCCTCTCCCAAAAGTGTCCCCAGTTCCTAATAAATCTAAACCCCTCTTCCCTACACCATCGTCTCATCCATGCATTGAGACTCTGAAGCTCCGCTGCCTACCTGGCCCTGCACGTGGAACTGGAAGCGTTTCCGAGAATGCCACCATAGAGGTCCTAGATTTCAGTCTCTTTCCTAGCAGCCTAAATTTGGCCTCTAGGACATCTCTCCTACCCTTCCCTATGTCATTAGTACCTACATGTACCACGACCACCGGCTCCTCCCCAGCACTACACATAAGTCTGTCTAGATGCCTCGAGAGATCCGCAACCTTCGCACCAGACAGGCAAGTGACCATATGGTTCTCCCAGTCATCACAAACCCAACTATCTATGTTTCTAACGATCGAATCACCCACTACTAACACCTGCCTCTTCCTAACTGGCATTCCCTCCCCCTCAGAGGTATCCTCAGTGCGAGAGGATACCGCAACATCCTCTGGGAGGAGGGTCCCAACTACGGGATGGTTTCCCTCTGCTCCCATTGAATGCTCTGTTCCCTTGAGACTTTCATCCTCCTTAAGAGCACTGGGGCTCTCAGACTGGAGGTGGGACGGTACTACAGTGTCCCGGAAAGTCTCATCAACATAGCTCTCTACCTCCTTAGCTCCTCCAGTTCAACCACCCTGGCCTCCAAAGCCCAAACTCAATCTCTGAGGGTCAGGAGCTCCTTGCAACGGGTGTACACACATGCCACCCGCCCACAGGGCAGGTAATCATACATGTTACACTCAACACAATAAACAGGATAGCCCCCACTCTGCTGCTGGGCTTCTGTCTGCATTTTTCTAATGAATAAGTTTGTCTAAACTGGGATTTTTTTTAAACCTCTGGAATATAGATTATTCTAATAGTTATGTTTTAAAGAAGGTCAGAAGTCACTAGTGCTCTCTACCCCCTCTAAACTCCCTCTCCAAGCTCTCCTGTTA
Source organism: Pelodiscus sinensis (assembly GCF_052426305.1). Lineage (NCBI taxonomy): Eukaryota > Metazoa > Chordata > Testudines > Trionychidae > Pelodiscus > Pelodiscus sinensis. The sequence goes on along the minus strand of NC_143054.1, from coordinate 178,742,251 downwards.
GCTGTTCCTGGTCACTGACTCACAGGCTTATGAAGCTCTACTAGCCCCTCCCCCTGACTGAGGCTCAGCCAATTAACAGAGGCTTCTAGATTTCAAACCTTTTAGAAGCTCCTTCAAACAAACAAACCAAACAAACAAACCAAACAGACAAACACAAGCTCAGCACACTGCAAATAACTCCCACACACACAAACACACACTCCAGACAGCCACTTACCACAAGGGTCCGGTTTTTACTCCTCTTTTACCTGGAGAACTCCCTCTCCAAACTCTCCTATTAGCTGTTCCTGTTCGCGCTCCTTCTCATGCAGTGAATTCTGGAAGTTGCGTATACTCTGAAGGAAGGATTGGGACTAAGCACTGTATTGGCAGATTAAATTTAATTTGCACATATATATAGGTAAATATTAAACAAAAAATAAACATATACCAGTGGGCTCTGAAGACTTCGTATCCTCTATGAAAGTGTCTTTTAATTATAATAATTTACTTCAATTATAATTATAATAATCTAAAATCTATTCCCAGTGTTAAGCAGCAATTTGAGCGGAGTAACACGCCGGTGAGATCATGCTAATGAAGCGCGGGATATTGAAATCCCCGCTTCATTAGCAATTTAGTTTGAACTAGGGAGCAAGTGTAGACATATCCCCACTTTTTATTATATTGTTTTAGCACATCTAGCATTAGTAATGTTTGATTTATTACCTTAATTATCTTGTACATTTAACAAATCTTTTAAAACACATGTTCCCTGGTTATGATGTGGACAAATAAACACAAAGACTAAACCATCAAATTTCTTTTGATGGTTGACCTATTGGAGATATAAATCCAGGTTTAAAGTAGTGCAATGCTAGTATATTCACTGACTTGCATCCTATATCCCTTTATAAACATTATCATAAAGCAGTATAATAGTTACAGCCTTTAGTGGCAGCATTATTTGAAGATGTTATATAGCAGATTGTGTTAGATGATAAACATTATGGGTATGTTGACTGCATTAGCTTTGACAATAAAGAAGCCTTGCCAATGTTAAAAACAATGTAGAAAGCTGGTTAATATTATACCAACAATATTCTATTGCAACATCCCTGATTCAGGGAGCTTGGGAACAGAGAACAGGAGTTTGAGAGGAAGAGGAGATCCTCCCACTGAACAAACAAGGTGTGAGTACTAACTTTGGAGTAAATTTGCTTGACTGTTTGCATTTTCTTCTGTTTCAGATAATTTCAGTTATTTTAGTTACATTTATCAGTTGGGTTTGTGTGTCTGGGAGTGTTTGAGCCTTTGTTCTCTTGATCGGTCTTAATCAGCTTGTGATCACCCTCCTCCTGTGTGCTTAACAGAGGGGTAGGGCTGACCTAAGAGAGAAGGTCTTAAAAGCCAGAAGCTAAGCCACCAGGGGAACACTAACAGGGGAGTTTGAGAGGCAGTTTGTAAGACAGAGTCCATAACAGGGAGTCGTAGTACAACCTGTATTGTTAGGAAGAGTTAACACTGCTCCTGTCTCCTCTGCCTGTGCCTGTAGCCAAACAGACATGACCTGACCATGGATGCCTCTATCCAGATCCTGGTGTGATTTTGCAGAAACCGTGGCTCGCATTTCCCACATACCGAAATCCAACCTGGAGAGAGAATCCAATGTGAAAGGTGCCTGCTGGTGGAATCTCTCAGGAAGCAGGTGGGAGAGCTACATGGGGCAGAGGTTAGGCCAAGGAGCATTTATGCCCATGAGGAATTCCTTGAGAGTATTCCTGTGGGGACATCTAAGGCTGAGGAAACTATCCAGCTTCAGAGAATTGTTTGTATGCTACTGGTGGAGGAGATAATTGTCTCGGGGCATGTCTAGACTACCCTTGGCTTCTGAAAGAAGACATTCAAATTTGGTGTGAATTTGCTTATCTTCTTCTGATCCCTTTTTCAGAAGAGGTTTTTTTTGGGGGGGAGTAGTCTAAACGGGGGTTTTCACGCAACCCCCCCTTTTTCGAAAGAAACCTGTAAATCTCTTTTTTTAAGGAGTAAGGGTTCTTTTGAAAAAGGGAGGGTTTTGCACAAAAAAACCCATCTACACTGCTGCTTTTTTAAAATTGTTTTTTATAAACCTCTTCCAAAAAAGGGATCGGAAGAAGATATGCACATTTGTGCTGAATTTACATATCTTCTTTCGGAAGCTGAGGGTAGTCTAGACGTGCCCTCAGTGAGAACATTGACAGCTGGTTACTTCTGGCCACAGGCAGTGCTCCATCCCTACATCCCACCCACCATGGTTCTGTAGAACCATTATGCTGCCCTGAATACAAGAGATAAGGAATCACCCTTTCTGAAGGAGGAGGAGAAGAAGCTATGTACCTATGTAAGGCTGGGAGGCTATGTAAGGCTGGGAGGTTTCTAACCACCACTATGACAAGGAAATGTATGGCGGGGATGGTTGGAGGCTCTTCTGAGGGGGATGGATCCACCCATCTGTCGCCCTGACATGACATCCTTGGAGGTATTCTGCCTACCAGGGACCCATATCCGAGACGTTACGAAGGGATTGTTGAGGATCATCCAGCCCTCTGACAACTATCCATGCTACTCATCCAGTGGTCACTAATGATATTTCAAGGTGTGACCTTGAACAGATTGAAAGTGACTCCCAGGGCTCTGGAAGTATGAGGGAGGGAGTTTGGTGTGCAGGTGGTATTCTCTTCTATCCTTCTGGGCAAAGATAGGGGTCCAGGCAGAGATAGATGCATCCTGGAGGGGATGCCTGGCTGTGAAGATGATGTCCACAGGAGGGCTTAGGCTTCTTTGACCATGGGATGCTGTTCCAGGAAGAAGGACTGATAAGCAGAGGTGGGGTAAACCTATTGAGGAAGGGGAAGAGCGCATTTGGATACATACTAGCTAACCTAATAAGGAGAGCTTTAAACTAGGTTCAACAGGGGCAGATGACCAAAACTCACAGGTAAGTGAAAAAGACCTACAAGATGGGTCAGGAATGGGGGGAGCATGGGCTATAATAGTAGGGATCAAGGAGAAACAAGGCAGAATCGGGGGGTAAAATCAAATGCAGATAACTCCACTTGGGGAGGAACAATCAGTATCATGCATATTTAAAGGGAAATGACTATCTAGGAAGGAGTACTGCAGAAAAGGATCTGGGGTTCATAGTGGAACATAAACTAAATATAAGTCAACAGCAGTGTTCCCTCTAAGCTGTGCACAGCTTCACAGGTGATTAATCAATTGCCCCCAGTCAGTCAGCTCCATGCACAGAGCCTAGAGCCTCTGCCTGGGTGGGCTGATGAATCACCTGTGAAGCTGTGTGGCTGCCCAGCTTAGAGGGAACACTGGTCAACAGTGTGACAATGTGGCAAAAAACACCTCCCGCTTCCCATTATCTCCCCAGGTAAGCATTATGTATTGTGTGTCACAATATAAGTCTATTAGCATACTAAGTCAAATGCTAATGAAGAACTTGTATGTACTTCAAAACAAAATTAACAGGAAGAGGTAAACTGTAAACGGTAAGATAAACAGGAAGATCAAAGATCTAGTGTATATGGGAGTGCAGAGAGATGCCCTGGCAATCCTTCAGGCTGGGAAGACATGATGCTAGACAAGATATTAGAAAAGAAAGGTCTTAGTTATCCTGGTTGAAAATGCAGGGAAAAGAACTTAGGGGAAGCTATCATGTAGGAGACAGAGAAATGTCTGGTGAGTTAAGTTTAAGTTCTAGAAAGCACATTATGATTTTGTTTTATATATAACCATAAGTTTTCGATATCCTTACTATCATTTGAATCTCTGTTTGTCAATAATAAACTTATTCATTCCTACTATAAATACATCTGAGTACAGTGTGTTAAGTAGAGTGGTAATCCTGATGTAAAACTTGCAAGCTGGAGAGCTGAAGAAGAAATGGTTAAGTTTGTTGGTGTCTAATTGTTTCATTTATTTGTAATATATTTATTAGAACATAAAAATGGATATACTGGGTCAGACCAAAGATCCATCTAGCCCAGTATCCTGTCTTCCAACTATGGCCAATGCCAAATGCCCCAGAGGGAGTGAACAGAACAGGTAACCATCAAGTGATCCCTCTCCTGTCATCCACTTCCAGCCCCGACTGACAGAGGCTAGGGACACCCTTTCTACCCCATTCTGGCTAGTAAGTATTGATGGACCTAACCTCTATGAATTTATCCAGTTATTTTTTGAACCTTGTTAAAGTCCTGGTCTTCACAGCACCCTCTGACAAGGAGTTCCACAGTTTGACTGTGCGCTGTTTGAAGGAAAACTTCCTTTTGTTTGTTTTAAACTTGCTACCTATTAATTTCATTTGCTGACCCGTCGATCTTATGTTATGGGAACAAGTAAATAACTTTTCCTTATTCGCTTTCTCCATATTGTTGTATCTGGAGTCCTCTATCATATCTTCCCTTAGTCTCCTCTTTTCTAAGATGAAAAGTCCCAGTCTTTTTAATCTCTCTTCATATGGCATCAGTTCCAAACTCCTAATCATTTTTGTTTCCCTTTTCTGAAACTTTTCGAATGCCAATATATCTTTTTTGAGATGAGGCGACCACATCCGTATGTCAAGATGTGGGCATACCATGTATTTATATACAGGCAGTCCCCGAGTTACGCGGATCTGACTTATGTCGGATCCGTACTTACGAACAGGGCTTTTCTCATCCCGCAGGACGCGGGCGGCGGGACCGCCCAGACGCGCCGCGGTCCCGCCGCCCGCATCCCCCGGGGCGAGAAAAGCGGCTCCGCGGCTCCCTGGTCTGCTGGGGGGCCCCCCAGCAGACTAGGGAGACGCGGAGCAAAGCCACGGAGGACACGGGCGGCGGGACCGCCCAGACGCGCTGCGGTCCAGCCGCCCGCGTCCTCCGCGGCTTTGCTCCACGTCTCCCTGGTCTGCTGGGGGGGGGGGGAGCCTGGTCTGCTGGGAGGGGCCCCCGGCTGCCCGTGTCCTCCGGGGCGAGAAAAGCGGCTCCATGTCTCCCTGGTCTGCTGGGGGGGGGGACGGACCCCAGCAGACCAGGGAGACATGGAGCAAAGCCGCGGAGGACGCGGGCGGCGGGACCGCGGCGCGTCTGGGCGGTCCCGCCACCCGCGTCTCCCTGGTCTGCTGGGGGGGGGGGCACAGCTAGTGGGCCCCCCCCCCAGCAGACCAGGCTTTTCTCGCAGATGCCTGTGGTAGAGCAGCTGGGGCGCTGCCGGGTTGGTCCCGCAGCGCCGCTCCTCGGCGCTACTGGACCAACCCGGAAGCACCCCAGCTGCTCTGCCCCAGACGTCCCCAAGTCAGCCGCTGCTGAAACTGACCAGCGGCTGACTACAGGAAGCCAGAGGCAGAGTTGCTCTGCCCCGGGCTTCCTGGAATCATCATTTTGTATGTATAGCTGGGATTCGTTTTTCCAATGTGCATTACATTGCATTTATCAGTATTAAAATTCATGTGCCATTTTGTTGCCCAATCACCTCGTTTTGAGAGATCCTTTTGAAGCTCTTCACATTCTGCTTTGGTCTTAACTATCTTGAGCAGCTTTAATCCTTTAAAAATAGCACAGCAATATCAAAGCGGTGATCACTATGGACATTGTAAACTAACAGTGTTATAAATATTTTCATTCTGGTAAACTTCAATTAACTTTTTTTCTTTGTTTTTATTTTAGCGACTTGGTTTTCTTTGCAGGTTATTTTGTGGTGGATCATTAGTATCTTGGAAAGTAAACTCCAGGCTAATTCATTAATCTGTCCTCCATGTGAGCTTTGATGTGAAGATCTGACTTTGCATTTTGGTGGAAAGTATGACATTCTTCTTCTGCAGTGCCTACAAAAATTGGCCTACTAATAATGGAAATGTTCTGGGGCAATCAAGTATATTTTATATATATATTTATTTAATAACTTCTAAACACAGACATACATATACAACATACTGATATGAAAACATTTCATACTTGTTGATATTTCTTTCTTCTCCCACCATTTCTTGTCTTAGATAGTTCTGTTGCATAAAGCTGACTGCTGCTTCTCATAGGTTTGGTCACTATCTAGCGGATAGTAGGAACTGCCAGAATATAAATTAATTTGATATAGATTTTAAAACTTCTAAATAGTTTTTAGCTCCCTTGCAGACTTTGTAAAGGCCACATTTTTATGTCCTTCATAGCCATCCAGCATTATTAAATTAACTACTTCATGCCAAATGAATTTAAAAGTTCAGTAAATATTAGGGCTTGATCCTTTATTACCTGTCTTCATATCCTTTATTAGTGGGGGCAATCATATTGCAGTCAATGGAATTATTCATTAATAAAGGTTTGGAGGGCAAGCCCTTTGGTTGGAAATTCTTGAGGACGGTGCTTTTGTCTTATTTTTTTCCTTTTAGGACTAAGTATGATAAGGAGCATGATTTAAGAGTAGAGCTGGGAAAATTTTCTTCAGCAAATAGAAAATTTGCAAAAACTACATTTTTCAGGGTTACAAAACTATTTGTTAATTTGGGTTGAATTCAACAAATAGTTTCAGCCCAGGAAAAAACGGATTTTGAAGTCAAAACAATTAATTTCAACTATCTCAAAGAAGGTTTTGTTTTAACTTTGTTTCAAAACGAGCATTTTGTTCTAAAATTTGGTAATTAAAAAAAATAAACACTGAAGGCCTTTGAATGGTGAGAACTGCAGAGCCCACAGCTTGGCCCCATCCCTGTTAGGACACAGGACTGTTGAAGGAAGCAGGTGGGACTCCCAGGATTTCAGCTCAGATATTCAGAGGCACATACCCTGTGCCTGTATGGATAGTACACTTGGGACTTTATTCCCCAAGGTCCTAGCGCCATTCGAAGAACAGGTCCTGAACGCAGCATACAATTTTTATAATATGTTACTCGGATGCCACATTGTCTAATGCATATTCAGTATACGTTTCTCCCTTCTTCATATTTCCTCATCCTATTAATGTTGGGATGCCCTCCTCCTTTAGGTTAGTTGACCAATGATCTTCACTTATGATATGAAAGCAGGGGCTGAACTGCTGCTTGCTATCAGCCAGCTAAAAGGAGAGAGCTGCCTTGGGGCCATTACAAATTGTTTAGTTGTGCAAGATAATTAACTGTTAACTGTGGATATGTAAATACAGCTCATGTCAGGATGGGGAGAGAATATGAGGTGTGGCTATGTAAATCCAATTCAGCCAGGACTGATGGCGGATCAGTGTTGGAATGGAATGTGGTGTACTGTAAATAATTTGGGGCTGTTGTGGGGGTGACAAATCATGCTACCCCTTAATGTGGGAACTGTAAAACATGCCACCAGTGCTTGCAGGAGAGACACCACCATCATTGTAAGAAGTCTCCGAGGAACAAGCCTCTCCCCTTCCAGAGTTGAGTGAACTGAGCTGGGGGAGAAGGGTTAAAGGGCTTGAGTTAGCCTACTTCACACTTGCTAGGTGTGAGCTGTAAGACTGGCTCAACTTGCCCCTTTCCCCCTTTGTTTTAAGGACAGACCTAAAGCAGACTCCATGAGGAGTCTTTTTGCTAGTCCAGTGGAAGCTGGAATGCTTTGCCAGTCCAGGTGGTGGCTAAAGAGTTGAAATCACTAAGAGCTGAAATCACTGGTTTGGCTGAGAGCCAGATCCATTGCAGCCAGCGAGGAGCAGCAATCAGTGGCGTGGAGTGGAGCAGCGGCAGGCGAGGAGTGGCGACCAGCAGCATGGCAGCGGCGGGTGTGGAGCGGCGGCAGGTGACCAGCGGTGCTATGCGGCTGGTAGGAGCAGCGGCAGGCGACCAGCGGAGCGTCCGGTGGCGTGGAACGAGACAGCTGGTGGAGCATGGCGGAGTGACTTGTAAGGTGCCCCCTATCTATACCCCCACCCCCATTTCTACCCAGGTTGGGAGGTGAAACCCTGTGGGTGAACTTTTGGACTCTTGGTGGCACTGACCAGAGACAGAGACTTTTGGGGTGTCGGACTTTGGGACTTCAGGTGATTCTTGGCTGAGGGTGGGGGGCTTAGCTCATGTTTGGGTTATGAACTCTGTTTGTGGTATTTTCCCAAGTTAATGCCGTATGACTTCTCTCTCTGTTTCATTAAATGTTTCTTTCCTACACTCAGACTCTGTGCTTGTGAATGGGGAAGCATTGCCTCTCAGAGGCACCCAGGGGTGCGTGAATTTCCCAGGTTACTGGGTGGGGGCTTGAGCCAGTTCTGTGTGAGATGAACCCCAAGATATTAAACCCGGCCCTGGTTGCTGCCAGGCCTACCCGGCAGAAGGGTTACACATATATATCAGTTTGTGGCCATGGGACTCTTGTGGTCAAACATCTGCAGATATTTCCATCCTAAAATATCCCAAAGCTCATGTTCCTGTGGTTGGCTCACATCATTATGAACAAACTTCCCCCTTAAACACTCTATTCCCAATTCCCCAATACTTATGGATGACCGTTGGGCTGCTTATCTGTGTCAAAGTTCATGGGCCTCAGGGGCGGATATAGGGCAGGGTGAGCGGGGCAGCCGCCCCGGGCCCCGCGCTTCAAGAAGCCCCGCGCATGCGCCGTAGCAAAGGGGGGCCCTGCGAAATTGTGCTGCCGTGGGCCCTGCAAAATGGTCATCTGCCCCTGATGGGCCTGAAGGCTTATGCTAAGTGTGGTAGCCAATGGCTTACACAGAGGTCATCCAGGAGATACTTAACTCAGATAGATGAGTGTTGCTCAACTCTCGGTTTGCAGCTCCTAGGAGGGCTTGGGGCAGGGCTCACAAGAGCAGGGACAAGCAAGGCAACTGCTGAGGGCTCCATAACACAGGAGGGCCTGTGAAGCTAAGTTACATGCTTTAACATTGCCAGCTGGGCTTGGGCTTCAGCCCCAATGCATGGGACTCAGGCTTCAGATAAGGCTCACGGCTGAAAAAAGCTCAAATATCACTGTGAAATTTAAGTATTTATATTCCAATTGATTTATTTTATATGGTAAAAATGAGAAAGTAAACAATTTTTCAATAATAGTGTGGCTGTCACTTTTTTGTATTTTTATATCTGATTTTGTAAGGAAGTAGTTTTTAAGTTAAATGAAACTAGAGGTATACAGGACAAATCATACTCCTGAAAGGGATACAGTAGCTTGGAAAGTTAGAGAACCACTGTAGGATACAGGTTTCTTGTATTACTGATGAATAAAATAAATGATAAAGTTAGCTCTATGGCTACAGGCATGCATGGCCTGATGGAAGAGGGGGAATATTACCTGTAGGAAGGTGCTTATGAGGAAAACGTAGCTTTTTAATTGGTAGGGGATGGCAATGCTTATAGAGTGGAAAATTTCTTATTACTGAAAGGAAAACATGAAGGGCCATAGCAAATGTGTGATTTAACAGTTAAAGTAGCCTTTATAGCTGTTTATGCATGTTTGACATTCTAAGTTGCCATTTTGAACTCCATGTGGTAGGGAGAAACCAAGGTGCAGTGATACAGCCGTCTTTTAATGACTAAACACTGGTAGTTGGGGCTTATCATTTTTGAATTGCTTCTTACAGCAGAAATTCCTCCTGTCACTGTAATAATAAACCGTAAAATTGAGTCATATGCTTACTGGGCTTTGGGGCAGCTTCTGTCCCCACTGGGTTTTCTACAGGCTCAGCAGCAGCTGTTCCTTGGCAGGGGGCGGGGTTGTTCAAACAGCTCTTCTGTATAGGGAATGGGGAGCTGCTGTTGATCCTGATCCACTGCCTGCTCTGGGATGGGTTTCATTAAGAGTCACTTCATGCTCTGAGAGACTGCTGCTGGCTCCCATCAGTCCCCAGGCCAGAATAAGATGCCAAAAGGGCATAATGCCAGCTGAATAGGTTGGTTGGCTCTATGCTAAGCATAGTGCACAGAACCCAGTCAAAGTCATCATAAAATGGGCATATTGTGAGTGAGTTACTCATGGTATGATTCTTGTCACTGATCTTACAGTACTTGCTCTTCAGCTTCTTAATATGTTCCCTGCACTGATCACCAGTCCAGAAAATCTGCAGAGTTGCCAGATTTTTAGTTATTGTCTGGTATGGATGGTCATTCCTGGTGCATTAGTTGAAATACATAGTTTTATGAGAGATTCGTCAACATTTGGCTTTGCTCCTGTGACTGTGAAGCATCTTGTTTTGCAAGAGGTTTAATCGGTTGGAGCTCTGTTGCAAACCAAGGGGCCTCTCTGAAATTGTGTTTGCAGTTCAGTGATCACAAGAGAAGAGGTTAACATTGACCAGTTCACTGGAGGCCGGGGGTAAGGGAAGGGCTAGTTTCTGTTTTCAATAGACTGATTTGCAGATTGTTGGGATAGAGAAGGCTAAGGAAATTGTCCCATGGAATTGTGGGATACTTCTGGCAAACTATTGGGACATGAGTCAAGGAGGGCTATGTCTTCACTGCAGAGCAGTAGGGCTTGAACTGGGGTCCCTGCTTGACTCATGCTTAGACTCTCTAGCACTGGAGAGTCCTGGGGGGGGAAGGACCCCAGGTTCAAGCTCTGGGTTAGCATGATTGTGGTGTAGACACAAGGGAAATTAAATCTGAGTTGAGCTCAAGCATGAGGGTACATTTAAATGTGGTTGTACCCTAAGAGATACTTTTTGAGATAACATTAACTATATTATTGTGAAGACCCATCCAATGACAGCACAGCTCCTATTTTGGTTCAGAAGGAGGTTTCCTTCTTTTGCACTCCCAAGTTCTTTGGAGGTGAGGGGATGCAGCTAACAATATCTGCAACTCTCCAATTCCCTCATACCAAATTGCATACTTGCAGGGAAAACCCAAGAGAAACTTGGTTTCTATATAACAATGAATCCAGTTAGTTCATATGGAGATATATATAGCATTTATATCTAGTACTCTGACATTAACATTTTACCAATAATTGCTTTAAACTTAAACTATACCTCATATTTCATAACTAAAAATCAGAACTATTGCCTTATACTTTTTAGCCAGTAGCTTATTGAAATTCACCTTAAAAGCAGTTAAAAGTTGCTAAGAACAAATATATCTCAGAACAGCATATCTCACAAGACCAAAATCCATTCTGGGTTATATAAATGCATTGCCCGTTTAATGGGTGCTGCACCCTTGTATCTAAGAACAAAGTTTGACTCATCAGCCTTAGACCAGATAAAAGGAGTTTCTACTATTGTTCATCATATTGTCCTTCCTAGGCTCAGCAGCTATAGGGGAATATCCCTTTGCTAGCAAGCCAGGAGTATGCAATCCCTTCATCATGTGGCAGGCATGGTACTGAGAATGATGTTGAAAGGCTGCCAAAGCCTGCCATCCTTTATACTATTATAGCTTAGAGTTTTTCCTGGGTTGACTGAAGGTCAGTCAACTTGAGAAATAAAAAGCTACAGTCCAAAATTAACAGTTTTTCTCTGGCTGACAGCATCTTTCTGGAAATCAGTGGAGGAAAAGAGGATATGGATTATATAGCTCAGACAGATCAACCTGTTCACCAAAATATGATGATTGAAAAGAAGAGGCCTTCAAACATAACAGTAACAAGAAAAAGATTACTCTTGCACTTCTTGTTGATCTGATAAGGATGGGAGTCCTGCCTTTCCCCAGGTAATTTTTTTATTTTGTTTTAACTGTCTTAAATATCAGGCCAGGAGTCATCCATAATGCCAGCTTTTTTACTCCAGTCACAAGGATATTAATAATCCTTATAAACAGTACAGCTCTTCTGTAGCTGTTGATTATATTATAGGTAGGGTGTTTTATGCTTGTGTATTTTGCTTATAGCATCAGGTGTTCCTCTGTATTGATCAGCCTGATGTGGAAGTAACAGCCACACGTTTCTGAGGAAGCGTTGCTCAGAAACCCATGGAAATATTATGCTGGTTCACACTCTTAGTGCATCTAACAGTAACACTCATCATCTATTTATTATTCAAACTTTAAATGTAAAATCCTGAGAACCATCCACAAATATGCTCAACACATTTTATACTTAAAGCATGATGTTTAAGTCTGATGTTTTGTGTTGGTCTTATTAAAACATTTCTTGCTAACTGTGGGCTAAAATATAAAGTCTTTACTCAAACTAAACTCTAGTTGATGTCACCAAGATTTTTTGACTGAGTGAAATTGAGGTTCAGCTTGTCCGGCAGGTTTTTCCTTGGAAAAGAGCAGAGAGACAGGGGAAAAGAATATTCAACAAGAGATATAATTTATCCAGTGATTCAGTTCCCCTTCTCCCATCACAGATCCGTCCAGAATCTGTGGAGGCCAGGGTAATCCACACTGTGGCCTCTATAGCTGTTCTGGTGCCCTATGCTTCCCATTCAGAACAGCTCCAGTGAAGATGAAGTCCCAGCTCCTGGTGGAGAAGGGAGATGTACACGTGAAGGAGAGCTTACATGCAGAGACCCGTAGAGAGATCTGACCTCAAGGAAGGGTTTGGCTCTGAATAGTGGTCCTGTATAACTCAGTAATTCTGCTTGTGAATACAGGAGAAAGGCTCATTTTACTTTTTTAATTTAAATTGTGCAATTCCTTATACTGAAAACTGCTACATGTCTCAGTCTTAGCTGAAATAGTGCAAAGACAGGATATTGAAACACAACACATAATTCCAACATTTTGTGGACTAGAAATCTGTGGTATTAGAAAGCAGAGCTTGATCTAGATAATGCACCTTGTTGTTATGAATGCTTACAAATTATTCTTGGTTAAATTAGTGTCATAGGATGTATTAGTAGCTTTTATTTAACCCCAAAAGAAAGAGAGCTTTTGAGACACCTTTCTATTTACAAATGTGTCATGCAGAGTGAAGCCCAAATAATGTAAAAATCAAAACAAATAATGGGATAAATTCATCCTTTGTTATTCCCTTGGCTTCAATGGATTTAGCCCAATCTCTCTTATTCCTTTGACTTCAATAGCCTTAGCCTAATATCTTTTGATTGTGTGTTATTTTGTGATGGGCTTCTACTAAGAAAGACCAGATCATGATCTGAGCTCTGCCTTACAGTGTGCACTATTACTTTTATTGTCTTTTTAAAAAACATATAATAAGTGTTTTACAAACCTGTTGCCAAGCTTTGTAATCTTGCAGCTGCAGTAAAAATGAAAAATATATCTCTCATTTACATAACATCATTCCTTGCAAAGAATCTCAAAGTTCTTTATTGAAACTGCATACAGTAGAGGAGTCATTTCATTCACTATTGAAATGCAGCTACCATTTATGTGGTTTATGTAGAGCAGTGTTTCTTAAACTTTTTAAGACTGAAGAACACCAAACAATAATTTTTTTTATGGGGAACACCAAGGATATTTTGTTGAGCAAAAATAAATAAATAAATACAAGTCGCCTGCCCCTTTAAGAGTGGCCATTTTGAATTCTGTTCTCTGCGGCACACCTCCGACTGTCTCATGGCACACCGGTGTGCCACAGAATACAGTTTAAGAAACACTGATATAGAGAATGCTGTTGAATAGTTGAAAACAGCATAGGACAGGAAGTGAATATTTAATAGATATTGTAAACTAAAACTGGATTTTCCCAGGATTCTTGAGATGCTACAGCCATTATTTTGCTCAGATAGGTAAAACTACAGGCCTCTTTTCCCTGGGAGGATGAAGTGTGTGGACATGGATATTATTGGCATGTTCTATGTAAGCTAACAGGCAAGTCATACAGGAACTTTACAAGTACCGCGTGACCAGAATTTTTATGCCCTGTCACATAGCTCTCTTTTTCTCTGTTGGCAGTCTTTGTGGCATATATCCTGACCTTTTCTAAATGATTTAGTCTTATAATGCACTAACAAACTGACCAGTCTTGAGAAGGCTGACGGTGTGGTAATATCTGAACTTCACTGAAACAGCCAAGGCACATGACCCTGTTTGTGACTCACTGTCTTATCCAAAAAGATTGGGCTGATCTTTCAGTGTGGCTCTTTGTAATCAGATGTGGAGAAGCATGTGGCAATTGCTGTGTGTTACAGCAACTCCAGACTTGCTATCAGTCAGTCACAAATCACTTTGGAATGGGGAAGTCCACTGTTTGGGCTGTGTTAACACACGTGTGCAGAGCGATTAATCTCATCCTGCTCTGAAAGACCATGAGTCTTTGGAATGGGTGTGAAATAATGGATGGCCTTGCAGCAATGGGTGATGGATGATGCAGGGCTTTAGGGCAATAGATGACCCGCATGCCCCAATTTTGGTCACAGGCCATCTTGTGATGGAGCAGGGGTGGCCAACCCATTAAATGAAGAGAGCCGAAACAGCAGCGGGAAAAAATGTGAAGAGCCACACCAGTATTTATTTTTGAGCAATTTTTGTTGAGGGGGAAAAAAAGGAAGAGCTCCCCACCAGCTCCCAGAATTGTTGAGCAAAAAAAAAAAAGAACGGATGTTGCCCCTTTAAAAGAAAAGATAAGGCTCTTTTTGGCCACATCAGGCTCCTGTCAGCCGCCACCATCTTGGCGACGCCATTTTGAATCACTGCACCGGACAGCTCCCCTCCCCCCGTGAGCACCAGGGACTGTTTCTAGGGGCGCAGGGAAGGGTTTGCAAGTCATGGGGGAGGCTTCGCGAGCTGCACTTTAAGGGGGGGAAGAGCTGCATGTGGCTCACGAGCCGCGGGTTGGCCACCCCTGTGACAGAGTATATCAGTAGAAAGGGGTATATCTCCATGGTATTGCAGGCACTTGTGGATCACTGAGGCCATTTTGCTGACATCACTACAGAATGGACAGGGAAAGTGTATGACACATGCATCTTCAGGAACATTGGCCTATACAGAAAGCTGCAAGCAAGGGCTTTCTTTCTAGACCAGAAAACTGCAATGGGTGATGTTGAAATGCCTGTAGTGATCTTGGGAGATCCATCATACACCTTACTCCCATGGCTAATGAAACCTTACAAGGAAAATCTGGAAGAAGAAAGGAACGTTTCAACAACAGGCTGTGCAAGTGCAAAATGATCATTGAATGTGCCTTTGGCAGATGAAAAGCAGGTTGATTCTCAGAGAGGAGTGTGGTCAAGGATCACCTGGCAGCTGATTTTGAACAGTCATATGTCTGGACTAGTAGAGGGGCACAACAGGAAGCTGTTTAATCAGGGAGGCTTTGAGGAACCATTTTGACAACGCGCTCCAGTAATGTGTCTTTCTATACAGCACTTTGGCATGTTTTGTTAACTTGTCTCCGTGCTTGAAAATTTTGATGATTCCTGACCATGATTTATACTCAGCACATGATTAAATTCCCCCTGCGTATTAATTCCACCAAGTGTAGGAGATAAGTAAAGATTGATTATCTTTCAGGGACTAGGTAACTAAGCAGCATCAACTAAAACAAACCACTTGACAGGGTTCTCCTGTCCTGCTTCGTGCATACCTGAGATGGAATGTTGGGACTGACTAAAACCCTTGGGAGAGGAAAAGTTGTCCTGACTTGCGGTCCCATCTGACAATCCTGCCGTGTGCACCACATCATCTTCAACTTGACCTTCTCATCCACAACTTTGTCCTTGGGGCTGAGTCTACTGTCTGCTGTCTCCAGCCCTGCCAAAACACTAGTGGGACTCTTGGTGGAGGAGGGGGATTGCCACTGAGGATGGTGTCCAACTCCTAAGCTGCAGGTCTTCTGTGCATCCCCAGACTTACAGTTTTTGACTCCCTTTCCTTCTAGCATACCTGCCTCAGCTCCTTTATCTTCACAAGACACTGATGTGTATCCCATTTGTAGCCCTTATTCAACATGCCATGAGAAATGGGCTTAAATTGCAGCAAGGGAGGTTTAGGTTGGACATTAGGAAAAATGTCCTAACTGTCAGGGTGGTTAAATGCTGGAATAAATTGCCAAGGGAGATTGTGGAATCTTCATCACTGAAGATATTTAAGAGCAGGTTGGATAGACATCTGTCAGGGATGATCTAGATGTTGCTTGGTCCTGACATGAGGGCAGGGGACTGGACTTGATGATCTCTCGAGGTCCCTTCCAGTTCTAGAATTCTGTGAAATCTGACCACAGGTATGTAAGTTCCTATGGCTAGAGTGGAGATGGGACTGCATGGCCTCCTCTCCCCCTAGTGCCATCAGATCCAACAACTCAGATATGCTCCGAATGGGAGAGTGTTTGCTGCATGGACCTGCCATGATTAGCTGGGAAGACATGATGTCCACACAGAAGAAGGAGGAAATAGAATTTAAAAAAATTCTAGAACTTTAAAGAGAGAGGGGAAGAAGCCATTGTACCTGGGTTGAGGGCAGCGGAGTTCAAATTGCTGATAAGAGAGGTCAGGGTGGGCACTATAGGACACCTCTTCGAGGCCTTTTACAGCAACATAACCAAACATCTATACTGACACTTTGTCAATATAACTTTGACATAAAAAGCTTGCTTCTTGTTGAAGCTTTGATGCCTTAAATACATTTCCCAGACCTAAAGAATACCATGCCAGCTCAAAAGCTTGTCTTTTTCTCTGATGGAAGTGGGTCCAATAAAATACTTTTACCTCACCCATCTTGTCTCTAATACTCTAGGACCGAATAGACTACAGGATGAACCATCGTTAATGTGACACTCTGGTCCAGCAACATCTGTGGTCTGGCATGATTTCACTTAGCTGGATGTCTGTTTATTGTGGATGTGGCCAAGTTTCCCACAGTTTCATAAAGTTAGTTTATAGCCGCCAGTCCTGGCTCTCGGTGTTCTGTGTTTTTACTTAGCTCTAAATTACTCCTAAAGAGACCAGCAAGCAATGGAAGTGCTGATAGTGCTGCTAAGCATAAGCATGATTTTTATGCTTTATCTACTTATTTCCTTGTGCCAATACAATAAAATTCTGTAACAACACTATACTTTGTTATGAAGACAGCTTGATAAGTCTTGGGTAGGCATAGGCTTACATAGGGTGTATCAGTTCATCACGTCAGGTTGTGAGGGTGGCGCACTAGAGAGGTTCAACTTGTAGAACAACACCGCATATAAAGTGTCACATTGATATAAAGTATTCTGCTGGATGAATTTTCAAGTTAAAATAAACCATTGTAGTAATATAAATAAGAGGAGATAGAATGGGATATGTTTCTTCTTCAGACCTCTGTACCTAATGCCTATATAGTTATGTTATCATAAGAGGTTATTTTAATTAGCCCTAGTCCTTCTCGTCATAATTGTTATGAAACTGTTTTCTGATCCTTGCAGAAACACATATTTGACTAGTTGTTAATTCTACTAGTTCCAAGTCTTCTCCCCCCATCTTTTTCCTCCTGTTGCATTTAAGATTTTAATAGTTCAGTGTTTTAAACATTTTGATTTATTTCTGTTCCATTCTTGGCAGGGTCAGTTAAGTCAGCTTCTGAGTTGTCTATTCCTCTGTTCCAAGCACATTTACAATTCCCCCTCCCCGCCCCCAGCTTTTCTTTCCTTGTTTATTTTCTGTCTTCAAAACTTGAATGTTATAAAACCTGCTCTTCATCAGAGAAGGTTGATTTAAAGAGACTCCTCACCTTCTCTGCTTTCCATAATGCCTTAGTTTTCCCACTGATTTCTGTGCATTTAATTCATGACATGGCTAACATCTTGGCAAATATTAATTTTATTTCCTTATTTTTGGATCCCATCTAATTATGTTGATTTTTAATTGCTACAGCTTTCTCCCGAAAGTACTGCAATCAAATGGTATTTGGTCTGATTTCAGTCCCAACAGGGAGATGTACTACAGTGCTCTGAGAGCTCTGTCTATAATAGCTGCTTCTATTGATTTTAAATTTAGCAAATTTCTTATGAAGTTCTATACATAAAACATTTTTAGAATATCCTGGAATACTCTTTAATCAACGATTATTCCTTTTATCTCTCTTCTATATAATCAAGCTTCAGTTGTAATAACCTTCCCTTTTTTCCTTGTAATCTCATGTTATTGCAGTTCTATTTTTAATTCTGAGAATTGCCTCCCTCTTGTTTCTAAGCTGATTACTCTGTCTTCCATGTGAGTTATTTCCTTCTTAATAGAGAAAATTTGGGTATCTATTTTTATTCTTATTGCTTTTAATGTCATCAGCAATGTTTTGATATCAGTCTTTATTGCTGGCTCCATTCTTTCTCTGCTTTTTTTAGCTTCAGTGTCATATTTTCTTGCTTGTTCTGCTGAGAATGTTGAAGCATTTATTTTAGAAAACAAAATCATTATCTTTTAAATTTGAATTGAGTAGCATTTCATTATTAATTTTCAGGGGTGGATGATGCTACATACTCAATGAATGCAGATTCCTTAAATACTCTTAAGTATTCCATGTTTTCAGTTTTTACCAATTTTCACCAATTAGTGACCATGTTTTTTTTATCAGAGTTCAGTTTTTACTGATTTATACCCCTATATCAATCCACTCAATATTTTTTCAGATACTTATTTTTGTTAAACACTAAGGCTACGTCTAGACTGGCATGATTTTCCGCAAATGCTTTTAACGGAAAAGTTTTTCCGTTAAAAGCATTTGTGGAAAAGAGCATCTAGATTGGCACAGATGCTTTTCCGCAAAAGCACTTTTTGTGGAAAAGCGTCTGTGCCAATCTAGACGCGGTTTTGCGCAAGAAAGCCCCGATCGCCATTTTCGCCATCGGGGCTTTTTTGCACAAAACAGTTTTCAGCTGTCTACACGGGCCCTTTTGCGCAAAAGCATTTCTGGAAAAGGGCTTTTGGCCTAACGGGAATGTCAAAGCATTTGCGCAAGAAGCACTGATTTCGGACAGTAGAACGTCAGTGCTTTTTCATAAAATCGAGCGGCCAGTGTAGACAGCTGGCAAGTTTTTCCGCAAAAGCAGATGCTTTTGCGGAAAAACTTGCCGGTCTAGACACAGCCTAATTGTTTTATGCAGTTATTGTGTTCCACAGCTCTGAGACTGCAATAATTCCACAGTGTAAAACATAGAACACACATACAGAAGAGACTGGAAAAATCAAACACTGTTTGCATCGTGCTATGATTGGCTCACAAGGAAGCACTACCAGCCTATTTCTTTGTATCCATTTAGTAGGGCACTGAATTGAAATAATCAATCCTCCATAGGTAAAGATAACATTATAAGGTAAATATGGGGTGAAAATGCAAATCTATGTGTAAATACCAACCAGAAAATAGGTGCTTAGAAATTTTCAAGAAAAGTAAAGATGAGTAAAGGGGATGCGTTGCGTTGCAAATACTGCAGCATTGAGGTGAGTGCTTATACTGTGACAGAATAATGTTGGAAGTAAGCAACATAAGAAGCTTAAAGAAAAAAATGAACTTTGGGATAAACAGTCAATATCAGGAGACTTCACAAGGGCTTTAATGAAAGAGAGGACATAGCATAATTGACTCAATGATTCTGTGCATTCTCTTTGTTTCTCTAGACAACCACAGTTAACTGCAGCAGGACCCATTAGTGACTTTATATGATAATACCATCCAGCAGCAAAAACTCTTCCTAATGCAGACAACCTTACTCAAAAGTATCAGAAAGAAAATAATGCTTTAATATCTGAATTGATGTAGTAAATTAATGGAAATGTGGTGGCTAATCTGATTTTTGACAAATCTCCTGATACTTTGGAGCATCCAATTCTTGGCCTTTTGTTTTTGTTCATTTCAAAGCAAATAAACTTGCATTGTTTTGTGTTCATGTGATATTAATCCTCTCTGCTGTCACCTGTTTTGTTGGCGCAGCAGTAACTGACATGTTTGACATGTAACTCGAGAAATGTGGCCAAAATTAACACAGATTCTGCTCTCTATATGGCTAAATTTGCACAGGAGATTAAGCTCAATCAGAAACCAGAGCTGCTACGCATTACTTGTCCTGCTCATCTGCCCATCTGTCAGCAGCTATTGCTACAGAAGAAATGAAAGACATGAAAACTTGCATAACTGGATTTGGGACCATTTTCAAGATTGCAAACAATTTGAAGGTTTTGTTTTACAGTGTGAGATGAGTGAAGAGCTGACTGTCGATTACCTTTCCCTGTTGTGTGTCACATTGGTGGATGAGCTTGTAATTTGCTGCCTGCCAGGTAAATAACACATGGAAGATGTTAATGCATCTCCTATATCATCCTGAGTTTGTTGGTTATAAAGCAGACTTCTAAAGAGACTAATAAATAACAAGAAGGATTACCAGATTCTGTGCACCAAGATAATGTTAGTTGTTGAAAACTTAGAATCACACTGTGACACACAGAAAACACTGGATTTTTTTTTCCAACTACTCCCAACATGTTTGCCCATATAGAGGTCTACTAGACTCTGACAAACAAAAACTTAACTGAACTGAGCATAAAAGCTGCAGAAGAAACATGGGGCAAGAAAACCCAGCTGTTTCTGGAAATCCTTCTGACACTGAACACAAGGGGAGAAAAACATTTAAACTCTTCAACACAATGCTCAGCAGGAAATGGGAAATGACCATGACCTGTAAGAGCCCCAAAGTGTTTGGTGCTGAATATTTTTTTGGAATGTCACCAGGCGTTGCACCTCTTCCTCTAGATGAATTTTGCAGCAGATTATGACCAGAATGTTTTAACCATTTGCCACTAAAGATGAAATTTCAAAGCTGTAAGGGGAATTTGCTTCTTATATAAACTTGCCAAACCCTGACAGTATGAAACTCGATATGCTGACTTTTTGGAACAGTTATCAAGACAGACTTCCCAACTGTAGGAAAGAGTCACAGCAAGCTGTGAGTAAACCCCTGGGTCTACTGATGCAAAGCATGTATTTTCAAAATTGGACTACCTCCAAGATAGCAAGAGGAGGCGCAACATGAATAACGATACTTTGAAGAAAATTATGCGAGTGTATGGAAACCAGGATTTCTGGAAAACCCATAGCTCTGAGAGAAAGAAAATATACCTTTATACATTAGAAAAAGTTTCAATTATACTATAATGTGTATATATTATGAATGTTCCCATACCCCAGTTTTTCCTCCATTTTTAAATTTTAACCTGATTTCATTCCAGTTTTAATGTTTGGAAAATAAACACTGACAAATCTCCAGATTCTTTTAAAAATAAAAACTGAAAATGTAGAAGACTAAATACCCTCTATAGTGCCCATCTTAAAATGTTGATGTACTCTGGATAGTGACTCTTAAAAATGGTATTGTGGGTTTCCATATTAATTTTCTCACTGATTTCCAGATACAAATTTCTCTGTTGCAGCCAACAAGATTTTTTTTTCCTGAGTGACAGGCCTCGGATGCAGGGTCTGGGCTCTGAAAGTCAGAGTTGACTTTCGCATATCATTACCAATAAGAGATGTTTTGCAGGCCAAATTGGAAGTAGGTTAGTTATCAATGAGGGCATGATTGGAAAATAATGAAGTCAGGCAAGTGTCACTGAAGGTTCAATATGAGCCTATGTCTATACTACAGCCAAAATAAATACTCTGAGATCGATACATTGGCAGTTGATTTAGTGGGTCTGCAGTTGACTGCTCTACTCTACGCCAGACAAGAGGAGTAAGGTAAGTCTCTCATCAGTCCCTTGCAGTGTAGACTCTGTGGCAATTTGACTTAAGATACGTTGACTCCAGCTACATTATTTATGTAGCTGGAATTACATAGCTTGGGTTGACTTACCATAATAGATTAGATGTATCCTGGATTACAAAAACTGTCTTATGTATATGTACTTCACTGTATGTATATACAGCCAGCACTGATAGGCTGTAGACAATTCTTGTTTGGAAAAAAAAAGGCTCATTCTTAAGAATACTATCTAACAAAGGCTGTAGAAAGATCCTAAATCTGAGCAGCATGCTTATTTGAATGATCCTACGTATAGGTACTATACAAGTGATAAACATACAATACTTGATTTAATGTGTGGTTGAAACAGTTATATTAATATATTTTTAAAAATATTGTCCTCATGGGGTCACTATTCACCCATTAATATAGTAAGTGTAATCATTTCATCTAGATTTTTCGTTGTTGTGCATTGACATAAAAGTCTACCATAAGATCTCAGAAAGTGTTATAGTTCAAACCATTATGTAGCCAAAGTACCTCAAACAAAAGGTAAAAGACACTAAGCCTTGTACAGAGCTGTATTTGTACTCAGATTAGGATTTTTTCTACAGATTGAGCCTTGTTACATAATGACTCAAATCAGGATTTTAGATTGCAGTTTGGAATAAGAAAATAGTAGAGAAGGAGTTTTATTGTAAAATTCAGAAGTTTGGTATGTACTTTGATTTTTTTCAATGTAATTTTCTTACTCTTTTTTGTCCTTTTGCTGCCACTAAATAAATTTACATGAGCAAAATAGTGACAGATTACAATTTGATGAAGGGGAAAATCAGATGTCACTATATACCATAGTTTGATTTTCCTGCCACTAATTACTAGGATTTTTAAGTTATTCAGATTTAGAATGATAATGAAAGGGGTGTCTAAATCCTAAAGACAATTTATTCGGTAATTTGGAGAAAGCTTCCAGTTTATAGTATCTCAATATTGGAACTCTCTGATAATTATTTGAACTTCTGTTTATTTGTAAAACTGAATACCATTAGTGTGCACCTGCTAATAGCTGAGGATCAGTTCAATTTCTTGATTTATTATTATTTTATTAATAAGTATTTGGATTTACATGTTTAAACATCTGTAAAATGCTAAATAATTAATCATAATTCGCTGTGAGATAATATTAATATAACTATCTCTGGCTGACAGATTAGGAAATTGAGAGTTTAAATCTTCTCACTTAAGGCCTGAGAGGGAGTTTCTTTCAGACCCAGGGATTAAAACTCCTAGTTTCAAAATCAGTGATTTATAGTGCATGTATCAATATATGTTTCTTGGGTATAAAAACTAAAATAGTAATTTACTAAGAATGTTACAAACAGTTTAAAAAGCCAAAATTACTATGTATTAGAATTATGTCAATTTGCATTGATTCTTTGGAAACTTGAATAGTCAGCCCTAAAAGTCTATCTTGCAAACTATGGATAGCAGAAGCCATTTAAAATCTGTTTCTCTAAGGAAGAATTTAATAAAGAAGAGTTTGTTGTTAACCTGGAGCTGGTGTGTTCCCTTGTTTATTTAAATCTAGTTATATTTAATATTTTCATTCATTATAAGGACAATGAACCCACTATGACATCAGCTCAGGAAAAGAGCAAAAGGAAAAACTGCCAGGAAAGAAAGAATTTCTATTGTTAAAATCTTTATTGTTTTAGCTGCAAGAGCATTTAGAAGGCAAAACCAACCTATTTGCGGGGTTATTTATTTCTAAGGTACCACAAACTGTGGCATGCAGGAGAGAAATTTTGCTAATGAAACAAACTTTGTGTTCTTCACGTGGAAGATTATCTGCTCCTAAATGCCTAACTGATTTTTTTAAACATAGCTCATATGCCACTACAAAGGAGTCTCTAGCACTTCTAACACTTGGCTGGCAGCTGCTTGTTTCCACTTACTGCAATCATCTTTGACACAGGCTGCAAAGAATGAGAGCCAGACAAAGGGAAGATATAACCAAAAGCAGAATCATTACATGAGGACAAGTAATTTCTAACTTGTCACTCTGCTAAAAAGGATAAAAGAGTTCCTTCTCTAGTAGGTGCAGAAACAGGATCAGCATCTATCATGGGATACATAAAATAGTCTTACAAGTTTGAGATATATCAATCATGTTGTAGGAACCATGATAAATTCAACTGAATAAATCAGCTGAAAGGACAAGTTGGTTTCCTAACCAGAATACCTCTGAATTATAACAGATTCTATCTCAAGTTCTTTTTCCATTCCTGTTTCATAGAATCATAGAATAATAGGACTGGAAGGGACCTCAAGAGTCATCGAGTCCAGCCCCCCGCCCTCAAGGCAGGACCAAGCTCCATCTACACCATCCTGACAGATGTCTAATGTTTCTGATTCTTATTGTCTATTTCATATACATTGCACTATGATGAAAGCTCCTCTCCTAGTACACGACAGTCCACACATCATTTGACATCCTATTACCTTAAATTATTAATTATTAGTGGTCACATCTTTGTTTTGGGACAAAATAATCACTAGGCTATGCTAGAATTCAACATAAGCTATCCTCATTTTCTAATTGATTTTGTTTATAGAATTCCATTGAGGGATAGAGAATAACTGTTACAGGAACATAAATAGATTCTCAGCTAAAATAGTATAACCAGCTGCAGGTCAACCATAAACCCTTCTTTCTAAGAACACAAAAATGGCTATACTGTGTCATATCAATGTTCCACCTTGCCCAATGTCCTGTTTTTTGACAGTGGCCAGTGCCAGATGCTTCAGAGGGAATGAACCAGAACAGAGTACTGTAAAATCGTGAGTATGATGCACACTTTTTTCCCTTTTTTTTTAGCATCAAAGTCGGGGTGCACATTATCCATAGAAGGTTTTTTTTTTTTTAAGTTTTCATTTGGTGGTTCCGTGGCAGTTAATTAATCACTGGACACCAGACGTTAAGTTGATTTTTATTATCATCGACAAGCAACTATATACACAGTTTCAAAAAGGTAAGTTAAACAAATGAAATCAACACTGCAGTGCAAACAAGCAAATATGTTAATTGATCTTCTACTCATCTTCGAAGCCCTTGAATTCGGTTTTGTTAGAATCTTCCTCGAATAGACGAGCAATATCTCCCGGGGTATAGCCCTCGACATCGTCATTCAGGTAATACAAATCATTGTCATCTTTGCATACCGGTAATTCGCCCTCAGCCAATTCATCGTTGTTCAGATCCATCCACAGGGCATCATCCTCACTGCCATCCATAACATTAGAGATGCTGCATTTCAGAAACCCCTTCCCTATCATAGCGGGATCAAATTCAAGCCAGACATCCGCTATCCACTGGGTAACATCTTGCAGCGTCAGTGTTCGCATACATCCACCACCAGTAAATGTATGTTCACCTTCCAACAACCAGGTGTTCCATTTCCTGCGTAGTGCATCTTTCATTGGCTTGTTAACTGTCACGTCAAGCAGCTGCAACATTTTGGTCATTCCACCAGGAATAATTGCCAAGTCTGTTTTGTCCTGCTGAAGCCTTTTCTTAATGGATGGCATACGATGACACCGAAATGCACCCAAAACTGTTAGAGACCGCTTTCTCATAAGTCCACCCGGCCGCTTCGCCCATACAGTCTATAGCCAAAGAAGCATTAAAGCTTCGTCAGTCCAGCCTTTAGGGTGAACACGCACGTGAACGGTGTTTGGGAATATAACATTCTTTGGCATTGTCTTGCGCT
This sequence comes from Pelodiscus sinensis, assembly GCF_052426305.1. Classification (NCBI taxonomy): domain Eukaryota; kingdom Metazoa; phylum Chordata; order Testudines; family Trionychidae; genus Pelodiscus; species Pelodiscus sinensis. The sequence goes on along the minus strand of NC_143054.1, from coordinate 178,716,984 downwards.
TGAATACAATATAAGGAGGAAGCTTCGTTCCGTCGGCCATGCAAGCAAGCATTAGGGTAAACCTAGACTTTTTATGGCCTGTGGTAGCAATGGAGACGGTCTTGGAACCTTTCACTTCAAGCATTCTGTTGTAGGGATCTGTGTTACCAATTAATGAAAGGTCGTAGCAGTGCTGCTTGCGTAGTTTTATGATAAACTTTTGGAACTGTAGTAACTTAGGATATGTCTACACTACAGCGCTAATTCGAACTAACTTAGTTCGAATTAGTTAATTCGAATTAACTTAGTTCGAATTAGCGTTTTGCTAATTCGAACTAGCATGTCCATATTAAGTGGACCCTGAACCGGGGTTAAGGATGGCCGGAAGCAGTGCCGGCAGGGCATGAGATGAGGACTTAGAGCGTGGAGATGCTGTCTCAGGCTAGCCGAGGGCTGTGCTTTAAGGGACCCGACCTCCCACCCCGGACAGACCGTTCTCAGGGGTGCCCCGCTTGCAAAGCAGTCCTGTCTTGAAGTGCCCTGAGTGCCCACACTGGGCACATCACAGCACTCGGCCATCAGACCGGCTGCACTTGCCGCAGGCTGCCATCTGGGGAGAGGAGGCAATTGGGGGGCTGCAGGAGAGCTTCCACCCCCAGAAGCCCGCAGAGCCAGCCCAGTCCTCCCCATCAGGGGTTCGTACCCCATTCCTCCCTCACCTCCTTCCACTTACCCTTCCCTAGCCCCCCTTCCTGATGTACAAAATAAAGAAAATGTGTGGTCAAAAATAGAATCTCTCTTTATTGAACAAAACTTGGGGAGACTGGGAAAAGGAGGTGGGAGAGGGGAAGAGAGAGGGTGGGAGAGGGGAGGGCAACTAAAATGATCAGAGGTTTGGAAGAGGTCCCATATGAAGAGAGGCTAAAGAGACTGGGACTTTTCAGTTTAGAAAAGAGGAGACTGAGGGGGGATAGGATAGAGGTCTCTAAAAGCATGAGTGGGGTGGAGAGGGTGTATCAAGAAAAGTTCTTCATTAGTTCCCATAATAGAAGGACTAGAGAACACCAAAGGAAAGGAATGGGTAGCAGGCTTCAAACTAGTAACAGAAAGTTCTTCTTCACAAAGCAAAGAGTCAACCTGTGGAACTCCTTGCTGCAGGAGGCTATGAAGGCTAGAACTAGAACAGAGTTTAAAGAGAAGTGAGATAAAGTGATGGAGGTTGGGTCCATGGAGTGGTATTAGCCAGGGGGTAAGAGTGGTGTCCCTGCCCAAAGTTTGTGGAAGGCTAGAGAGGGATGGCACGAGACAAATGACTTGGTCACTGTCTTCGGTCCATCCCCTCCAGGGTCCCTAGTGTTGGCCGCTGTCGGCAGACAGGCTACTGGGCTAGATGGACCTTTGGTCTGACCCAGTATGGCCATTCTAAGCTCAGGGTCGGGGTCTCAGTGGACCACCTTGATTTTCATGCACACCTGCTCCTGGGTGGCCAGGCTGGCAGCTCTCCTGCCCTAGACGGCCACTTTCCTGTGCCTAGTGCGGAGGTCGTGGACGAGGTCCACGATGTCCGCACTAGACCAGGCGGGTGCCCGCCTCTTGCAGTCCTGGGCAAGCTCCCGGGAGCCTCCAGCCTGGTCCCGGGAAGAGGGGGAGGGCTGGGGGGCATCGGGTGGCTGGCTCGGGCCGTGCCAGGTGCAGGGTCTGCTAGCTGGGTGCTGGCAGGCTTGCACCTGGCACGGGCATCGTAGCCAGCCCGTGCCCCTTTAAGGAGGCCGGGGCCGGGAGGGGGGCAATAGAGTTTCCCTGGTGTTGGCCAGAGTGGCCACCAGGGAAAGCTGGGGAGGGCTAGCCTCCCACTAGTTCGAATTAAGGGGCTACACACCCCTTAATTCGAACTAGTAAGTTCGAACTAGGCTTAGTCCTCGTAGAATGAGGTTTACCTAGTTCGAACTAAGAGCTCCTCTAGTTCGAATTAAGTTCGAACTAGCGGAGCGCTAGTGTAGCGCCTATCAAAGTTAATTTGAACTAACGTCCGTTAGTTCGAATTAACTTTGTAGTGTAGACATACCCTTAGTGTCTGAGTCCATGGGTAGCTTGTGCGATTATTGTTCGGCGTCAGACAGACAGGCTATGGTGATTCATGAACCGATTGCCCCAGCCATACAAAGCTTTAAACCCGGCTGTATTAGCACGTTTTGGCAATGGTCAAAGCCTTCATTCTAACCTCCGCAATGCTAACACCACCGCCTTGCTGTCTACACTCAGCAATCCATTCAACCAGGTTGGCCTCCAAATCAGGATATGCAGCGCTTTTACCTCGCTCAGCCATCTTTATCCGAGGCAGCACTTGCAGGCACTCTTTCTGCCGTCTCCAAAGCCGAATGTTAGACTCTGCTATGTCATCAAATTCACGGCTGGCAGCTCTGTTGCCATGAGCCTCAGCATAGCTAACAACTTTACGTTTTTCAGCGGTCGTGTAAGATCGCCAACAACTCATGGCATCCCAAAGAGAGCATGGAAATGCCATGCACTATATACTCATGCGCTCACGTGTGATTACCCAGCAATACAAAAAGGCAAGACAAAATTAAGCAAAGTCGGGGTGCGCATTCTGGATAAGAGTTCAGTTTATTCCAGGATTCTGACGTTTAAAAGATAGGTGCGCATTATGCATAGGTGCGCATTATACTCGCGATTTTACGGTAATTATCGTGTGATCCATTTTTGTCAAACAGTTCTAGCATCTGTCAGTCAGAGGTTTAGGAACAACCAGAGCATGGAGTTGTCTCCTTAACTTCCTGGCTAATATCCATTGATGGACCTGTCTTCTGAATTTACCTAATTCTTTTTTAAATTCAGTTACACTTTTGGCCTTTACAGTGTCTCCAGATAGCAATCTCCACAGGTTGATTATGCATTGTGTGGTATACTTCCTTATGTTTGTTTTAAATGTGCTGCCTGTTAGTTTCAATGCGTGACTCAGGGGTGAAAGTGGGCCTGTGTGGAGCAGTGGTAAGAATTGGCTTGCCGGTACCAGTATTTGCACATCCAATTATTTATTCCCCCTCATTAGTCGCCAGTAGGATCCAGTGGCAGTTACAGTAGCATTTTGCTGCCGTTTTTCCCCAAGGGCAAAAGAGGCAGCAATATTAAAATGTTGCTGCAGCAGCACTGCTGGACTCTATGACAGGGCTGCCAGTGGTGAGAGCAAAAGGGGCAGCTGCCCCAGGGTCCAAAAATTTAAAAGGCTCTGGGGCTCCCAGCCACTCGCATCGCCAGAGCTCTGGGGCTCCCAGCTTCCACTGCTGCAGCCGTGGGGTTCCCAGTCTCTGGCCATGAAGGACTGTTTGGGGGAGTGTCTACCCCCAGCCACAGGCTCCCTCCCCTTTTGAGGGCCCAGAGTACCCCCCCACACACACTAAAGACACTAGGCCCAGTGCAGAGTGCACTGGTAAGACCCAGCATTCTACTTTCACCCCTGGAGTGACTCTTGGTTTATTGTGTGATAAGGTAAATAGTACTTCCCTGTTCACTTTCTTTACCTCACTTGTGACTTCTATCATACCCCCCTTAGTCATTCCCTTTCTAAGATGAAGAATCCCAATTTTTATAATCTCTCCTCATTTGGAATCTATTCAATACCCCTAATTACACTTGTTGTCTGTCTATGTACCCTTTCCAATTCTAATACATCTTCTTTCAGATTGGGCAACCAGAACTTCACATAATATTCAAGAAATGGGCATACCATGGATTTGCATAATAGCCTTATGATCTATCCCTTTCCTAACGCTTCCTAACATTGTTAGCTTTTTTGACTGCCACTGCACATTGAGTAGATGCTTTCAGAGAACTTTCTATGATGATTTCAACATCTCTTTCTTGAGTGGTAATAGCTAATTTAATAGACACCATTTTGTATGTATACTTGGAATTATGCATTACTTTGTAACTCTTTGTAGTCTTTGGACTTTACTGTCTTGAGTAATTAAATATTGTATGCCAATTTTGCCATCTCACTGTTTATCCCATTTTCTAGATTATTTAGAAATAATGGTCCCACTACAGCTCTTTGGGGACCCTGCTACAGCTGTCCCTACCAATTTTGGTACTCTATGCAGCCTGGCTACCTGCAACCCACCATGGGGGGGGGGGGCATGGCTGCTACATGGCCAGTCCCTATGGGGCGAGGAAGGGAGGCCCAGAGCTTCAAGGAGCAGGGCAAGGAGGCAGCAGGGATTGGAGGTCTGCCCCGACTCTTACTATAGGCGGCAGTAAGCAGTTTCTTAGGCACCATGAAATTTGTGTTATGTGAAGGAGTAAATAATACTTCCTTATATGCTTTCTCCACACCAATGGGGCAATTTGATTCCCCAAATATTGTGGTGTCCTATGCTGCTGTGTATTTTGTGTATTGATAGGGATGAACTCTGTCATCAGCCTGCCCCGTGGCCCCTGGTATCTTCCTCCTTCCACTATGAAAACTGACCATTTATTCCTTCCTTTATTTCCTATCTTTTAACTCGTTACTGAGGTTAAACAGAAATTAAAAGGCAGAGGGCCAAAAGTGTAATCCCTGTAAGATAAATGGAAGCTATTTCAAAACACTATAATAAAAAGTCTCAAATGCATACTCAAAATTGAAAAAAATAGTAAGAGAACTAAAAATTGCCAACATGGTTAAACAACAAAGTGAAAACAGCAGTGAGAAGCAAAAAGGCATCCTGTATAAAGTGGAAGTTAAATCCTGGTAAGCAAAATACAAAGAAGCATAAACGCTGGCAAATGAAGTATAAGATAATTAGGAAGACCAAAAAATAATTTGAAGAACAGCTAGTCAAATACTCAAAATGCAATAGCATTTTTTAAGTACATCAGAAGCAGGAAGTTTGCTAAACAACCAATTGGGCCATTAGATGATCAAGATGCTGAAGGAGCACTAAAGCACCATTGCAGAGAAACTAAATTAATTCTTTGCATCAGTCTTCATAGTTGAGGATGTGAGGGAGATGCCCAAATCGGAGCCATTCCTTTTAGGTCACAAATGTTGTTTGCGTGAGGTTTGGGGTGAAAGAGCGGCAGAAAAATGTCCTGATCCAAGTGAAAGGTAGAGACCACCTTGGGAAAGAAGGCCAGCTGAGGCTGAAGCTGGACCTTTCCCTTGAAGAACCGGGTGTACGGCAGCTCTGATATCAGAGCCCAGACACTCTTCTAGCCAATGTAATTGCCCCTACAGAGGAGGCCACCTTAAAAGAGAGCAATGAAAAGGGACTCATGGCGAGAGGCTTGAATGGTGGTCCCATGAGCCCTGCCAAGACCAGGTTCTGGTCCCACTGCAGGAGAGGATCCTGGATTTGAGGTATGAGTCATTCTAGGGCCTTCAGGAACCAGGATGTGATACCGTGCCACAAAACAGAGCAGCCTTTGAAGGGCAGATGAAATGCAGAGATGGCAGCTAGGTGGACTCTAATTGTGGCTAGAGCTAGCCTTTGTTGCTTCAGGTGGAGCAGATAGTCCAAGATTTCCTGAAGAGACGTTTTGGATGGGATGACCTGACATTGCTTCACCCATGCAGAGAACTGTGTCCACTTGGCTACACAAGGAGACCAGATCGAGGGTTTTCTGCTCTCAAGGAGGACCTTCTGAACCTCACCCAAATAAGCCTGCTCTTGGGGGTTCAGCCAAGAACTATATAGTAAAATGAAGTGGGCTGAGGTTTGGGTGCAGGAGGCATCTGTGGTACTGGGACAAAAGATCTGATCGCGGGGGCAACTGCCTCAGCACACAGAGCATGAGGCTCATAAATGTGTTCCAAACAAGTTCTGGTGGGGCCAGGTTAGCATGATGAGACTCATCATCACCTTGTCCCTCTTGACTTTCTGCCTATGAAGGGAAATAGAGGGAAGGAATAGAGGAGGCCCTCCGAGCACTGAAAGAGGAAAGCATCCAGCAGGGAGCCCTACTTGAGACCAAACCTGGAGAAGAATCTGCTGCATCTCTTGTTCTATTTCATTGCGAAGAAGTCCACTAGGGGATAGCCCCACTCATGGAGGAGAGAGGCAGCCACCTCAGAGTGAAGAGCTCACCATACCTGTTGATATATAGTGCATGGTGGCAGTATTGTTGGTGAGGACACGTACCTCCCTACCTTCAAAGTGAGGAGGAAACACCCCGCAAGCGTTTCTGATTGCTCTGAGCTCCTTGAGCAACCTCTCTTCAACAGACCACTCCCCTTTGATCTGAAGGGTACCTATGTGGGCCCTCCAGCCACAATCTGAAACATCAACTACTAGCTCCCTTCAGTGTGATTACTGGTGGAAGAGGATTCCGTACATGACGTGTTCTTCCAAGGTCCGCTGCTCTAGGGTCCGCATGATGTGATGCGAGATTGTCAACATTTTTTCCAGTGAATGTCAGGCTGGTGCATACAAGGACACTAGCCACAGCTGGAGAGGTCTCATCCTGAGGCTGGCAGGGGGCACTACATTAGGGATGTAAAAGAGTAGTCAGTTAGTCAACTACCCAATAAGCCTAAGCTTATCAGGTAGTCGAGTCGACTACTCACATTTCCCGCCCCCCCCCCCCTCTAAATTAGAGGCAGCAAGAGGGAAGCAGGAGCTGGTGCTGGGGGGATCTGGTTTAAAAGCCAGTTTCCCTCCCTCTCCCCAGACAGTCTCCATGGTGGTGGTGGGAGGTAGAGGAGCAGCAACGCCTCTGTGCTGGGCGGTTCTTACTACATTTAAAAGGCAGATCCACAGTAGTCCAGATCTGGCCTGAGTCGGGTCCCAGACCTACCTCTGCTACAGCTCTGCAGTTTAAATGTAGTAGGGGCCGGGCTGCGTCCATGCTTTGCTCCTACTATATTTAAACTGCAGAGCCGCAGCAGCCCCTTATCAACTAATTGTGTACTCGATACAAGTTGTACAGGCCACCATGGGCTCCAAAATGTGCAGACATACCCTCTGTGGTTGTGGGGGTGTGTGCAAGTTCTTGCAGAAGGGTTGTCAGGGCCTCAAACCTCTCTTGAAGGAGTGATGCCCTGGCCTGAGTGGATCCAAGATAACACCAATGAATTCTATCCTTTGAGTTGACACTAACAACTACTTCTTTTAGTTTATTTGGAAACTGAGGTGGCATGTGTCCAGAAGAAACTTGTACTTCGAGGGACCCTTGACAAGCCAGTCAGTCATCAAAGTAGGGGTACACCTGCACATCCTGGTGCCTCAGGTACGCTGCTACCACAGACATGCACTTGGTGAAAACCCTGGAGGCCGTTAACAGGTTGAAGGGCAGGACAGCAAATCGGTAGTGGTTCGCGCCCACTGTGAATCTCAGAAAGTGTTTGGGGCCCTCAAAGATTGTGATATGGAAGTACATATCATTGAGGGCGGCACACCAGTCCCTGGGATAAGGGATGTTAAATTTCGGTTAATCAACTATTTGAGTAGTCGATGGAATACTCGATTAGTCGATAAGGGGGTGCTTGCTGTCCCGCTGTGCCTTTGCCTTTGAAATGTACAAGAGCCATCAGCAGCTCTTGTACATTTCAAAGACAAAGGCACAGCAGGGAACCCACATAAGGAGGAACCGAAGCAGTCCCTGCTTGCATGGGGTCCTGACTGCTGCGCCTCTCCCTATGAAATGTACAAAAGCTCTGTGGGCAGCTCTTGTACATTTCAAAGGGAGAGGCACAGCAGTTGGGACGGACAAAAGAGGGGAACGCTTCAGTCCCTGTTTGCACTGTTTCCCTGCTGCGCCTCTGCCTTCCCTGCCCCTCTGCGGAGATGGTGCAGGGGGGGGGGGGGCGGGGAATTGGCTTTTAAGAGCAAGCCTTTCTCTGACAGAGGCGGTGGGGCTGAGGGGAGGGGGCACTGGTTGAGTCACTGCTTGACCACCTAGTCATTTACATTCCTACCTGGGATCCAGGTTGGGGATGATGGAGGCTAGGGAGACCATGTAAAACTTGAGGCAGACCAGGTACTTGTTGAGGCCATGCAAGTCCAATATGGGTTGTAGACCCCCTTTGTCTTTGGGAATCAGGAAATAGTGGTAGTAGAAGCCCTTGTTCTCAAAATCTGGCAATACCTGCTCTACTGCTCCCACCTGGAGCAACTGGGATAACTCCTGTTCAAGGAGATGCTCATGTAAAAGGTCCCTGAAAAGTGACTTGGAAGGTGCTGTAGAGGAAAACTGAAGGGTTTCCTTCATGTTGGGTGGTGACTAGGACCCAGCAGTCCAAGGTAATGTCCCTCTAGGCCTGGAAGAAAGGACGGAGTCTGGAGGAAAACAGAAGTGAAGAATCCAGTGAGTCCAATATGCCATCCTTGGATGGATCCTCAAAAGGTGTGCTTGGCCTGCGGCTTAAACTGGCTAGTCGGTGGCTGGCCAGATTGAGGATGGTGGCCCTGCTTTTTCCTGAAGGGCTTCAGGTGAGAGTGGGCTGTATCCTGTCGGGGATAGTGGCCTTTTGATTGAGAGGTATGAGGCTTAAACTTCTTCCTCTCTTTCCCAGGGACGTACAAACCCAGGGTCTTCAAAGTGGTATGAGAGTCCTTAAGTCCATACAACTTATTTTCTGTCTGTTCCACAAACAGGGCACCCATGTCAAAGGGAAGGTCCTGAATGGAGTTCTGTGCCTCCAGAGAAAGGCCCGAAAGAAGGAGCCAAGCTGCTCATTGCATTGAGATGGCTGATGCTATGGAGCAAGCCACTGAGTCTGCGTATATGAAGCTGCCTGCAGTGCCACCATGGCCACAGAAGAGCCTTTTTCCATCAGGGCCTTGAATTCTTTGCATTGACTCTCCGGAAGGGAGGTCTCGAACTTAGCCAATACCTGCCATGTGTTCACCTTGTAGTGGGCAAACAAAGCCTGAGCTATAAACTGGCCGGAGAATAAAGCTTTCTACCAAACAAGTCCAACTGTTTGGAGTCTTTATTCTTGGGGGTAGGGGTAGGCTGGCCTTGGCACTCCCTGGCATTTACAGATTCCACCACTAGGGAATTTGGAGGTGGGTGAGTATATAAGTATGGATGGTCCTTGGGGACAAAGTACTTCCTCTCCATGCTCTTTACTATTGGCAGAATATAGGAGGAGCTTTCTTACAAGGCCTTGGCAATTTTGGCTATCCCCTCATGTAGGGGTAAAGCTTTTACGGCAGGACCCACCTGCCCCAGGACACCAAACAATGAGTCCAGGTCTCCTGCACCTCTTCTGGTTGGAGGCCCAAGCCATTTGCTACCCTCCTCAGGAGGTCTTCATGTCATCTAGGGACACCACTGAAGGAGAAGTCACTATCGCCTCATCAGGCAAGGAGGAAGAGGAGGCTTGAGCCAACTGTCCTTCCTCTCAAGTGCGAGGGTTGGTCGTCCGCTACATCCCCCAACTGTGAGGAGGCTGGTGCCACCGCCTCGCCTGGTTGCCCACGAGGAGCTGAGGGCACCAAGGGATCCTGTGACATTCCGGCCACTGAACAGGTAAGCTGGGATTGAACTGGAAACTCCTGCTTCAATTCAGAACTCACACTCTGTTTTCATTGGTTCTCCTGGCTCCCTGCCAACACTTTTTGGAGCCTCTTAAGGGCTCAGTGTCTTTGGGTTTAACCCAACATTTCCCAAACTATGAGCTGCGGCCCAGTACCAGGCCGCGGGAAAAAAATACCGGGCCTCAGCATGCCTGGTGGCTGCCGGCAGAGCCGGCCTTAGGCCGATTAGGGCCCTGCGCCCCTGAACCCGGAAGTGCCGGAGAGTTACAGAGCCGGCGGCCCTGCTCCACCAATATGTGGAGCTGGGTCTCTCCTCTGGCTCCCCCCGCGTGTCCTCCCACCCCGCTCCCAGAGCATCCCCGCCGTGCACGGCTCCTCCTCACCGTCTGCTGCCGCCCATGTGCGGCGTTGCACGTGGACGGGGGGGATGCCCGGGCATGACATGACGTCACGGCCTGGGATTTTAAAACTCTTCGGAGCCACATGGCGGGGCCACACTGGCTCCAGGTTCGGCCCCCGGGACCTGAGCGCGGTCTCCGGCCCTGCAATGTGGAAGGCAGAAGGTAGGGAATGGGAATGGGCTTGGGTGGAGGCGGCAGCAGCGGCAGCAGGCTTGGGCAGAGGGAGAGGGGTGGAAGGAGAAGGGGCTTGGGTGGGGGGAGGGGAAGGCGCCAAGGGACAGGATGCAGGAGAGAGAGACAAATGCCAGGGGGCCAAGTGCAGACCACGAGGGAAAGGGCAGGAGAGGAGGTGTCAGTGGGAAGGGGACAGGGAGATGCTAGGAGAGGAGAGGGGAAGGGCATTGGGGGCTGGAGGAGGAGGTGCAGGGAGAAGGCTTGAAAGAAGGGGTAGGCATGAGGAAGGCCAGGATGGAGCAAGTCATGTGTGAGGGCACAGAGGGGCAGGAGGGGAATGGGGCAGAGAGTGCTGAGGGGGGTGGGTATCAGGGGAAAAGAGGGCAAAGGGGACAGGGGCAGTAAGGGAAGGGAGAGGCACCAGGAAGGTACAGGTGCCAGGAGATTCTGGGGTGAGGAGTGGGGGCAGGGAGCTGGCCGGGGAAGATGTGTGTGTGGGGGGGGGGGGGGGGGGAGAAACGGCCACCGGAAGGAGGGCTGGATGCGGGCAGCGGGGCTGGCCAAGGGAGATTGGGAGGAGAAGCAGGGGGGACCTGGCTGCCCGGGAGGGGGTTGGGGGAAGTGAGGCTGGCCAGAGGCGCAGCAGGGGGAGCAGGGGGGAGGAATGAATCAGCCTGCGGGGAGTGAGACTGACCCGTCCATATGTAGATCTTGGGGCGCTGCCACCGTTCCCCCCTCCCCTCCGCAAAGCACAAAGCATGAGTTAGTCTGGCCCGGGAATTCTGTTGTCCCCCCCACACACACACACCCCTCGAGTAGTTGTGAACTGTCTGGCTGGTAGACACACTCATGCAGCTTGAGCACATTTACCAGCCAGGCAGTTCGAAACTACAAACTGATACATCTAGTAATAATACAACTTACCTAATGAGAAAATACCAGACATGCTATATGTCTGGTATTTTCTCAGTTTGTTTTTTGTGTTTTTATATTTTTGGGCTGCAAAAAGCAGTACTGAAAAAAAAGGTTTCCAACTAAAGTAAAAAGTTTGGGAAACCCTCGTCTAACCAGCTTTCTGTCTGTCTTACAGTCCATTTATCCAATCCATATTCCTTAACTTGCTGGCAAGAATATTGTGGGTGACCATATCAAAAGCTTTGCTAAAGCTGGTACTGGGGGTTTTGGGAAGAACAGAAACAACTTATTTGAATATTCATCATTTGATTAATGAATATGCAAATATGCAAATGAACATTACTGGTCCTCCAAAAGTTCATGAATGGATTTACTGGTCCCCGTGTCAAAAAGTTTGGGAATCCCTGGTTTAACCCTTACAAGCAATTTAGTTAAATGAATGGCTGGGATGTCCAGAAATGGGTAGTACACCTCCCATTCATCACAACAGCCATGAATTTGGTAGGACACTAAACATCTGGTACAGAAGTGATCTCTACAGTGATCCAGACTTAAAATTATTGATGTCATCTCATTTTAAGGTAGATGATTAAACTGGTCTATTTATTATATGAAAATCCATGAAGAATATTAATACAATAAGCAATTGATTATGTCTAGTACCTTTTGTGATCCACAGAACAGTAAAATCTAAATAGTTATTGTATTATTTGAACTGAGCATTGTAACCTTTGCAGAAGAGCCCTGTGAAAAAGGATTTAATCTTTTTGTTTGTTTGTTAATATTGCTGTACATTTGTTACCAGCATGACCTTACTTACTTTTTTTATAATATATTTTAAAATGTATATCTGTGCAGTATTTAAAATTAGTACAATTAATAAAAATACTTTCTCAGCCAAAGAATTCAAGATTACCAGCCTGGAATCAGAACCTAAGTGCATGGAGAAAGGCAATCTAATCAGGCTCAGATGAATAATTAAAAAAAGAGAACCTTTTATTTTAGGATTGTTTGCAAGTTTTATAAGATGAGACAGAAAATCAGTAGCATGTGAAATGGTGTAGAATAGATTCACAATGCAGGCATCTAAATATAAATCCAAAACTGTTGAGAACTTTAAAATTATTCCAGAGTCAGCCTTTTTGCTCTCAGCCATTTTCATGCTGTGCTATTCCCTGAGGTTATGATGAATCTTTTAGAAAAGTTATGGAAGCACTGCACAGCAAAATAAAAAAAACAGTCTTCATTATAGCACGATCTTCTTAAAATAAAAAAAATCACTTTTTCTTTTTCTACACAAACATGCAATAAAGAAAGCCACATGGACAAGATGGAAAAACATTTAGACCATGTGGAAAGGAATATACAGAAAAACAGCTGCTGAAATGACAGTGGTTAAGAAAAACCAGACAAAGTAAACAGTGATATATGAGTGCAGGGCTGAAGCCTAAAAAAAACTTCTGCAAAGGGAAAATATTTTAATATAGCGGCGGGAATGGAAAATCATGATTCAGTAAGTTTTGCTAAATTAATTATTCCATCACTGGTGAATCTGAATAAAAAATATGAAAGAAGGAAAGAAGCATGAGCCTGAAAGCCTAAGTACTACAGGAATCAAGGACCTCTTCATTGCTGGGGGGAAAAGATTTTTTGCCTGTTTTTGAAATTCTTTGTTAAATGTTGCATAAACAATAAAGCATTATTAATACAGCAAGAGAAAAACAAAATGTGACTTCAACACAACATTTACATAATATAGTGTCACTATAGTCTCTAACAACCCAACACTAAAATACTTGTTAAAAAAAAAAAAGCTTTATGGTACAAAGTCTCCATAAGGTAATGTCTGGAAAGGCAGACAAGAATATCAGAAAATATGGCAAAGCAGAGAAGAAAATTATATATATAGAATTAAAGCATTAGAAAATGTGCATTTTAATCATGAGCACGTTAATATATATTTTTCTAATTGTTTCTGATTTAATATAATTTATCCTATTTAGTGCTATTATGGACAGCACACTTGAGTCCTTATATAATATGTAGGAATCTCAGATTTCCATCTCTTCATTCTGACTCTTTTAATCACTAATCTTTTGCTGAATATGATTATACTATTTGTATACATGTATTATTTTTATATCTAAAGTTAAGAATATTGAATGGGCATCTGTATTTCACTTGTGCTTACTTTGGGTGACAACTACCACTAGCCTTTCTGATACAACAATGAAGAAGCCAGACAGCGCTGATGGTTTGTCAGCAAAGACAGTGGACTCCAGAAGAACTTAACATTTTGCTTCTTCTCAGAAGAGCTACAAAGTACAATAATTCAACTGCCTGACCCATTACAAGAAAAGGTATCCAATTGGTGGGAATTCTTTGACAGAAGACATGCAATGGAGTGCCTTTTTTGTGCCTCACTCCGCTAGGTAGGGTAGGCTATAGTGCAAAAGCCATTGGCCTAGAAAACTGCTGTGATTAATGCATTATTTTGATGGCTACTTTTCTTTTTCTATCTGAATTAATAACGAATAAAAGGATATTAATGAAATAAATATTAGCAACCAGTGTTGTAGTTCAACTAACTAGACTCAGAAAAAGGACAGGACTAAATCAATATTAGATAGTTTGAATTAAACGACCAAAGTGTATGTTCAAGTAAAACTTATTTGTGAGGCATAATTTGCCTTCATATTAATATAGCTGATATTCTTAATAATCTAAACATATTAAACAGGCTTTAAAAATAATCTGTAGTTAAATATAACTAACAAGAAAAATCTGACTATATACTCCTGGTCAGATCAGCAGACTTTCTACAATGACATCACATAGTTTCCTGCCAAAGAAAACTGAAACACTTGTGACAACAGTCTGATTGAAAAAAAAATGGAACAAGTTTACTTATGTCTTTTCAGGTTAAATGCTAACTTAGATGTAAAAGTTTCACAGATGGTTTTACAGTTTAGGCAACACACATAATTATTATACTTAGTAATCCTTAGAATGTATGTACTGCTTTCAGTCTCAAAGTACTTCAAAAAAAGAAGATAAACCTCATTATTCCCATTATTTATAGACAGAAAAACTCAGAGATAGAATAACTTACCAAAGGTCACACAGAAACTCAGTGAAAAAAACCAGAATTTAAACCCTGGTCTTTTGCCCCGTCCTGTATCATATCCACTAGACTAGACGACACTGCTTTGCCCTGAATTAATTTTAAAATGTCATTTTACATCTTCCCAAATTTCTTATATTGTCATAGTTTATTGTAGAGTGTACCATTACAAAATAAAATAATAAAAATTATTTAAAATCAATATTAAAGCGTATTGGAAGTGTGTGTTTTACTTGGTTATATTTTAGTTCAGAAGCTAAAGAATTTCGTGTCCACATGGACTAAATCAAAGTCATATGGCTTGATGAGTACCAATTAGCAAGATATGGCTAGAAACAAAAAGTATATTTTATCAATATTCTACTCTGTATCACAGTTTAATGCATTTGTTTGGAGACAGTTGTGCAGAAGTTATGGAGTGAGATGTGTGTCTCTGTGGGTGTGTCTACACAGCAGCATTATTTCAGAATACTGTAACAAAATGTGCGTATACATTACAAGCCTTTATTCCAAAATAATTCCAAGCTGGAGGACTTCTTACTCTAACTCATGGTAACTCTCATTTCATGAGGAGCAAGGGGAAATCAAAGGAAAAGTGTTCTTCCTTCGACTTCCTGTTGTATAGACAACACCAAAAGCTGAATTAAGCTATTTCGACTTAAGCTACGCAATTGAAATAGCTGAAGTTGCATATCTTAATTTGACTTTACCCCTGTTGTATAGACATATCCTGTCTACCCTGCTTCTTGCCCTTCTTCTCTCACTGTCCCCAGGTCTCCCTCTGCTGGTTACAGCTTGACATCTGCAGCCAGATGCCAATGGTGATTAACAACATTTAAGGGCTGAAAGCTCCCCCTCAGTGCACCTTTCATCTCCTCTTGTCCACTCATAATAATCTCCCCACTACATTGTCTCATTCTTCATTTTCTCCTGAAACTCCTCTGATACTAGGGTAAAAAAAAATACAGTTTCTATTCATGGAACTCCCCCTTTAAGTCAATGGTACTTTTGCCAATTTAGAACAGAGGGACTTGCAGAGAAGAAATCTCTAGGAATATTTGGTAGAATTTGGCTGACATTTAGTTGTCATGGTTGTTTTGCCCCACCTGCAGGAATTCAGGGATATGCATAACAACTCTGAACCACCAGTGCCTTCACCCTTTTGTATACTACCTCTGGTTGTTCATAGGACCCTACTAGGATGGCAAAATGTAACTTTCCTTGGGTATCTATGCAAGGCCTGTGAGATGACAATGTCCATCTTTCTCTGCCTCATCCCACCCAAAGTGGACCAGCATAGTCTCTACACAGGATACTTTCCTGTGAAGAGTTAGGGCCAGATTAAGAAATCTGGAGCCCTGGACACACCACAATACGACCACATCCCTGTAGCCCAGCCCCTCACTTCAAGTACTAGTGTCATGGAAAACTCCCTTCACTTCTTCCAGAGAGGTCAGGACAGTGGCATTGTGGGCCATCTACTGCACAGGAGTGGCAGGGTGAGCAGCAACAGGAGTTTCCTTTGCCCCTCTTCCAAAAGTCAGTGGAGGTATCATAGAGGTGCTTTTTCCATTAGCTGTATGTATCTGCTTGTGTGGGTGGAGTGGGTAAGCAATCTTCTTTTCCCAGCAACTGTCTTCCCTCTCCGGGGTGATACTGGCAGGGAGATAGAGACAAGTGGGTTTTGACATTAAAATTATGACTGGAGCTGTTCACACATCTCAGAGCTATTGTTTCAGGCTCTCTGCATACTCAAGCAAAAATCACCATACTAACAACAAGGAGTCAGGGGCACCTTAGAGACCAACAGATTTATTAGTGCATAAGCTTTCATGGGTAAAACCCACTTTATCACCACATTAGTTATGCCCAGGACATGTTTTCAACCTTTTCTTTGCAACTGTGATGTTTTTAATGACGGATCAGACTCTGATTAAACTGTATTATCTGAAGAGCTAGGCTCCTTGTGCAGACTTCTCAAATGTCTATACTTTCATTTGCTGCTACCAACGGCCCTCTATACTGTTTTCAGGAGGATGACACAGAAGTGGGTTATACCTGGCTTATTACAGGGCATGGGCAGTTCACATACAGAGCATATCCTCTCTGTATGTAACTTTGGATCACAATTCAGCCCTGGGGAAAAATAAAAGGATTGGAACTTTGCACACAAAGACTGGTAAAGGCACTCTGTTCTCCTTTCCCTAGGGGCTAGCTGCATCAGGGCCGAACTTTATTCTGAGGCGTCGATGCTGATTCTAATGAATGCATTTTTGTCAGAGGGCAGATTGGGGTCCCACTGAGATGATGGCTGCCTATGTTTATATAATGCTCTCTCTACAAGCTTCCTAAAATGTGCCCCAAGCTTACTAATGTTCTTATGGCTCAGAAATTCTACAACAAATGTATTTAGACACAAACACTACATTTTAAATAAAAAGGAGGTTAATCCCTAAAGCTGTTCTTTCAGGAATAGTAGGTCACATACTGTATTAAGCACTAACAGATCTGTTTTAGATATATAAACCTGAAAGATCAGGATTTTTCCTTCCTCTGCATATAGACAGATTATTAAATGAACCATTTCATACAAAACACTCTTGAAAAGGTTTGTCTCTGGAATTTTCAGAAGAGCGAAATAATTCTTAAAGCAATTTTAATATAATTTTAATTTTAATTAAACAAAGTTGTTTATTTTACAAGTAAAATTATGGAGAAGATGGGGAAATAAACTAAATCCTATCCTGTAGGAGACCTGTAGAAACTAATGTAATTGAAATTCTGAATAGAATGGATCTTTACTGCTAAGTATACAGTGGGGATGTAAATGATTAACTGGTTAACTCATAAGCCTCATCATTAATGGGTTAACAGGTAGGGGCTGGAGCAGCCCCCCACCCATCCCAGGCAGGGGACAGCTCCAGCCCTACAGGACCCACCGCAGGCAGGAGCTGCTCTAGCTGGCCAACCTGAGCAACCCCTGTCCATGGTGGGTCCAGCCAGCCCAGTCTTCCCGGCCACAGATTACACGCTGGCTCCCTGGGACTCCCAGCAGCCAGCTGCAGAGCCCACAGCAAAGCCTCCCTGGAGCAAAGATGGGCACTGCAGTATAAAGCTTATGTGTACAGAAGCTTTATACTGCAGAGCCCACAGCATGTGTAACCATGTAACCACTAGGATATTCAGTGGTTACAATTACATTTTAAAACAACTTTTTACATCCCTAGTATACAGGTTGAACCTCCTAGGTCCAGCACACTCAGGACCTCATTGGTCCTGAACCAGGGAATTTTCCAGATCAGGAGTAATGGTAGTTCGAATTAGGAGCTTTAATTCAAACTATCTAGTCTGTGCCACGTGTAGCCGCAGGCAGGGAGTTTGAACTACAGGGCATTTAAAATCGGCAGCACCCAGGAACATGCAAATAAAGTCCAGGATATTTAAATCCCGGGCGTCATTTGCAAGTTCGAATGCCTACATTAGCCACCCTAGTTCGAACTAGGGTGTCAGTGTAGATATACTCAGCGTGATTAAAGTCCCCCATGAGAACCAGGGCCTGTGATCTGGCAGTTTCTCTCAGTTGTCTGAAGAAAGCCTTGTCTACCTCATCCACCTGATCTAGTGGTCTATAGCAGATACCAACAACAACATCACCCCTGTTGCTTCCACCTCTAAACTTAACCCATAGACTCTCAACAGGCTTTTCTCTCTCTATATACTGGAGCTCTGAGCAATCGTACTGCTCTCTTACACACAGTGCAACTCCTCCTCCTTTTCTCCCTCGCCTGTTCTTCCTGAACAGTTTATACCCTTCCATGACAGTGCTCCAGTCACGCGAATCATCCCACCAAGTCTTCGTTATTCCATTCAAATCATAGTTCTTTGACGAAGCCAGGACTTCTAATTCATCCTGTTTGTTTCCTAGGCTTCTTGCATTTGTGTAGAAACACCTTAGATAACCAGATGATCGCCCTACTCTCTCCATTCAAATTAGAATAGTGATAGAAATGTAGCCGTGTTAGTCTGGGGTAGCTGAAGCAAAATGCAGGACAATGTAGCACTTTAAAGACTAACAAGATGGTTTATTAGATGATGAGCTTTCGTGGGCCAGACCCACTTCCTCAGATCAAATAGTGGAAGAAAATAGTCACAACCATATATACCAAAGGATACAATTAAAAAAAATGAACACATATGAAAAGGACAAATCACATTTCAGAACAGGAGGAGGATGCAGGGTGGAGGGGGGGGGGGAAGGAAGGAAGGTAAGTGTCTGTGAATTGATGATATTAGAGGTGGGGAGAGTGGGATGTTTGTGAGTTAATGGTATTAGAGGTGATAATTGGGGAAGCTATCTTGGTAATGGGTAAGATAGTTCGAGTGTTTGTTCATTCCTTTTTGGAGAGTGTCGAATTTTAACATGAATGACAGTTCAGAGGATTCCCTTTGAAGTGCAGATGTAAAAGGTCTTTGTAGCAGAATGCAGGTGGTTAAGTCATTGAGAGAGTGTCCTTTCTGGTTAAAATGGCAAGAAACTGTTTTTTCTTTGTGATCTTGTCTGATATCTGTTTTGTGGGCATTAATCCTTTGGCGAAGTGTCTGAGATGTTTGTCCAATGTACATAGCAAACGGACACTTTTGGCACATGATAGCATAGATTATATTTCTGGATGCGCAGGAATATGTGTTCTTGATCTTATAACTCACTTGGTTAGGTCCAATAATGGTATCAGCAGAATGATGATGGACAAAGCTGAATATGTGGACAAAGCTGGCAACGGGGTTTGTTGCAAGGGAAGGTACCAGGGTTGGTATTAGTGTGGTATGTCCTGTGGTTGTTGGTAAGAATCATCTTGAGGTTAGGTGGTTGTCTATAAGAGACTATGGGTCTGTCTCCCAGAGCCTCTTGGAGTATGGTATCCTGTTCCAGTATAGGCTGTAGTTTATTGCTAATGTGGTGGACAGGTTTAAGTTGGGGGTTGTAGGTGATGACAAGTGGTGTTCTATTGTTGGTTTTCTTGGGTCTGTCTTGAAGTAGATGGTTTCTAGGTATTCGTCTGGCTCTTTCAATTTGTTTTTTATTTCTCCGGGTGGGTAGTTGAGGTTTATAAATGCTTGCTAGAGATCCTGAAGCATCGATGACATCTTTATGATCTGGACGCATGGCCAAGAAACACTGGAGATATTCCACAGAGATTTCAACAACCTACACCCCACCATCAACCTCAGCCTAGACCATTCTACACGAGAGATCCACTTCCTGGACACCACAGTACAAATCAACAATGGAAAATTAGACACCACTCTCTACAGAAAACCCACCGACTCATACAGTTACCTACATGCTTCCAGCTCCCATCCAGAACACACCACACGATCCATTGTCTATAGCCAAGTCCTTCGATACAACCGCATCTGCTCTAATCCCACTGACAGAGACCAGAAGCTTCAGGATCTCTACCAAGTATTTATAAACCTCAACTACCCACCCGGAGAAATAAAAAAGCAAATTGAAAGAGCCAGATGAATACCTAGAAGCCATCTACTTCAAGACAGGGCATTTAAAATCCACGAGGAGTAATGGTAGTTCGGACTAGGAAGACTAGTCTGAACTACCTAGTTCGTGCCGCGTGTAGCCGCGCGGCACGGGGTTCGAACGAGCAGGGATTTAAAAATGGCGGCGCCCAGTTTATGCAAATGAAGCCCGGGAAATTCAGATCTCGGGCTTCATTTGCAAGTGCGGTATGCCTACATTACCCTCCTAGTTCGAACTAGGAGGGTAGTGTAGACATACCCACAATGACTTAACCACCTGCATTCTGCTACAAAGACCTTTTACATCTGCACTTCAAAGGGAATCCTCTGAACTGTCATTCATGTTAAAATTCGACACTCTCCAAAAAGGAATGAACAAACACTCGAACTATCTTACCCATTACCAAGATAGCTTCCCCAATTATCACCTCTAATACCATTAACTCACAAACATCCCACTCTCCCCACCTCTAATATCATCAATTCACAGACACTTACCTTCCTTTCTTCCCCCCCCCCCCGCATCTCCCTCCTGTTCTGAAATGTGATTTGTCCTTTTCATATGTGTTCATTTTTTTAAATTGTATCCTTTGGTAAATATGGTTGTGACTATTTTCTTCCACTATTTGATCTGAGGAAGTGGGTCTGGCCCACGAAAGCTCATCATCTAATAAACCATCTTGTTAGTCTTTAAAGTGCTACATTGTCCTGCATTTTTCATTCAAATTAGGGGTCCTCCTTTGTTGTTCGTTCCTTCTTGTGTGTCTTCCCAGCATTCGACTTTCTCACCTACCTCAGGGCTTTGGTCACCGTCCCCCAACGAACCTAGTTTAAAGCCCTCACTAGGTTTGCAAGCCTGCCCATGAAGATGCTCTTTCCTCTCTTGGTTAGGTGGATCCCATCTCTTCCTAACAATCCTTGTGCCTGAAACAGAGTTCCATGGTCTAAGAAACCAAAGCCCTTTCTCCGACACCACCTGCACAACTACGCATTTACTTCCTCAATTCGACGATCCCTACCTGGACCTTTTCCATCAACAGGGAGGATGGACAAGAACACCACTTGCGCTTCAAATTCCTTGATCCTTCTTCACAGCGCTACTTAATCTGCTGTGACCCGCTCGAGGTCATTCTTGGCCATATTGTTAGTTCCCACATGGAGAAGCAGGAAGGGGTACCGATCTGAAGGTTTGATCAGTTTTGGAAGACTCTCAGTCACATTCTGAATGCGAGCTCCTGGTAAGCAGCACACTTCTCAAGATTCCAGGTCTGGACGGCATATGGATGACTAAGTCCCTTTTAGGAGTGAGTCCCTGACCACTACCACCCCATCTTCTTCTTTTGGGGATGGTGGTCGTGGAACCCCCATCCTTAGGCCTACGCATCCCATGCTTTTCAGTAGATGGTGTTCCCTTTCTTCCCTGAGAGGTCCCTGCAAAAGCATTCTCACCGCAGTGCCTGTGGAGAAAGCCTGAAAGCAGTTACTTACCTCTAAAGGAATGGGGGTTACCTGAGTTGGCCTTCTTCTTCTTCTAGAGGTTACATGCTGCCAGTTCTCTTCCTTGTCCTGTACCACCCTCACTGGCTGTTCAGCCTGCTGTGCCGGCAGGATTAAATGCTGCCTTCTATTCAGGAATTCTTCATCTTCTCTGATGGAATCTAGGGATGATACTTAGGCCTCAAGTCCTCTAAGTTTTTCTTCCAAAATGGCGACCAGCTTGCACTTAGTGCAGATGAAATCCCTTCTATCTTCTGGGAGGAAGACAAAGATGGCACATGCTGTGCAGGTAACAACAGCAGACCTATCAATATCCATACCTGCCTTCCTTCTGAGAGATTCCTCAGATGTTATTAAAAGATTTTAAAGAATGGCGAGTGTATCTCGCCCTCTTCCCACTCCCCTTCAAACTCCCTCTCAAAACTCCCTGTTTGCAGTCCCTGTTCTTCTGAAAGAAACTTGCAGTCTAGGCATAGCCATATTGTGTCCTTCCAAACAGCAGCCCCTTCCTTTACATGTTGTGGAAAAGTATCCTTTTTGGGTCTTCCAATTCTCCTGGCACAACCAAACCCTGACCTTGTTGTAAGTTAGGAGAAGAAGAAGCTGAATACCAAATATGGTGGCCCTAGCTCTTACTGTTTAGGAGGAATTCTTGAACAAACGGACTTGCAGACAAACACCCAAACAGACACTCCCTTTAGATAGATAGATAGATAGATAGATAGATAGATAGATAGATAGATAGATAGATAGATAGACAGACAGACAGACAGACAGATAGATATAGGGATTGTAGAAGAATTCTATCCTGTCCCTAAACAGACAAAACCCCTTCCCATTGCATGCTATCTGGGACTGAGTTCCATGCATGAGTAGTACCAAGTGAAGAGGAACAGTAGATAAGCTAAAAATAATTGAGAGATATAAGTAGGAAGGCTTGTGTGTCTCATAATTATTTTGCCTTATCTCATATAGCTGAGGATATACTCATCTATAAAAATGAACACTCCAGTGTGAATTGTGAATCTAAGCTTTTTGCCCCAGTGACGTTGTGTGGCAGAAAGTTCTAACGGCTGTGTTATTTAAAAAACAACAACACTCCTAACATTTTTAAATGCATTCTACTTGCATTAATGCCTTTTTACTTGTTTTTGTTTTGAGAGTAAATAGGACCATCTGACTCAACTTGATATTATTTACTATTGTATATATCCCTCACATGTCCCTTCTTCATCTTTTCTCTAAACAGTTCCTACTATTTTCTCCTCACATTGAAATATTGCTATACCTGAAATCATTTTAATCACCCATCTTTGCACTTTCTTTCTAATTGTGATATATAACTTTGAAATGAGGTGACTATAATGAAGTGGAAGTTATTTATACAAAAAATATAGGTATAAAACTGCAGAGTAAATAACGTTTGTAGTCTTGTCCAGAAGAATTCCAGAGTATACTTAGGCAAACAGTGAGAAAAGCATCCTACTGACCCTAGACAAAGTCCTGTGATTCCTACATCATATACAGAGATGAACAGCAGTTCCAACCCCATTAAGTCTAATGTAGCAGGATGTAGAGCAGAAAACAGTTCCTAAATAAACCATAATTTTCATGGCTTGAAATTCTAAGACTTTGAATTGCATTCATTCAACAGGCAGTGAGCACAAGACTCAAATACTACTGAATCCTACTGGCATAGAGATGGAGTAATTCTACAGCTCAGTTACACAATAACTTCAGTCATATAGCTCCAAATAAAAAGCATTCTTGCAATCTAGCTTGCAGGTTGCAAAATATGAATTTCAGTGATGTGATTCTGTGCCCCCAAGAGAAAAGTCATCACTTCTAAATGTTTCAGAGGTGAACAAAATCCTCTTGAAACTTCTAAAAATTAGATTTTCATATTTTAGTATGTGGTAAAAAAACTCTTCACCTTTTGTATTTTTAGTGACTCACTGGGGCAAAGTCTATCACATAAACAATTCCCCATCCCACCATTAAGACTGTTACCATAGAGTGGTTTAGTTTCAACTAACTGTTTTATATCACTCTTCAATCTTGATGAAGCAAAGAAGAAGGGCCCAGATGGAGTGGACATGATTGGCTGAGACAGAACTACATACATGGATGGGTGCCATCAGTGTATTATACCTAACACCATGCTACTTTATCAATTATCAGAGGGAAGTCATATGCACAATGAGCAACACTGGCAATAAAACAGCCCCCAGTTGTCCCTATTTTTGCAGTCAACTAGCGGAGTGCTTAATTCAAACTAGGTAAACCTCATTCTACGAGGACTAAGCCTAGTTCGAATTTACTAGTTCGAATTAAAGGGTGTGTAGCCCCTTAATTCGAACTAGTGGGAGGCTAGCCCTCCCCAGCTTTCCCTGGTGGCCACTCTGGCCAACACCAGGGAAACTCTATTGCCCCCCTCCCGGCCCCGGACCCCTTAAAGGGGCACGGGCTGGCTACGATGCCCGTGCCAGGTGCAAGCCTGCCAGCACCCAGCTAGCAAACCCTGCACCTGACATGGCTCGAGCCAGCCACCCGATGCCCCCCAGCCTTCCCCCTCTTCCCGGGACCAGGCTGGCAGCTCCCGGGAGCTTGCCCGGGACCGCAAGAGGCGGGCACCCGCCTGGTCTAGTGCGGACATCGTGGACCTTGTCCACGACCTCCGCACTAGGCACAGGAAAGTGGCCGTCTAGGGCAGGAGAGCTGCCAGCCTGGCCACCCAGGAGCAGGTGTGCATGAAAATCAAGATAATCCAGTGAGACTCCCGACCCTGAGCCCTGAGCTTACAATGGCCATACTGGGTCAGACCAAAGGTCCATCTAGCCCAGTAGCCTGTCTGCCGACAGCAGCCAACCCTAGGGAACCTGGAGGGGATGGACCAAAGACAGTGACCAAGCCATTTGTCTCGTGCCATCCCTCTCCAGCCTTCCACAAACTTTGGGCAGGGACACCACTCCTACCCCCTGGCTAATATCACTCCATGGACCCAGCCTCCATGACTTTATCTCACTTCTCTTTAAACTCTGTTCTAGTTGTAGCCTTCACAGCCTCCTGCAGCAAGGAGTTCCACAGGTTGACTCTTTGCTTTGTGAAGAACAACTTTCTGTTACTAGTTTGAAGCCTGCTACCCATTCCTTTCCTTTGGTGTCCTCTAGTCCTTCTTTATGGGAACTAATGAAGAACTTTTCTTGATACACCCTCTTCACCCCACTCATGCTTTTATAGACCTCTATCTAATGCCCCTTCAGTCTCATCTTTTCTAAACTGATAAGTCCCAGTCTCTTTAGCCTCTCTTCATATGGGACCTCTTCCAAACCCCTGATCATTGTAGTTGCCCTCCCCTTTCCCACCCTCTCTCTTCCCCTCTCCCACCTCCTTTTCCCAGTCTCCCCAAGTTTTGTTCAATAAAGAGAGATCCTATTTTTGACCACACGTTTTCTTTATTTTGTACGTCAGGAAGGGGGGCTAGGGAAGGAGGTGAGGGAGGAATGGGGTACGAGCCCCCGATGGGGAGGACTGGGCTGGCTCTGCGGGCTTCTGGGGGTGGAAGCTCTCCTGCAGCCCCCCCAATTGCCTCCTCTTCCCAGATGGCAGCCTGCGGCAAGTGTAGCCTGTCTGATGGCCGAGTGCTGTGATGTGCCCAGTGTGGGCACTCAGGGCACTCCAAGCCAGGATTGCTTTGCAAGCGGGGCACCCCTGAGAACTGTCTGTCCAGGGTGGGGGTCGGGTCCCTTTAAGCACAGCCCTCGGCTAGCCTGAGGCAGCAGCTCCACGCTCTAAGTCCTCATCTGATGCCCTGCCGGCACTGCTTCCGGCCATCCTTAACCCCGGTTCAGGGTCCACTTAATGTGGACATGCTAGTTCGAATTAGCAAAACGCTAATTCGAACTAGTTTTTTAGTCTGGATGCGTTAGTTCGAATTAGTGCTGTAGTGTAGACATACCCTCTGTTAGGTAGCCCATCACCATCAAAATTCTTGGTGAAAACTGAAACAAAAAACTCAGTAAGCACCTCTGCCTTTTCCAAGTTTCTGGTTATTGAGTCTCCCTCTTCACTGAAAAATGGACCTACCCTAGCCTTGGTCTTCCTCTTGCTTCTAATATATTTGTAGAACATTTTGTTATCCTTTATGTCTCCAGCTAAATTGAGCTTGTTTTCTGCCTTTGGCTTTCTAATCTTGCCCCTGCACACCTGTGTTGTTTGCTTATATTCATCCTTTGTAATTTGACCTAGTTTCCACTGTTAATATGACTCCTTTTTGATTTTTAAACCATATAAGATCTCCTGGTTGATCCAAGGTGATCTCCTGCCTTACTTTCTAACTTTCATACACAGTAGAATAGTTTGCTTGTAGGCCCTTAACGTCCCTTTTAAAAACTGCCAACTCTCTTCAGTTGTTTTTCCTCTTAGTCTTGATTCTCATGGGACCTTACCTACTAGCTCTCTGAGTTTACTAAAATCTGTCTTCCTAAAATCCATTGTCTCTGTTGTGCTGTTCTCCCGTCTACCATTCCTTGGAATTATGAACTTTATGATTTCATGATCATTTTCACCTAAGCTGCCTTCCACTTTCAAATTTTCAAACAGTGTCTCCCTATTTGTTAAAATCAAATTAAGAATGGCTTCCCCACCTCCAGTAGATTTCTCAAGCTTCGGAAATAAAAAATCGTCTCCAATGCAGTCCACGGACTTATTGGATAATCTGTGCCCTGCTATGTTAGTTTCCCAACATATGTCAGGATAGTTGAAATCCCCCATCACCACCAACTCCTGCCCTTTGGTTGATTTTGTTAGTTTTTAAAAAAAAGCCTCATCCACCTCTTCTGCCTGGGTAAGTGGTCTGTAGTAGACCCCTCTCATGACATCACCCTCGTTTTTTACCCATTTTCATCTAACCCAGAGGAGACAGACTTGATGAGAGTCTCTGACCATCTCCACTTTTATCCAAGGCTATATCTACACTACAAGGTTTTTGTGCAAAAACCAGAGGAGTGTCCACACCTCAAGCATAAATAAATTGGCAGAACAGAGGGCTTTTGCTGGTAGAGTTATTCTTCTCCCCATCAGAAATAACTCTTTTTTGCGCTACAGCTGTTGCACAAAAAGGCAAGGCTGGATGCTCCGGAGGGATTTTTATGCAAGAAATAACTATTAGCAAAAGCATAGGTGCTCTGATGGCAATTCTGTGAATAGCTATCAGAGCTTTCTTGTACAGGAGTGTCCATGCAGTGTGGTTGCTCTCTTGCGCAAAAGCACATTGCTTGTGCGATGTGCTTTCAGGTCTGGATGCGCTTTTGCGCAAGAACTCTTCTGTAAAATGCTTCTTGTGCAAAAACCCTGTAATGTAGACTAAGCCCAAGTGTATGCACCAGTACAGAGTGGACTTCCTAAAGAAATTATAAAATGGAAAGCATAAATTCACTGAGACACAAGATGGGTGAGGTAATTATTTTATTGGACCAATTTCTGTTGGTGAAAGAGAGACGCTTTTGAGGTTCTCAGAGGTTTTCTTCATGTTTGTGTAGCTCAAAAGCAGATCCCTGAAAATCTGCAGATATCTGCTTTGTATCCACAAGTATCCACATCCATGGATGTGCATGCCGACATCTGCAGTTCGTTTTTGTAGATATGGATGTGGATACACATTTTGTATCTAGAACCCTGCAAATTTTTGGATATCTGTTTTATATCCATGGGTGTCTGCATGTGCGGATGTCAATGTGGATATCCGCAACTTTTTTGTGGATATAGATGCAGATGCAGATACAAATTTGTATCCGCACAGGGCTATACTTAAAAAGCTTGTCTCTTTCACCAAAAGATGTTGGTCCAATAAAATATATTACCTCACCCACCTTGTCTCTCTAATATCCAACAACCAACAGGGCTAGAACAGTAGTGAAAACAGTATACAGAACACATATAACCTAGAACGTGTAAAGAGAGTCTTCCTGATGTCACTGAGTCTTCCTAACTCGGTTCCATACAACATCCAAGCGGGAAAAACAAAACAAACAAACATTTTTTTTACAACTGTTTTATCACGTTTATCTCATAATAGTAACACATATCAGCTAGGGATGTTAAGTATTCGTTTATTGAATAGATGAGTAACCTCATGAATTCTTATTGGTTAGTCGACTATTTTATAGTCCCCAGGGGTGGGGCCAGCAGCCACTGTATCAGAGGCAGTAGCGTGGGGTGTCAGGTGGGAGCTGGTCGTGAGGGGAGCCAATTTAAAAATCAGCTCCCCTCGCGGACTGGCTGCCTGTTACCCAGTGCTTCTGCCTCTGATAAAGAGGCAGCAGCACTGTGTGGCAGCAGTCCCTGTCTAGCGAGGGTCTGAGCTGGAACTGAGTCAGGCTTTCTGCTTGCCCGATTCCTAATACACTTTAAATGCAGAGCTGCAGTGCGGGTAAGTCCTGGACCCGGCATAAGACAGGACTCAACTGGGCTGCTGTCCAGCCTGCTAAAAATGTATTGGTGCAGAGAGGGAGGGAAGGGAAATGCATGTAATCTACAACATTAACCGATAAGCTTTTGCTGATCGGTTAATCGACTACACTATTACATCCCTAATATCAGCACAAAATATTTTCCAGGAACTGAAGACCAACTGGTGTTACTAACCTGTAGCTGAGCCCTGGATCAGCAATTCCTCCTAGCCAGTCTTTAACTCCCAGGAAATGCTTTATAGGAAGATTATTGTTGCTTAATTAGTTTAAGTGATGAGCAAGAGAAGTTCTATAGTAATGTGTGCACAATTCTGTATTATATACTGTTGCCAGACACAGGGAGCTTACTGGTTAGTTATTCAGGCTTTTACAAAGATGCTTTTGTAGTCATCTTTAAGGGCTAGTAGTTTAGTGGCTATTATTTTGCTCATGAATTACCAGACCTTTACTCTGGTCCAAGATTCACAACTTTTTTTTTTCTGCCTGTTCCTATTTCATGGCAAAACTAATAATGAAACCTCCCTACACTACAGATCTGGGTTTGGGGAGGGATGGAGAGAAAAAAAGACCTTGCAGTGTATATATATATATATATATATACATGAATAATTTACAGAGAGATGAAATCTCACCATTGCAAATCAAAACATAACCATCCAAATGTACACTTTTTTTGAGTTAATAACTTACCAGTAAACCTCTTTTATTTGAAATCTGATTTAAGAACTCGTATTCCTACAAGTCATAATTTATTTTTCTACTCTTCCACAAAGAGATCCCCTCTGGTTTTGTGTAGAAGAGGTCATTAAAGGAGATTTTCTTCTTAATCTTATAGAATTAGGACAGATACAGAATCCAGACATTTGGGTTAAAAACACAATCTGTTTATCTGTTTCCCTATTTGAAAATTTTCAAACATTTAATTTAAACTATTTTAGGTAATTGATTTTTTAAAATTAAAGTGTATAATATATATGCACATATATACATTAAAGGACTTATCCGGCATTGCCAGAGTTCTTCAGGGCAGTGGGGTGGCAGTATGGAGGATGTAGGAGTCAGGGCAGGGCCTTGGGGATGTGGGGAGCTCCAGGAAGGATGTCAGAGGCATGGAAAGGCGTGAGTGTGAGTTGAAGGGTAAGGAGGGGCTTAAGGGAAGGGATGGGGGACACAGGATTCAGGGCAGGGGATGGGAGTGTTTGCTGGCTTCCTCCCCAGGGGGCCAGTGGGGTCCCTGGAGGCCAGTGGGAGCTCTTTCCCTCTCCCCTGGCACAGCCTGGGGGATCTCTCCCTTTCCCAGTGCCTCCCAGGGCAGCAGGGGCTTACCTGCTCCTCCCAGCCCTCTCCCCCCCAGTTCTGGAGGTCTCTCTTCTTTCCCCATGACTTCACCTGGGGCAGAGGGACGCTGGGAGAGTCCCTGCCCCCTGGACTCTCCCAGCGTGGGTGGATGGCAGCAGAGGACTGTCTCCCAGGCAGGGGGCCTCTGTTACCTTTTCTGGTGGGAGGCAAAATGGCAGAGCCCCAGCCCTGCTGGCCATTCCTTTAGTGGTATTCTCATATTGTACCTCTTGGAACAGAAGCCCTGACCATTTAAATAATCCTTTTTCTGGGGCTTGCAGTTCTCTTGGCACAACCAAACCCCGACCTTGCTTTAAGTCAGGGCTGGGCAAAATGCGGCCCGCCGAACCAGCAGATCCGGCTTGAGGAAGCAACTGGGAGCCCCAGGCAGACTTCCCTGCTTGCCCTGCAGGCTGCTCAGAAACGTAGCTGCCAGGTCCCATTTCTGTTTCAAGAATATTGGAGGAGGAGGAAAGGAAGCTTCAGGAGCTGCCTCCCTGGCCAATGGGAGCTGTCTGTTTGAATAGCAGCAGCCAAGAAGAACTATGCCCCCTTTCCTTGGCTCAGTTATTAACACAAGCACATTGCCATGCAGGCAGGCGGGCAGAGAAACATTTTAAACTTTGCAAGCCTTAGCTCTACAGGTAGGCAGGCAGGCAGGCTGATAAGTGTCCTGGCCAGGGCCTGCCTCTGGCATCCCAACCTTCCCCAACCCTCTGACCCAATCAACATACCTAAACCCTCTGCCCCCCTCTTGTACCCAAACCTTCTCCCAGATCTGGCACTCCAATCTCCTGCCCCAGATCATAATCCTCTCCTACCCTAAGTCACATCCCAAAACCCTGCACTCCAGTCCCTTGCTCTAGGTCACAACTGCCTCCTTGCTCCAAACTCCCTCCCAGACTCCATTGTCCTTCCTGCACCCCAATCCCTCACCCCAAGCTCTCTTCTGCACCCAACCTCCATCCCACACCCCACATCTCCATTAATATCATGGAAGAGTGCAGCTCTCAACCACTTTCCAAAATTTTGGAATGCCCCTGGGTCAAAAATTATTGCTACATCTGCTTAAAGTTATGTGAACAGGAAGCTGCATGCCACATTTGGTGGCCCTAGCTCTTACCATTTAGGAGTTCTTGAACTAACTTTCAGAGAGACACACAGATGCACTCTAAAATATATATACTGATACCTTCATACACAAACACACACTGGATGGGCTGGAAGAAGAGCAAGAAAAATATTTAACTCTCACTCATCTCAGGCATTGCATTAAGGTAGGGGAATTTATGTACTTTAGTATACTCAGACTGCCTTGTATTACTTTTAAACATCGCAGACTAAATCAAAACACACAGGCTGTGTCTAGACTGGCAAGTTTTTCTGCAAAAGCAGGTGCTTTTGCGGAAAAACTTGCCAGCTGTCTACACTGGCCGCTTGAATTTCCACAAGAACACTGACTTCCTACTGTCTGAAATCAGTGCTTCTTACGGAAATACTACGCTGCTCCTGTTCGGGCAAAAGTCCTTTTGCGCAAAACTTCAAAAAGTGCTTTTGCGGAAAAGTGTCCGTGCCAATCTAGACGCTCTTTTCCGCAAATGCTTTTAACGGATAACTTTTCCGTTAGAAGCATTGCGGAAAATCATGCCAGTCTAGACGTGCGCGCGCACACACACATACACACACACACACACACAAAACAAGATACAAAGTTATCTGGATAATATGCAGCTAAAATTTCTCTTCTGTCACATACCAGAGAGTGATTGGATTTAAGTCTTGAGATTTCGTGAACTACTCTGTCAATACAATACACTAACGTACATAAATTCCCCTATATTAATGCAACGTTTGAGACGGGAGTTCAATACACAAGAGTGAGGGGTCACCACAAGGACAACAGCGCAGGTGAACACATTGCTTGCCCTCATTTAAGATCCTCCCCGTTCCCCCCGTTGTTCCGAGTTGGAAGCAGGCTGCTTTCTTCTATGTGGGTGTGTCCCAATTTCATTTTTTTTGAAAGAGAACCCCACCCACCCCTCAACCACGCTACAGCGCCGTGGTTAGGAGTGTGGCTGAACCGCCCCGCCCGCAGGGCGCAGAAAGGGAAGTATTCAGCGCCCCTCTTTCTGCTCCAGTGGGGATGTAGAAAACGGCCCCCCGCTTTCCCCGGCACCAGAGGGGTTTCACCCCCCACTCTTCCCTCACGCCCCGGGCTTTCCCCCACAGGGAGTCGAACTGAATCAGTCTCCGCCTGCCGGGGAGCACAAGGGCAGAGCCACTCTCGCTCTAAGGAAGCTTCTCAGAGCTCCCGAGTCCCGCCCCGCCATCGACGCGCGCGGCCGCTGCCGCAGCTGCAGTGCGCGCGCCATGCAGCGGTTGCCCTCCCATCCCCCTCCTCAATTCCACCACCATCCAGAGGCGGCGGCTGGGGGAGGGAAGACTGGCTGGCGGAGGGATACTCTTTCCTCTTACTCTTTGCTCTTGCGGAGAGGGGCGTAGCGATCCGTGCGCTCTTGCTTCCATTGGAGCAGTGTTTCTAGAGCGTGTGATGTGACGGTGCCGCCGGGGGCTTGGTGGCCGTTACTTGGAGAAGGGACCGGAGCGGGAGGGGGGCGGTCCCTGCACAGGAAATTAGTTCTCGGGGACAGCGGGAGGCCGAGGAGCTAAGGGAGCGGAGGGGATTAAGGAGTCTGGGGGTAGGACGTGGGCACCAAGCAGCGGACGCGGGGGGGGAGGGCGGCAACAGGAGCCGGCGACTGGGAGGAGTTGGGGGACCAGGAGCCACGGAAAGGAGGGAGCCTGCGGGAGCAGCGGATGGGGGGAAGGGCGGGATCCCGGGGCGAGGCAGGGAGCGTGTGGGGAGGGGTCCTGTCCCTGCTCTAGGCTGTCGCAGTTCTGTTGCTGGCAGCGGGGCTGAAAAGGGGAACTGGTTAGAAAAAGCCACCCCTTGCTGGTGGGGAGGGGGCCGGGTCTCTATTCTTGGAGCGCCTGTAACGGGGTGTGTGTGTGTGTGTGTGTGTGTGTGTCAGAGGCTGTGGCTGTCCCCGCGGTGGCACAACATCTAGTGCTGAGCTGGGGGTCGCTGCGTGGTGTTTGCCCCATTTCCTCCCCTCCTTGCTCTGGGGCCGATTAGCCTGGAGAGTTTAACGGGGGTTTCCCCTCCTCGCTGAGTGACGAGTAGCCTGGAGGGCTTTGGGTTTTATTTTTTTATTTTTTTGGTCTGATGTAGGATCCCAGAAGCCTCCCTCCTTGCTTCCTCCCCGCTATGTAGAGAGGGAGAGATCCGTCAATGAAAAGGTTGAAACGGATTTAGATGGACTTTCAATTGCTTTTTATATGTAAAGAGGATAAATCCCAGTTACCAATTTTTATATTGCCTTGGAAAAATGGGAATCTTTTGCTGCTGCTGAATCCTTGGAGCATTTTAGGGAGTTGCTACAAAGAAGGCAAATCTTTATTTTTTTTTAAACAAGGAGCCACATTGATTTTAGCCTTTTTTATAAAATGGAGAACGAAATATTCACACCCCTGTTGGAGCAGTTTATGTCTAGCCCTCTTGTCACCTGGGTAAGCATTAATTTTCCCAAATGGCATGTTTTTAAAGGATAAATCTCTAACTGCAGAGATTGAGGTGGAGTTAGTGTCATGGTGATGATTATATTTTAGGTTAAGACATTTGGACCCTTAGCCGGAGGAAATGGGACCAACCTGGAGGAATATGTGGCGCTTGTGGATGGCATATTCCTAAACGAAGTCATGCTCCAAATGTAAGTGTGTGGGTATGTTGTTTTTTCTTGTCACTGTGTATTTTGTTTTGTGTTGAAGTCTTGTTTCTTCAACATGTATTTGACTTCTGGGCATCTTTTTGTAAAGATATATGATCATAAAATTGTGGTTTGGCTAATAGTATTCATGTGGTCATTTTGGAGCAGAACCTTACCTTATACCACATTTAGTTTAATTTGTTGCCGCTTGAATCTTTTTTTTTCTGATATAGAAAACATATTTTTAAAATTTACTGTTCAAATCTGCAGCTCTATTGTTACTTACAAGATACTGCCTCTAGAATTTGCAAGTCTGAGACACTATGGGAAAAATGACATAATTGCAAAATATGTGGTGTAGTATCTATAGGAACATGAAATGTAATATCAATATGTTTATAAATATCTGTAAATATAGCTTCATTTTTACATAAATGGTTTAAAAGTAAAGCTGTAAATTTAAAATCTTGAATAGCAATGGACTTGCATATTGAGCACAACAACAAAAACACCAGATGCGTAATAATTGGCCCCTTGATGAGGTTCTAATGTCTGTTTTAGTTCATGTAGCATATGATTTTTTGGGGGGGGGGGGAATTGTATGAAGCACCATCATATATTGTATACATACTCAGAAGGACAGACTTGTTTTTGACTTTGTTTTGTTTATGAAAAACTTTAGTTTGGTTTTAAATTGTAGTATGGCTACATTTTTATTAGTACTAGAAGCTAGAATTGACAGTTAAGTGTGTTGTTTATTGCCACAAACCATACAGACACTGTTTCTGTTTGATATAATAAATTAATTTTGATTGCTTGAAAGGTATGTATAATTGTATAAAACCTACATAATATGATATAAATGAAATAATTAGATGGATAAATTAGTCATAATTTAGAAAATATGTATTGGAGAAAATAAGTTCTATTTTCAGTCAAAATAGAACTGTAGGATACATCACCTTATTAAGTATTGTGATTTCTACCACAGTTGTGACTGTGGGACATTGCCTACTAGTATACTGCCCAGATCTTTCACATGTACATTTCTGCTGTACTTCAGGAATAAGAAGCAAGATGATAGTGGTGGAAAGAACCTCATTTCAAGCAACTCCCTGTTTTCTCTCCTGAATATTTTAAAGTCTTCCTGTGTATGTTTAACCTCTTCTTGGCTATCTACATGGGAATAACTAGACATGAACAGATATACCAATGTGTTAGGAGTGACAGTTGTTCATCTGAGAATATTGCCCAGTCATGACCAGGCACACTCTTCTACTTTGTTTATACTGTTTTCACTCATAGTAAAAATACTGTTAATTTTTTATGTATAGTATTGTAAATATGGATGAGGGATGTACTAAACAACTTTGAAACCAAATTTTTGGCCTACTGAAGTCGTCATCATTTTTGCCATTAATTTCAGTAGAACCAGTGTTTATAATTTATTTTTGTAATATAGATTCTGCAGAGAAATTCAAAATACAGAGATATCAGTAAGAACCCTTATAAAAATGTTTATATTCTAGGAAGTTTTTATTCTTGCATATGTTTGTGATTGAAGTTTACAATGTCTCTTTTACCTATGAATTTATCAAAACTCTGCTTTTACTGCATAATTGAATTGGAAATTATCCAAGTCAGAAAAGTTAAAACTATGTGAATGTATATGGTGTCAGAAGAACTTTTATTCCTTACAAAAATTTTGAATTTTAAATTTGTCACTTACTTTGCCCAAAATCTTAATAGTTAAATATTGAGAATATCAAAAGTGAAATTTTGAGAACTTTCCCAAGTCCTTGGTATTTTATTTGAGACAGTCCACTGATTCAACTTAAAATGAAAAGGAAACATGTACATTGCTTATTTACAGTGTTATGGTTTATATGTATGCAGTTAAAATGAATAATTTTCCTTAAGACGTGTTAATAGTGTGCCCCCTCTTTTTCAGCCATATAGTGGGCTTCAGGGGGAAAAAATTGGGAACCCATGCCATATGGCAGAAGTTCTCCGGGGGGGGGGGGGAGGAAGGGGGAAGGGGGGAGAGAGAGAGAGAGAGAGAGAAGCTTTAGGGGGGAAAATACATACTGTAAACATTTTACCCACAGCAGTGTATAACTAGCAAAACTAATTCTTCCAGAGATATCTGGTCCTTGGTAGGGATGTAAAGGGTTAACAGGTTGCTCAATAAGTATCACTCTTACTGGGTGATGCTTATGAGGTAAGTGGTTAATCAGTGGCCTGGCTTGGCTAGAGCAACCCTGCCCGCCATGGGCAGCAGAGTGCTACAGCCTTGCCATGACTACCACACTGCAGAATTCTGGTTAACTGGTTAAAAGTGTAACTGGTTAACTTTTTCAATGGGATTTTATATCCCAAGTCCTCAGGTGGCACTGTGCACTCTAATGGATTTTTGTTAAGCTTGCAGATCATTATACAAACTCATTGATCTCTGTAGGTTAATCTGTTTGCTATGACATGGTGTATATATTTAATGGTAAGCATTGACCACAATCACAGTTTTTCTTCTGCTCTTGTTATAATGGATATTTCCAATGGAATCTGTTGTTTTTAATATTTAGTATAGTTGCTTTTTGATTTTTTTTTTAAATCAATATTTGTTGGGAGTGGGCAAATACTGGCCTGCGGTCTAGATCTGGTTCCCTGGGATTAGTCACTGGTGGGCTGCTGATGCTATATTTACCTGTATCTCTGCAGATACGGGAGACTATAGCATCTCTTGATTGTGGATTGCCGTTCCCGGCCTATGGGAGCTGCAGAAAGTGGTGTGGATCAGGACACTGCTTCACGCAGCTCCCATGGTCCAAGAACAGCAATCTGCTGCCAATGGGAGGTGCAATAGCCTGTACCGGTGGAGGTGCAGGTAAATATAGAGGTGGCAGCGTGCTAGGTGTTAAAATAGCGGCAGTTTGCCAGGGTTATTGCCTGCCCCTGGTGTAGGACTTGTATGGTGGTAAACTACTACAGGTGCAGAGACGGGGAGAGCGATCAAGTAAGTTTGATGATGATCGAGTACAGAAAAACCCCGACTTACATCCTGGGCCTGCATTTACAACCGCGCATGGTGCCTATCTTAAATGCAGGTTTGAGTTATGACGCCCCCGACTTGCAATGCATCCCCAGGAAATGATCGCATCACAAGTCGGGGGCCACCTGTACCATATGAGAATTTCAGAGAGAACTTCCAAACTTGTACTTTCTAAGGGCTCATCTAGACTACACAGAACAGATCTTCTTCCAATCACACTTTCAAAAGCAGAGCTTTTGAAAATGAAAGAACTTTAGACGCAGCTTTTTCGGCAAACCCCTCTCTCCCTTTGTTGAAAAGCCACTCTTTCTCAAAAAATGAGGTTTACGCGGCTTTCCAACAAGGTTGGGGGCGGAGGGGGTCGCTGAAAAAGCTGCGTCTAAACTACTTTCAGTTTTGAAAGCTCTGCTTTCGAAAGCGCGATCGAAGATTATGCAAATTCCTGTGAAATTTGCATATCCTCTTTCGACTGTTCCGCGTAGTCTAGATGAGCCCTATAGGAGGAAGGATTCAGTGATTACAAAGGAAGCCTTGGACTTGGAAGGTATTGATTTGATTTTCTGTTCCCATGCAGACTTCCTGTATGATTTAAGTCACATTGTCTTTCTGTGCCTCA
This sequence comes from Pelodiscus sinensis, assembly GCF_052426305.1. Classification (NCBI taxonomy): domain Eukaryota; kingdom Metazoa; phylum Chordata; order Testudines; family Trionychidae; genus Pelodiscus; species Pelodiscus sinensis. Next base: position 178,680,640 of record NC_143054.1, on the reverse strand, counting down.
GTTCCCCCACCTTTAAAATAAAATCCATTTGTCTTCACCTGTGAAGATAAATGGATTGAATTTTGTGATGTGCTCAGATTCTGTAGTAACTGTTACTATATAAGTACCTAAGTACTTAAAGTACCTTTAATTATCTTTTCAGTTTATGGGAAAAAAGCTGTGCCCCCCGCTCTTTATGCTTGCCAGCCCCCCTCTTTCTGGTGGCTTTTGTGGCCTGAGAGCATGAGAGTTACGCTCACAAACCACCCTCTTTCTGGGTGTAGGTGTCTGGCCAGGGGGGAGGGTGCAGGAAAGGGCTGGGGGAGGGTGCCTGGCCAAGGGTAGGGGGCTGGAGGTAGGTGTCTGGCCAGGAGGAAGGGGCAAGAGTGAGCTGGGGGAGTGAGGTCTTGGCAGGGTAGAGAGTGAATGGTCTAGAGGTGCAGGGTCTTGGCTGGGGGTGCGTGAATAAGAGGGTTGGGGGTAGTGCGAGGAGGGGCTGCAGCCAGTAGGGCTGCGGGGAAGAGACTAGTTAGCAGGAAAGGTTGCCGGGGCAGGTTCAGGCAGCCAGCATCGATGTGGCATGACGCGAGGAGGGGCTGCAGCTGGTAGGGCTGTGGTGGAAGAGGTCGGTCAGCATGAAAGGTGGGGGTGTGCATTCTAGGTTTGGTCTGGCCAGCGGCAATGGTAGTGTGGCTGTGGGGAGGGTCTGCAAGCTGCAGAGGAAGAAGCTGATTTGCGGGGGAAGGTGGCTGGGGTCAGGAGGTGGGGGCAGGAGCTGGTGGTGGTGGTCTGAGATGACTCTCCCCTCCTCCCCCACCCTGGTGGGGGCATGATGTAAGGACCAGAGGAGCTGCCTGGAGCTGGGGGCAGGATGTCACTCTGTCATCTTGGAGGAATTTTTTTATATATAGTGTGTATATCTAGAGTGCTCTTATTGCACATCTGCATGTACATCTGATGTAAAAACAACACATCATTAGCTCTTAGGTATTTTTGTCCATAGATCATAAAGGTCCTGACTATTAATCTTCTGTTTTTTAGTCTTTGAAATATTTTTTGCTACATAAACCTGTTATGGTTGTGATGTATAGAAGGCTTGTAATGTAAATATTTACATGTTTAAAGAACTACTTACTAAAATAAATACAAATAGACAAATTATATTTTTAATTGAAAAAAATTGTCTGCTTAAGTTACATTGAAAAGTTTCTCAAGATATACTTAGATTATTAAATTACTTAATACCATATACAAATGGAAATTTTCTTTGACTGCATAGTGACTACTAGGTTTTTTCAATACAAACTATTATTCTAGAATTCATAATTTTTCACAGTTGTCCGTATTTAAGAAAATTATTTTTTGTGTGCAGTAGATAGCAACAAATCCCATAGTATTTTAGTAGCACCATTAGATCATTCAGATATTTTACTGAATGTTAAGAATTCAGGACTTTATGAAAAAGGAGAAACACAAATGTATGTTAATTATCAGGAAATGTATAACATAAAAGGCTATTTACATAATGCTAACCCTAATCAACAATCAGTGGAATAACCCACATGGTCAGTCACTTCAAATTAAGACCTATTGATTTAATAAAGATAATTGTAATGAGTGCATAAATTGTTACATTTATATGCTATTCAAGTATGAAAGTGACAAGACGGTCAAAACCAGTCTCTTATGGAAAACTTATTTTTTATTTTAGCTTTAATCGAGTGCTTTCTATATTACATGGTTGTCTTTTGGGTTTTATGGAAATCTGATAGTAATAAGTGGTCTGGATCTTACAAACACTTTAGTCTCATTAAATAAAGTTAATGTTTGCAAGAATTGGGGCTATCATTACATTTACACTGTTCATGAGTTTTGAGTTATATAACAGTGTCCTGCACGTATGTTATGATTTTACAGAAGTGTTCCTTTGGTTATGCTTTATGTGTACTTATAGTAATGGTGCCATTTGAAAAAAACTATTAGGATATACGTCTCTTGTAATTGATTGAGGATAGTGTCTTTTGGTAATGATGGCAGAAAAACATACAGCACAGTCAAATTACAAGTATTACTTTCAAATAGCTGAATTTAAGTCTTGAAAACTGTTGGCTAACTCAAACATATTTATCCTCACCATTTAGAATGAACATTTTTATTTTTTAAAACAATCAGCAGTTTTACAGACTAACAAATATATCATGAGCTTTGTGGGTAAAACCCACTTTTTCAACTTTAGTAACACAGATTGAACCTCTCTAGTCCGGCAACTTTGGGACTAGCTCTTTCCTGCACCTTACCTCCTGCTCAGACTCCATACCCTCACTCCATTCTACACCCATTTTGTCATCGTGGTTGATTGGCTGGTGGTCCTTGGGAAGGTCTGTTGAATGGGGTGGGCTATGGGCCAAAAAGTTTGAGCACCACTGCATTAAGGAATCCAACCAATTCCCCATTGCTGTATTATCTTTTATCAGGCACTATCACCAGTAGTAACTTACATTACTTCCCACTAACATTTGCAAAAATATAAAAAAATTAAAAAGTAACTATGTTATTATTGAGATCTTGTGTACTCTAATGTACAAGACCAAATTCTGTACCACCAGAATCTAATTATTAGGGCAATGTTTCCTCCTTGTACTGTATTCTCGTTCCTGTTGCCCATGCACAAACTGTCTGAGAATACTAATTTATGTAATATTAATTACACTTCTCAACAATATTTTTAAAGTGATTGTTTTAGAGGGTGAGTGATTATTCACTGTGCCCTTTCTATTGGCTGGCTGCACTCCCCAGTCCCTCCACTCCCATGATACTGGGCAGGTGGCCTAGTCAATAACCACCTCTCCATCTCTGATCCATGAGTGCACAACATGTACTGTACTCCTAATCCAACTTAACTCCTTGTGAGGGAAGCTGGTGAGTAAAAGGCAGCTGCAGGCAAGTCCTGCCAGGGTATGGAGATAAAGAACAAAATGTTAGGCAACCCTCTGCAGTGAAATGGTGAATTTAGAAGGAAAATGTTGAATTCTGAGACACCTTGGAAAAATGTCAAATTTTGCAGCTGCAGAGTCTTTCCTCAATTGAGATGAATGAGGCAGGTTCACACCTCTCAGACATATTGTTACAGACACAGACAAGTATCATTATTTTATATTTGTCCACATTTTTAACTCTTTACCAGAAGGGTTAGAATTAAATTTTAAAATTTGAGACTGTGAAACGCAGTAGTGCAACAAGGAGTGAGTTCCACAACAAATTCCATTGTTACTGTGTTCATAGGACTCTAATTATAATTGTTGGAAAAGATCCTGTTAATAATATACAGAATTTTATAAATGCCTAATGATTTATATGGTCTACAGCATGGCTTCTGTCCATAGAAGTTGTATGGTGGTAGGGTCTGTACTTGTGTTAGATATTGAGATAGTGGATGGATGAAGAGAATAGAGGACATGAAGAGACTTGTCCACATGGAAATTTTCCAACAGTTGGTGTTTCCCTATCTTTCTTTCTTTCTCCTGTTCATACCCATCTGTTCACCCATTCTTGTGTGCCCCCTCCCCCCAACTTCCAGTCCCTTTTTTCTTTGTCCCTATTCCATGTCCTTTCTACGACCCACCCCATCACCTCTCTATTTTGGGGGTTCAGTAAACTGTCTTTCCTTCCCCCGCATATGTCCTTAATGTCCTGGTCCTCTTTTCCTGCTTACCACCTGTGCTCTAAGATATATCTGAGACTTGGAAGTGAAACTCTTTGATACCTGTGCAAAACTTTAGGAAGACTGGGAATTCTGTGGGGGTAATTAAGGAAAGTTTAAAAAATTGGGTTTATAATAAGGTGCTATCTTCATTCCTAAGTTGAGAAGCAACTACTGACATAATACAGTTTGATGTCAGGCAATCAGTTTATTCATAAACAACAGTTGCAGTTGGTTCATCAATAGTTTTCCATCGTGAATAAAAATCACAAACTTTGTTCTAATAACTACCTTTGGTATATAGTGTTGAAATGAAAGTTGAGTGGAAGTCAAACATTCCTCTGCTTCAAAAGGGTTATCTAAGGAATAGAACTGAATTTCTTTAGATATAAAAGAATCTAGGTTTACATTGGCCACTTTTGCCATTGTGTCTGTCAAGGTGTGAAGAAGTGTGATACCTGACTGATATGGCTGTGCAGGCAAAAGTTTGTAGTGTAGGTGGAGATATACTGGCAAAACACAAAAGCATACAATTGTTCTTTTGCCAGTGTAGTTTATTGTTTCAGGGTAGGAGTCGGGGTTGGAATGGAATAAAGTGTACTTGCAAAATGGCAGTTTTGTTAATGTAAACTCTGCACTAAAATCGCTTTGCTGGGATTGTGTACTGAGAGTATCTGTACTAGCAAAGCACTCCTGTCGTAGACCTAGGATAAAAATCAGTTTCCCAGAGTAGCTTGTAATACTGTCCTTGTTACCAAGGTATACCACAGATTGAGAGAGAATTTAGCTACCAAACCTTGATTGAAAACTATAAAAAAATGCAATGTAAGTATGTGTCTGTATAAACACTTAGTTTATGGCAAGCTGTCGCTGTTTTTTAAGCCTTTTCAGTTAGGACACATCTAAACTACATTCCTCTTCCAAAAGAGGAATGTAAATGAGGCCGATGGGGGGGAAAAATGAGGTGTATGGGTTCTTTCAAAAAAGGATTTTTTTTTAAAGAACCCTGTATAGACTGCGGTTTCTTTCGAAAAGCCCTTTTTCGAAAAAGCGCTCTCATGCGATTATGCAATGAAGCACGAGATTTGTAAATCGTGCTTCATTTGAATTTTTGATTGGCCTCATTTACATTGCTCTTTCGGAAGAGGAATGTGGTTTAGACATAGCCTTACAGATTAACATATCTATTCGTCTGATTCTTTTGTAGTGTAAGAGTATGTCTACACTACAGAGTTTTCATTCAAACTAATATTGACATGCAAAAGTTGCCAAAAGTCAGCAAGGCATGTTGATACTCGCTCCCTCTTGTAAACAGATCATGTCCACATTTTTAGCTCCCTAGTTGACAGCACTGTGCACTGTCGTATGAATCCCACAGCACCTGGTGACACCATCTGTCGCTAGATGTTGTAGGACCACAAAATGTAGTGTGGCGCACCTGGGGACTGTGCAAAACATCTTGTCAGCCACTGCTTTGTTTCCCAGTCCTCCCAGCAGTTTCCCCGCTTCTTTTCGAGCTGTTTTTTCAACTGCTAATCTTTACTGCCCACACCAATATCTGCAGTGAGAAAGTATGGATCCTCCACTTCTCTCCTATGTGCTGTTTGGTATCTTGAGGATATAATACACTGTACCAAAGATACTCTTGAAGTTACTAATAGAAGAAGACGAATTGCAGGTGGCTGATATTCTGTGTGAGATGGATAGCAACTTGTCTTTTGGCACTCAGAGCAGCTGTACAGAATATGGTAGACCATTGCTTTTGGGCTAGAGAAACCAGCATTTATTGGTGGGGTTGCATCGTCATGCAGGTGTAAGATGAAGAGTGGTGGCTCCAGAACTTTAGGATGTGTAAACCAACTTTCCTGGGGCTCTGTACTGAGAGGGCCCCTGAACTGCGGCACAAAAACATCAGAATGAGAGCTTCCCTCTTAGTAGAGAAGTGTGTGGCAATTGCTGAGTGAAAGCTAGTAACTCCTGATTTCTGTCGATGTGTTGCAAATCAGTTTCGAGTGGGGAAGTTTGCTATTCGGGTTGCATTACTACAAGTGTGAAGGGCAATAAATCACATTCTTCTATGGAGAACTATGTCTCCAGGAAATGTGCATGACATACTGGATGACTTTGTAGAGATGAGCTTTCCTAATTGTGGGGTGTGTGCGCAATACTGGTGCACACATTCCAAGTTGAATGCCAAACCACCTTGCCACAGAGTACATAAATAGGAGGGGATACTTGATGGTGCTGCAGACACTTACGGATGACCCTGAGTGTTTCACAGACACCAGTGGGGTATGGTCTGGAAAGGTGTATGATGCATGCATGTTCAAGAACACTAGCCTGTACAGAAACCTCCAGGTAGAGACTACTTTTCCATATCATAAGATTACAGTGTGGGAAGTGGACATGCCCATAGTGATTGTGGGAGATCCAGCTTGCCTCTTCCAGCACTGGCTCATGAAACCTTACACAGAATACCTGGACAGCAGTAAGAACCATTTTAACAGGCTGAGTCAGTGCCACATAGTAGTGGAATTTGTCTTTTACATCTCCCCTTCAATATGCCAGTGTTTCTATGGCAGGCTCAATCTTATAGACGAGATTATTTCCATGGTCGAAGTCACCTGCTGTATTTTGCACAATTTTCTGAACCTAAGGGTGAAATGTTTGCTCAGAGGTCCAGCACTGAGACGCAGTGCTTGGCTGCAGTTTGAACAGCCAGAAACCAGGGCTATCAAAGAAGCCCAGAGGGCTGCTATTAACATCAGGGAGGCTTTGAGACAGCACTTTGATAACAGGACACTTAAATCTACATCTCTTGCAGTTGCTTCTCGGCTGCATCCCATTTAACATCCCATGTAACACATATCAGTGCAAAAAAATGCTTGAACAGCCTGTACCTGGGAGTGAAGTGTTTGTTATGGTCGGTGGATCAGAAAATAAAATCTTTTATGTTTTAAAAAGATTGCCTTTATCGATCAAAACAAATTACAGTGAAACACACCAGCAAACATGGGAGGGTCATGGAAAGGGTAAAATCTCATAACTTTGTGTAAGTCCAGTTATCACAGTCAAAGTTATGAGAGGAGTGGAGTGCAGGAGAAAGAGGATTCTCAGAGAGTGAAAAGGAATGCGTGGCATTGTGAGGGGTTGCTGAACAAAAAATTGTGTATGTGCTGCAAGGGAGGTCGAGCTCAGAACTGCTCACTTTCTGCAGCTTGATTAAATAATTGAGCATCTCGGTTTGTTCTTCCATAACCCTGATAATGCTCTCTGTGGAGCCTTCCTATCCTGCTTCTCCATTACACATTGGTACTCCTGCCTCTTGGGTCCTATGGAGGAGTGTTTGATCACTTCCCTTACTAAATCCTTCCTGTTGCATAGAGTCAATATAGCCCTAGGGCACCCCTGTTGCTGCCCTATAAGTTCTCTAATGTGCTTTAATCAACTCATATTTCAGCAGCCTGTGAAGTGTGTATCTTATATCTGTTTTACTGCTAAAAAAAAATGGAGTAAGACTGTAGTAATATATTGTCTCAGACCACACAGGTTGTGCTTTAGTTGGAGTGCAGGGTGCTTTGTTCTTAATTTTTTCTGCAATATAATCCAGTTAATAGCCAAACAAATTTATTAATTTTAAAACAGGAATTATTTTGTTTTTATATTTTTTTCTCTGTCTCATATCTCCAATTTGGTATTGTGTTTGAACTTCCTCCTTCTCTTTACATGTCCTCTGCTCCTATTCTGTTTCGTGGGTCTTCTCTTTCTATCTGTTCTCTTCTCCTTCCAGATTAGATCCCACTTTGTTGATTCTCTGGTTTCTTTTTATTGAACTGCTTCCTCCCCTCGCTCTTCAAACCCCCTCAAACAACTCATTGGGGAAAGAGGCATTTGTTAAGGCTGGGGTGAGGAACCTCAGGCCCTGGGGCTGGATGCGGCCCCTGAGGCTCAGGTCTCTGCCCCAGCATTGAGGAGTTTGCTGTCCCGCCATGGGTCTGGAGCACACAAAATCCACTAGCCTGGGCCCCCATAGGCTCTGGTGTGCAAGAGAAACAAGAGTGTCTTTCTCCTTCTTAAGCTTCAGAGGGGTAGCGGAGTTAGTCTATAATGGGAAAAACTTAAAAAACAACAAATAGTCTATCAGCACCTTAAAGACTAACAAAACATGTAGATGGTATCATGAGCTCCAGATGACTGGAGAAGTTTTTCCTTCTTAATTGAGGGACCATGTCAGTGCCAGATTTTGCTTTTCACTTATGTGTGGCCCCTGACTGATTTTTTTTTTTTCTGTGGGTCAGTGGCCCCAACCCAAGAAAGGTTCCCTGCCCCTGTGTTACAGTATGCTAGTGAAAAAGATTATCTGTACAATACTGTAACTTTTGCTAATTAACACTTTACTCTTCTTCCTTGAGTTGCTCCAAGTTGGTAAAGAGAGAGACATGGTGTGAACACAAGTGGGACTCCTTGGTTATCACTGCTCAGCAGTTTTGAGGGAAAGCACTGAAACAGCTCCTCCATTACTTCTGTTATGCGAACAATTAGTCAAAGCACTTAGCGGAGGCAGTGTCAAAGGCTACTACTTAGCCCAGACCTTACTGATCCACTTTTCCTCATGAGATTTTCCCTCTTTTATGTGAAAGCCAGATTTGGGGGAGGAGAGGGAAAAGATTTGGAAGGCGAGTCTTTTAAAAGCTATTTGGTGACTCAGTAAACTTGTAACTATAAATATGCTATACTTTTGTCATGGAGGAACAGCAGAAATAGTTGTTTTACAATTTATATTTATTGAATATGTACTTTGGATAGACACAATATGTATTAGGGAACCTAGTTGTTAGAACTCTATTTACAATTACGTTTTTATTAATTTTTTTGGTTTAAGGCATTTCGAACTGTGACCTTTTTAGTGTTTGGTTCCCTGTTTCTCATCTTCGTGGTACATGGTCTGATGTGTGAAAAAATTCTAAAATCCCACTTGTAGGTAGGGAGAAATTTTCTGCTCCGTTTGATTTGTGTTTATCCTTTAAACAAGGACCATCACCAAAAAATATATGGCATACTTTTGTGGTGGCCTTGGAAGATTGTTCCTATATATTTATGATATGGTATATACCAAAATAGTACAGTACAGAAATGTTTAACCTAAGGTAAAACATGGCTAGTTAACATGGCTTAAAATGTTTAGTCTGTGTATTGACAAGAATTAAGAAGGCTCTTGATTCATGCCAACATAATTGTTGTCAGTCTGCAAGTTCCAGTTGGCCATTGAAATAGCTGGAATCTGCAGATAGAGGTGCAGTAAGCTGCTTCTTGAGTGCTTGCTCATATCAATTCCAAACAGATTTGCGTGTTCAAGGTGCTCGGTTGCCAGAAGGTTTTTCTCCTACCAGTACCTGTTGGGTTGGCTGAGCCTTTAGGAATCACACCTTCATGGTGCCACATATGGGGGCCTGCTAACCTGCCAACTTTCCAGTTCCTTGTTACTGCCAGTGATGGTTGCTAGAACACTTTGTCTCTAGTTTTCTCAAGTGATCCTCTAGCATAGTTTCTTGTAAATAAAGAAATAGGTTTTAATATAGTTAAAAGTACTTTTACTCTTAACTTAAGGCAGTGTTTCTCAACCAGGGTTCCGCAGACCATTGTCAGGGGTTCCGCGAGAAATCGTGTAATAAATAAATAATTTTTTTTCTTACAGTGTAAGCTGACATATATAAAACAGGTCTTTACAAATACATTTTCTCGACAGTAATTTAGCAGTAATTGAATTGCGCTCCCTGCTGTCAACTTTTTCTGGTCAAGCAAACGTTTTCATAGGTAGGGGTTTTTCCACCAAAACCTAGAGCCCACCAGCACTAGCTCTGCGCCCAGAGCCCCCGTGCCTGTCCTGCCCCCCCCCCACCTAGCCCTGCTGCTGCCTCCTAGCTGCCAGCTGAGTGCAGAACGCTTCCTTGCATGGCGGGAGGGGTGTGTGTGGCCGGGGCCAACTGCTGCATGAAGATCAGCTGCCATGGCGCTCAGCAGAAGCCCGGCTGTCATGGCAGCTGGGCTCCACATGGCGCTTGGATCTGGTCAAGTGCTACAGCTGCCCATCATGCGGCCCCGCCAGCTGGGCGGAGGCCATGGTGAGGCTTCCTCAATAAGGGCAGACTCACTGTGGCTCCAGCCGCAGCAAGCATGGTTGCCCACTGGGCCACTCACCCTGCTGCTGTGTGGGCAACCCCAGCAGGCGGGGCTCATTAGCTGCTGGGGTGTTGCCTGGCAGTGTGCCATGGCCCGGCAGGCAGGGGTTTATAGCCTGCCACCAGTCTGTGGACTGGCAGTTGGGAACTGCTGACCTAGTCATTATGGATCATGGGGAGCTAGGTGTCCATTTCAGTGAAAGAAAAATTATGGGTGGCTAGTACATTTTATCTTTCTAGTGTCAAGTATTAAAAACTATTAACCAGTCACTCTAACCCTTGTAAAGTTTATATTTTATCTGGTCTGTTAGCTATTATGGAATTACTGCAGTGACTCCATAATTAAGTTTGAAGAGTTATTTTATTTTGACACCTATTTTTTGCTACTTTCCAACTTCTCCTATTTACCTTTTCTCAGCTTTAACATTGTGTATATATTTAATGATTCATATTAACTTTTTGGGTGTGTGGGGGATATCAAAATCTCTTTGTAACAGCTGTGGAAAGTTTGAATGCTATCAGCGATACTTGTGATGACAGCTAATGGAGAATTTTCGGTAGCTGGAGCTTCTGCTTTGTTGATCAGTTTCCAGTGCTGGAATGTTACTCCTATATGAAGAAGTTAAAGAGTAGGATTTTTAAGAAGTAAAATTAGATAAATCTACATAATAAAAATGGACAAATAGTTGTGCAGATAACTGAAGTTAACATGGTATTTAAAGCTATTGGGGAAAAAAAATCAGTGCTTGTAAATTAAAGTTTACTCTAAGAATAGACAGGGCACAAAAGTTGTAGTAATGCCCAGGGCTTGACGAATGGCGGCGAAAGCCGCTCGCCAGCCCCGCACTGCACATGCGCAAGTCCCGCATTGCGCATGCGCGCCCCGCCACTGAACAGGGCGCTCGGCTGAAATCTATTCGCCACCGGCGAGTAGATTCAGTACTTTGTCGAGCCCCGGTAATGCCTAATAGGGATGTTAAATATCAGTTAATTGAATAGTCGATTAAACTTATGAGTTCTTATTGACTAGTTGACTATTCTGTACTCTCTGGGGATGGGGACGGCAGCCAGTGCAGCCTGGCCCCACTCCAGAGGAGAACCCTGCCACTCTGCACTGCTGCCTCTGTATCTGTGAGGCAAGCCAGTTTAAAAACTAGCTCACCTCGCGGACTAGCTGCCTGTTGCCCTGCACTTGTCTCTGATGCAGAGGTAGCAGCAGCCCCTGTCCAGGGGAGGATCTGAGCACCTGGACCCAGCACAAGCTAGAACTGAGCTTGACTGCCTGTTCACATGGCTCCTAATACACTTAAATGCAGATCCTCAGCAGGGGGTAGATCCTGGACCCAGCGTGAGCCAGGTTGCTGGCCAGCCTTCTAAAAAATGTACTGGCATGGGGAGGGAAATGTGTGTAGTCTATAGCAGTGGTGGGTCGCTGCTGTCTTCCAGGTGGGTCGCAGCGCCGGCCACCATTTTTTCCTGGCTCGGCATACACATGGCGGGGGGAGCGGCTGGCCAGCGGAGTGGCATGTAAAGGGGCCGCAGTTTTTTTTTCTCAACCAAAATTTTCCTGGGGGGTCGCGCCAGGGAAAAGGTTGTGCACCACTGGTCTATAGCTGTAACCTACAAGCTTGTGCTTATCGGTTAGTCAACTACACTATTAAATCCCTAATTCCTAATCATATTGTATGCTTTGATGTAAGAAAATAAAGGGCAAAGGGAGGGGTTGTGGTGGGGAAGGGATAGGGCTGCAAGGCAGAGGCCCTTAGGGAGGAGGCTCTGGGGAGAGTTACTGGGGTCCTTGAGAGAACCTCTACCTCAGGGCTTCCTGGATGTGTACCCGGGCCTGGTGGGCCTGGCGGATAGCCCCTTTCCGCGGCTATTGTAAGACTTACCCCCTGTGGCCGGTGTCTGCCCCCCACCTGGGACAAAGGCCTCCCCCTTCTTCTCCACAATGTTGTGGAGGACAGAACAGGCCGCCGCCACCTCGATGATGTTATGTTCCCCCACCTCTAGGCAGGTCAGGAGGCACCAGAAATGTGCCTTGAGGTGGTCAAAGGCGTACTCCATCTGGATCTGGGAATGGTTCGGGTGGGCATTGAATTGTCCCTGCTGGGATCCAGGTGGCTGGTATGAGGCTTCATCAGCCACGGTATGAGGGCATAGTCCACATCCCCCAGGATGCACAATGTCATCTGCATGTCCCCAACCACAAAGTCACAGTGAGGGAAGAATGTGCCCGCCTCCAGCTTCCTGTACAGGCTAGAGTTCCTGAACACTCAGTCATCATGTGCCCTGCCCGACCACCCAACAGAAATGTCTGTAGTGTCACAGGTGGTCAAGCAGGGCCTGCAGCACCATGGAGAAGAAGCCCTTTCAATTGATGCATTGGCCTGCTTGATGGTCCAGTGCGCGGATCGGGATGTGGGTTGCTCCCCCACAGTTCAGGAATCCCAGGGCAGCAAATCCGGCCATGGTCGCATCCAGGTCTCCCAAACGGATGACTCTTTGCAGCAGGATGGAGTTGATGCACCTCACAACCTGCAGAAGGAAACAAAGAAACACACAAAACAGAGAATGAGAGGGGGGTGCCTGAGCCCTTGGGAGGTGCCAGCCCTCCTTTCCCTTTCCCTCCCCCAGCAGCAGAGCTGTGTGAGGGTGGTACGGCACAAGCCCCCGGGGGTGGGTCTTCTCCCCCCCACACACACAGTCCCAAGTCCCTTTTTCCCAAGGGTCCCCCTTATGTTACACACTCTTCTGCAGGGATTGCAGCCCGAGAGCTCCTTACCTCCATGAGGAGGGCCCCAACGGTGGATTTCCCTACGCCAAACTGGTTGGCCACTGCCCGGTGGCTGTCAGGGATGACGAGCTTCCAGAGGGTGATTGTGACTTGCTTCACGAAGGGAATGGTGGGCCACAGGTGGGTGTCACATCTCTGGAGGACAGGGGTGAGCCAGGCACATAGCTCCAAAAAGGTGGCCTTCCTCCTGCAGAAGTTTTGGAGCCACTGCTGGTCGTCCCACCTCTCCATGACCAGCTAGTCCCACCAGTCCGAACTGGTGTCCAGCCTCCAAAAACACCTCTCCACAATGGGGTGTGGTTGGCAGAGTGGAGCAACCGCAGCCATGGAGAGGGTCCCCAGATTGAGTTTGGGGTCCTAGTCACGCAGGACCAGGAAGGCAGCTGGCACAAAGTGCTGCAAAAACTGCAGCATGGCCGTGTGGGGCCATCGCATGCCCAGGGGCATCTCTGGTTCCATGGCTGAAAGCAAAAAGCTGTGGCATCCAAAAAAGAACAGGGCAACCACAGCAGGCACTGCTAAAGCTCTGCTGTCCCTCAAAGAGGTAGGCAAGTGCATAACAAAAGCAGAGAAATGGCTGTTTCGGGGGGGCGTGGCAGAGTTCCTTTAAGCGTGTGTCTCTGCAAGACTCTGGTACCAGCACTTGGTAGCAACTGGTGACTTAAAGCCCTGCCTGAAGTGGTTCTGGGTCGCCTTATATGTGAGAAAGCGTCCAGTCAGTCTGGACGCTCTCTTTCGCAAAAGCTCTTCGCTTTTTCAATGCGCTTTTCTGTGTGGATGCCTTCTTTTGCAAGAAGTTTTTTTGGAAGATATCTTCTGAAAAAGTTTTTAGGCTACATCTAGAATGCAGAATTTTGCGCATATCAGAGACAGCAAGGGAGGGGAAGCAGGAACTAGTATTGGGTGGAGTCAGCTTAAAAGTTGGCTTTCCTCCCCACCTGTTTCTCCGGTGCAGGGGAGACAGAGGCCGCTGAGTCCCGGCTTGCACCAGGTCCCATATCTACCCCGTTGTGGCTCTGCCTTTTAAATATAGTAGTTGCTGGGTTGCCTGTGCGCCTGGCACCTAATACATTTAAACTGCAGAGATGCAGTGAGGCCTCTTATTGACTTATTGTGTATTCAATACAAATTGAATTGAGTTTACGATTACTCAGTTACCCGCTTCTTAACATCTTTAGTACTGTCTCTGTCTGCCCCTCCACCCCCCTAGAGTGCAAGGAGCAGGTGGCTCTGTGGGAGCTGTGCTCATGGGGAGCTAGTTTTTAAGCTGACTCCCCCAAGCACTGGCTCCTGCCTGCTCCTACCTTCCCCCCTGTACTGCTGCCTCTGTGGGAGGCAGCAAGAGGGGGCAAGCGGCTCTGTGGGAGACGGCTTGTGTAGAAAGCCAACTCCTCGTGTGTATTGGCATCCTTCTCCCCACCCCCATGCTGCTGCCTCTGATATAGAAGCCCATGCTCTTGGGGGAGTACTGGCTCCTCCTCCCCCCACCGCTGCCTCTGGTTAGGGGATGGTGCGTGTAGTCATTAGAATTAACCAATGAGCCAAGGCTTATCAGTTAATTGTGTCAACAACTACACATTAACATTCCTATTTCAGCTGTAAAAAAAAAAAATTGCTTGCAGGAATTTAATTTCATGTGAGTCACAAAGAAGGACTTTCAAATAGAATTGAATTCCAAAATGATAAAAGAAGTTTTTATTTTGTACTACCTGAGCCCCGCTTCTTGGCTGCGGTGCAGCAGAGACAGGAGGATGTGATGGCGAGGCGGGGTGGGTGAGTGGGCAGCACAGAGGGGCAGGGCATGGGAGGACCCGGGTGGCACTAGCGTGGGGAGCTGAGGGAGGGATGGGCAGAGCATGGCAGGCAGGAACCTACCGCCAGCCCCATCACTTGCAGCATCTCCCATTTCTCTTTGTCCGCGGCCCTGATGTGCTTTTCGGAGAAGTGGCAACCGCTGCTTGATGGACTGCGAGGCACTGCCCCCTGCCACACACTACTGCCCCCATCTCCTCCTCCTGTTAGGTAGGCCCCCACCCAGGGTACAGGAGCAGCAGCATGGGGTCCCGGTTTGTGAGCTGCTCATCCCAGCAGGCACTGGTCTGCATGGTACCACCACAGTCGCCAGCTCCCTGCTGTATCTGCCAGCTAATTGCTGGGGAGGCACCAAGCCTTGCCCCGAGCCTTCGTCAATGGCACCCCGAGAGGAGGGGCCTTGGCCATACTGTGCCTGATCCAGCTTGCTGGGCCACCTGCTGCTGTGCTCTCTCCCGCCACAGGGCGGGGGTCCCCATAACTCATCATTTCTCACTCATTCTGGCATTTTTTAGATGCTCCTCAAGTCTTCCAGTGTATTTTCATACATTCTGTGTGGCAGATGGCATGACATCTCCTTTTATAATAGTTTAGATTTAGATTTTCAGGTTTTGGTTTTAATTTATCCTTCAGTTATCCTTGAGTTTATTTTGAATACCAGTGTCACTCCTAAAACTAAAAAGTCTTAGGCCATGACTACACTATGAGGTAGGTTTGAATCTAATATGGTAAATTTCTGGGCATCAAATTCTGCAAAGTCCAAGGTCCGTGTCCTGACTGTGGGGAAGAATCCCATATAGTCTGAAGTAGTGTGTCCCAATTAGAGAACCTACCATTCTCATAAAATCATAGAATACTAGAACTAGAAGCACCCTCCAGAGGTCATCAAGTCCAGTAAGCTGCCCTCATGGCAGGACCAAGCACCATCTAGATCAGGCCTGGGCAAAATACAGCCCAAGGGATGGATCCGACCCACCAAGCCACCAGATCTGGCCTGCGGAGGCAGCAGGGAGCCCCTGGCAGGTTCCCCTGCTTTCCCTGCAGCTCCACATGCTGTACAGAAATGCAGCTGCAAGGCTCCATTTCTGTTCTAAAATTGGAAGCGGGGGGGAGGGGGAAGAAAGAGGGGGAAGTTTCAGGAGCTGCCCCACCCCCAGCGCAAAACTGTTGACCAGATTCTGGCCAGAAACCAGCCAATGGGAGCTGCTTGTTTGAATAACAGGCAGCTAAGAAGAATCATGCCCTTTCTCCTCAGCTCAGTTATTCAGTGAAGCGCATGGCCAGGCAGGCAGACAGGCTGGCTGGGAAACGTTTTAAGCTCTGCAAACCTTGGCTTGGTAGGCAGGCAGGCTAGTTTGGCAGCTGGCAAGTAAGTTCCTGGCCACATCCTGCTTCTGGCACCCCAGCCCTTTCCGGCCCTAACCCTCTGCCCCCTTACTCAACATTCTCAAACCCTGTGTCTTCCTCTTACACCCATACCCTCTCCCAGATCTGGCACTCCAATCTTGGATCCCAGATGACAATATCCTCCCACCCTAGCTCACAATCCAAACCCCTGCACTCCAGTCCCCTGCCTACGTCATGACTGCTTCCTTCACTCAAACTGCCTCCTAGACTCCAGTCTCCCTCCTGTATCCCAATGCCTTACCCCAAGCTCCCTTTTGCACCCAACCTCCATCCTAGACCCCGCATCTCCTCCATTAATATCATGGAAGATGCGGCCCTTGACCATTTTCCAAAAACTTGGAGTGGCCCCCCCCATCAAAAATTATTGCCCACTTCTGATCTAGATCCTCCCTAATAGATGTCTATCCAACCTGCTTTTGAATATCTCCAAAGATGGAGATTCCACAACCTTGCTAGGCAATTTATTCCAGTGTTTAACCAGCCTGACAATTAGGAATTTTTTTTTTCTAATATCCAACCTAAGTTTCCCTTGCTGCAGTTGAAGCCTGTTGTTTCTTGTCCTATCATCAGAGGCCAAGGAGAACAATTTTTCTCCCTTTATTGTAACACCCTTTTAGATACTTGAAAACTGCTATGATGTCCCCTCTCAGTCTTCTCTTTTCTAAACTAAACAGGCCCAGTTCTTTCGGTCTTCCCTCAAAGGTCCAGTTCTAGCCCTTTAATAATTTTTGTTGCTCTTGTCTGGACCGTCTTTTATTTCTCCACCTCTTTCTTGAAATGTGGTGCCCAGAACTGGACATAATAATCCAACTGAGTGCAGACTAGAGCGGAAGAATTACTACTTCTGCTTTGCTCACAACATTCCTGTTAATGCATCCCAGAATCATGTTTCCTTTTTTTGCCTGAGTGTTAGGCATCCTGTCACCATCAATCTTCTTGGTGAAAACCGAAACAAAGAAGTCATTAAGCATCTCTGTCTTTTCCAAGTTTCCTGTTCTTCATCGAGTAGTGTCCCTGAGGGTGCTCCACTCGAGGTGCTGGGTCCGTCCTGGCGCCGCAAAACGGAGAAACTTCCACAGCAGTAGCCCTGCCGGCCCGCGCATGCGCTCCTGTTGCCTTGCGCCGTTACAGCTGAGCACGGGCCGGCTCGTCATTTTTCCTTCAACTGTCCGTGGCTGCAGACGGACCTAGGACGTGCTCCCTCTCCGGCCTGAGGAGAAAATTTGTTTGCCACTTGGCAGTTTATAGTTAGGATAATGTTAATAGTTTGTAGTAGTTAGTTAGTCTCAAGTTCCTTGTTTCCATCCTAGTTTATTTTTTGTAGTAGCCTTTGAAAAAAAAAAAGAGAAAGAGAGAGAAAAGGAAAGAAAAGACAAAATGCCTGGTTTCAAGAAATGTTCCCAGTGCCAGGAGGCCATGCCAGACTCAGATGGGCATTCGCGCTGCGTTAAATGCTTAGGGGACGGGCACATCCCTATGAAGTGCCCTCACTGCATGAAACTGACAGCCTGCGCTCGGTGCGATAGAGAAATGAGGCTGAGGGTGATTTTATTCAATAAAGCCCTCCAGTCCGATGCGACCACGTTTTCTCCCGCTACCTCGGGAGTTCACTTGTCCCGTTCACCTGAGAAGGACCTCCACAATGCCGAGCCACAGCCCAGGAACGTACGGGACAGACCGGGTACCTCTGGCTCTTTGCTGAGGCACGCGACAGAAAAGCCGGGCAAGAGCCGCAGTGCCTCAGCTCTGACTTTGGTCAGATCAAAAGACCTGATGCGGGCTCCCTGTAAGGGACCGCGGGCAGACTCGGCACCGGCAAAGGCTCCAACGGTCGGGCCACAAGCAGCAATGGTGGCCCCGGCACCGGCTTATACTGCGCATGCGCAGTCAACGACAATTCCTCCGGCATCCATGCCCACGGTTCCAGCTGATGAGACCTTGCTCCCTGTGGTGCCGCAAGCAACGGCGCTGACTCAGGCACCGCAGGCGGCCAGCGGCACCGTGCAGCACTCTGCACTGCAGCCTCCTCTGGCACCGGCACAGCTGTTAACTCCGCGGCACCGCTGATTCAACCCCAGGGCAGCCATGCGACCGGGACTACACCACTTCAAACGGCACCGTCTTTTCCTGCAGATTGTTCGGTGCTGAATGAGGTGCCCTTCAAGTCAAGGTGCGTGTGGACCCCTTCACTCATGCCTGAAAGAGCACGGTTCTCTCCGGGACCTTGGTCACCAGCTTCAATCTGCTCTGAAAACCATTGTGCTTCTCATTATGTCTCCACTAGAGACCGATATCCTAGATCACTGCAGCGATCACCATCCTACCATCACTATCGCTACCACGATCAACGATGATATTCCTATTATTCTCGTTCACCATCTCGTTTTTCTGACAGATCTATATCACCAAGGTCTTCGGGACATTCGAGATATTCACGTCGATGCAAGGAGTCTAGAGCCTACACTCCTAGACGATCCCCGACTCACGGTCGGAGATGTGACCGTCATTATGATGACCGTCGGTGTCCTCATAACACGCGATATCCACGATCACGATCACCGCAAACCACACGCCCAGAGTCTCCACCTCGCGCGCCTTCACCGGCAATTCCATCAGTGCCTGTGGAGGGCGCGATGCCAGTTACTAGTCAGGACGCGTATGAAAACAACTACACTCCAAATAGGGAACCACAGACCCCTGACTCTCCGGGCAACCAGTCATATCCGGACGATGCTGTCTTTCCTGGTGAACTATCCCCCACGGAAGATCACAAACAGTTTCAGGAGCTCTTTGCCAGAGTGGCACAATCTCAGGGTATCCAGATTACGGACGTACAGCAAAAGCAACATCCCTTGCTGAAGAACTTGCAGTCCTCACAAAAATCAAAACTGGCTCTGCCCTTCGATGAGGCTATCCTGGAAATCGCAAATGATATATGGCAGACTCCCGCCGCTTCTTTACCGACTAACAAGAGGGCGGACAAGAAATACTTTATAAATCAAAAAGGGATGGACTTTTTGTTTACGCATCCCCAGCCCAATTCCCTTGTTATGGACGCTGCCCAGCAAAGATCAAAGATGGCCCAAAATAAAAATACGGCAAGTGATAAAGAGGCTAAACGCCTGGACATTTTAGGTAGAAAAGTGTATTCTTCTGCCACTTCAGTTCTCCGGATGTGCAATTACGTGGCCCCTCTTGCCAATCACGACTTCGATAACTACTCCAAATTAGTCCCTCTTCTAGAGCACCTACCAGACTCAAAACGCCAGATCTTGAGGGCGGTAATACAAGAGGGCTACACAATAGCCAGAACAGTGCTTCCGATTGCCCTAGACACGGCTGATGCAGCAGCTAGAGCCCCGGCTACTGCGGTAGTTATGCATCGCGGGTCGTGGCTGCACCAAGCAGCTGCCCCGAGGGAGTTATTAAGCAAAGTGGAAGACTTACCTTTCGATCGTCAGTCTCTTTTCGCCCAGTCCAATGATCAGGTGTTCCCCTCGGGCAAGGACTCCCGTACGACTCTTAGAATGCTTGGCATGTATACGCCTCCGTATAAACGTAAGAGGTATACGCCCTACAACAAACAGAGACCCTTCTTTTACGCAACATTCCGCCCCAAGCCATATGAACAACAGAGACCAAGACAACGCCAGCAAAAGCGAAGACAACAACCTGGCAAGACTTCCGGTCAGCAGCAGGGCCGGCAACAAGTTTGATGGGTCAGTCGAGGGACTGCGTGCAACTCCTTTGTCGGGAGCGTCACACAATCAGGTAGCCTTATTCCATCATCGGCTGAGGCCTTATCAACGTCGCTGGTCTCTGATTTCCACCGATCGATGGGTTAACGACATAGTTGTTTCAGGATATGCCATCCCTTTCAACTCCATTCCCCCCCACTTCCCGCCCTCCCCGTCCCCTTTCAGGGACCCCTCTCACAAGACTCTTCTACAGCAAGAGGTGTCCCGACTACTTACTATAGGAGCCGTGGAGAGGGTATCCATTCAATTTCGGGGGAGAGGTTTCTATTCCACGTACTTCCTCACCTAGAAGAAGTCAGGGGGTTGGAGGCCTATCCTGGACCTGCGTCGACTCAACCACTCCCTGAGAAAACAAAAATTCAAAATGGTCACTTTAGCTTCTATCATCCTGGCTCTCCACAAAGGGGATTGGTTTGCGTCCCTCGACTTACAGGATGCCTATTTCCACATAGCCATTCACCCGGCCCACAGGCGATTCCTTCGTTTCGTAGTGGGTGCGGAACATTACCAATACCGAGTGTTACTTTTTGGTCTGTCAGCAGCACCACGGGTGTTTTCCAAAACCCTGGCGGTGGTAGCTGCCTACCTCCGACGCCTCAATATCGCGATTTTCCCGTATCTCGACGATTGCTTATTAAAGGCCCCGACTCGCGAGGAGGCTACGTGGGCAGTGACCACCACCACAGCCGTATTCGAGGCTCTGGGCCTCATAATCAATTTCGGCAAATCGTCCTTGGCACCGAGTCAGGACTTGGAGTTTATCGGCGCGAGACTCGATGCACTGAATGCGAGAGTATACTTGCCTGCAACAAGATTCCAGATGATTCAGGACTTGGTACATACAGTTTCAATTGCTCCCAGATCCAGCATACTGACTTACCTGAAACTGCTCGGATATATGGCTGCCACCACATATGTGGTGGCGCATGTGAGACTTCATCTACGCAGTCTCCAGTATTGGCTGTTCAAAGTCTACACACTGGGGGTACACGCTGTGAGCAAGACAGTGTCCATTCCCGGACATGTCAGGACTTCACTAATATGGTGGGACAACCTGCAAAATTTGTTATCAGGGGTCCCTTTCCACGCATGAAGACCCACAGTGCAGATCACAACGGATGCTTCTCTGATCGGTTGGGGCGCACATCTGCAACAACATCGAGTTCAGGGACTCTGGTCGCCACAGGAGTCACTTCTACACATAAATCTCCTCGAGCTCCGAGCTGTATCCAATGCATGCAGGCACTTCCTTCAGAGGATTCGAGGTCGTGCAGTCCACATCCTCACCGACAATATATGCACGGTGTACTATATCAACAGACAAGGCAGGGCCCGTTCACGATCCCTGTGCGCAGAGGCGATACGACTGTGGAACTTGGCGATCCACCACAATATAATCCTTACCGCATCGTACCTCCCAGGCAAAGACAATATCATCGCCGACGCCCCGAGCAGACACTTCCTTCCTCAGCACGAGTGGGAGTTACACAACGAGGTGGATCACGGTCTCTTCTGTCTCTGGGGGTTCCCGAGTATAGACCTCTTTGCCACTCGTCACAACAAGAAGTGTCATCATTACTGCTCACGGGCGGGTACCGGCAAGAATTCCCTGGGGGACGCTCTTCTGCTCAATTGGGGATCTCACCAACTTCTCTATGCGTTTCCGCCTCTTCCTCTCATTCCGAGGGCACTGGAGAAGATAGCGCCGGAGGGTGAAACAGTGATTTTCATAGCACCCTATTGGCCTCGACAGACTTGGCTGACACAATTGTCCAGAATATCGGTCGCTCAGCCACAACGACTTCCACTGATGCCCAACTTACTGTCTCAACGGCACGGTTCGATGCTGCATCCGAGCATCGATCGCATGCATCTTACGGCATGGCTCCTAACTGGTTTCAGCCACCGGAAATGACTTGCTCTCAGGAAGTGAAACGTACTAATGAATAGCAGACGCCATAGCACTCGCAAGGCCTACACCTACAAATGGCACCGGTTCCAAGCGTGGTGTCTGGAAAGGGACTTTGACCCTCTTTCTTTACCGGTGCAGCATACTTTGGACTACATCTTCCATCTGAAGATGGAGGGCTTAGCAAATGCTTCATTGAAAGTGCACTTGGCAGCAATCTCGGCCTTCCGCCCACACATCGATGGTCATTCGCTATTTGCTCACCCGTTAGTTAAAAGGTTCCTAAAGGGACTTGATAACCTATATCCGACCTTCACAATCCCTCCGGAGCCGTGGGACTTATCTTTGGTACTGGACACACTAACTCGTCCCCCCCCTTTGAACCATTAGCAACTTGCGACCTGCTCATGCTCACAATGAAAGTGTCATTCCTTCTGGCAATCACGTCAGCACATCGGGTTAGTGAGTTGGCAGCCCTTTCAGCCGATCCACCATACACTTTATTTTCTGAACAAGGGGTTCTGCTTTGCGTTCATCCTCCCTTCCTTCCGAAGATAAATTCTCCCTTCCATGTAAACGAGCCCATAATTCTGCCAACGTTCTATCCGAAACCTCATTCCTCGCCAGAAGACTCAGGTTTACATACCTCGATGTTAGACCAGCACTGGCCTTCTACCTGCATAGAACATGCGCCTTCAGAAAGTCTCGGCACCTTTTTATAGCTACAGCGGAGCGCTCCAAAGGTCAACAGCTCTCCACACAACGTATTTCCAGTTTGATCACGTCCTGTATCTCACGTTGTTATGCCCTACAACACACATCCTTACCAGGACGACCTCGCGCTCATTCCACCAGAGGCATGGCCGCATCTACTGCATACCTTAGAGGGCATATGCCGTGCAGCAACCTGGTCATCCTCGCTCACCTTTGCCAAGCATTATGCTCTTGTGTAAATATTGAGGAATGATTCAGCGGTGGCGCAAGCAGTCTTGGCCACAGCACAAAGATCATAAGTCCGAAGCACACCGATAGTGCTTGACCACTTCTCTGTTCTCACCTCGAGTGGAGCACCCTCGGGGACACTACTCGACGAAGAAGAGAAAGTTACTCACCCTGTGCAGTAATATCTGTTCTTCGAGATGTGTGTCCCCGTGGGTGCTCCACGACCCACCCTCCTCCCTGCTTCGGAGCTTCTGTTTATCTCTTTCAGATACTTCCGGTTGGGAGGAAAATGACGAGCCAGCCCGCGCTCAGCTGTAATGGCGCGAACGGCGCGAGGCAACAGGAGCGCATGCGCGGGCTGGCAGGGCTACTGCTGTGGAAGTTTCTCCGTTTTGCGGCGCCGGGACGGACCCAGCACCTCGAGTGGAGCACCCACGGGGACACACATCTCGAAGAACAGACGTTACTGCACAGGGTGAGTAACTCTATCTTATTGTTTCTCCCTCTTCACTAAGTAGTGGGCCTACCCTGTCCTTGATCTTCCTCTTGCTTCTAATACATTTGTAGAATGTCTTCTTTTCTTTTTACCCTTTATATTTCTAGATAGATTGAGCTCATTTTGTGCCTTTGCTTTTCTAATCTTGTCCCTGCATACTTTTGTTATTTGCTGATATTAATCCTTTATAATTTAACCTAGTTTTCACTTTTTATATGACTCCTTTTTGATTTTAGGTAAGGTAAGATCTCTTGGTTAAGCCAAGCTGGTCTCTTGCCATACTTTCTGTCTTTCCGACGCAGTGTATTAGTTTGCTTTTGGGCCCTTAATAATGTCCTTTTGAAAATGTACCAACTGTCTTCAGTTTTTTTCCTCTTAGTCTTTCTTCCCATGAGCCCTTACCTGAAAGCTCTTTTGTTTACTAAAATTTGCTGCTCTGAAATCCATTGTTTTTATTTTGTTCTCCCTTCTACCATTCATTAGTACCCTGAATTCTGTGATTTCATGATCATTTTCACACAAGCTGCCTTTCACTTTCAAATTTTCAGCCAGTTCCCCCCTATTTGTTAAAACCAAATCAAGAACAGCTCCCTCCCCCTCCCCCTGTGGCTTTCTCAATAAAAAATTGTCTCCAGTGCAGTCCAAAAACTTGTTGAATAATCTGTGCCATGTTGTGTTGGTTTCCCAACGTATGTCTGGATAGTTTAAGTTCCCCATCACCACAAAATCCTGTATTGTGGATGATTTTGTTAGTTTAAAAAAAGCCTCATCCACCTCTTCTGCCTGGGTTAGCAGTCCGTAGTAGATCCTAGCATGACAATACCCTGTTTTTTTAAATCTCTTTTAATGTAACCCAGAAACTTTCAACAAGGCTCTCAAATGAGAATGTGATGCTATGTAGCTGGTGCATGCTGGGATCAAATCCGTTCAGTGAGTAGTCATTGGCTCATGTCGTCAGTGTCCCAAAATGCACTTGTCTATAAGATGGATACCATTTCTTGCTGTTTTGTGCACAGTGTTGCAGGTGCTTAACTCATTCTCATCAGAAATGATTTACCTGCTTAAACAACAAGACTCCAGTAGCAGTGTTCCTGGTTGTGGATTGCTAGCAGAGCTAGGTGCTTCCAGAAGCTGGGAATGAGTGACAGGATGGCTAAGTTTATGATTACCTATTCTGTTCTTTCCTCTGAGATATCTGGCATTGATCACTGTTGTAAGACAGGATATTGGGATATATGACAGTTCTGATGTTCCCTGCAGATTAGACTTAAGTTTCTAACTGACACATCTCTCTTGTCAGCATCTCCCATTAGGCAGTGAGTTGTCTGAATTTGCTAACGTTCTGGCTTTTGTGGATCTCATCCTTAGGTACCTATTTTACCATTAATTGTATTGGGAGCATAGACATTTAAACCAGACTTTGTGGATTTCTGTATTGTTTCAGTGATTTTTCTAGGTGCCTAAAAGTTAGACGTTGCAACTTCTAAATCCCTTTGTGGACCCATAACTTGAATCATTATCTAATTGCATAACTGATTGTGCTTTTCAAGGCATTAAGGTGCACAACCCTCAAGTACCTGGCTTTTACAGAGACTTATTTGTATATTTCCATATTGTGTTTTTTGCTAGCGTAGGCAGGGGTCCAGTGCCTGCTGCCAGTGAAGATGTTAATAAAGTGTTCACAGGTTATGCCAGTAGATGTGTAAAAGGAGGTGGAAACATGTAAGGATTTGCATATGTTACCTGTGTAATATCTTTTAAGTTGGGATTCTCACAAATTTTTTGATAGCTTCAGAGTGCAGCCACCAACTTTTGCTAGTGGTACTCTGATACTTCCCCTTAATTACTTAATCATATTTTGAAATAACAAATAAATATGCATGTATACATGTCTAAATCATACTAATTTATTTATGTAGGGTTTTCTGTACATTCAAGAATAAAAATAGTGTACCATTGTCTCTCTTCTTTACTAAACCTAAACAGAATAGAAGCGCAAATAAAGATGCATTGCACACTTTTCCCTTTTGGAGTTGTTTCTTTTGTTTTTTTGGTTGCTTTTTAAAATACTTGTTAGCTAGTCAATCTGTTTCTGTAAAAAGTGATATTTGTATGTTAATATGACTTTCATAGCCTTCCAGCTAGTTACTAAGTCTACTAAGACAGTCATAAAAATACCATTTCTCAGAGAAGACTTGGCCATACCTGGGGACAAAATATGCCCTAGATGGAGAGGGATAAGGCAGCAGTGGGGCCAAGGAGTAGTGAGGGGAATTGATAGGGGACCAGGCTAGGCAGTGGAGTTAGGGGCGGCACCTGCCACTACATGATTGAGGGTAGGGCCCAGGGCCTGAGAGAGAAGCCCCAAGGCTAGATACTGGGGCCCAAACCCAAAGCTGGAGGATGGACTCTGCTGTGGCACATCTGAAGTCTAGGGCTGTAGAAGAAAGCAGGGATGGTGGGGGGAGGTGAGCCTGGGGTAGGAGCTGAAGCCCACTGCCGTGTTGTCAAAGCCCAGCTCTGGAAGAGGCAGCGGGGACCGGAGGATATCAGCAGGTGGATACTGCCACCTTAGGGTATGTCTACACTACAGCGTTATTTCGAAATATCTTATTTCAAAATAGTTAATTCGAAATCAGTTATTTCGAAATAACACGTCTACACACAAAATGCATTTCCAAATAGCGCGTCCACACTGAGTGGATGCTGAATTGCATTTAAGGCTGGCTGGAACCAGGTCCAGCAGGGCATCAGGTCAGGAGTTACTTTGTGTGACTGCTGCCTGAGGCTATCTGAGGCCTGTGCTTAAAGGGACCCCCCCCCCGGACAGCTGGTTATCAGCTTTCCCTGCTTGCTTGCCTATCTCAATGAGGGACAGCAAAGCATTTTGTCTCTGCGTACTCTGGTTGCCCTCACTCGGGACATCTCAGCACTCTGAAATATGGAACCGAAGTTGCCCCTGGGCACTCTGGTACTTCTCATGGACGCGTTGCTGCGAGCCTGGCTGCACTTTCTGCAGGTTGCCAAACGGGAGGTCCATCAGGGGGGCTGTCAGTATCCAGGAGGCCCCCGCGGGAAAGCTTCTACCCTGAGGAGCACTAAGAGCCTCCCTGGTCTGCCCCACTGGGGGCTTGTGCCTCATTCCTCCCTCATTCCTCCTTCCGCTTACCCCTCCCCAACCCCACTTCCTGATGTCAAATAAAATACACTTATTTTCATGAATAACAAACTCTCTTTATTTAACAAAACTTGGGGGAGGGGAATGAAACTCTGGTGAGTCTGGGGAAAGGAGGCGGGAGAGGGGAAGAGAGCGTGTGGGAGAGGGGAGGGGGAAACCTGGGAGGAGGGAGCTGGAAGGGGGAGGGGAAGCTCAGGGTTGGGGATCTCACTAGACCAACTTGATTTTCATGCAAACCCGCTCCTGGGTTTGCATGTGGCCTTTGGTGGCCATGCTGGCAGCTATCAAGCCATAGACATCTCCATTCCTCCATCTAGTGCATAGATCATGGACATTGGGGCATCCCCCCCAAACCTGAATAAGGTCCATGATCTCCACCCTGGACCAGGAAGGTGCCCACCTTTTCCGGGGCCTGGCAGGCTCCTGGGAGCTGGGAGACTGCTCCTGGGGAGCAGTGGAGGTTTGGCTGCCAGTGGCTTGCTGGCTCATTTTTTGGGGCCACTGGGTCAGGGGCAGTGACTGCTGGCTCTGGGCTGGCAGGCTTGGAGCTGGCACAGGCACTGTGGCCAGAGTCAATCCCTTTAAGGGCTCCGTGGAGGTGAGATGGGAGAGGAGTGTTCTTGGTTGAGGCTGGAGTGGCCACCAGGGCACCCTGGGAAGGCTGGAGGCCCCATATTTTGATATAAGCATCTACACAGCACTTATTTTGAAATAGCTATTTCGAATTTGGCGTTATTCCTCGTAGAATGAGGTTTACCAAATTTGAAATAAGCGCTCTGTTATTTCGAATTAATTTCAAAATAGTAGTTTGGCTGTGTAGACACTAGTAAAGTTATTTCAAAATAATGGCTGTTCTTTTGAAATAATTTTGCTGTGTAGACATACCCTTACTGGGGGACAGGGCCCATGGATATAGTCCAAAGCCCCATCGCCAGAGCCTGAAGGCTCATGGTCACAAGATAGAGCATGCCAGTATATAGCCAGAGCCTGAAGCTGGAACGTGCCACCCACACACCATGGCTGAATCCTGATGCCACTGTCTCCAGGAAGGTGGGGAGCTTGCTGACTGCCTTCTCCTCCAATTTTTGTGTCTTTAGAGGAGGATGTGGCCCAGCCTGTAAGGATGGTCCTGAGAAGGAACTTTTGTTGTTTTGTTCACCCCTCGATCAAAGATGCTGTGGTGGCAACAAAAGCCCCTGGGGGCTGCATGTAGTCATTCAGGATGCTAGAAAATGTTTATTTTAGTACAACAGTTCTTAGGGGTTACACAGTTACTAAAATGCCCCTGTCCTGGGAGCAGAGGCAGCAGTGTGGGGTGACAGGCAGGAGCCAGTCTGTGAGGGGAGCCAATTTAAAAATCAGCTCCCCGCACAGGTCACCTGCTGCCCTGTGGTGTTCTCTCTGATACAGAGACAGCAGCGCAGGGTGGCAGCAGCCCTTGTCCATGGACTACCTGGGTGCCCAAAGGACAGAGGCTGCTCCCTGGGGTCCCCCATGGACAGGGGCAGCAGGTAGATTCCCTGCATGTTCTTTATTTAAAACTTGGACCAGCGGACTAGGACTGAGCCAGACAGCTGAACCAAGTTTAAAATACAGAGCACGTGGCAAGGTGGTTTTGAGGTTAACTGGGAACATTAACCGTTAAGCAATCACTTATTATTTAAACAGCTAACCAACTAGCTGCTAATATCCCTAGTTACTCATAGGTGGCCACCAGGGCAACTCTTTCAAATAAACCCCATTGTGCAGGCTCAGGCTGTAGTGCACTTATAGATTGGTCAAATGGTTAGTAATGAAAGATTAAAGTTATTTCATCGTTCCTTAAGAAGAGGTACTTTCAATAACTAATTTTAATGCTTTAATATATCATTTTTTATGCTGTCACTTTCAGAATAAAGTATCAAAGTTGATTGGTACTGCTGTTCTCCAGTGAAGACATCTGCATTACTGTGAATTTTACAGTAAATTGGAGGGTATATTACTATACTATACTACTATACACTGTAAAACATGTTCTGTATTTTCTGTGATTTATAAACAGTAAACATTTTGAAGCAGGTGTATGAAGTCTATCCAAAATTTTACATACAGAAGTTTAAAATTAAGTGATGCACAGACAATACTCTCATTAGAGGCTATTGATTAAACATATTTAGCCAACAACATTCTCTGAAAAAGTGAATATTCAGAATCTTAATTCTAAAATTTAGATATAAGAACAATTAGTTTTTTCTTTGCAGATCTTAGAAAGCCGGTGAAGATAGTTTATATCTTAATTTTATTTGAATGTATTTGTCACAATAAATTGAATGTTGAAACCAATGTTTTGTAATCTTGTCTTTAAAAGTAGGCTGGAAAGCATGCAAGGTTTAGTCCGTCAGGGCCGTCAATTAACAGATGGCAAGAAAGAGAGGACACAACTGGTTTGAAGTCTATTTAGAGTTTAATATGAAGCCATTAAGCTATCAGATTCCTATTTTGGTCAGTGAATAATTAAAGGTATATAATCCCTGATTAAACGAGGTCTCAAACTGTACTTCATTGTACTGATAGAATTTTAGAATGACTGAGTGCATTCCATTTTCTGTGATTTTTGAACTAATGTGATAGTGGGAAATGCTCTTGTCTGTTTCTTATCTCCGTTGAAATTAATGTAACTTGTCATAAGTAGGTTGCTTCTAAATGTAGAATAGCCTTAAGCAATTTTTTACTACTATGCTGCCTATTGACTTCTAGACAGATTTGCCCTATTTTGCCAGGCTATTTGCAAGTGAAGCATTTCAATATTTTGTTTTATAAAAGGAGCTATTCAGAGTTGTAGGATTCTTTGGTTTGAAAAATATCTGTAGTGTAAGTAGTGAGGTAGCCACTAGCATCTTTTGTTTATTCATGCAGAATTCTTTATTAACTAGTCATCATCTATTGTTGACAGAAATCATATGTAGAAAAAAATATTTGTTTTCAAAAGTTATTTCAGTGCATCTTTAGTTTTGAGAGAAGATTCCCCCCAAATTTTCAGTAATGTAGTAGTTATTTTAGAGACTTCAGATCAAATATATCTTAGTAAGTAGAATTTTCAATTTTGAGAAGAAATTTAGAATTGTTGATAATTCAGATTGTCTTTCATACAAGCACTGTTTGAAAGGAGATAATAAAAATTAGCTATGATTAAAACAAAATAGTAAACATCCTAACATGAACAAACATTTTAAAGAATGATCATAAGTTTTCCAAATCCTTTGTATTTGAATGGAAAACATAACTCATAACTACTGCTTTGAGAGACGCCCTGTGTGTGCTCCACATTAGGTTGGTGCGCTGCCACTGAGCCTCAAGGCGGAGATTTGATAGCAATGTCCCTGGGGTTGCGTACATGTGCACCGGTGGCCACACGCTGTTAGGCTGCAGGCATTGCGCATGTGTGAGGCCCTCCCTTCCCCTCGGTTCTCAGTTCCTTCTCTACCATCTCTGGCTACAGACGGACTCAGCAGTGCTCCCTAGCTTCTTCACATCTTCAAGATTATATGTCTTAAAAACCAATTAAATTTTATTGTAGTAGTTAATTTAAAAACAAACAAACCCTAGATTAGTATAAGGGTTTGTCTCACCGTTAACCCCTTCCTGCAGTTCCTGACTGCTTTCACAGACATGCTGGGCTCCCCGGGGTTTAAACGCTGCACCTCGGCTGTGTCTACATTGGCACCCTTTTCCAGGAAAGGGATGCTAATGAGACAAGTCGGAATTGCAAATGCCGCGGGGGATTTAAATATCCCCTGCGGCATTTGCATGAACATGGCTGCTGCTTTTTTCCGGCTCGGGGCTTTGCCGGAGAAAAGCGCCAGTCTAGACGGGATCTTTCGGAAAATAAAGCCTTTTCCGGAAGATCCCTTATTCCTGATTTTAAGAGGAATAAGGGATCTTCCAGAAAAGGCTTTATTTTCCGAAAAATCCCGTCTAGAGTGGCGCTTTTCTCCGGCAAAGCCCCGAGCCGGAAAAAAGCGGCAGCCATGTTCATGCAAATGCCGCAGGGGATATTTAAATCCCCCACGGCATTTGCAATTCCGACTTGTCTCATTAGCATCCCTTTCCTGGAAAAGGGTGCCAATGTAGACACAGCCCTGATGAAAAGAGCTTATCCTGATATTGGATGGTCATTCACAATGTGCCTGCTGCCTTGGAGAGCAGCATAACTCTCAAAAATTCCCTGATTGTGCAAAGTTAAAGTAGCAGGTGCGGAAAGACATAGACCTCCACCTCAAGTTATTTTTACTTGAAAACTCTCAGACCAGCTTCTGACCCAGGCCAACAGCCCGAGAAACATAAACAGCGTGGAACCAAAAAGCCCATCAAAAAGCGAATCTCCTCAGCACCGAAACAGCTGTCTTCCTCATGGCCAGTGCTGAGGGCAGCAGCGGCACTGCACCTTAGCACATATGATGCTGCAGGTGTCTCTGGAGCCCCTAGTGCTTATAAACATCAAGGCATACGCTAAATCGCACTCTGAGGCATCAGGCTTTAAGTTGCCTGCCTCATTAGCTGCAGCACCATCCTGCACTGATACAATCTTGCCAATGAAGCATGAGAGTGCGGTGCTGACCATGTTAACTAGAACCTCAGCCTCTACCACAGAGACGCCTGATGCAGTGCCAGGTTCCTTGGCACAAGACTTGATTCAGCGCCTCAAATAGCTTCCAGGCCTCCCATTATGGCACTGACAATGCCAGTTAGGCATTATACCCAACACAGGGATTTATTAGTCTCATCAACTTTTCACTTACCATTTTCAGACCCTGAGTGCTCTCCCGCTGTGTTAACATCACAGAGATCACTCCCTCAGGAAGGATTTTCATCCGAATCTGACGATGATTTCTCTAGGGGCTTTTCACCAGAGAATTCTCCTTACACAGATCAGACTATTTACTCTTCCATATTTGGGAATATGCCTTCATATTATGGCAATCCTTGTGTACTGCCACCTGAGCCATAGCTTTACTGGGAAAAATGGCAATATTATCAGAAACACCAGCATGGCTGGTGCAATATCCCCCCTCTAAACAAATACAGCAGAGTGCAGTATCCCCTCTCTAAACAAATACAAGAAGGGGATCCACCCGTACAGGAGGCAGCACCCTCTCCTGACCAAAATGACACACCTCTCCTCAGTGGAGAGAAGGTCTTTGGCCCCAGCTCCAACAACCTCAGATGATGCAGCACATTTTCAAGACCTTTTGAAACATGTATCTGCTGAATTAAACATTCCTTTTCAGGAGGTCATGGAAAATCAGCATGAGCTAACTGACATCTTTCACCCACTGTCAAAAATAGCATTTCCAATTAATTCAGCAATAATGGAACCTGCGAAGATGGTGTGGCTAACTCCGGTGTCAGTCTCTTCTACAGCTAAGAAAACATATAAATATTATGTCCCACCCAAGGGTTCTGTATTCACCCAGTACCTAATTCCCTCATACTGGAGGCTGTGCAACAAAAATCCAAGCAGCAACAATACTGATGTACTTCATCGGACCGTGATAGCAAAAGGCTTGATGCATTTGGGTGCAAGATATATAAGTCTTCTACTTTACAATTTCACATTTTGAACTACAGTGAACCCTCGTTTATCGCGGTAGATAGGTTCCAAACCCGACCGCGATAGCTGAAAATCCGCGAAGTAGGCTTTGAAAGCCGCGGAGGGGCTCCGGCGGGGGAGCAGCCCAGGTGCGCCTGGGATGCCCCCCCGCCGGCTTCCCCCGAGGCTTTGAAAGCCGCGGAGGGGCTCCGGCGGGGGAGCAGCCCAGGCGCGCCTGGGATGCCCCCCCGCCGGCTTCCCCCGAGGCTTTGAAAGCCGCGGAGGGGCTCCGGCGGGGGAGCAGCCCAGGCGCGCCTGGGATGCCCCCCCGCCGGCTTCCCCCGAGGCTTTGAAAAAAGTCCGCGAAGTCGTGAATCCGCGATGGTCGAACCGCGAAGTAGCGAGGGCTCACTGTACGTGGCTTTATTGAGTAAATATGACTACAGAAATTACACCAAACTCAATGATTTTGCTGCAGTTATTCCCGAGCCTGAGTCGACAGTACAAAGCACTGGTGTTGTGGGAGGGGGAAGGTCACATGATTGCTAGATCAGTATTACAAGCAGCGTTAGATACTGCTAATATGGCTGCATGTTCTACAGCAACAGCAGTAGTAATGAGAAGGGTGTCATGGTTTAGGTCCTCTCCATTTCCTGGAGGAATTCAATCTACAATGGAAGATCTGCCTTTCAACGGTCAGAAGATTGCAGCTAACACCAACAAAAATCTCCCCTCCATGAAAGATTCCAGAGCGACACTTCAGTCTTTGGGGATCCACAACTAAGCACCTAGAAAAAGGCTATGTAGGTATCAGCCCTACCTGAGACCGCAACACTTTCCGTATGCACAACATTACAATAGACAAGGCCAACAACAACAGGGCAGAGGCAGAAACCATGGGCCCCACCCTTTCTCTACCAACTCCCAACAGTTGGAACAGTCCAGTAAGCAAATTTGATCATCAGGTCAAGTTCTGGAGAGCCTCTCATCTATTCCAACACCATCGACGCAAACAAATCTGCCCCATCACCGATTTGTTACCCTTCTTTAACAACTGGCAACATGTAACTTCTGACAGATGGGTCCTGCAGATAACTGGAAAAAGCTACCTTATTCCCTTTGTGTCCATGCCCCCTTCCCATTCCCTTTCCCAGTTCCTTTTCAGGGGCCACTCTCACAAGATCCTTCTTCAACAAGAGATAAAGCATCTTTTGCACATAGAGGGTATCAAACCAGTCCCCACACAATTTAGAGGCAAGGGGTTCTATTCGCATTACTTCTTGACAAAAAAGGTTGGGGGGGTTGCAGACCCATCATAGACCTTCGAGCCCCCACTAAATTCATTCAGAAACAAAAATTCAAGATGGTAATGCTTGCTACTATATTACCAGCATCGGAACAGGATGGTTGGTTCTTGTCCCTCCACTTACAAGACACATACTTTCACGTTGCCATCCACTTTGTTCACAGACGTTTTCTTCTTATCATTGTAGATTATCAACACTATCAAAACAAGGTGCTTTCATTCGGATTCTCTGGCCCCGAGGGTCTTTTCAAAGGTTCTGGTGATTGTCACAGCGTATCTTAGAAAACAAAGAGTTATCATATTTCCTTACCTGGACGACTGCCTCCTCAAGTCATGCTCTCACAATGATTCCTGCCATTCTCTGTCAGTCACAAGACATGTATTCCGACACCTTGGCCTTCAGGTGAATATAACCAAATTGACGCTGTCTCCTACATAAGAGATACAGTTTATAGGAGCATGTCTCACCTTGACAATGGCCACCGCATCCCTACCTACAGACAGTTTCCAAAAAATTGTGGCCTTGGTAAATACCTTATGATCCAGCCCCCTTCACAACAGCACTTGAATGCAATTGGCTGTGGGAGCACATGGCAGAATGCAACTTCGTAGTCAACAATGTGTGTCTGCATATGAGATGTTTACAGAGCTGATTGGGACAGGTTTACAAACCCAATGTCCATCCCCTATCCAAGTCCCTAGCCCTCCCAAGGATAGTAAAGGAATCCCTATGCTGGTGGCTAAGCCCATGGAACCTTTGTTCTGGAGTGCCCTTCTACCTACCAGAATCATCTGTCTCCATAACAGATGCCTCTTGTACAGGATGGGGCACCCACTTACGACATCATACGTGCCAGGGCCTGTGGTCCAGCAGCAACAAGAATTTACACATCAACGTTCTGGAACTGCATGCAGTCAGGAATATCATGCTTCAGATTGCTCCCATTCATCGCCAACAGCCGTGCAGACTGTACATAGACAGTGTCACAGCAATGTTTTACATAAATCATCAGGGTGGAGCCCAATCTCCAGCACTTTTCACAGAGGCCATAGCACATTGGAACTGGTGCCTGAAATACAACGTAATTAAAATCGCAGTGCACCTTCCAGGTGCCCTGAATACAATGGCAGATGCACTCAGCAGAGCCCTCCCGAGTGAACACGAGTGGCAAATGAACCCGCACGTATTTGTGGACATCTTCTGCTTGTGGGGTCACCCAACCATAGATCTATTTGCCACGCAATGCAACAAGAAATGCCCCCTATTCAGTTCCAGAGCGGGCATAGGCAAGGGATCAATGAGAGGTGCCTTCCTCATCACCTGGACATCCCACCTATTGTACACATTTCCTTCTATATCCCTATTGAATTGAGTAGTTCACAAGACAAGGAGGAACAAGGCCCATCTCATACTTATAGCTCCAGCATGGCCATGCCAGCCATTGTTCCCCTTTCTAGTGGCAATGTCTTGTGCCACACCGATCCATCTAAATTACATCGAGGCTCTCCTCCTTCACCCAGGTTCCCATGCCATCCAACTGAACCTCCACTTGCTACACCTGAAGTCATGACTCCTGGATGGTTCTCTGACCTAGAGTTAATTTGTTCACAGCAAGTACAAATGGTCCTTCCACAAAGTAGGGTGCAGAGCACTCATAAGATTTTCCTTCAGAAATGGAAAAGATTCTTGACGTGGTGTGTACGCCACTGGATGACTCCTTCAGCATCCTCCTTACTTACCCTCCTTGACTATCTTCTACACCTTAAACAAGTGGGAATCACAATAAGCTCCATTAAAGTTCACCTTGCTGCTAGAACTACCTTCTACTCTAAGATAGATGACTCGTCTATATTTGCTCATCCACTCACCAAGAGGTTCTTAAAAGGTCTTCAGTCACTTTTTCCAGACATCAATCCACCAGTGCAACCATGGGACCTGCATTTAGAATTGAATGCTTTAACTCAGCTGTCTTTTTTGAACCAAAGGAAAACTGTTTTCCTCGTAGCCATTACCTCGACGAGATGGGTAGAGATCGCTGCCCTAATGGCGGATCCCTCATATACCACCTTTTTTAAAGACAATGTAACTTTGTGTACGCATCCCAAATTCTTCCCCAAGGTACCCTCATCCTTCCACCTCAGTCAGACAATACACCTTCTTCCCCAAACCACACACCAACTCTTTTGAGATGAAAATGCACACCCTTGACCTGCACAGAGCACTCTATTTTTACCTGCAGTCAACTAAATATTTCTGGGCGTCTCCCAAACTTGTCTTAATAGCAAACCACAATAAGGGCCAGGCCGTCTCATCACAGAGACTTTCCCACTGGATTTTGGACTGCATCAATCTTTGTTATGCACAGTCAGACGTGCCGCCTCCAGATGGCATAAGGGCACACTCAACCAGAGCCATGGCTACCTCAATAGCATTCTTTCGCAAAGTACTCATAAGAGAGATTTACACAGCTGCCACATTGTCCTCTAACCCAGTGTTTCCCAATTGGTGCTCCGCGGAACCCTGGGGTTCCGCGGAGCACAACGAGGGGTTCCGCGAGGAGCCGGCGCTCCCCCGCCCCCTCTGAAAAAGAGCGAGAGAGAGCCGGCTAGCTAGCAGAAGCGTGAGCAGCGAGTTGTGTGGTGCCCACGCTCCAGCAGTATTTGGAGCTGGAGCGGGTCCCGACCCCCCTGCGCGCGTCCTCCCAGCCCGGCCCCAGAGCATCTCCCCCGTTCCCGGACCAGTCCCCGCTGTGCACAGCCTTCACTGAGCTCCCACTGGCTGGCTGCTGCTGTCCTGCGCAGCGCGCTCAAAACAGTGGGTGGGGAGACACCCGGACGTGACATAACGTCACGGCCCGGAATTTTAAACTTCCTGGCGCTGCGTTGCATGGCTGAGTTGCGGGTTCAGAGTCTGGGGATAGAGCACAGACTCTGGCCCCGCAAAGTGGGAGGCAGACGGTACGGAAGGGGGAGCGGGAGGAGGAGGAGGGGCTTTTGCAGAGGGAAAGGGGAAGGGTTGGGAGAGGAAGGTGCTTGTGCAGAGGAGGGGGGGGAATAAACAGCAGGGGGCCAAGTGCAGACAATGAGGAAAAGGGCAGGAGGGGAGGTGTCAGTGGGAGGGGGACAGGGTGATGCTGTGAGAGGAGAGGGGAAGGGCATTGGGGGCTAGAAGGGTGAGGGGAGGTGCTGGGAGAAGGCTTGAAAGAAGGGGTGGGCATGAGAGAGGCTGGGATGGAGCAAGTCATGTGAGAGGGCACAGGGGCATGAGGGGAATGGGGGCAGAGGGTGGTGAGGGGTGGGCATCAGGGAAAAATGGAGCAAAGGGGGCAGGGGCAGTGAGGGAAGGGGGAGGCACCAGGAGGGTGCAGGGGTAAGCGAACGTGCAGGTGCCAGGGGATTCTGGGGGTGAAGCAGAAGGGCAGACACCTGCAGTGGAGGGACCACCATCAGAAGAGAGACGCAGGGCAGGTTTGTAGAGGTTTAAAAATATTTATTAATAACTTGGGTGGCACATCCAAACAAGCCATATGAACTCAATACTGGTGCACAACACAAAATTCATTTTGCTCATGTGAGGAAACTCTTAGGCTATGTCTACACTGGTTGTTTCTTGTGCAAGAACACATCCACTCTTCCATGTACGAGCTGTGCTTTTGCACAAGAGCATCTATGGCAGTGTGGACACTCTTGCCCAAGAAAGTGCTGATGGCCATTTTAGCCATAGGGCTTTCTTGCTCATGAATTTCATGTTGCCTATCTACACTGGCCTCTTGTGCAAGAATAATTGCTCAAAGGGGCTTAGTCCTGAGTGGGAGCATCGTAGTTCTTGCGGAAGAAGCCCTGATTTCATACATGAGAATGTTAGCGTACTTGCGCAAGAACACACGGCCAGTGTAGACAGGCAGCAAATTTTTGTGCAAGACCAGCCGCTTTGGCGCAAGATCCTGACAGTGTAGACACAGCCAAGGGGAGGGAGGGGCAGGGAATCAGCACTGGCTCAGCATGTCTACATGGTTTGGGGCAAGGTGCAGGGAAATGGGGATCAGCTGTGCTGTGGGGGAAGCATGCAGGGAACCAGTGCAGGGCTCAGCTGGGCTGAGGTGGACACGGGAGGGCATATAGAACAGATGGGCAGCTCAGCTGGGCTGTGAGGGGCTGCAGGGAACTGGTGCTGCACTCCCTTGGATTGTGAGGGATGGTTTCGGGGGAAGTGCAGGGAACCAGCAGGGATGGGCAGCTTAGTTCGGTTGCAGGGGATAGAGGTGCAAAGAAGCCTAGCGGGGGGTGGGGAACCAGGAGCTCTGAAATGACCTCCCCTGGTCCAAAAATTCCTCATCTGGGACCAGTCAGGTCTAGAGGGTGCCAGATCAGGGAGGTCCAACTCCTACCCAAGTCCCCTTCTCACACAATCCCTCGTAGCCAGACACCCTACATCCAGACTGCTTCAGCACCCTACCTACCACCCAGACCTTGTCCCCTTCCTCCCTCCCAGATCCTGCATCCCATCCCTATCCCGCTCCTTTGCAGCCCTGCCATCCACCCTAGCATCGCCCTGGCCCCAGCACCTTGCTTCACACCCCAGGACTCAGCACCGCCCCGGCCCTGGCCCCAGCCCCAGCCCCAGCACCCTGCTATCCATGCTAGCACCCAGCAGCATCTTGTTCCTTGTCCCAGCACCCTGGCAGTCACCCTAGTGCCCAGCAGGACCATGTCCCTGACCCCAGCACCCTCCCACCTGCCTGTCACAGCACCTTGCCCCAGCACCCTCCCACCTAGGCCATCATCCTTCCACCCAGCAGCACCCTCTCTCCAGCCCCAGCACCCACTAACACTCTGTTCCCTACCCCCACCAGCACATGTGGGACCACATTAGTGAGGCTTGGCGGTTTTTGGAGGAGATTTTTTGTTGTTGTTTTTTTGCATCTCACTTGTGTGGCCCCAACTGACTTTTCTGTGGGTCAGTGACCTTTGACTCAAAACAGGTTCCTCACCCCTCTCATATATAAAGACAATGCTAAAACCTTTTGAGTTTGACATAATATTTTGTTTAAAAATGAAGCCAGGCCAACAAGCCCCCAATTGGGACCAAACCCCCATTTCACTGCATCATCATAACTCCTGCACCACATGACCCCAAATCTGAGCCTATCATACACTGGAGCCCCCGTCCTGAGCCTCTTACATCCCCGAACTCCTGCATCCCCACATCCTCAGTCTTCTGCCACAACATTCCTCCACCATCCACACATCACAAATCTGTGTCCTGAGCCCATCATACTTTCAAACTTCTAGCCCTGAGTCCCTCACATATCCAGCCCAAACTCGTGCACCCTCACATGCACAAGCCCTGGCTTGCTCAGCACCCCAACCTTCCACCTGAGCTCTACACTCCCCAGCCTAGAGCCCCCTCCCTGAGCCAACAGCCCCTTCTCCTGCATCCAAATTCCCTCCCAGAGCTTGTACTTCTCACCCCTTCCCACACCCAAATCCTGCATTCCCACCCCACACCTCACTCTCATTAGGTTGAGACAGGTATAAGGGCTGGGGATAGCAAGTGATGGAGAGGAGGGGAACAGAGCAGATGAGGCCTCACTGAAGGGAGATGGGGGGTATGTGTGTGTCTTGGGGAAGGAATATGATTTTCATGAATTGGTGGGTCCCTCCCCCACCTCCTACCTTTTTTTTTTTTTTTGGCTTGACAAGCCTAGGGGTTCCTTAAAATTCTGAAAAGCTGAAAAGGGTTCCTCGGTCAAATAAAATTGGGAAACACTGCTCTAACCACACATTTTCAAAGCACTACGCACTTACTCGGGGACCTCTTTCCAACCCGAAACTAGCTAAGGTGGTTAGTTCCACCATTTTTCTGCCAGATCCAAAGACCCTACTTCCCAAAAGGGAAATAGCTTTGTAGTCACCTAATGAGGAGCACCCATGTGGACCCCCCTCTCTCTCAATCTCCTCTTTGAGAGAAGGAGGGGGGGGGGAGAGGAAGGGGGAGGGAATCACCTCGATAGTAACTGATGTTCTTCAAGATGAGTGTCCCCATGCATGCTCCACAACCCTCTCTTCCTCCCCTCTACTTTGGGATCTTGGCCTTCTCAAGGCATCGTTTTGGGGTAGAAAAGGAACTGAGGAGCTGGGAGGGGTGGGGGCTCATGGATGCATGATGCCTGCAGCCTAACAGCACGTAGCGGCTGGTGCCACGTGTGTGGCCCCATGGACACTGCTATCAGATCTCTTCTCTGAGGCACAGCGGCGCACTAACCTAATGTGGAGCACCCATAGGGACACTTATCTTGAAGAACGTTAGTTACTATTGAGGTGAGTAACGTCATTTATTTGGGTTTTTTTATAAATAGAAATCTTTCTTGCACTTTTCCTTGATTTAGTTGTTTACATTTTTAAAATGTATAACGATTAAACATTTTCATGTTTCCTTATTATGATTTAAAATGTATAGCTATGCCTATTCCAGGTTCTAGGCACATTGTCAAACTTTTAAACATGAAGTCACAAGAATAGAATATAATGGAGAACATAAAACCAGAATAATGCTTCAAAGCTTAGCTCTTCTAAAAAAAAATTCACAATCCCAGAAACACCCCAAAATCCATATTCTAGAAACCTCTGCTTAATTTTCCACAAGTTCTGAACCTTCTATCATAGGACAAAGGCCGAATCCTGCACCCAGACATCCACAGGTTTCATCTCAAAGCCTGAGTCTTTCAGGGCTAGGTACATTCAATTCTACCTATTTGAAAAAGGTCCAGTAGTTAATCATGAACAGTTGCAAATCAAGCACCAGAAAAACTTAAGCTCAATAGTGGCAAAGTTTTGTTCTGTGGGTCACAAACAATTCACTGTCACCATGCTCAGTGCCTCTACCAAAGATGCTAGATTATCTGCTGAATAGTGATAGAAATGTAGCCGTGTTAGTCTGGGGTAGCTGAAGCAAAATGCAGGACAATGTAGCACTTTAAAGACTAACAAGATGGTTTATTAGATGATGAGCTTTCGTGGGCCAGACCCACTTCCTCAGATCAAATAGTGGAAGAAAATAGTCACAACCATATATACCAAAGGATACAATTAAAAAAAATGAACACATATGAAAAGGACAAATCACATTTCAAAACAGGAGGGAGGTGCGGGGGGGGAAGGAAGGAAGGTAAGTGTCTGTGAATTGATGATATTAGAGGTGGGGAGAGTGGGATGTCTGTGAGCTAATGGTATTAGAGGTGATAATTGGGGAAGCTATCTTGGTAATGGGTAAGATAGTTTGAGTATTTGTTCATTCCTTCCCGGAAAGTGTCGAATTTTAACATGAATGACAGTTCAGAGGATTCCCTTTCAAGTGCAGATGTAAAAGGTCTTTGTAGCAGAATGCATGTGAAGTCAAGTCATTGAGAGAGTGTCCTTTCTGGTTAAAATAGCAAGAAATTGTTTTTTCTTTGTGATCTTGTCTGATATCTGTTTTGTGGGCATTAATCCTTTGGCGAAGTGTCTGAGATGTTTGTCCAATGTACATAGCAAACGGACACTTTCGGCACGATAGCATAAATTATATTTCTGGATGCGCAGGAATATGTGTCCTTGATCTTATAACTCACTTGGTTAGGTCCAATAATGGTATCAGCAGAATGAATATGTGGACAAAGCTGGCAACGGGGTTTGTTGCAAGGGAAGGTACCAGGGTTGGTATTCGTGTGGTATGTCCTGTGGTTGTTGGTAAGAATCATCTTGAGGTTAGGTGGTTGTCTATAGGAGACTATGGGTCTGTCTCCCAGAGCCTCTTGGAGTATGGTATCCTGTTCCAGTATAGGCTGTAGTTTATTGATAATGTGTTGGACAGGTTTAAGTTGGGGGTTGTAGGTGATGACAAGTGGTGTTCTATTGTTGGTTTTCTTGGGTCTGTCTTGAAGTAGATGGTTTCTAGGTATTCGTCTGGCTCTTTCAATTTGCTTTTTTATTTCTCCGGGTGTGTAGTTGAGGTTTTATAAATGTTTGGTAGAGATCCTGAAGCTTCTGGTCTCTGTCAGTGGGATTAGAGCAGATGCGGTTGTATCGAAGAGCTTGGCTATAGACGATGGATCGTGTGGTGTGTTCTGGATGGGAGCTGGAAGCATGTAGGTAACTGTATGAGTCGGTGGGTTTTCTGTAGAGAGTGGTGTCTAATTTTCCATTGTTGATTTGTACGGTGGTGTCCAGGAAGCGGATCTCTCGTGTAGAATGGTCCAGGCTGAGGTTAATGGTGGGGTGTAGGTTGTTGAAATCTCTGTGGAATATCTCCAGTGTTTCTTGGCCATGCGCCCAGATCATAAAGATGTCATCGATGTACCGTAGGTAGAGAAGGGGTGAAAGAGGACGGGAGTTGAGGAAACGTTGTTCTAGGTCAGCCATAAAGATGTTAGCATACTGTGGGGCCATGCATGTACCCATGGCTGTGCCGCTGATCTGGAGGTATAAGTTGTTCTCAAACTGGAAATAATTGTGGGTGAGAACAAAGTTACCTAGGTCTGCTATCAGGTTGGCAGTGGTGTCCTCTGGGATAGTGTTTCTAATTGCTTGTAATCCGTCTTCATGTGGGATGTTGGTATATAGAGCTTCTACATCCATGGTGGCAAGGATGGTGTTATTGGGGAGGCTATCGATGTTTTGTAGTTTCCTTAGGAAGTCAGTAGTGTCTCGGAGATAGCTGGGGGTGTTGGTTGCGAAGGGTTTGAGAAGAGAGTCTACATAGCTGGATAGACCAGTAGTGATCATGCCAATACCAGAGATGATGGGACGTCCGGGGTGCCCAGGTTTATGGATCTTGGGAAGCAGAACAATTCTGGTCGGGGGTCAGAAGGTGTTTCTGTGTGGATTTGTTCCCGAGTAGCTGTGAGGAGGCTTTTAAGGAGACAGTGTAGTTTCTTTTGGTATTCCAAGGTGGGATCAGAGGGGAGAGGTTTGTAAAATGTGGTATTCGAGAGTTGTCTGGTTGCCTCCTGGTTATAGTCGGCCTTATTCATAATGACCACAGCACCCCCTTTGTCAGCTGGTTTGATTATAATGTCTAGGTTGTTTTTGAGACTCTGGATGGCATGGTGTTCAGCGCGGCTAAGATTGTGTGTCGCTTGTTGTCGTTTGCGAATAATGTCAGTCTGTGCGTTGTTGCGGAAGCTTTGTATATAGAAATCCAGATTGTAATTCCGACCGTCAGGGGGAGTCCATATAGAATTATTTTTCCTTTGGTGTTGATAGGTTATCTGCTGTCCTTGAATAAAGAGGACCTTTGAAACTCCTCAGTTAAAGTTCACTGGGAGGCAATTTCAAGTGAGCATACCCAAACAGAGGGACACACAGTCTTTGCTCACCGGACTACAAAAAGTTCTTGAAAGGAGTCAACAATGTATTCCCTCCGTTTAGGTAAACACCGCCTTCTTGGGATTTGAACCTTATCCTTATAACGTTGATGAGATGCCCGTTTGAACCAATGGCAATTTGTTCGCTTTTACATCTCTCAATGAAGGTTGCTTTCCTCATAGCAATCACCACAGTGAGAAGAGTTAGTGAGCTTGCTGCACTCATGGCTGACACTCCTTTCACAATATTTTACAGGGACAAAAAGCGATGCTCAGACCTCACCCAAAATTTCTTCCTAATGTGTTTCTCAATTCCACATTCATGAACCAATGCACTTACTCATCCAAGTTACAAATGATGGGCAGATATCCTCTTTCTAAGGAATCCGTATAATATTTGCTATATCCTATAGTTTCTTCCTCTATTCTGTCATCAAAGCTTCCCTTGTATTTTGATTGAGCCTTAATGAGCTTGCATTCTATCTTTTGAGGCTCATAAATTTTTGTATGAATTTGGCTCTGGAAGGGGTTATCAAATCTTAATACTTGCCAGTCACATTCAGAGTAAACCCATTCACTTGTTTCTAGTTAGTCACTTTTGTGATTACTGTATCCAGCTTGAAATGCAAAATGGATGTAAAATGTTAATTGGTTAACTGTAGGGACGTCAATGTGTAGATGAACACATGATTAATTGCTAAGCCTGGTTTATCGGTTAATTCTGTTGACTACACACTCTCCCCCCCTCCCAGCTCCTTGCTTCCTTTGTAACAGAGGCAGCAAGCGGGGGAGGCTACACTACACTAGGGTTTGCAGTTTGAAGAAAGTTGGACTTGTGTTTCTGATCGGTTAGATACTTTTTAAAATGCCAGTGTGAAATGGCTAAGTATAGGATTTACGAGCCTACTTTTAGGCTTATATTTTTTATGTATGTGAATAAGGAAATGGTTCTCAAACT
Source organism: Pelodiscus sinensis (assembly GCF_052426305.1). NCBI lineage: Eukaryota > Metazoa > Chordata > Testudines > Trionychidae > Pelodiscus > Pelodiscus sinensis. Next base: position 178,637,306 of record NC_143054.1, on the reverse strand, counting down.
TCGGCCCACCATAGCCCACCCTGCTCAACACAGACCTTTCCCAGGACCACCAGCCAAATACCCATGATGACAAAATGGGTGTAAGGGGAGGGGAGTATGACAGATCCCTTGCCCCGTGCTTTATGAAATGGACTTATGGACATGAATGCACATAACTCAAAAGTACTTTGGATAAATTGTTTCATGTAACCTATCTTTCTTCATGTCATAATCTGCTGGATCTGTTTTGGAGTATGTATCATTCTTGTGTGTAAAATTAGACACATGGAATATGGAATGCTTTATGGTTTTTAGATGTGTGAATAAAAGCCATCACAGGTGTTACCTTCAATGTCTTATAATGACTAAGTATTAAACAATCTCTTTTGTCTTTAAGTCTTAGCAGTTGTTGGTCTAGGGAAGTCACATGTCCACCCCAACTGGTCAGGTGACTTCCCATGCAAAAAGGGAATCTTTAAAAACTATAGGAGAGTAGGAGTATTTTGTCTTTGGCTTGGCTGGTGTGGCACACCCAAGTAAGGAAACCAGAGACCCCTGGGAAAAGTGACTTCTCTGGTTTAGAAGGCTTGGCCAGAAAAGAAAGTTTTTGGTGAGTTTGTGGTATGTTTGTAATAAGTTTGTACTGAAATTTTAGTGTGGAAGTAGCTAAGCATTTTTGGTCATTTTGAGTTTGTAATCTACTTTGCTCTGCCTGTTCTCACCTATTACCACTTAAATCCTGCTCTTGTACTTAATAAAATCACTTTTATTTTCAGCCAAACCCAGTGTAAATAATTATTACCCGGGGGAGCAATCAGTGTGTACATTTCCCCCTTTCATTGTTAAAAGTGGCTTATCTAAATAAAGCATTTGGGGTTTTGATCTCGTTTGCGGAGTGGTATCCCAGAAAGCTGGACCCAAAACTTCATTCTCCTTGGACCTGAAGAGATTCAGTGTCTGCATTCCTTCTCAGGGGGGCTGTGATTCTCAGCTCTGTGCCTTGGCTGGGGGAGACTAGGGAGCTAGTCCAGTAGGACTAGGTGGTGAGAAGCCCCAGAGAACAAAAAGGAGGGTGGGAGTGGGGCTGGAGCACCAGCACAGGCTTCCCAGTGCTGCGGGGGGGACGATGACGAGGGGGAGCCCCTAATCCAAAGCCCACTTGCAATTCTGTCAGGGACCACTACAGGTTGGATCTCCTGGTCTGGCACAGTTGGGACCATTGACAGAATTTGCTGGACTAGGGGAGGTATCCCCTTCCATGGTCCCCGAGCCAGCTGGCACCCTGCTTCTGGCCCCCTCTTCCCTGCTCTGCTGCTGCAGGCTCTGGGCTGCCTTTGGCGGTGAGGATTCTATGGCCCAAGCTTGAGATGCTGTGTGCAGCCAAATTTCCCCAACCCTGCACTGCCATGGGCACCTGCGCTTCTATGGCTGCTAGCCCCATAATGCCATGGGTGCTTGGGATTCCCCAGCTGCTGGCTCTGCGCTGTCATGAGCCGCTGGGCTTCTCCAGTCCCTGGCCCCAGGACTCCTATAGGGCTCCTCCAGCCCCGCTGACCCTGGTCCTGGCTAGGCTGCTGGCTCTCCTGCTGTTAAGCACATGCTTAACTTATAACCATATGGATAATCTTGGTGAACTCAGTGGAACTATTCCTGCAAGCTAAGTTATGTGTTTGCAAAATAAAGTCCTTAATTTTAAATATTTTGTATTTTGACATAGCAGACTTGTTAAATTAAAAGAAAACCTACCAGTAGTGACATTAAAATATAATATAATAATTACAATTACAATTGTAAAATACAGTTACAATAATTTAGTTTTATTAATAATTCCTACCAGAAGACACATACTTTGTTGCTTCTGAAGACCAGCTTAGGGCTTCTCATACTCCCAGGTTCCTCCCCACGTGCTCCCGTTATGTTCCCCTACCAACATATACACACAAACACCTCTTCCAGTTCTTCTTTCACCACATATTGTGGCTCTGTGTTTCTTTGTGGTGGTTCCATGCCATTATTTTGTGTTCTCCCCTCTCCCTTCTACCCCCATGGCAAGGGCTTTTTGTTCCCCCATATTATCTTCATATCAAGGGTACCACGTGCTTCACATTTCCACTCAACCAGCATGCCAGGGGCTCAGTATGGCCCTCATTCTTCTCTCTCCCTCAGTGTAGGGCTCCATGTCTCCCCAGTTTTTTGCTCCTCTTTACCCTGTGTGAGGAACTCTGTGCATCCTATTTTATGCCAGTGCTCTTGTCCCCCCTTTTGCACTTGTGACTGCTCCTGTCAAGATATAGGCAGTGTTATTGTAGCTCTGTTGGTCTCTTGATATTAGAGAGACAAGGTGGGGGTGAGAATACCTTTTATGGGCTTTGTATACTGACAAGTTACTGTGATGTGTAACTCAGGAGTATGAAAAAGCGAAGTGGTGGGTGACAACTAAAAGTGTGCAGTCTCCAGAGGTTTTATTTCTGTATTGAAGCCAGTTTTCTTGGAGGATTTGGGTGACCCATTCCATGATAGAATCTACTACTTTGGTGGAGTGGCCTTATTTGGTGAAGCTGTTTAAGGTATATATCCTGGACTGCTTTTTTTTAATCATATTTTGTAGTGTCTTAGTGCTGGGTTTTTTGGGATGGTTCCTGGATCTGGGAAGATAGGAATGGTGGTCCATGGGTTCTTACATATAGTTGTCTATAGGGTTTCATTGATGAAGCAGATGATTGTGTCCAGGAAGCTGATGTTAGTGTGAGAATGTTCTAGAGTGTTTAATGGTTGGGTGATGGTGGTTGAAATTGTGATGGACATCTGTGAAGGATTTTAGGTCATCTAGAAATAGGATGAAAATATTATCGATACATCTCTGTTATATTCTTGATTTTTTTTTTGTGTGGTACATTTGTTGATAAATTCTTTCTCAAGATGAACCATCAAGAAGTTTGAGAAGAGGTAGCCATATTAGTCTGTAACTGAAAAAACTTAAAACATAGTCTTGCAGCACCTTAGAGACTAACAAAAAGGTATCATGAGCTTTCATGGGCAAAACCCACTTGTTCAGATGAAGGGAGTTAAGGAGTCCAGTTTTCAAATAACTAGCAGAGAAAGAGAAGGATGGAGAGAGGGGGAAGAGAAGGAAAAAAGGGGGGGAAATGTCAATTAGAGTGTTCATGCTAAATTAAGCTGATAAAGTGAGTACTAAGTGCTCTTAAGTATTCTGTGCTTGTTTTTTTATGTCATTAGAATGTTGAATGTAGTGGGACCATCCATGCAAAGTCTTTCTTTAGACCGCTGTTGCAGTATCAAACTTATAAATTAAAATAAGTTCTGCAGCCACCCTTTCAAGCTGTTTTTTAAATTGGCTTGCAGTAATACAGTTAACTCTGAGATCCATTAATGAGTGTCCAGGCAAGTTAAAATGTTCCCCGACAGGTTTCTGTGTGTTATCTTTTTGAATATCTGATTTGTGTCCGTTAATCCTTTCTCATAGAGACTGTCCAGTTTGGCCAATATACATGTCAGAGGGACATTGCTGGCACTTGATACCATAGATCACATTGGTGGATGTGCAGTTATATGACCCTCTGATGTGGTGGTTTATGTGGTTAGATCCTGTGATGATGTCATTTGTATAGATATGTGGACAGAGTTGAAACCGGAGTTGATTGCAGAGGTGGGTTCGTGGACGAGTATGATGGAGGTGTGCTGAGTGGTTTCTCGAAAGAATTTGTTTGAGGTTAGGGGGTTGGCTGTAGGTGGTGATTGGCCTGTCTGACCCCTTGTGAGAGTGAGGGGTCATTTTCCAGGATAGGTTGTAGATTGTTGACAATGCATTGGAGGGATTTAAATTGAAGGCTGTAGGTGATGACATGTGGTGGTCCTGTTGTTTTCTTTGTTGGGCCTATCTTGAGAGAGCTGATATCTGGGTACTTGTCTGGCTCTGTCAATCTGTTTTTTCGCTTCTCTGGGTGGAAGAACTAGTTAGCATTGTTGAGCATCCATCCTAGTATCCATGGTTTGGAAAAACGTTTGTTTTGTTGCTGAATGTGAAATTGCTAGAGTTGAGGATGGAATGGGATGAGTTTGGCAATGTCTTTGGGATGGATATCTGGGTGTTGTCCATTGTTTTGCTTATATTTAAGGTTGGCAATGCTTAGGGATGTTAAATTGGGAGTCCCCTGCTGTCCCTGGACTCTCTGCAGTGCTGCCGCTTTGAAATGCCGTGGGGAGACTGGCATCAGGCTCCTTGAAGCATTTCAAAGCAGCAGAGCCGCATGGAGCCTGGGATGGCTCTACGTGGCACTGCTGCTTTGAAACGCCACATGCAGCCTGGGGACATCCAAGCTGGCCTCAGGCTTCATGCGGCGTTTCAAAGCAGCAGCGCTGCATGGAGCCCAGGGTCTGGCCCCAGGCTCCACATACACTGCCGCTTTGAAGTACCCCCTTCTCTCTCTCCCTTTGCAGCCTCTTTCTGATAGAGGCAGCAACAGGGAAGAAGTGACTAGGAAGTGATAAGCATTTGCTTATCGGATAGTCGACAAGTCCTTCGCATCTCTAGCAATGATAATATTATTGTGAAGGATGTTAGTGTTTCTCTTCTGAGGAGACATACTTGAGAATGTTTGTGTTTTTAGGAAGGTTGTTAATGTTGAGTTTCTGGAGGAAATCAGTTATATTTTGGAGGAATCTGGCTCTTTCTGTGGTGAGAGGTTTGAGTATGGTTTCTGTGAGGCCTGATATTCCTTCAGTAAGAGTGCCTTGGTCAGATATGATAGGTCTGACTGGGTTCCCTTGTTTGTACATCTTTGGAAGCATTTGAAGAGGGTCACACACTTTGTTACTTTCATAGATTGAGTCTATTGCATATGTTAGGGCAGGGGCAGGCAAATGTTTGCCCACAGGCTGCATTCAGCTTGTCAGCCATTTTAATCCAGTCCTTGACCTCCTACTAGGAAGCAGGTTTTTGGGGCTTGCTCTGCTCCAAAGCTCCTAGAGTTCCTAGAAACAGTGGTATGTCCTCCCCTCCGGCTCCTGGGAGCAGCCAGAGGGTTCTGTGCTCTGCCCCCATACCGAGAACCACCCCCAGCTGCTCCCATTGGCTGAGCTTCAGGGGCAGCACCTGTGGCATGGGGGCACAGAGCCTCCTGGTCATGCCTCCGTACAGGAGACAACCAGAAGGGAGACCTGCCGCTGCTTGTGGAAGCTACTTGTGGAGGTAAGTGCAACCTGCAGCCTGTACTCATGAGCTGCCCTCTCCACCACACCCTAGCCCCTTCCGCTAGCACTAATTCCCCCCCCCCCCCCCATCCTTGGTCCCTGCTTAGAGCACCCTCCTATACCCCTAAGCCTTCATCCCCAGCCCCAGCAGAGAACCTGCATACCCTCATCGGAGCTCTTTCCTGCCTCTTGTGCTCCAATCTCCTGCCCCAGCCTGGAGCCCTCTCCCATACTCTGAAGTAATTTCTGGTCCCACCCCAGAAATTCTCTTCCAGCCGGAGCCCTTACCGCTTCCTACATCTCAGCCTCAATTTTGTGATCATTCCCAGCTCTCCATACTGTTTGTATACCCGGATGTGGTTCTTGGGCCAAAAAATTTGCCCACCCTTGTGCTGGGGCTCCTTGCATCTCTTTATTTCCATTCCACAATTTGTAATTCATTACATTCTTTCTTTCTGTCTGTGAGAATTCATTCGGAAGTCAACATTTTAAACATCTTAGTGGAACAATGGGAAAAACGGATTAGAATGGGATATTCAAGTATTAATGGCTGTCAACTGCTTCTTTGATTAGCAGATAATCACAGGTCTAATTAAAACTGTGTGTGTAACCAGACGCATAATAGGCATCACTGAAACCTGGTGGAATGAGGAAAACCTGTGGGACACAATCATACCGGGATATAAAATATATAGAAAGGATAGAGCAGGCCGGGTGGGTGGCGGAGTGGCACTGTATGTGAAAGATAATGTAGAATCAAATGAAATAAAAATATTAAGTGAATCAACATGTTCCATAGAATCGCTATGGATAGAAATTCCATGCTCCAATAATAAGAAATTAGCAGTAGGGATATATTACCGACCACCTGACCAAGACAGCGACACTGACATAGAAATGCTGAGGGAGATTGGAGAGGCTACCAAAATAAAGAACTCTATAATAATGGGGGATTTTAATTACCCCCATATTGACTGGATATATGTCACCTCAGGAAGAGAAGCGGAGATAAAATTTCTCAATGGCTTAAATGACTGCTTCTTGGAGCAGCTAGTGCAGGAACCCACAAGGGGAGGGGCAATTCTCAATTCAGTCCTGAGTGGAGTGCAGGATCAGGTCCAGGATATAACCGTTACAGGACCGCTTGGGAATAGTGACCATAATATAATAACATTCAACATTCCTGTGGTGGAAAGAACACCTCAGCAGTCCAGCACCCTGACATTTAATTTCCAAAAGGGGAATTACGCAAAAATTAGGAGGTTAGTTAAACAGATATTAAAAAGGCACAGTGACTAGAGCCAAATCCCTGAAAGCTGCATGGAAGCTTTTTAAAGACACCATAATAGAGGCCCAACTTAAATGTATACCCCAAATTAAAAAACATAGCAAGAGACCTAAAAAAGAGTCACCGTGGCTTAACCACCATGTAAAAGAAGCAGTGAGGGACAAAAAGGCATCTTTTAAGAAGTGGAAGTCCAATCCTAGTGAGATAAATAGAAAGGAACATAAACACTGTCAAATGAAGTGTAAAAATGTAATAAGAAAAGCAAAAAAAAATTTTTTTTGAGGAACAGCTAGCCAAAAACTCAAAAAGAAATAAAATGTTTTTTAAGTACATTAGAAGCAGGAAGCCTGCTAAAAAGCCTGTGGGTCCCCTAGAGGATCGAGCTATAAAAGGAGCAATCAAGGACGATAAAGCCATTGCGGAGAAACTAAATGATTTTTTGCTTCAGTCTTCACGGCTGAGGACGTTGGGGAGATTCCTGAATCTGCACCGTCCTTTGTGGGTGATGAATCTGAGGAACTGTCCCGGATTGAAGTGTCATTAGAGGAGGTTTTGGAACAAATAGAAAAACTTAATGTTAACAAATCTCAGGGACCGGATGGCGTTCATCCAAGGGTTCTAAAAGAACTTAAATGGGAAATTGCTGAGCTATTATCTGTGGTTTGTAACCTATCCTTTAAATCGGCTTCCATACCTTATGACTGGAAGGTAGCCAACGTGACACCAATATTTAAAAAGGGCTCTAGAGGCGATCCTGGCAATTACAGACCGGTAAGTCTAACTTCAGTACCGGGCAAATTAGTCGAAACAATAGTAAAGAATAAAATTGTGAAGCATGTAGAAGAACATAATTTGTTGGACAAAAGTCAACATGGTTTCTGTAAAGGGAAATCCTGTCTTACTAATCTGTTAGAGTTCTTTGAAGGGGTTAACAAACATGCGGACAAGGGGGATCCAGTAGATATAGTATACTTGGATTTTCAGAAAGCCTTTGACAAGGTCCCTCACCAAATGCTCTTGTGTAAATTACATGGCCATGGGATAAGAGGGAAGGTCCTTTCTTGGATTGAGAACTGGTTAAAAGACAGGAAACAAAGGGTAGGGATAAATGGTAAATTTTCAGATTGGAGATGGGTAACTAGTGGTGTCCCCCAAGGGTCAGTCCTGGGACCAATCCTTTTCAACTTATTCATAAATGATCTGGAGAAAGGGGTAAGCAGTGAGGTAGTAAAGTTTGCAGATGATACCAAACTGTTTAGGATAGTCAAGACCGAAGCAGACTGTGAGGGACTCCAAGAAGATCTCACCAAACTGAGTGATTGGGCAACAAAATGGCAAATGAAATTTAATGTGGATAAGTGTAAAGTAATGCACATCGGGAAAAATAACCCCAACTATACGTACAGTATGATGGGGGCTAATTTGGCTATGACAAATCAGGAAAGAGATCTTGGAGTTATCGTGGACAGTTCTCTGAAAACTTCCACACAGAACGCAGTGGCGGTCAAAAAGGCAAATAGGATGCTAGGAATTATTGGGAAAGGGATAGAAAATAAGACTCAGAATATCTTACTGCCCCTGTATAAAACTATGGTACGCCCACATCTTGAATACTGTGTACAGATGTGGTCTCCTCACCTCAAAAAAGCTATTTTGGCCTTGGAAAGGGTTCAGAAACGGGAAACTAAAATGATTAGGGGCTTGGAACGGGTCCCATATGAGTAGAGGTTAAAGCGACTGGGACTTTTCAGTTTAGAAAAGAGGAGACTGAGGGGGGATATGATAGAGGTCTGTAAAATCATGAGTGGTGTGGAGAGGGCTGATAAAGAAAAGTTCTTCATTAGTTCCCATAATAGAAGAACTAGAGGACACCAAATGAAATTAGTGGGTAGCAGGTTTAAAACTAATAAAAGAAAGTTCTTCTTCACACAGCGTGTAGTCAACCTGTGGAACTCCTTGCCAGAGGAGGCTGTGAAGGCTAGGACTATAAAAGAGTTTAAAGAGAAGCTGGATAAATTCATGGAGGTTAGGTCCATAAAAGGCTATTAGCCAGAGGATAAAATGGTGTCCTTGGCCTCTGTTTGTCAGAGGCTGGAGAGGGATGGCAGGAGACAAATGGCTTGATCATTGTCTTCGGTCCACCCTCTCTGGGGCACCTGGTGCTGGCCACTGTCGGTAGACAGGATACTGGGCTAGATGGACCTTTGGTCTGACCCAGTACGGCCGTTCTCATGTTCTTACGTTCTTATGGTCTTTATATCTACAGTTTTCCAGCAGAGTATTGTAAATTGATGTATAGTAGAACCCCATTTATCCAAACCTCTGTCTTCCATCTCTCTATATTAACTGGTCTGGGACTTGTACCATTACTCACAGTAATTAGTAATTGTACTGGATGTTTCTGATTTTTTGGATTTGACAGTCATTTGTATATTTCTACTTGTTTAGAGAAAGATCACGAAAATACGAATGTTTCCGTGTAATACTTTTAGTAATTTTATTTTCCTTTTTTCTTGCAGCAACCCTAAATCAACCAATCAGAGAGTAAATAAGAAAGTCAACAATGATGCTTCACTTAGGATTCAAAATTTGTCTATTTTGGTCAGACAAATAAAATCTTATTATCAGGTAAGTAATTTTTTTCTCTAGCTGCCTTTTATGTAGATGTTTTAATAAATTCTCACTAAATTTTCAGAGATGAAAAGCAAATGAGCAATTAAAATCACAAGTACGAGGTTATTTTTTCAAGTTTATCTCTTGGTCAACATTTACCACTGTTGAGTGTAAGCCTGGTTCTGGTGAGTATATTTTAAAGAAAGAAGGGGACATGAAAACAACTAAAATTTGAATAATGATTGCCCATATAGAAGATTATTCAGTGTTTTGAATTGCTCTCCTATAAATTATTTAAAGTCGATCAGTAGTCTCTGAATACACATACATTTTGTGAAATGAGGCATAAATATGACATATGAAATCAAAGTCTGCAAATTGCCCCTGGTTTATTACAAATTTCATTACATTTTTATCACTGTTATATGGACTACCGTATTTTCCGGTGTATAAGACGACTGGGCGTATAAGACGACCCCCTAATTTTCCAGTTAAAACATAGGTTTTGGCCTATACTCGCCGTATAAGACTACCCCCCCTTCTGAGGCAACACCATTTAATAACATCAGATTTGATTTAAATCATTTTAATTAAAATGGTTTTGACTTGCAGGTACTTAAAATCCTTCAAAATCCTCATCATGTTCATCCTCTGACATCATAAGTTCATCAATGACATCTTGTGGTACATTTGTAAGACAGTCATCATATGGATCTAATTCCGACTCGGATGGTGTGGCTTCAGCTTTGGCTTCCCCTTCATCTTGCCACAAGAAGTCGTCCTCCATACCATCCAAAGAATTTGATATGCCACACTTCTTGAAAGACTTGATTACTGTTTCTGCACCAATATCATTCCAGGCTTTTATGACAAAGTTACACAAAACATCCAATTGTGGCGCACGCATGTTTCCTCCTTTTGTGAATGACTTTTCGCCACTAACCATCCACTCATTCCACTGTTCTCGAATGCGATCTTTAAATGACTTGTTTAGGCACACATCCAGTGGCTGTACCAATGATGTCAATCCTTCAGGAATAACTGCCGCATCTGTGTTTATTCTTGCCAGCCTTTTCTTTGTGCTGGTAGTTAAATGAGCCCTGAACATATCCCACACCAGTAGGCTACGTTCTTCACGAAGTCCACCTGGTCGCCTACTCCATACATTATCAAGCCATAGCTTTACCCCTTCTTCATCCATCCAGCCTTTTTTATTCACATGCACAAAAACTCCAACAGGGAACTTGATTTTCAGCATTGTTTTTCTTTTAAAAATAATCATTGGTCTTAGTTTGGCGCCATCAGCTGTACATGCTAGTACCACTGTAAAACTGGACTTCTCATGTCCTGTTGTTTTAATTAACACTGTTTTTGCACCTTTTGGATTAACAGTTTTATTTCCAACCATATCAAAATTCATAGGAGTTTCATCCATATTTCCGATCTGTCTTAACGCATAGCCATGTTTCTTGCACTGTTGTATTACATATCGATGGAAAAGACTTACTTTTCCGTCGAGATCTGCAGGTAATTTTTGTGCAATTTTGGTCTTTTGCCTCAGTACCAGATTATGCCTTTCCATGAACCTAGTACACTAGGATACAGTGGCCTTAAATCCTTTGCTGTGATCTGGGTTAGATTTGCCCCACTGAAGTGCAAACATACGTATTTTGTTTCGTGTCACTACATAACCATTTTGACGATGCTCATGCACCATGTCTGCTACGTGCTTTTCAAGTTCTGACCAATGTGGGGTGCCTCTTCTGAATGCACACTTACTACTTGGCATACTCTTTAATGCATCTTCATTTGCTTTCCAGTCTCGGACCATCTTTTCTGTTACTCCATATTGCCTTGCAGCAGCACAGTTATTATGTTACTTGGCAAACTTTACAACTTTCAGCTTAAAACTGGCTTCAAATTTCCTTCTTCTTGTTGGAGACATGATGGGGTCTTTTCTACCCACCCACTTACAGAAGGTTGGAGACCACTGCTTTAGACCTACTGAATAGTTACAGAAAAGCCATATTGTTATAGAGAACCTTTCCAGACCAAGGACAGCAGGATCCAGAAACACAGACAAAGATAGGTAAATACAACTGCAAATAGACTCAAACCCTCAATCTTTTGATCCAAAGTCACACATCTTGTCCTTTAGGCCATGCAATCCTCCCACCCACTTATAGAACGTGGCTATCCCCCTGCCGGGCGCCAGGGGGCGTGGCCATTCTCCCGCCAGGCACCGGGAGGGGCAGGGACACTTGCACACCCGGGGGCGGCCCCCCCATAGCCACGCGCCTAGGGCTGGTGCCCCCTCCAAGCGCTGCGCGCCGGGGCCGGTGCTCCCCACGCCAAACGCCGCATGCCCAGGGCCGGCGCTCCCCGGCCAAGCGCCGCGCGCCCGGGGCTGGCGCTCCCCCGCCAAGCGCCGCGTGCCCAGGGCTGGTGCTCCCCCCGCCAAGCGCTACGCGCCCGGGGCCGGTGCTCCCGCTCCCCCCCCCTCCCGCCGGCGCTCACCGGGCGCCACGTGCCTGGGACCAGCCCCAAGCACCGTGTCAGGGACCAGGTACGTATGCGCGGCGTATAACACGACCCCCCCATTTTTGGGGGATGTTTTTTAGTGTAAAAGGTCATGTTATACGCCGGAAAATACGGTACTTAAATTTGTTGTTGTTTGATTTTTTTTGTTTGTGTTTCTTTTATCATGTGGTTCTCAGTGAAAAGTGTTTGATGCACCCAGTGATGAGCTAATTCCTGCAGTCATAGCTTTGCTTTGCTTTGCTTTGCTTTAATAGAAGGGAATTTTTTACCAGACAAAAGACAGTATATACATGATATACAATATAGGTTTCATACGATTTTAAAGAAATACTAGACTTAGCAATGATGATTAGGAAGCTTGGTTGATGCGATGTAGTCAGAGCGTGGAAGAGGGTGAAATGTCTGGCTTGTTGAACTTTCCCAACTTGAAAAAACACTTCTAGAGATTGTTTTGATTTCCCTTTTTTGTTTGTGAATTTAGTGTGGTTTGACTTGTAGTTGTGACTAGATAAGTGAACATCAGCAAGTCCCAGAGCTCTGGTGAAGCTGTGGGCCAACAACACTCCCACCCGTAAGCCTGAAAAGTTCTCCATGTGGAAGTTCTGTGGGGTTGGGCTCGACATGGGACCCAGGTACAACATCTTTCTCCAGCACCCAATGCAGATATCTTTGCTGGCCTCTGAGCAGCAGATCACACAAATGCCTGCCTGCTCCAGTTAGTCACAGAATATTCCCTCCTCCCCAACCTCTCGGGGTCCTGGGGAGACCAGTCATCTGCCTGGTTGAAGGGTACACTTGGGGAACACAGCACACACTGCCAAATTAACCTTTTGCGGGCCCAGTGCCAAGTAAATTTGTGGGCCTTCATGTAGTCGTTATGAACCCCTTCCAAGCATGGGCCCGGTGTGACTGTGTCGTTGTTGCCATAGTAAACCCAGTACTTCTTGGCTGGGATGAAAGTATTTATTCAGAAACAAAATGTAGTATTTGAAGCCATGCTGTGACGGGTGAGCCAGCCCCGCACTGAATTCACGGGGTTTAGCCAGGTTACCCTGGCAAAAGGAGCCCTGCCCCTGCAGCCTTGCCGGGCATGCTCAGACTGCAGCCCAGCTATAAAAGCCTGGGGAGAGGCTCAGTCTGGGCTGACTGCCGGAGAGGAAGGACTGCACAGGAGAGCTCCTGACCAGTGCCAGCCAGCCATCCGAGGGGAAGGCAGCAGAAGCCCTAGTGCTATTGGGGACATACCCATCGCTGAATACCAGGGAGAAGTAGCCCCAAGGAGCTAGGAGACCCTGTGAGCATCTAGGAAGGCAGCCTGCTGGGACAGGTTGGAAGTGGCCCAGAGAGGGTGCAGGAGTAGCCTCTCCCACCCAGAGATCCTCAGTGCGTTTCGGGTGGATTCCCTGCCGAGGGAGTGGTGGGCCTTCCTATCATTCACAGGGCCCTGGGCTGGGACCTGGTGAAGTAGAGGGGGCTCGGGTCCCCCTACCAGGGCATGGCCCACCTCAGGCTTGCCTTTGCAGGCCCTTCAGCCCTGCTTTAAAGAGCCAGCCACTGACTTTTTATAGGGACTCTGGCCAGTGGGCCATCAGGTCCTGCATTAAAGGGCCAGTCATTAACTTTGTATAGAGAGATGGGCGGGGGCTAGTGGGGCGCCCAGCTCTGCTGTAATGGGACAGCGATTGACTTCAGTAGTGACTCTTGGCCTCAGGCCCTCCCGCCCTGCTTAAAGGGCCGGCAAGCTACTTTACGTGACTATCTCTGGCCATGTGGCCATCTAGCTCTGAGGGTAAGGCCCAGACTATAGCTTGTGGTGGAACATGCGGGGCGGGCTGTAGACCCAGGCAGCCCTGGGACATGGGTTCCTACCACCTAAGGGGAGAGAAGGAAAGACCACCCTGTGACACATGCTTAATTGAGTCCTCCACTCAGCCCGCAGAGAACAAATTGGACTAGCATTAATCTCCTCAGAATACTCTTGAATTGGGTTTGTCTTGGCAGTGGTTATTTGTCTTTATTGTTAAATATTCAAGACCTGGTTGGGAGCTTGAACAGAAGTGCGTACTTGGCACCTTTATGAGCCATATTTAACCTGGATGTAGCAGTCAGTGGAGTTGCCCCTGCATCTCCCCTCCACCACCTCCTCCATCCAAAGTTATATTTCATAAATACATTTTTTGAAAGCTGGATTTTCTACTTTGGTACTGTAATGTTTACAAAACATTTTAAAAACTTTAATTATGTAGCCTTTAATTATATACCCTTTACCTCACTATTTTTCATAACTTCAAGTGCAATAGTAAAGGTACTGGAGTGAGGTGTGGGGAGGAAAACTGTTGGGAGAAAGGACCACTGAGAGAGACATGCAAACTTTGCTACCACAATCCAGCCTCAAGCCTTACCCTAGCCTTCACATCTTGGTTCTTGCCCTCTCCTTTTTACATTTCCCACATATTTAACCCCCACCTTCATGCAATGGCTGTCCTCAATCACCCTGCTATAGCCCATCTCTTACTTTCACCATAGGCTGTCACTTCACTCCATTCTAGTGCCTCCAGTCAGAATTATCCCCACCTTCAACCCAGACTCTTCCCTCTCTCCCTCCCTTCCTTTGCTCTCCACCCAGAGGAGAGGAAGGAGGACTTTAAAGTTGCACAATGTTTGGTTTCAAATAAGCATGTTCTCTAAATAGAACAGTGACACAAGATGAAACAACCTTAACTGGATTGGCTTTAAGTGAGGAGTTTACTGTATTGAATTTTGGCTTTTGACATGGAAAGAATAGAACCTTTCAGTATTTCTACCCAGTTAGTTTCATACATGAAATGAATGAATCGTCAATAGCTTAAATTATTTTGTGAGTCAGTCAGTTACATCTTTGTCTTATGCTGCAATAAACAGGAAGCTATATGAAAAGTTGAGAGAACACTCTACTAGAACTCCTATAGTCTCAATAACATCTGTAGCACACTTCATTATTGTACATCTATAGAGTTGTGACATAATCTTCTGTCCATGTTTTCAGTGCTCTCACTACTATGTCAAGAGATGAAGAAATGATGCAGTGGTAGGGAAACCTGTCTTACAATCCCTCTTCTGTTCATCCTCTGACACCCACCATCTTTGATAACAACTTGGAAGTCATCTACTAGTCTAATGGACTACATGTACTTGAAGAATAAAACATGTGCGACACACCTCCGATAGCACCCTGTAATTAGAGCCCTGTTATGATGGTGTGTGGTCACAGAAGACCCCGTGGGGTTGCTTCCCAGTGTGCTACAAAGCCACTGACATTTGCCTCTTTGCTTTCTGGGGCTTCTCCTGACCTTGTCCTGATGGGACAGATCTCCTGGTTTCCCCCAGCCAAGGCAAGCAGCTGAGATCACTGCCCTCCTGAAGAGCAATGCATACACTGAATCCCTTCAAGTCTGAGGAAAATGCAATTTCAGGCACAGCATCTAGGAGATATTTAACAATGAAAGGAGGCTGTGTACACTGGCACCCTGTCATACCTGCATGGATACAAAAATGTGAATCCGCATCTGCCACGCTTAGCTCATTAGCCAATCCATAATCTTCAATCTTGATTTTACTTGCATCCACACAGCAAATCATCTGGAAGGGAGAGGGAAGGAAGCACAGATAAGTGAGAGGGGCAGGGTTTTGCAGAAAAGATGCAAGGCAGCACTAGAGCAGGGACTGGTGGGAAGGGATAGTGTGGGATCATGGTGAAAGTCTTGAAAAGGAGTGTGGGATGAGGGAAAGGAACAGACTTGCATTGTGTGCTGCTACTGGGAGCTTGTGAGCAATGGCACCTGGTAGTGGCAGCAGCATCAACTTCCATTAAATCATAGCAGGGCAGAGGTGTGATAAAGCTCCCACTTGAAGTTGGTGGGTCCTGAGATTTCAAGCGGATTTGCTTGCCTCAAAGGCTCATAGCAGCCATCAGTTTTAGGCACTATACCTGGAGCATTAGCTTGCTGTTTGTTGAGCTCCTCTCATCATTGGCCAGCATAAGATAGAGGGAGAATAAATTCCACCATCTTTTCCCTGAGGACTCATCTAGACTACACGTGAATTTGCATATCTTCTTCCGTTTTCGAAAGCGCGATCGGAGCTTTCAAAAGTGAAAGTAGTTTAGACTTTTTTTTAACGAACCTCCTCCTCTCCCCCCGTCGAAAAGCCGCTCTTCCTCAAAAAAATGAGGTTTCGACTGTTCTGTGTAGTCTAGATGAGCCCTGAGTGAAAATGGGGAGTGGGTGTGTGTCTGGGGGGGGGGAACCTGGGCCCACCCTCTATTCTGCGTTCCAGCCCAAAGCCCTGTGGGTATGTCTACACTGCCACTCTAGTTCGAACTAGGGTGGCTAATGTAGGCATTCGAAGTTGCAAATGAAGCCCGGGATTTAAATATCCCGGGCTTCATTTGCATCTTGCCAGGTGCCGCCATTTTTAAATCCCCCTTAGTGCGGACTCCGTGCCCATGGCTACACGCGGCACGGAGTAGGTAGTTCAAATTAGGCTCTCTAATTCGAACTACCGGTACACCTCGTTCCACAAGAAGTAACGGTAGTTCGAATTAGAGAGCCTAATTTGAACTACCTACTCTGTGCCACGTGTAACCGCGGGCACGGAGTCCGCACTAAGGGGGATTTAAAAATGGCAGCACCTGGCAAGATGCAAATGAAGCCCGGGATATTTAAATCCCGGGCTTCATTTGCAACTTCAAATGCCTACATTAGCCACCCTAGTTCGAACTAGAGTGGCAGTGTAGACATACCCTGTAATAGCAGCTGGCTATGAGAGTCTTCAACACCTGCTATGAGAGAGCTACAAAACCCCCTGGGCTATTTCTCCAGCATCTTCCTTCTCCTAGGTTCCTTGTCCTGGTGTCCACTTGGTGCTTGTTTTCTCCTACTCCTGGCAGCCCTGTCCTCTATCTTCTCAGCTACTAGCACGCCCACTAACTGCCAGGAAGCTCCTTTTATAACCTGTCTCAACTGGTTTCTTTAATTGGTCCCAGCTGTTCTAATCAGCCCAGGCTCACTTTGTTACCCAAAAAATTCCCACTGGAGACCACCCAGGGTTACACTAGCATGGGTTTATTGATTGAGGAATTAATACTTCACTATATGGTTAAACTAAAGAGGACAGAGCTGCCACTAAAGATTTAAACTAAAGGGGAACCAGCATGCGCTCATGTGCGTGCTTGCGCGCGCGCTCTCTCGCTCGCTCGCTCGCTCTCGCTCATATATTCCTCCCCTTAAGCACTCACACTTACACAGGCATATGGGTTGCAGAAGGAGCCAAGGCATGTAGATTCGGGAGGGTCTGTCTGCTGATCATGGCTGGGGAGCTGGTCAGGAAAGAAACTTGCTGCTGCTTCTTAGGAAGAAAGAGTTTCTGCCACGTGCTCTCTCCTTTTATTGCCTGTGAACAGCCCCTGTGACTCATCCACATTTATCACCAGAGAGCATGCCCAGACTTCCCTTGATCCAGCAGAGCAGCAGTCTCCTTAAGTGGTCTGATGACTAATCACCTAGCTCAATGTGTTCTCTTACATTTTCTAGTCCCAAACACACAATAGTCCACACACACACACACACACACACTCTCTCTCTCTCTCTCTCTCTCTCTCTCTCATATATCTCAGGGGAGAATGCAGTTTAGAGCAAGTTACAAGCAAAGTGGCTGAGAGTTACAGAGATTACAAAGTTGCAAGGCTTAATCACCAAGCTTACAGTACATTTCTAAACTTATAAAGCAAAGTTGCAGAGAGTTACAAAGTTGCAAGGTTTTACAAAGATTACAGAGTTGCAAGGTTTAAGATCGCAAGGAATTGCAGTGTTTAAAAAGCAAGGCAGTTGAAATAATTACACTGCTTCAGAGAATTATTTACAAATCAGCAATAATGAAGTGACTTAGAAGACAACTGTCCCTCCCCGCCTTCCCCCCAGCAATGCAGTCAGCAGGAGGTTTTTGTCAGTCTAAGTTATGTGTTGGCAGGACCATACAGTTTAGTGTATTTCCAGAAAATCCATGTGTAATAGCTTGTTCGGAGGCTTTTATGAAACACACTTGACTCTGCAAGCCTGCTTAATTAGTCCCAAGTGCTCAACTGTCTTGATTAACTCTGTTTCTAGATTAGCATCTGCCAGTTACTATGGGAGCAGAGATTTTCCTAGTCTGAGTCTAAAATACCTTCCTTCAAATACTTTTCTGTATCCCTCTGACCTGACCCTGTCACAAGGGGTGTGGCCTTGGGGCCCTGCCCTTTCCAATCACCATGGTGGGGGGGGGGACCCAGCTGCTTAGGAACAACTGGTGGCCAGGGCGCTGCCCCCCATAGCATCAGTCCCAACCCCACAGAGCCAGACCCTCCCATCTCAGAGCATGGCAGCTTGGGAGCCATGTGTACTTTGCTGGGAACCCTCCGTACTTTGCTGGGAACCCTCCTCCTTTCCTGGAGTTTCCTTCCCCTTGTATACTCTCAGCTTCACTAGCCAGTTGGACAGAAAGCATGTGGGGCAGACAGCATGTGTCCCTGAGCCACAGATCAGTGCTCACTAAACCAGGGGAGGGGAACTAGGCAGGGCTGGCGGTTGGCCACTCTTGCAGGGATATTTACGAACTTCTTGTATCCCTTTCCTGCTGTCAGTGCATGGGCCTGCTCCAACGCATGCCCCATTCCATCTGGCAGCTGAGTGGAGGAGGAAAGAGAGCCCTGTGTGAGTAGCCACTCCACAGTGGCCATGGATATGAAGTGAATATCTGCAGAAAGGCAGGGCTGTACCTGAAATGCCCATATTCATCACTCATTTATGGCTGTGATGTTTTATATAAGGCATGCCATGTAAGATATATGCAAGTTTCCCACAATGGGGGAAGGAACAAAGCAGCTCTGCTAAGAAACCTTTGGCAGAAGATTACTAGGTATCTCCAGGAAAGTTTCGTAGAGGTCTAGGATTCCTGTGAAAGCTTGGTGTGTATTAACACGCCGTTCCACCATACTAATTAGAGATATTTGAGTGTAAAGGACTAACCACTTAACCGATAAGTGAATGGTTATTGGTTAATGGTGTCGATTACACTCAGCGAAGCCTCCTCCCTGGGAGTGGAGCTGGGTAGGCAAAGGCTGTCCACTCTGCTCTCTGAGAGGAGATTTTGCTGCCACAGTGAAGCTACCTCCCTGGGCTGGTAGGGATTGGCGGCCCTGCTCCAAGGGAGGCTTTGCTGTGGGTTCTGCAGTATAAAACTAAGTTTTATATTGCAGAACACACAGTGTAGGTAACCGTATAATCACTGAGATTTTCAGCAGTTACACGGTTATGCTAATACACGATTTTTAACTTCCCTGGTTCCATGTCCATCATACAGAAACAAAGCTAACCTTCCACATTTCTATACCCTGAACTGCATAAACCACAGTCACTTACTTATCCAGCATATCCTTTCTTCTTGCTCCCTCGTAGCCAGACTCCCTACTCTCAGCCTGCTCCTGCTCCCTACTTCACACCCATACTGCACACTGCCACCCCATTCTGCACCTTACCTCCTGTCCAGATCCTGCACCCCATCCCTATATCACCCACTGGCAGCCCTGTCCCGCACATTGAACCCCTCATTTTTGGCCCCACGTCAGAGCCTGCAACCACCAACCCCAGAAAAGTTAATCTGGTCTATGGGAAGCCTCAGTCCCCCGTCTGGAATTTGGACATGGGGCTGGAGTGCCAGGGGAATGAGGTGTCTCTTTCTCAGTTGGGGGCCACATCAGTGAGGGTTGGGGTTTTTTGGAAGGTGGGGTTGTCTGTGTGAGTGGGGTTTTTTTTGCTTCTCACTTGTGTGTGGTCTATGATTGATTTTTTTTCTGTGGATCAGTGGCCCTTGATCCAAAAAAGATTTTCTTCCCCTAAATAAAAGGTTTCAACACAGTCCTTATTTATTTATTTATGTTGGATATAAATTAACATTTTACTTTATTTAAAATGAAGTTTGGTTAACTAACATGAGAGTTAAAGCACTTAATTTTGTTCAATAATTTTTATTAACATTTTCTTTCTTATTATTTAAATTAAACTGGTCTCCCTATCTGCAGCACTAGCAGAATAGTTCAGGCATAATTATGTAGTTAACGGCGAGTTTCCATTAGCAACCGGTGGTCCTCGGAAAGGTTCGCATTCAACGGAGTGGGCCATGGGACAAAAAGTTTTAGAACCAGTGCTTTAGTCTTAAATGGAAGAGCTTCTGTTTAACTCATCCTGACAGTTATATTAATTGAGAGCACCCTTGTGAATTGAAGTTCTTCGAGAGGTTCCCGTGGATGCTCCATGCTTGGTCTTGGTGCTGTCCTGGCACCTGGATCGGAGATTTTGCAGCAGTCCCTGTCGGGCTGTGTATGTGCGGCAGAAACCAGCGCACACAGTGATAGTCGGCACCCCGCATGTGCAGCCTGCACCCTCCAGTTCCTTCTCAACCGCCCTCAGCCTGAGATGGAGCTCTGCCGTTCTCTGCCTCATTTACACTTTTCATCGTTGATTAGCTATTAATTCTTAGTTTTAGTTAGTGTTGTTAATAGTTTGATAGTTAGTCGTAGTTACAAAAAAATACATTTTTTTTTGGTCATGCCTGGCTTCTCGGGCTTCAAACACTGCGCCTCCTGCAGAGACGCAATGCTTATCTTGAATGGACATTTGCAATGTGTTTAGGAGTACATCATTCTTCTCAAGATTGTCCCCACTGTGCTGAACTCAAGGCCAGAACTCATAGGGACAGGGACCTTTACCTCAAACTAATTGTTATGGAAAAGAAGATACACCTGGCTTCGGATCTCGGAAGGCAGCCTTGGCAGGTACGTTCACTCCCAGCCTTCCCTCAGGGCAAGAGGGCCCCCAAAAAGAGGAGCTCCTCTATGCCCCATCACCAGCCTTTCTCGAGAAAATGGTCTCCTCCCAAACCATCAGTGCAGCGGCCTCGCATCAACAGTTATGATGCACTGGGCACCTCAGATGTCCAGGCATCATCGCATGCTGGTGACACTATGGCAAAAGGCTCAGTCATCACCCTGAGACTGCACCGGCACGGACCTTGGTACTGTCATCCGCTTTGGTACCAGCTCTGGCACCACTGGTACTGACAGCATCATTGGTACTGACAGTTACAGCACCAATGCCGCTACCGAGCTCTTTGACACCAACCATTTCCACCTCACCGACGGTACTGTCTCCTTCATCGGCACTGATCAGAACATTGGCACTGGTCATGTACTTGGTACCACCAACATATCAGAGATCTCTCCCATCTGTGCTGAATACTCTATCGGAAAAGTACAGACACACATTACAAAACCCAGCACTGATCTTTGCAGCACCGTTGCTGTACATGTGAAGTGCTAACTTGGCAATCACATCTGCCCCTCAATCATCACTCTTCGGCGCTGATGCTTCGCCGGTACTGATGACATCACGGGCTTTATCCCTGATGCAGTCGCGATTCTCTAGCAATGATGAAGAAGAGGTACAAGACTCCTTCTCTCAGCACCGCAGCCCTCCGATGCAACATTACAAGCCCAAATACAATCCAAGTGCAATTCCTTCTTGGTACGGACACCACTGGATGCCTCTTCCCGTACCGTATCTGGCACAATGGTCTTATTGGAGTCCTTGGGGCTGATACGGGAGACACCACAGCCTGCAACCAAGACCTTACAAACACGCTGACTCTATTACACCTCAAACATCCACATCGATGCAACAATTGGAACTTCAGGCACTCCAAGCAATGGAGGAGTCACCCCCTGATTCTTCACCACTCACCAACTCTTCTTTGTCACCATAGAATCATAGAACCATAGAGCTGGAAGAGACCTCAGAAGGTCATCAAGTCCAGCCCCCTGCTCTAGTCAGGACCAATCCCAAATAAATCAACCCGGTCAGGTCTTTGTCAAGCCAAGACTTAAACACCTCTAGGGATGGAGACTCCACTACTTCCCTAGGTAACCCATTCCAGTGCTTCACTACCCTCCTAGTTAAACAGTTTTTCCTAATATCCAACCTGGACCTCCCCCACCACAGCTTGAGACCATTGCTCCTTGTTCTACCATCTGTCACTACTGAGAACAGCCTCTCTCCATCCTCTTTGGAACCTCCCTTCAGGATGTTGAAGGCTGCTATCAAATCCCCCCTCACTCTTCGCTTCTGCAGACTAAACAGACCCAAGTCCCTCAGCCTCTCCTCATAAGTCATATGCTCTAGCCCCCTAATCATTTTGGTTGCCCTCCGCTGGACCCTCTCCAATGCGTCCACATCCGTCATTTTCTTTTGGGGGTGGTGACCATGGAACCCCCATCTCTAGAACTACACATCCCATGCCTTCCAGTAGATGGTGTTCCCTTCTGGTTTCTTCCTTGTGAGGTCCCTTCCAAAGCATTCAGCACTGCAGAGCTGTGGAGAGAGCCTGAAAGTGATTACTTACCTCTATAGCATTGGGGGATTCCCATGTTGGCCTTTTTCCCCTTCTAGAAGTTACATGCTGCCAGTTCTCTTCCTGGTCCCATACTGCCCTCTCTGGCTCTTCCGTCTGCCGTGCTTGAAGGATTAAACGCTGCCTTCTTCTTCGGGTAGTCCCCGTGGGCGCTCCACGTCTGGTGTCGGGCTGGTCCCGGCGCCGCAAATTGGAGCTTGACAGAGCTGTGTGTGAGTGGCCGGACCGCGCACGTGCAAACCGGTTTCGCGCCTTTCATCTGCCGTGCGTGGTCCGGCGCTCGCCAGTTCTTCTCATCCGCCTTGGGTCACAGTCAGAGTTCCCCCTTTCTCCTCAAGCAGAGTTTTCCCTTTTCCCTTTAGTTAGTTGTCCGTGGAGAAAGTTAATAAGTTTAAAAGTTAAAAAGAGTAAAATCGTTCCTCGTTTAGCCCTGGTTGCGGGCTCGTTTAAAAAAAAAAGAGAGAGAGAAAAGGAGAGAAGAAACCTAAAACCGAGAACAAGCAGTTCTACTTCTATGTAGTGTTAAGTGTTTTTTTCTGTTAGCTGCTGTTGTTACTTCCACTGACTTCACTGGTTTAAAAAAAAAAAAAAAAAGAAAAGAAAAGAGAGAGAAAAAGAGAGGACAAAGCGTTGTAATAAGAAGTACAAGAAAGCCGGGGACGCACACAAAGCGGCGGCACTTAGGCAGCGCGAACGCTTAGCCCTTCAGAATTTAAAATGCCGGGCTCCCCGGTTTTAAAAAGTGTGCTAGTTGTGCTGAGCCAATGCCGGTGTCGGACGGGCACTCGGCTTGTATCCGCTGCCTTGGGGAGGCACATATCCCCCAAAAGTGCACCCAGTGTGCCAGCCTAACGACCAGAGCCCGCAAAGAGCGGGAACGTCATTTAAAAGAGATCCTGTTCAATAAGGCTCTCATGCCTTCCACTGCCTCAGGATCCTCTGCCTCAGACCCCATGGCTGAAAAGCGGAAGGCTCCTTCTGAGGCTATGCCTTCACCAAAAAGGAAGAGAGCCTCTCCCGCTCATTCCCTGCCAGCTGCTCCGCTATCGCGGGTGAGCGCAGGTGACAAGCCGGGTACCTCTCGCTCGAGGGTAACCCATGCTCCTTCAACAAAGAAGGCGGCCGGCATTTCTCAATCTCGACAGCCCCCGGCGCCGCAGCCGGCACCGGGGCTTCTTAAAGAGCCAGCTACAGCGACACCAGTCTTATCGGTGCCTGGTGCTGAAATGCCTGCAATCACTGCCCCTCACAGGGAGCTGTCTTCAGCACCGGCAGGGGAACAGCATACTCCTGCCCAGATGCTTCCTTCAGAGCCTTTACCCTTCAGTCTCCAGGTTCTGCACTGCCTCCAGCGGCAGCAAAATCAAATACCCAGGGAATCTCCCTGCGTACCTCGCCAGGGTCGTATTGGGAACCATCTCCTCACCCTTGTGCTTCTATGCACCATACAAGAGATCACAGGGATTATTATCACCGCAGTCTCTCATCTCGTCACCATTATTACAGAGAGCATAACTGTTCACACCAGAGATGTTCTAGATCTCCTTCTCCTGCAAGACGCTCACGCTCACCAACTCGTTCACTACAAAGCACCTGTTATGTCAGGTACGGCAGTGCTAGATCTTCTAGACATTCGTCCCCTGCAGGGTCTGACCGGCGTTATACACATCGTCATAGACCGGACTATGTTGAATCATCTCATCGCAGTCACTCTCGATCTCATCGCAGGTCTCCATGTTCCTGTCGGCCAATTAGCCCACACTCCATGCTTTCAGAGATTCCCAAACATTCTCCGCTACGATGTACGATACCTTCTCGTTCTCCTATGCACCGATCACAAATGTCAGACCTAGAGGAAGGGCAACTCTTGGAAGCTGACCCGGACATGTCTCCTAATACCTGTTCACCGTTGCCTTCTAGGGATGAACCGATGTCTCTGGGCGAGACGTCACCTCCGGACGATCTTAAAGAATTCCAAGACCTGTTTAAACATGTTGCGCAATCCCAGGAGGTGCAACTTACTGAGTCCCAGGTTAAGCAGCATAAGTTATTTAAGAATTTACACCCTAAACAACAAAGAAAGATTGCCCTCACGATAGATGATGCTATCTTGGAGGTAGCACAGGACATCTGGCAGACGCCAACATCAATACCGCCCACCAATAAGAAAATGGATAAAAAGTATTTTGTTTCATCCAAAGCTTTGGATTTTCTTTTCAATCACCCGCAGCCGAATTCCCTGATAGTGGATGCGGTTCGCCATAAGAGCAAGATGTTCCAATTTAAGAATTCCCTACCGGATAGGGATACAAAGAAATTGGACTATTTTGGTCGAAAAGTTTACTCCTCCTCAACTTTGCTACTGCGGGTTGCCAATTATGCTGCTCTTTTGTCAAACCATAATTTTGACAATTACTCCAAGCTCCTAGAACTTATGCAACATCTCCCTGACAATAAGAGGTCTCTCCTTAAAGCCGTTGTCCAGGAAGGGTTCACTGCATGTAGAACATCACTTCAGATCGCCGTGGACATTGCCGACACAGCCGCTCGAGCGATGGCAACAGGTATCGCAATGAGAAGGGCTTCCTAGTTATTGTCAGCGGGAGCCCCTAAGGAGTTGCAGTCCAAAGTGGAAGATTTACCCTTTGACTGTCAAAAGCTGTTTGCTTCTACTACCGATGAGGTTTTCCATTCGGGCAAGGACTCTCGTACTACCCTTCCATCTCTAGGGATGTACACACCACCTTTCAAACGCAGGTGGTACTACCCCTTCCAGAGGAGATATGATTACTTCTCCTATAAGCAGCAACAGCAACGTGGATCCGACCAGCCTAGATTTAGACAGCGCCCTCAACGCAAACGTCAGCAGCAGAATCGCTCTTCAGCTCGGCCTTCCCAGAAGCAGCAGGGTTTGACTCCTGTGCGGAGGACTCGAACACATCTCCACTGGTCAACACACTAAAGCCTGCCACCACCTTATTCCACCACTGCCTGAGGCCATTTCTTCATCAATGGGCCACCATTACCTCAGTCAGATGGGTCCTAGAGGTCATGTCATCAGGCCTAACGAACCCGTTTGCTTCAATTCCCCCTACTACTCCTCCTCCCACCCCATCCCTTCTCAGGGACCCTTCTCACGGGGCCGCTCTTCGAGAAGAAGTTTTTCACCTGCTCGAGATCGGAGCCATAGAGAGAGTACCCGACGAATTCTGGGGGAAAGGGTTTTACTCCAGGTATTTCCTAGTCCCCAAAAAATCAGGGGGGTGGAGACCCATTCTCGATCTGAGGGGTCTAAATCGTTTCATCCGAAAGCAGCGCTTCAAAATGACCACGCTGGCCAAGATCATGCTAGCACTAAACAAAGCAGACTGGTTCGCAGTCCTAGATATTTGCAAGACGCATATTTCCATGTGACAATACACATAGCGCACAGGCGTTTTCTGAGATTTGTAGTGGGCAACGACCATTTTCAATACAGGGTACTGCCTTTCAGTCTCATTTCAGCCCCAAGGGTGTTCTCCAAAACACTAGCGGTAGTGGCTGCCTATCTACGAAGGATAGGAGTCTCTATCTTCCCCTACCTCGATGACTGCCTCATCAAGGGACGCACCCAGTCAGAGGCACATCACATGGTAGTCGCAACTCGGGATTTGTTCGATTCCCTCGGCCTTATTGTGAACATTCAAAAATCACGTCCGCAACCAACACAAATTCTAAACTTCATAGGAGCACGTCTCGACTCCCAGTTAGAGAGTGTTCATCTGCCAGTCGAGCGTTTTCAACTAATACAAGACCTGATAAACAGTCTTGCAAGCTCCAACGCTCCCTGTACGTGTATACCTCCAGCTTCTGGGTCATATGGCTTCGACGACAATCATAGTGCGCCACGCAAGGCTACACCTCAGGTGTCTGCAGCATTGGCTGAGCATGGTGTACAAGCCTACAAGGCACAGCATCCGCAAGACTGTGGTACTTCCAGCACATGTCAAGGACTCCCTATTATGGTGGACCAATCACAACAACATGCTGTTAGGAGTCCCCTTCCACGCACCGCAACCATCAGTGGAGATAACCACAGACGCTTCTCTCATCGGCTGGGGTGCCCACATGGGCGCAAAAACAGTTCAGGGTTGTTGGTCCACGACGGAGATGATGCTCTATATCAATCTTGTCGAGCTACGAGCCATGTTTCGTGCCTGCAAACACTTCGTTACACATAAGAGGCACTGTCACCAGAATTCTCACAGACAATGTAGTGGCGATGTACTATGTGAACAGACAGGGAGGTGCCCGATCCCGTTCACTTTGTGCAGAAGCGATCTGCCTCTGGAAATGGTGCATTCAAAACAACATTTCTATAATCGCGTCATACTTACCGGGTGTGAACAATACCACGGCGGATGCTCTGAGCAGGCATTTCCCTCAAGACCACGAGTGGGTTATCTGCACGGATGTCCTCTTACCTCTCTTCCATCGGTGGGGCTTTCCGGTGATAGATCTCTTCGCTACACGTGCCAACGCGAAATGCAGAGCTTACTGTTCCAGAGCAGGAGTGGCCGCTCACTCTCTGGGAGATGCATTTCTCCTTCATTGGGGCACATCACTCTTGTATGCATTCCCCCCTGTTGTACTTATTCCCAGAGTACTCAAGAAGATTGTGATGGACAGGGCACGAGTGATAGTCATAGCCCCAGCGTGGCCCAGACAGCCATGGCACTCAACTCTTCTGCAGCTCTCTGTACGAGCACCGCGCCGATTACCTTACCTACCGGACTTGCTGACACAACAGAAAGGCTCCCTTCTTCACCCGAAGCTGGATACTCTGCACCTCACTGCATGGATGGTACATGGTTCAGCAAGCCCGAGAATCTTTGTTCGGACCCGGTGAAGCGTGTTCTCTTGCACAGCAGGAAGGATTCCACCAGGAAAACTTGCCTGTCCAAGTGGTCTAGATTCGTGCGGTGGTGCGCTCCTAAGCTTCTAGACCCTCTGACCCTCTGACTATGTCCTCCAGCTACAGTCAACTGGACTCTCCATTTCATCACTTAAAGTCCATGTAGCGGCAATAGCTGCTTTTCACTACCCCGTTGAAGGCAAGTCGGTGTTTTCTCATCCCATGATGACTAGATTTCTCAAAGGATTGGCTAACCTCAACCTACCACGTAGGCCTCCTCCACCTGCATGGAGTCTTGACCTGGTGCTTGATGTCCTAACTAGACCACCGTTTGAACCGTTGGCCATGGTACCGGTGTCGATGCTTACAATGAAGGTACTCTTTCTTCTTGCCATAACATCAGCATGTAGGGTGAGCGAATTATCCGCACTAATGTCAACACCTCCCTATACAGTCTTCAACGCGGAATCAGTGATACTGAGGTCTCATCCAGCCTTTCTACCTAAGTCTGCACAGATTTTTATATAAATGGACCAATCATTCTGCCACGTTTCTATCCAAAACCTCATACCTCTCAGCGTGACGCTCTCCTGCATATGTTCGATGTTCGTAGAGCCTTGGCATTCTATATAGAGAGAACCCGTACTCTACGTAAGACGGATCGCCTCTTCATTTTGACATCAGGGCCTTCTACGGGCAAGCTCTTATCCACCGAGCGCATTTCTAAACTGGTTGTCTCTTGTATCACGACTTGCTATACTATCTGTAAGAAGCTGCTCATGTTGCAGCCTAGGGCACACTCAACACGAGCAGTTGCTACGTCTGCAGCTTTCGTGAAAGGAGTCCCTCTGCGGGACATCTGCTGGGCGGCGACTTGGTCTTCTACTTCCACCTTTTCAAGGCATTATGCAATTGTTCAGCACTTCGCCTCTGACTCAGCGGTAGCCTTGGCAGTGCTGCCTGCCACTCAGAATCCCGATTCCGAAGCCCATGTCTAACTGAGATTACTGCTTCGGAGTCACCAGACGTGGAGCACCCACGGGGACTACCCGAAGAAGAAGAGGAAGTTACTCACTTTGTGCAGTAACGATCGTTCTTCGAGATATGTCCCCGTGGGTGCTCCACGACCCGTCCTCCTCCCTGCTTCGGAATCTTGTCTTTCAGACGAACTGGCGGGCGCCGGACCGCACGCGGCAGATGAAAGGCGCGAAACCGGCTTGCACGCGCACGGTCCGGCCACTCTCACACAGCTCTGTCAAGCTCCGATTTGCAGTGCCGGGACCAGCCCGACACCAGACGTGGAGCAGCACCCACGGGGACACACCTCAAAGAACGATTGTTACTGCACAAAGTGAGTAACTTCCTCTTCTATCGAGCAAGTCTTTATCCTCTCTGATCGAGCGTAGGGTCGATATTTGGGCCTCCAGTCCTCTAATTTTTTCTTCCAAAATGGCGACCAGCTTGCACTTAGTGCAGATGAAATCCGTTCGTTCTTCCGGGAGGAAGACAAACATGGCACACTCAGTGCAGGTAACAACAGGAGACCTATCACCATCCATCACTGTTGTTCTGTTCGCAAGCTCCTTGGTCGCTTGCCCACTGCCTTATAAAGACCTGGAGTGCCTGAAAGTCCCTCCCCCTACCAAGGCTTAGCCAGGGTGATCATGCCACCGCCACTGTCAGCCACAGATGACTTCCAGCACTTTAATGACCTTTTTAAGAGAGTTGCAGCTGAGCTCAAAATCACCATAGAAAAGGTGGCGCAACCCCAGTCTGAGTTCATGGATATACTCCAGGCTGCTCCATCCTACAAAATTGCCCTCTCCATCAATCCTGCCATTTTAGACCCGGCCAACACAATAGAGCCAGTTCCATACAAGCACAGAGGCAGGGGCTTCTATTCCCACTATTTTCTAACTCAAAAGAAATCAGGAGACTGGAGGCCAATTTTGGATCTGCGCAATCTGAACAGATTCGTCAAAACGCAGCACTTTTGCATGGGCGCTCTATCATCGTTATCCCGGCATTGCAATGAGGCAATTTCAGTCCTCGACCTCCAGGATGCATACTTTCACATCCTAATCCATCCTGCTCACAGAAAATTCCTGAGATTTGAGGTAGGCCACAACCACTACCAATACTGAGTACTATCCTTTGGTCTCTCCATGGCCCCTTGGGTTTTCTCCAAGGTACTCACCATAGTCACAGTGCACTTTGACTTTATCGGGATAATCATTTTCCCTTATCTCGACGACTGCCTTCTCAAGGCATTGTCAGACAGAATAGGCAAGACAGAATCGGCACGTGAAACAGTGAGGACCATCAGTGCTTTCAAAATCTAGGTGTCCGCATAAATTGGGAGAAGTCTTCCGTTCACCCTTCCCAAAATAGTTCATTGGAGCATGCCTAGATTCTAGGGCTGCTTGAGCCTATTTGCCTCATGAAAGATTGCTCGCCATTCAGACCCTGGCCACAACAGTCTACCTCGCCACTCGCACCACAGTGAGAGATTGCTTACAACTTCTTGGCCACATGGCAGCCACAATGTTCATAGTATTGCATGCTCGACTTTACATGCATTGCCTACAGATAAGGTTTTCTATAGCTTACAAACCTCGGAAACACCCCATGTCACTCTCGTTCACGATACTGACAAAACATCGCTCCTTTGGTGGACGAAATCAGAAAATCTTTGCATGGGCGTCCCCTTCCTCCATCCTTCTCCCTTGTGCATGATTACAACTGATGCCTCCCTCACTGGATGGGGTGCTCATCTCCGAGATCAGACTGCCCAAGGCCTCTGGTCAACTCCAGAGATATCCTTACACATAAATCTGTTAGAATTGTGCAATGTACATAATGCTTGCAGGCATTTCTTGCCTTCTATTGCCAACAAACATGTCCATGTCCTCACAGACAACATTGCCTGTGTTTTCTATATCAACAGACAGGAAGGATCCAGATCTCCTTCCCTTTGCATGGAAGCCATAAAGCTGTGGAATTTCTGTATCAGTCACAATATCACCTCTCCGCGATCCACATACCAGCCATCTCCAACATGATGGTCGATGCTTTCAGCAGGCATTTTCCACATCATCATGAATGGGTACTCAACCGCTTGATAGCATGCTCCCTTTTTCACAGGTGGGGCCGACCATCAATAGATCCGTTTGCAACATTGCACAATGCCAAATGCACTTAGTTCTGCTTGAGAGTCGGCATAGAGACCGGATTTCTTGGGGATGCCTTCCTCATCCAATGGGCTCACGACCTCGCTTATGCCTTTTCCCCCCCATACCACTTCTGGCCAGGGTTGTGCAGAAGATCAGGATGGACAACTCCACAGTCATCCTGATAGACCCCACCTGGCCCAAACAACTGTGGTATCTGTTTCTGCTTGAGATCTCAATTTGCACACCATCAGTCTCCCTCTCCAACACAATCTGATCACTCTGGGGTGGACACGGCAAACTGACCCAGATCTACACAAGCTACATCTAACAGCATGGCTCCTTCATGGCTATCCCACAGAGAAGTAGCCTTTCCGAAACAGATTCAAGCAATCCTCACCCACAGTTGTAAGGACTCCACCTGCACCTCCTACACTTACAAATGGAAGCGATTCTCAACATAGTGCACATCGAAGGGGCAGGACCCAACCTCAACACCCTTGTCCTTTATCCTCAACTTGTGATCCCTTTTGCACCTTTCCATGAAGGTTGCATTCCTGGTTGCAGAAACGTCGACCTGCTGCATTGGTGACATAGCAGCTCTCATGGCTGAACCACCCTTCACAGTAGTCCACAGTGATAGGGTTACCTTTCATACACATCCAAAATACGTACCAAAGGTTCTGTCATCATTTCATATAAACAAAACGGTAAGCCTACCTGTGTTCTTTCCAAAGCCTCACACAAACTCCTTTGAGTCTGCAATGCACACCCTCGATGTTCGCCATGCATTGTCCTTTGAGCTAGAAAGAACTAGACCTTTTAGACAATCACCTTGCCTATTCCTCGCCTTCACCAATCGTATGAAGGGACACCCCATATCGAAATAAAGGTTGTTGAAATGGATTATGGACTGCATAAAAACCGCTTACATACTCGAGGGCCTACAGCCACCATTACGCTTCACTGTTCATTTTACTAGGACTGTATGTGCTTCCACAGAGTATCTATGCACCGTGCCACTAACGGACATTTGCAGGGCAGCCACTTGGGCGTTGCAATTTACTTTTGTTAAGCACTATGCACTTTCCTATGCGGGCGGCACTGTAGTGAGCTCAGCTTCATCTGCTTACCATAACATTCCAAAGCCCCAGCCACCAAGTGGTGAAACTGCTTGTTAATCGCCAAGCGTGGAGCATCCACAGGGCCCTCTCGAAGAAGAAACAAAGGTTATTCACCTTATGCAGTAACTGGAGTTCTTCGAAATGGTGTCCCCGTGGATGCTCCATGACCCACCCTCTTCCCTTCTGCTTCGAATCTGGGGCCTCCAGGGTAGAGAAGGAACTGGAGGGTGCGGGTCGCACATGTATGGTGCCGACTAGCACAATGCACGCTGATTTGAGCTGCGCATGTGCGGCCCGACAGGGACTGCTGCAAAATCTCTGATCCAGGTACCGGGACGGCACCAGGACCAAGTGTGGAGCATCCACGGGGACATCATGTTGAAGAACTCCAGTTACTGCACAAGGTGAGTAACCTTCTTTTCATATATGATTTTTTTTTCTTAAGAAGAGGTTCATGGTTGAAGCAGTCATCCGTACTTCTCAGCATAACAATTGTAAAACTTTCTATCTGCTGTTAGTGACCGCAATTTCACCAAGACTTCACAATTCAAATTGGATTTGTATTTCTGGTGTCATTATTAAAGAATTACTTGCAGTTGTTGCAAGATAATAATAAGGGTTGGACCTTGTCAGTTTTTTAATAGTCATGAATTGGTACTGGTAAATTATATATTTGTCACTTTTCACTTTGAGTTAGCACAGTGCTGTGGAACTGATTTGAGTACTGTCTTTTGTGTCAAAAGTAAACTGAGGTCTTTCCCAATTGTTGAAGATTTCCTGTCACTTTTTACAAGAACAAGATTTTTCATGATATCCTGGCCAAATTTCAATTTGTGAAATTATTTCTGCATCATGCGTACATGAGTTACCTAGCTAGGCAGAACTGTGTGCAACACAGTGAAATAAAATGACCACTAGAAAAGAAGTTTGCAGAACGTAAGGACTGAGATGCTCTAACAACCATCACAGGCAGTGCAAAGAAGCTGAGGGGGTGGAGTGTCTGCAGAGGTATATATGCACCACCAAGCAGCCACCACTCCAGAAGGCTCCACAGCCGACCCAACAGGTACCATTAGGAGAAAATATTCTGACAAATGTGTATGCAACACATGCATGCCTAAATGGAATGGACATTAGCAATCACTTGAAGAACAGGAAGTACAGAAAGGTGGGTCTGAGCCCAGACGCCAAAAGAGCCAGGTGCCTCTTATGGGCTTCCAAGCTGGGAAATTGTGATAGATGCCAAGGAAGCAAAAGACTGGCCAGGGTCATTGACAGACGTGAGTACTAAGGAGCTGCACGCCCTAACCGAGGCTCTCTGTCCTGACAACCAGGAAGTTACTTTACTGAGCTAGATACACGCAGTGAGGGAATTAGGAAGTGGCCCTGGGGTAGATGACTCCTCATCTGGTTGCAACACTGTCACAGAATAGGTCAATGTGTTTTGGTGAGGATCCCTGCTGGGCCAATGGCACACTGCTCTGCTATTGCTAGGGGCTTGGGCTGGGACACAATGCAGTGTGTGAGCCTGCATCCCTGTCCTGCCACTGTAATGCAAGGGCAACAGCTTCAAGCACTCGTCACGGGGCTTAAATCCCAGAAACGGAAGCATGTCCAGTCTTAGACCAGAAGCCTATTCCTTACTTCCCTGCCTTGAACAAGGGCCTGGGCTAACAAACTGCTTGTTGCTTAGCCTGAGTACAGATCTGAGTCCAAAGACCTTTACTACCTCACTCAGGGACTAATGAAGTCTATTATTTGTTCAACCACTGACTACAGACCCAAGCCACTGATTCATGCAGACATTGCTTATTCCCCACAACGAATAATGCCTAGACACAGGGAGGCAGATTTGCCTCCCACAGAACTGGAGGGGGAGAAAACCCCCCACTGACTCCCTCCGCCAGGATTTAGGGCCCAGAAATGAGAGCCAGGAGACCAGAATCCTATTCTTAACTACCACTGAGTAAGTTCTATCTGTCTCCAGTTCTGCCACAGACTGGTTGTGTGATCTAGAACAAATAATTTCATTTGTCTATGACTCGATTTCCCTTCTATGACTTCTATTTAGATGGTTAATCTCTGGCTCAGAGAGCTCTCTCTCTCACTTTGTACAATACATGGTATGATGGGTCCTAATCTCAGCTGAGGTTTCTAGGTTATGTGGCTGTAGCTAGCCAGAGTAAGTCTAAGCTCCGACACTGGGTTCCCAAAGTACAAAGGACACTACACAGGTATCTGTCAAACACAGTTTATTTCTTGACAGCTAACAGCTGTGCCCCATAAATGGAAGAACATAACAAAGAAGAGGCATATCTTATGTCCTGTCCTTCAAGCCTGGGACCCCGGGTAGGCTGCAGATGAAGTGGGAGGTTGTCTCAGCTTCCGAGGCACCGGTATCCAAAGCCTATCAGTGAGGTCCGATTTACTAGGCTCTGAGGCAGCCTTAAATACAATTTTCCTGCCTTGTTTGGCAGCTTGGAAATTTCCAGGGCTTACTCATTAGTGATGATGTAGAGCTTAGCAGTTAGTTATCCATCTGGTTCTGATCTGGATCTTCTTGTCCTTTGGTCCTGTTTTCGTGATCAGTACATTAGGGTAAACAGAATTGTTTATGCGTTCTTGCGCTTTACCCTTATCTTATACTTGTTCTTGCTATGCTGGCAACAGTGCTTATCTTAAGTGGTGTATGTTCCCAAATACTGGCTTCTGGAGCTGAGCCTAGCACAGGCAAATTTGTGCCAGGCTCCATCCGTCTCTGGCATGTGAAATGATCTCAGCTTAGGACCTGACAATAATGGCAACAGCTTAGGAAACCAGCTAATGGGACCTGCCTGGGCCATGCTTGTGGCCCAGGCAGCACACAAAACTTCCATCGTTGGGGTGTGTGGTGCAGAAACGAACATGGTTCTAGTAGCTGGCTGCTTTGAGTGGCATGTGGGGGTGTGGCGGGCAGGGAATCTGTCCAAAAGTCTGTTGGGCTGCTGTCAGGTGCAGGCTACCTAGGTGGCTCACGAACACCCCACTTCCTCCGTCCTCCTTCCTGCACCAGTCACAGTGCAAACCTTCTGCACTTCCCTCCCCTCCCCCACAATTCTTGGTCACAGTTCTTTCCCAGACTGTGCACCCCTTTCTACACCACTCCCAGGTCAGAATCCTCTCCTGCACCCATATCCATTCCCAGACCCTGCACCTCCTGTACTCTAGTCCCCTACCCTGAGCTCCCTTCTGCACTCAACCTCCATCACAGACCCCCACACCTGCAATATCATAGAAGGGTGCAGTCTTTGACCACTTACCAAATTCTCATAATGTCCCCCCATCAAAAATTGATGCTCAATCCAATCTAGGACTTCTCCTCTGACTGTGTGGGCCTTTTTGTGAAGCAAAGAGATTCAGACTCCTGAGCGACTCTCAAGTCCGTAGGCATCCACATCCACATCCCTGCTTCCCAAAGGAATCCCTTCAAGCCCCTTGCGTCCTTTACCTGGAAGCTCATTTCAGGATTTTAGCAGGTGAAGGGCAAGTGTTCTAGATCTTCCTCTGGTCAGTAGGCAGGATCCTCCAAACAAGCCCAGGGCCCAAAATCCATCTTACGAAGATGCGCCTGAGGACAGAGCACCAGTTGACGTTGCGGGTTAGCTCCCACTCCTTGTGAACAGTTTATCCCATTTCTGCAGTGCCTGGGCTCAGATCATATCAAACCATTGGGTTCTTTAAAGGGTAGGGAACCCTATCAAGTTGTATTCCATCCCCATTATGTTATACTATCTGCTCAATCTGAAATGACAGGCGGTGGCCACGTAGTCAGGGTTCATCAGGTGGCCATTTCTACCTTCCACTCGGGGGGCCCAGAGAAGGTCTGTTTTCACTAACTCTCTGATAGACCACTTCCTTAAGGGACTGTGACAACTGCTAATCCCTGGGACCTCAACTTGGTTCTCACCAGACTAATGGTCCTGTCATCTGAGTCCACAGCAACATATTTTTTACTTCACCTCTCCTGGAAGGTGGTCTTTCTGGTGGCCATCATGTTGGCTAGAAGGATATCTGAGCTCAGAGCGCTAATGTCAGAATCCCCTTGCACCATTTTTTTTAGATACTGAAGGTGCAGAAAGGGGGATTTAAAAAAAAATGTTGCTGTGAATGAAAGCTATTAGTAAAGAGCATCCTCCCTTTCCACAGACTCCTTGGATTTTGCAGTCATTACCTTGATTAATTTGAATTTAAAAATTTGCGTCATGTTCTAGTTACCCCTTTTTTTGTGTAAGAGAAATTTAATGTAGAGATATGACCATTATTAGGGGAAGAAAAATGTAAACACTGAAATATAAACCGGTTTTGCAATTGCATTAGTTAGTATTTTGCTATAGCTCTAGTTTCTAGTTCTACACTGGTGAATCAGAGAGAGACAGATGCACAATAACTTAGAATAATATTATAAGTATGAAAAGAAAAAAGTTATGCCTGGTATCAACACTCTGAAAGTGTTGTACACACTAAAGAATGGTCTCCATTAATTGCACCCATTGAAAATTGTTTTTTGTGTAGTTGAAAGAATAACTAGCCTTACAAACATGAAGTTGATGATAATTAGAATATTTGCATATTCATTTGAAACTGTTTTTGTGATGTCATTCACATAAGTTCACTCTTTTAATTATGCTTTACACCCTCATCACTGAAAAAGAAAGCAAAAACCTATTTAACATCTTAGATAATTTTAGATTGTTTTATCAGTTCAAGGCAAAACTGCATAATCACGATACTTTTTCCTTTACATTATTCACTCTTTAAAAATGTTCTCTTGCTCTATGAATCCTTCTGGCTTGTCTGATTTTCCTAATTCATGAAAAGGAAAAGTTTCTATATTCTTAACTCAGTATAAATGTTTAAATTCTGCTTATGTTAATGACATCTAAGAACATCCATTGAAATGAGGATGAAGAAATCTGTTAAAACATTGGAGAGACAAAGTGGGTTAAGTAATACCTTTTATTGGATTAGCTTCTGATGGTGAGAGAGAAAAGCTTATCCAGAGTCCTTCAGATTTGGGAAATTTCTGCAGGGCTGGTCTGCACTCTGAGTCCAGTGGATGCAAGGCAGCTTATGTTAACCTAACTTTGTAAAATAGTAATAGAAATGTAGCCGTGTTAGTCGAGTCTAGCTGAAACAAAAAACAGGACTATGTAGCACTTTAAAGACTAACAAGATGGTTTATTAGGTGATGAGCTTTCGTGGGCCAGATCCACTTCCTCAGATTAAATTGTGGAAGAAAATTGGCATGACCATATATACCAAAGGGATACAATCAAAAAAAGTAAACACATATGAAAAGGACAAATGAAATTTCAGAACAGAGGGGGGGGGAGGTAAATGTCTGTGAGCTAATGATATTAGAAGATATTATAACAACAGATATTAGACAGGATCACAAAAAAAAAATCAGTTTCTTGCCATTTCAACCAGAAAGGGCATTGTCTCAATGACTTGATTACCTGTATCCTGCTTCAAAGACATTTTAACGCCAGACTTGAAAGAGAATCCTCTGAATTTTCATTCATGCATAAATTTGACACTTTACGCCGAGGTCTCAACAAAGATGCTAATTATCTTACCCATTACAAAGATAGCTTCCCCAATTATCGCTTCTAATATTATTAGCTCACAGACATTTACCTCCCTCCCCTCATCCCCTCTCTGTTCTGAAATTTGAAACTTTCTCTTCAGTTCATCATGCCAGCTTCCTCTGGCTTCAAAAAGTGTGCACAGTGCCGCAATGCAATGCCAGCGTCTGATGGGCATTCTGTGTGTACTAAGTGCTAGAGCGAGGGTCATATACCCCAAAAATGCCCATACTGCACAATGCTGACTGCCCGAGCCAGGCGGGACTGCAAGATGCTCCTTAAAACTGCTCCTTTTCAGCAAAGCCCTCCAGCCTGGTGACGCTAAGTTGTCCAGACCATCCACGTCTGCGGCCCTAGCAATGGGCAAAAAGTTGCTTCTTCGCTCATTGTCTACATCTAAGAGCGTGAGTGATAAGCCAGGTACCTCAGGAATCAGGTTACCTCGGCATGCCGAACAGCATAAGTCAAACTGTGGTGTCTTGGAGCCAAGCCCCTCTCTTCATACGGTGTTAGCATTGACACTGGCAGTGCCTCTAAGACCTGAATTGGCCCCGGCTCACTCTAAACAAAAGTCTTTGGCACCGACCACCGTGACTTCCTCAGTGTCATCCGTACCTCTATCGGCACCCGCACCAGGGGCGCAGGCATCGGCTTCGGCGGTTGCGGCACCGCCTGCACCGGCACCGAGCTCACAGCAATTGTCCCCGGCACCGTCTTCGGCACCATCGCTGAGTGGATCATCGACACCGACGTCGGCGCTGACTACCCTGCTGGCACCAAGCAAGTCTCGTCAGAGCGCAATTGAGTCATTGACCAGACTCGCTCCAGACGCTGTCACAGGGCATGCCACGGCACTGAGTGATCATAGATACGGGGCAAGCCAGTCACTGGTGTGGGAAAAGGCTAAGCACGAGTCTAAGAGGATAATAACCCTCTCTCCAAGCCCAGAACCCGTGGTCTTCTCTCCCCAGCTGCTATCGGCAGCCTCCGTATTTTCTGTGCCGCTTCAGCAAGAAACCCGCACCATGCCTATCTCACAACATCACAGGCGTTCTCCAGAATACTCACTGTCACCTCAGCAATACCATAGGCATTCCCGTTCTTCATCATATGCCAGGTGCCGATCTTATTTTCCAAGGTCACCTACACGCTCATTCTCCTCTAGGTACTGTCCTGACTCCAGAAGATGATATTCACCAGGTTATTCACCTAGACGTTATTATCACAACCAATATTACCATCATCACGACTACCATTACCGACGTCGCTATTCCTCCAAACATTCTTCTTTTAGGTCTCCATGATGTGATCGACGTCACTCTCACAGCAGCTCCAGACTACCAACGCCACCGGAGGCTTCCACTCGACCGCCTACACCATCTGGAGATATTCTTCTTCCTCCGAGACAACTGGAACCAGTGCCAGTAACTGCACCGGAACAAGCACAGCCCCAGGTACAATCTCCAACGGACCAATCTTCTTCCTCAACGGATGATGCCGTTTTCCTTGGAGATTCTTCCCTGGTAGACGACATTTGTCAGTTTCATGAACTTTTCAAAAGAGTGGAGGAATCCCAGGAACTACATGTGGCGGAGGTTCAACAGAAACAGCATTGCCTCCTGAAGAACCTCCAACAGTCTCAGAAATTCAAAACGGCACTACCCTTTGATGAGGCAATCCTAGAGATTGCGGACGATACTTGGCAAATACCTGCATCATCCCAGCCCACACATAAGAGGGCAGACAAGAAATATTTTGTCCCCCCGAAAGGGATGGAATTCTTGTTCATGCACCGACAACCAAATTCTTTAGTCATTGATTCAGCGCAACAAAAATCTAAGACATCGCAGCACAGAAACTTTGAAGCTGACAAGGAGTCCAAATGATTAGACCTTTTTAGATGGAAGGTTTATTCCTCTGCCACACTTATACTAAGAATGGTGAATTATATTGCACACCTCTCCAACCATAGCTTCAATAATTATTCGAAGATGGTAGCAGTATTAGAGCACCTGCCGGAAGACAAATGGCAGCTTGTAAAAGCAGTAGTCCAGGAAGGCTACACGGCCTTAACAACAGCCTTGCAAATTTCCCTGGATATTGCTGATGTGGCAGCACGTGCCGCGTCAACATCAGTAGTCATGAGGCGGTCCTCCTGGTTGCAGATGACATCAGTACCTAAGGACTTACAAACAAAGGTCGCGGACTTGCCTTTTGACAGTCTTTTTGTGGAAAAAACTGATCAAGTGCTGCACTCTGGAAAAGAGTCTAGAGCTATCCTAAGAATGCTAGGGATGTACACACCTCCCTATCATCGTAAACTCTACACACCTTATTTCAAGCAGAGGCCCTTCTCGTATATGGTGCCCAGATGTAGACAACACGACCAACAGCAACAATGCAGTAGACTATGAGAGGAAAAGCGTAGACCGCAAACTGGAAGAAATTCCAATCCTCAGAACAACAGGCAGCAAGTTTGATGGTCCTATCGAGGGACAGCAAACCATTCCGTTAATGTATCTGTTGGAATCACACAAGTTGTTTCACCACCGACTGAGATCTTAACAGCACAGATGGTTTGCCATCACCACGGATCGCTGGGTCCAGG
Source organism: Pelodiscus sinensis (assembly GCF_052426305.1). Taxonomy (NCBI): domain Eukaryota; kingdom Metazoa; phylum Chordata; order Testudines; family Trionychidae; genus Pelodiscus; species Pelodiscus sinensis. The sequence continues at coordinate 178,597,772 of NC_143054.1, read as the reverse complement.
AATTAATAACATCAGGATACATCCATCCCCCTTCTCTCCAGTCCTCCCACCTCCCCCTCCAACACCGTCCCTTTTCAAGTACCCATCTCACAAGACACTTTTAATGCAAGAAGTTCTCCAACTCAGAGATTGGGGTGGTAGAAGCAATGCCTAAATAGTTCCAGGGCAAGGGATTCTACTGCCGTTATTTTCTCACCGAGAAAAAAATCGGGAGGATGGAGACCTATCCTGGACCTTCAAAATCTCAACCAGTAGCTCAGAAAACAAAAAATCAGTATGGTGACTCTAACTTCTATCTTCCAAGCATTCAACAAGGGAGATTGGTTCACATCTCTCGATTTGCAAGACACTTATTTTCACGTGACAATATACCCAGCTCACAGATGCTTCCTGAGGTTCATCATAGGCATGCAGCACTTTCAATACAAGGTCCTCCCGATTGGCCTATCGTTCGCGCCCAGGGTCTTCTCCAAGATGCTCTCAGTGGTTGCAGCGTATCTTCATCGCCAAGGCATTGACGAGCACACACTTCAGGCCACCGAAGTCACAAGAGATTTGTGGATCTGGGCCTCGTACTGAGCATCCCGAAGTCCTCACTCATATCGCAAAGATCCCTCATGTTCATTGGGGTACGATTAGATTCTATAACGGCCAAGGCCTTTCTTCCTTCAGAAAGATTCCACAGAATACAGTGCCTCACGCAGACACTGTCCATCAGTCCAAAGGTGCCAATACTTACCTTTCTGCAACTCTTGGGGCACGTGGCTGCCATGACATGTGGTACAACATGCCAGGCTACATCTCAGGTGCCTACAACACTGGCTGGCATCCGTCTATCCCCCGGGCAATTGCGATGTACACAGACTAGTAGCGCTGCCATTAATGGTGCAACAATCCCTGACATGGTAGACTTCTCCAGTCAACATGCTCTCTGGAGTCCCGTTCCACCATCCACACCCTACTGTTCAAGTCACTTTGGATGCTTCTCTCCTAGGCTGGGGAGCCCATTGTGAGGGCGAATTCACTCAAGGCCAATGGAACACACAAGAAGTTCTCCAACATATCAATTTCCTGGAGCTCAGGGCAGTATTCAATGCATGTAAGGTATTCCTTCCGAGGATTCGCTGCCAGACAGTTTAAGTCTTTACCGACAACACTACCACTGTTTACTACATCAACCGACAGGGTGGAGCCCGATCCAGATCCCTTTGCAAAGAGGCCATGAAGTTATGGAATTGGTGTATAAATCATGGAATCACCATTGTAGGCACATACCTCCCAGGCATGGATAATGCAATTGCAGATGCCTTGAGCAGATTTTTTTTTCCTCAACATGAGTGGGAACACAACCCAGACGTGACCCACTCCATATTTCAGCTGTGGGAACACCCCACTATAGACTTATTTGCAACACATCTCAATGTGAAATGCCCAAAATACTGTTCCAGAGCCAGTCTGGGGCCGAAATCCCTGGGAGACGCATTTCTGATAAACTGGACTCACCATCTCCTCTATGCCTTTCCTCCAGTTCCGCTTCTCCTTAGAGTATTAGAGAAGATAATCGAGGACAGGGCCATGGTGATACTCATAGCCCCATTTTGGCCCAGACAGACATGGCTTCCTCTCTTACAGATGTCTTGCCAAGCACCATATCATTTACCCAAACGACCCGACTTGCTCACACAACTGGGACTGTCTATGGCACGATCCCAAATCGATTGACTGCACCTCACGGTGTGGCTCCTAGCTTTTTCCGTAGTACAGAAACCCTTTGCTCATAAGAGGTGAAAAGTTCTACTCTATAGCAGATGCGACTCCACATGGAAGACTTATGTTTATAAATGGCGTTGCTTCCACTCGTGGTGCTTGGCCAATGAACTTGATGCAATGTCTATTCCAACTCATCGTATCCTGGATTATGCATTCCATATATATCATTCCCACTTGGGACTCTTGGCCATCTCTCGGCCATTTCTGCATTCATACTCAATTGAGGGTTTTTCAATAATGACTCACCCGATGACTAAACGCTTCCTGAAAGGGCTAACGAACTTACACCTCCCTCTATGTGGACCAGAGAAGATCTCTCCCTGCACATCAATGTCAGGGAACTATGGGCAGCTTGTCTTGCTTGTGCGGCCTTCCTCCCTCGACTCAGGGGCAAGTCGGTACTTATCCTATCCAACAATATGTCGGCGGTCTCCTATATCAACAGGCAGGGCAGGGCCCGCTCACGTCACCTGTGTCAGGAGGCCCTACGCCTGTGGGATCGCTGCATTCGTGCAGATATCCGCCTGGTAGCCTCCTATCTCCCGGGCTCCCACAACAATCTGGCGGATCGGCTGAGCAGATCCTTCTCTGGTCACGAGTCATCTCTCAGGGGGGACGAGGCCCTCTGGATTTTCCACAAGTGGGGCTTTCCCCTTCTGGACCTGTTTGCCACACAACAGAAGAGGAAATGCCCACGGTTCTGCTCTCATTGGGACCGGGATGGAGCTCTCGGGGAGACCCATGGATCTGCTTTATGTTTTCCTGCCATTTCCACTAGTCCACAGGCTGCTCCTGCAGGTGCGGGAATTCATGTTGTCATTGATTCTCATCGCCCCAGCATGGCCCAGACAGTATTGGCTCTCAACCCTCCTGAGTCTGTCATGTGAGAGGCTGATAGCTCTCCCTATGGCCCCAGAGCTGATTGCGCAGGACGGTGGCAGGCTTCGGCACCCAGACCTGCGCTCTCTGCATCTCCTGGGGTGGAAGCTCCATGGCTAACGGTGGCTGAGGTTCAGTGTTCAGCGCGGGTGCAAGCAGTACTATTGGGTAGTAGGAAGGACTCCACCAGGGCTACCTATTTAGCATAGTGGAAGCGGTTCCATATCTGGACTACTCAAAAGGGATTTTGGGCCATAGACGCCTCAGTACCCTGGGTCCTGGACTACCTTCTGAATCTCAGGTTGCAGGGTTTATCCTCCTTCTCGATCAAGGTCCACCTAGCGGCTATTACTGCTTTCCATCTGGGTGTTGGGGAAGCTTAGACAGGACCAGTTTGAGATCCCATTGGGATCCCATCTGTTAACCATTGATTCTTGAAGGGCCTGGATAGGCTTTACCTGCACGTCAGGCAACCCGTCCCCCAATGGGATCTCAAACTGGTCCTGTCTAAACTTATGGGACCCTCAATTGAACCTTTGGTGATATGTTCATTACTACACCTGTCCTGTAGGGTATCCCTCTTGTTGGCCATCACATCGGTCAGACGTGTCCAAACTGAGAGCCCTCACTGCAGACTCCCCATATATGCTTTTCTTCAAGGAAAAGTCAGGTTGTGCCCCCCCACCCTGCCTTTCTGCCAAAGATAGTGTCCAACTTTCATGTGTCACAGGACATTTTCCTATCAATTTTTTACCCCAAGCCTCCCACATTGGGTAAGGAACAGGTGTTACATACTTCAGATGTTCGGAGGGCCCTAGCCTTTTATTTAGAAAGAACAAAGCTCTTCTGCAGGTCACCTCAGCTCTTTGTCACTATAGTAGAACGGATGAAAGGCCAGCTGGTCTCGGCACAAAGGATCTCTTCCTGGATCACAGCCTGCATTAGGGAGTTCTCCGGGATGGATGGGGTTCCAGCCCCTCCCCTCATGGCCCACTCAACTAGAGCTCAGACCACCTCTGCAGCTTTTCTGTAAATAAAATGATTTACTGATTATTGGCACCTGGCATTGTCCAGTGTTGGAGGACTGGATACTGGGCTAGATGGACCTTTGCTCTGATCCTGTATGGTCAGGAGCGGCTCATGAGACTAGGCAGTTGCCTAGGGCGCTGCCGGCCTGGGCGTCCGATGATGACATCATGGGACACCCCGTGATTACGTCACGGCCATTAACGGCCGAGCAGGAAGGGGCGCTGATCGCACCTTCCGCCTAGGGTGCCAACTACCGCAGCCGGCCTCAGGCCGCTCCTGTGTATAGTCATTCTTAATTTCTTAAGGGGTGCAGAGTAAATCTCCAAAAATCTCTCTTGGCATTTCAGCATTCCTGTTTGTAATCTGACAGTCTGGAAAGAAAGTCCTTACTTGCATGTTTCTGAAGTGGCCTGTGTTTTTAAAAGTGTTTCTGAAGTGGCCTGTGCATGCATCATTCACCTTCCTTGGCGAGCCTGCATTGATGTTAGTAGAATGTCTCCAGTTATCCTCCAGTGTTTGTGATACCACAGAAAATTAGCTCTTCCTGTTGATGGATTCTGTGGCAAGGTGGTCTGGGACCAAAATAAGGATATGCATATCATCTGTTGTCCCACCCTGCTTTGGGAGCCCCATTGATGCAAAACTGTTCAGAATTTTTTGAACATTATCAAGAGTCATAGTCCTTTGTACCAGGATGCAATTAAGGGGCCTGCATACTTCTATCACAGCAACCCCACAGTGGGTTTCCCAAATCTGAATTGCTACTGATCAATCAGGAATCAGTCTAGCACAGTTAGCTTTCATACAACAATCACCACTTGCTTTTCAACCATGTGTGCACCTTCCATTTTGGGGTTGCTGCACTGGAAGGATGAGGGGAGCTCCACATAGAGTTCTATGTACAGCCGAGAATTCTGCAGTCACTGCTTGTCACTGTGAACCTGAGCCCTTACGACTCAGTGATTGTTTCTTGGGCCCAGAATTGGTGCACCACCGACTGCAGTCTCTCTGTGAAGTCATCAACAACTTGGAATTGTTTCTCTCTATGTTCAGTCAGTATGTTTTTCTGGAAGGCATTGTCATCTCTCTCACAACTCCTCTGTTGGCTCTGAAAATACTGTCAGACTTGGTGTGTTGTGTTCTGAATGGATAACGCAATACTAGAGAGCAGCACAGGATCCATGCTTCTTATAGAGATGGCAGATGCATGGGTTTGAAGGGCTTTTGAAAAGAGGAACAAAACATGGGATGCAAATAATATTGTGGGATGGAGAAAATTGCATGATCGAACTTTTTTCCAGTCACCCCGTGTGATTTGTTTACCTCCATTAGGCTTTGCAATTTCTTCCCAAAAGATCCCGCACCTGATGTTGATGAGTTGCATGTTGGAATAGATACCTCTGGTGTTCTACTCTTTGCATCAATGCAAGCGCTGCTACTGAGAACACGCACCACTTTGGGTATGTCTACATTACCAAGTTTTGTCAACAAAATTTATACCAGCACCCAGAGGTTAACAGAACAAAAATTGCCAAAGAGTGTTCAGATCATTTCCACATTGGGGCACCATCATCAACAGTGTGAGCAATGCACTGTAGGTAGGTATCCCACATTGCCATGTTATGAGAAGGCAGAGTTGACCCCTGTGCAGCTTGGGATTCAGTCTCTTCAGCTTCTGGGAGCAGCATCGTGAGTAGCTCTGATAACTCTCTGAGCTGAGGACTATCAAAGCAGCACAGCAGCCTGTCCCCCTCTTGCTGCAGCAGCAATCTGCCTGCTAATATGTTCCAAGTGTAGGGCAGAACAGGAGAGTAGTTCAGCTGTTAAATACTTCTGGGGGCTATTAAAGGGGAGGCGCACATGCCTGCAGACCAGCGGAGCCCAAAGCTGAGCAGAGCCATCAGGGCAGGCATTGTGGGATGCCCTCAGAAGCTCGTTCTGTTGATAAAACAAGCAGCAGAGCCACCATTAGCTCTTCGTTGACAGTAAAGTGGGAGGTAAGTCTCCTGTAGGAATGGATGATTTTGTTGCTGAATTGGGTGTTTTTCCCCGAACAAAAGCTCCATTGAAGTGTGTGTGCTCTCACTGTTTTGTTGCCAAAAGGCAGATTCTGATGCCAAAACTTTGTAATGTAGACAAAGCCTTTCATATGAGGTGTGTCGAGACTGCAGGTTTTTTAAAAAAAAAAGTGGCCTTTTTTCGAAAAAACTTTACCTGCATCTAGACTGCTGCCTCTTTCTTTTGAAAGTAAATTGAAAGAACATGGCAGTTTTTTTTGACAGTGGAAAACCTTGTTTTATGAGGAAGAACGTCTTCTTTTGGAAGTGCTCTTTCGAAAAAAGGCGCTATGTAATGCAAACTGTGCATTGGATTTATCTAATATCTGGAAGTTCGTTCTTAGAGTCCCTCAGTTGAGAGTGGTTTGACTCCAGTTCTCACATGTCTCCAGTGGTTTGTTTTGGGATTTGTGATCTTTATTATTCCAGAGGAATGTATCTTTCTTGACAGTTCATTTTGATATGTTCTCATTCCCATTTTCAGATGTGACTCCTAGCTTAACTAAATGTACAGCGCTGCAGTGACTTAGCTTTAGTGAAGATGCTACTATGCTGATGGGGGAGTTTCTTCTGTTAGTGTAGTTAATTCACCTCTGAGAGAGGTGTTAGCAATTTCCTCTACAAGCTGCCTACGCTGGGGGGTTAGGTTGGTATAACTCAGGGATGGGGAACCTGTGGCCTGCGAGCCAGTTGCATTTTGCTAGGGTTAGTCCCTGGCAGGTCGCCAGACACTTTGTTTACCTGAGCGTTTGCAGGCATGTCTGCTTCAGCTCTCAGTTGATGCAGTTTGCCATTCTCAGGCAGTGAGAGCTGTGGGAAGTGGTATCCCAGCCTGCACTGCTTCCATTGACTGGGAACAGCAAAGCACAGTCACTGGACTACTTGTTGTTTTTAAAGTTACAGACTAACCCGGCTACCCCTCTGAGTCTCCTCAAAGCTACGACCTTGATGAGGCAATCCAGTCCACACATACGACTGTCCAATTTTTCCAGACTGTTAGGCTATGAATAAACGAAGACCAATCTACACTCACTCCTACTCGACAGCTTGAGTTCATAGGGAGCACACCTCGATTCAAGGAAGGAAGTAGCATTTATCCCACTCAACTGTTTCAGCGCCATAAATCTTTTGGTTGCCAAATTGTGCAACAGTCCTGAGACAGCAATATGGAATACTTGCCTCCAATTTCTTTGTTTCATGCAAAACCAATCTTAGGATAATGACTGACAATATTGCCTGCATGTTTTATGTAAACAGATTTGGGGAAGAGGGGGCTTGGTCCCACTTGCTAGAAACAGAAATCATGAAGCTCTGGAATTTGTGTCTCAAAAAAAAAAAAAATGTTCAGATATCACCTTCTTCCTTACCTGGCTGTCTGAATACGACCATAGAAGAGCTCAGCAGAAAATTTCCTTTGGACCATTAACGGGAAATAAACAAGACATTCGTGCACAGTACATTCCACACCTGGGGTACTTGAAACTAGTTTTTGCAACTATGGTAAACAAGAAATATCCCAATTTTTGCTTCAGATTGGGACTAGGCAAACACTCCTGGGGGAATGTGTTCATGATCAAGGGACGTCAAGTTACTGTATGTATTTCCCCGGTACCACTCATATACAGGGTGTTGATAAAAATATGGACAGATCATGCTAGGGTAATACTTGATAGCCCCTTGATAGCGTGGTACCCTTTTGACTGGGAGTGGAGCCAGTCCTGCAGCTGGGGAATTGATAGGCCAGCTCTTCTGCCAGCTGGCCCCATGAAAAAGGCAGTAAGCTTGGCCAGGGCCTACAATGCAGTTTGGTAGGCGGGACATAAGGGGTAGCCCAGCTAAGAGGCTGGTGGTCTACAGGGAAACTCTAGTGGCTGGCAGCAGAGGAGCCAGAATGACCATCTCTGGTCTGGCAAACTCCCTTGTTCAGGACTGTTCACATCCCCAGGATGTCCGACTGCAGGGCCCGGCAACCTTTTTTTTTGGCCAAAACAAATTAAATGATCTTAGAGGGGTCGTATTACCCGGGTCCCACAACTGTCCAGAGAATTGATGTATAGTAATTATTTATAGTTGTATTACAGTCACATTGTAGTACTCTATGCAACAGACCTGCAGACTAGTTAAAATCCGTTTGGTTGATTATAAAATCAAGAAAGTGAAGTCATGCAAATGGTTGGTTGTGTTTCCAAAAATGCTAGTTAACTTATCACATCAGCTGCTCTAGTGTATGCTGTAGGGTCTGTCAAAGCATGACACAGAGACAGTTCAGTATTGTAAGAGTACAAAGGTGAGCATCATACCACATTTACATCCATCTGCAATTATGTAAACTATGTACTCTTCAGCTGTATCCAAAAGATCCAGTCTTGTATTTTTAGAATGCTTTTGGATTTACTTATTTAAGATGTTCTTTTTATATTGCTTTTAAAATACATAATTTTTAGCCCGGTAGTCTCTCTTCAATAGGTAATAGTTGTTACTATCACTGGGAACTTTTTATCAAGTGGTTGGTCCTTTATTGAAGGAACTTAGAGAGGTTTACACTTTTTTTCTCTGCTGTGTATAACTCACTTAAAGCATTTGTAACACCGGTATAGTTAGTTTTACTTTAATCTTACCCAAACGAGCTATCAATTTGCACATCCCTATATTCTATGTTGAAAGCTGTGTTACCCATAAATATTTATGTATAGCTGAGAATACTTGCAAGAAATCTTAAAATTCTCCTGTCAAACAGGTTCCATCCACAGAAACATATTTAGAGTTGCTGTATTATGTGTCAGAGCATTTCTGATTTTAGTTCTTAAATTTGCTCTTAAATGCAGATAATTACTATAATGTTTTTGCATATTGTGAGCATGTTGTATTGGAATTGTATGTATTGCTGAATCTGCGCCACAATGAGAAATACAGAAACATTACTTGGAAGCTGCACATTTGATGGCATCTGCTGTGGTATGAACATCTGGGAACAGAAAGGAAATCACTTTTCCTCAAAAGAATTAGCTTCTGTCTAGACTAGGGTTTTGCCTTGATTACAGATTTCAGACATCAACTGCCACTGTAATTCTACTGAAGCACTCTGTAGTGTAGACAAAAAACAGGACTATGTAGCACTTTAAAGACTAACAAGATGGTTTATTAGGAGATGAGCTTTTGTGGGCCAGACCCACTTCCTCAGATCAAATCACTGTAGTGTAGACAGTCTTTCTCCTACTTGAAAATGGGCTAAAACCTCCTGGTGCAAAAAGTGACTTTGCCACTCTGCATTCAAACTCAAACCAGTGCAGCTACACAGATGGCTGGCCATTAATAGCTTTAATTGTCACATATCCAAATCCAGGTAAGCTTCCACAAGAATGTACTTGGAAATAAAAAAAAGTAGATATTTCATAGTAGTTTGCTTCCCTGCCATTTTAAGGATATCTATTTATTTTGCTGTAGATTCACTTAAATCCTACCTATCTCTGCTAAAACGTATTAGTGACACAACATCTAGTAGAAAGTGGAACAATAAGGTGATAGGTAACAGCAATTATTTGTAAAGAACCAATCATGTCAAACCTGATATTCTTTGACAGGATAACAACTCTTGTGCTTATCGGCTAGTCGACTAGTTGCTTACATCCCTATTAAGATCTGTATGCTGGTTCTGTGTAACTAAGGGTATGTCTACACTACAAAGTTAATTCGAACTAACAGACGTTAGTTTGAATTAACTTTCATAGGTGCTACACTAGCGCTCTGCTAGTTCGAACTTAATTCGAACTAGCGGAGTGCTTAGTTCGAACTAGGTAAACCTCATTTTACGAGGACTAAGCCTAGTTCGAACTTCCTAGTTCGAATTAAGGGGTGTGTAGCCCCTTAATTCGAACTAGTGGGAGGCTATCCCTCCCAAGCTTTCCCTGGTGGCCACTCTGGGCACCCCCAGGGAAACTCGTATGCCCCCCTCCCGGCCCCGGACTCCTTAAAGGTGCACGGGCTGGCTACGATACCCGTGCCAGGTGCAAGCCAGCCAGCACCCAGCTAGCAGACCCTGCACCTGGCACCGATCGAGCCACCCACCCAATGCCCCCCAGCTCTCCCCCTCTTCCCGGGACCAGGCTGGCGGCTCCCGGGAGCTTGCCCGGGACCGCAAGAGGCGGGCACCCGCCTGGTCTAGTGTGGACATCGTGGACCTCGTCCACGACCTCCGCACTAGGCACAGGAAAGCGGCCGTCTAGGGCAGGAGAGCTGCCAGCCTGGCCACCCAGGAGCAGGTGTGCCTGAAAATCAAGGTGGTCCACTGAGACCCCCGACCCTGAGCCCTGAGCTTAGAATGACCGTCCTGGGTCAGACCAAAGGTCCATCTAGCCCAGTAGCCTGTCTGCCGACAGCGGCCAACCCTAGGGACCCTGGAGGGGATGGACCGAAGACAGTGACCAAGCCATTTGTCTCGTGCCATCCCTCTCTAGCATTCCACAAACTTTGTGCAGGGATACCACTCCTACCCCCTGGCTAATACCACTCCATGGACCCAATCTCCATGACTTTATCTCACTTCTCTTTAAACTCTGTTCTAGTTGTAGCCTTCACAGCCTCCTGCAGCAAGGAGTTCCACAGGTTTACTCTTTGCTTTGTGAAGAACAACTTTCTGTTACTAGTTTGAAGCCTGCTACCCATTCCTTTCCTTTGGTGTCCTCTAGCCCTTCTATTATGGGAACTAATGAAGAACTTTTCTTTATGCACCCTCTCCACCCCACTCATGCTTTTATAGACCTCTATCCTATCCCCCCTCAGTCTCCTCTTTTCTAAACTGAAAAGTCCCTTTAGCCTCTCTTCATATGGGACCTGTTCCAAACCTCTGATCATTTTAGTTGCCCTCCCCTCTGCCACCCTCTCTCTTCCCCTCTCCCACCTCCTTTTCCCAGTCTCCCTGAGTTTTGTTCAATAAAGAGAGATTCTATTTTTGACCACACGTTTTCTTTATTTTGTACATCAGGAAGGGGGGCTAGGGAAGGGTAAGTGGAAGGAGGTGAGGGAGGAATGGGGTACGAGCCCCCGATGGGGAGGACTGGGCTGGCTCTGCGGGCTTCTGGGGGTGGAAGTTCTCCTGCAGCCCCCCAATTACCCCCTCTCCTCAGATGGCAGCCTGCGGCAAGTGCAGTCGGTCTGATGGCCGAGTGCTGTGATGTGCCCAGTGTGGGCACTCAGGGCACTCCAAGCCAGGACTGCTTTGCAAGCAGGGCACCCCTGAGAACTGTCTGTCCGGGGTGGGGGTCGCGTCCCTTTAAGCACAGCCCTCGGCTAGCCTGAGGCAGCAACTCCACTCTCTTAAGTCCTCATCTGATGCCCTGCCGGCACTGCTTCCGGCCATCCTTAACCTCGGTTCAGGGTCCACTTAATGTGGACATGCTAGTTCGAATTAGCAAAATGCTAATTCGAACTAGTTTTTTAGTTTGGATCCATTAGTTCGAATTAGCTTAGTTCGAATTAACTAATTCGAACTAAGTTAGTTCGAATTAGTGCTGTAGTGTAGACATACCCTAAGAGATTTCAGTATATTGGGATAATCCTTCACTGCCCGGTTATATGAATTCTGAAGCCAACAGAGAAAGAGCAAAGCTTATATAGAAATGATGCTAAGCTTTAAGGTTTTTACAAAGCCCAAATAGTTAAATCTAGAATATGTGTGAATGAATTGCAATGTAGATATGTTATTTAGAAGCTACTCCTACTTCACTAACTTCTGTTTAAGTGTGATTAATCTAGTCAAACATCAAATGCTAAATACACATGAATTAAAATATTAATTTTATTGATTTCCACAGGAGAATTTGCAGCAATTGATCATGATGTCTTTGCCAAATGTTTTAATAATTGGCAAAAATCCTTTTTCTGGTAAGTTTATTTTATTTTGTTACATTTTCAATGAGCTAACTAAAAATTTAAGTCATTTAGGAGTGAATCACACCAGAGGGCTTAATGAAAATTAACAAATACTTAGCTACAGAACGCTCGGATCTAGAGATCAACCATGAGCAAAACAAAAATATTAAACAAATAAATAAAATCTTGTGATACACCTACTGGCATTGAGATTTATATTAAACTATACCTGTCTTTTCAATCTTTTTTTCTTGCATGGTTTCAGTGCATGACTGGAGGAATTATTTCTCTTGATCAAGAGGACCCATTTCAAACAACACTACCCATCTGTTATCTCATTGCCAAATATACTGTTCATAACCTTGACATTAGCCTTGACCCTGAACTTTCCTTCTCCACACTTATCTGAAAATCTGTATATTGCCATTTCTGTGATATATTTGTTTTTCCTGGGTACCATGCTGCCACTCATTTGTGACTTGAATTTTTCTAATCTTGACTGTTTCTGCTATCTTCTCCTAGGCCTCTTAGGATATGTCCACATAGCTCATGGATGCAAGTCTCCGAGCTCTAGCTGACAGATTTGGGGTAGCAGAGCTCCAGAAAATAACTATGTAGTGTAGGGATATAAAAAGTCAAACTTACAAATATGATCGTGTAACTGCTAAAAATCCTAGGCTACGTCTACATTGGCACCCCTTTCCGGGAAGTAGGAATAAGAAATCCTCCGGAAAAGGGCTTATTCTCCAGAGAATCGCGTCTAGACTGGCGCTTTTCTCCGGCTTATCCCCAAGCCGGAAAAAAGTGGCAGCCATGTAAATGCAAATGCTGCGGGGGATATTTAAATCCCCCGCGGATTTGCAATTCCGACTCGTCTCATTAGCATCCCTTTTCCGGAAAGGGGTGCCAATGTAGATGTAGCCCTAGTGATTGCACAGTTATATGCGTTGCAGGCTCTGCAGTATAAAGCTTAAATAAAATTTGTACTGTAGAGCCCACAGTGAAGCTTCCCCAGGAGCAAGGATATGCTTCGTTGCAGGTTCTACGGTCATCTCCCAAAAGCAGGGAACCAACATGTATCTATGGTAGGCTCAGCATGGATAGTTGCTACTTTGGCCAGCTGGCTAAAGCAGCCCCTCCTGTGTTGGAGAGGCTGGGCCCACCATGGACAGGGGCTACTCTGGCAGGCTGAAGCAACCCCTGCCTGTGATTGACCCCATGGGGTTGGAGTAGTCTCCTGCTCGGGATGGGTGGGGAGCTGCTTTAGCCTCTACTCATTAACTGGAACCCATTAAACCTCACCCATTATAGGTAAGGCTTACCAGCTAAAAAAATCATCCCTAGTGTAGTATGGCAGAGCTCTGGCCTTGCCTCCGGGGTCCTGTGCTTCTAGGAAGAAAGTGTTCGCCTCAGTGGCGCTATATGGTTCTCCTTGTTGCCTCTCACCTTTTATTAGAGGCAAGGGCCACAGGCTACAGAACCATTCTCATCATAGGCCAATCAAACAGATTTTGGGGAGAACCCCTCTTTACTCCAAACTCCCCTTTCAAGGGTGGCCTCCATAGTTGTGCAGGGAGGGTTGGGGGGAACCCATGCCTGCCCTCTGTTCCAGGTTCCAGTACAGTGACCTGTGATAGATGCAGACCAGCTGGCTGCCGCAAACTAATGGAGGGAAGACATGCTGGGGCTTGGGTGAACAGTTTTCTCTTTCCTGAGTAAAAAGGGCCAAGCTAAAGTGTAGTATAATTGGGCAGACACCTGGGGTCAATTATAGCTTGCTGGAAGGTACTGGACAATTGGATACCTGGAGCAAATTAAGGCCTGTGGAGCTGTTTTAAAAGGAAGGGTGAAGGAAAAGAGCAAAGGACTGAAGGAGAAAATGTGGTGCAGAGGAGCTGTGTGGGTGTGAGCTGAGATCTGACTGGCAGGTACCAAAGGAAAAGTACTGGGAGGGATCGTTTAGAGAAGTGGCCCAGGAAAAAGCTGCAAGATTTGGAGTGACAGTAGCCCTGCCTGTTGTTGCTGCTGTCTTAGGGTCCCTGGACTGGAGCCCAGAGTAGTGGGCGGGCCCGGGTTCCCCCCCAATCTTCTTCACAACATCACAAAAACCTGCCCCTGAGAAAGGAGATCAGAGCTCCAGAGGGGAGTTTTTACCCCAGAACTACAAACTAGCCCGTGATGTGTGTGGCTTCTGCTTCTAGAAAAGAGAAAAGAGGCTGTGTAGAGGGCCACAGTGAGCCTTTGAGGCTAACACTATCTGCCAGTAGTCTGAGACCCACAGGCAATGGCTGGAGCTTTGCAGCAGACCCTAATGGCAGTAGCTACTGCTATCACCACCAGAGCTGCAGCTTTTTCCTGAGTCACTTCATGAAGCAGCTCCTCTCAGTACCTTGCTTCTGGCACCTGACCACATCTTTCTGCTCTTCCCCAGCACACCTGATCACTCCTAGTCCTTGGCTTTCCAATCTTCCCTGAAGGAGAGATTTTTATCTAGTGCCAGCTGATCCTTAATGGGCTGCAGGTGTTCTCATTAGCCTGCTGCTTCTGGAAGATTCTTAATTGGCCCCAAGTTCTTCCTGATAGTGAAGCAGAAGCCTCTTCCCTGTTTACTCGGGGAGGAGAAAACTGTTCACCCAGAGACCAGCATATCTACTTTCCATCAGACTGTGGTTGCCCACTGGTCTGAGTCTTTCACAGTAGACAGTGCCTTGAAATTGCACCCCCTCCAAAGTCTTGGCCAGAACTCCAAGTCATTGTTGAACCTTATCAGATTTCTTTTGGCCCAGTCTTCCAATATGTCTAGGTCTCTCTGAACCCTGTCCCTACCCTCTAGTGTATCTACCTTTCCCCCTAGCTTAGTGTCATCTGTGAACTTGCTGAGAGTGCACTCCATCCCCTCATCCAGGTCAGTAATAAAGTTGTTGAACAAAACTGGCCCCAGAACCGACCCTTGGGGCATTCTGCTTGATACTGACCACCAACCAGACATTGAGCCATGGATCACTACCTGTTGAACCTGACAATCTAGCCAGCTTTCTATCCACCTTAAGGTGTGTTTATCCAATCAATACTTCTTTAACTTTCTGGCAAGAATACTGTGGGAGATTGTTTCAGAAGCTTTGCTAAGTCAAGGTATATCATGTCCACCACTTTCCCCATGTCCACAAAGCCAGTTACCTCGTCATAGTAGGCAATCAGATTGTTTAGACATGGACTTGCCCTTTGTGAATCCATGTTGACTATTCCTGATCACTTTTTTCCTCTTCTAAGTGCTTCAAAATGGATTTTTTGAGGATTCCCTCCATAGAATCATAGAATACTAGGACTGGAAGGGACCTTGAGAGGTCATCGAGTCCAGTCCCCTGCCCTCATGGCAGGACCCAGTACTGTCTAGACCATCCATGATTTTTCTGTGGACTAAGGTGAGGCTGACTGGTCCACAGTTCTCTGGATTCTCCTTCTTCTCTTTTTAAAAGATGGACACTACATTTACATTTTTCTGATCATCTGGGATCTCCCCCAAGTGCCATGAGTTTTCAAAGATAATGGCCAATTGCTGCACAATCATGTCAGCCAACTCCCTTAGCACCCTCGGGTCCATTAGATCTGGCCCCATGGATTTGTGTATGTCCAGATTTTCTAAATAGTTCTGTGACGTAGTGGGGGTACTTGCTGGGCTGTGGTGACCCCTGCTGTCTGGAGCAAGACCCAGCAGGGAAAACCTCACTAGGCCAAGCTAATGCCAAACTTGTTGAACCAGTGGCCAGACACCCCCCATGGAGAGGAACAAAGGAAGGTGGAATGCTGCCCTGGCTGGGGGGCAGGGCTGGAAGTTAGTTGGTTGGTTGGTGGCTGTCTGGGAGGATGGATGAGACAGCCTAGGGAGAGGAGCTGGAGTTTAGGGGCCCAGTCTCCCCCCAACTCAAGGGGGCCTGAGGCATCCTAGCCCAGCTCTGTGACCAGACTACATCTGTGCTGTGCTGTATCCTGGAGAGGCAATAAACTTCCTCAATTCTACTGGCTGGTGCAGTCTGTTTGTGCCATTTCGGGGTGCAGGAGACGGGGGACCCCAACGCGCCATCACAAGTTCTTAAAGTGTTCTCTCTCCACTGAGGGCTTCCCACGTCCTCCCAATACTGTGCTGCCTAGTGCAGCAGTCTGGGAGCTGACCTTGTCTGTGAAGACAGACTCAAAAAGCATTGACTACTTCAGTTTTTTTCTAAAACATCTGTCACTTGGTTACCTCCCACATTTAGTAAGGGTCCCACAGGGAATCTGACCACTTCCTTTGCATCTAGCTCACTGCTAAATGCTGTTAGAAACTCACCCACATCTGGAATCCATATAGGGAGCATCACTTGATGAGGAGGAGGTTACTCATTTTTATTGAAAGCTTATTGAGATGTATGGTCCGTATTTGGTCTTCCGATATCCACCTTCCATCCACTTTGCTGGGGGCTCTATTCTATGTTGGTGTCAATCCACACAGCCTCAGATACACCATGTATCTAACACATATGGAGGATAACAGACACTACTGCAAATAGCTTTGGCTCTGGCACATGGTGGACATGCACAAACATCTTTGAATCCAGGTAGGGACCACACATCTGAAAGGACCTCTAGTTACAGTAAGAAACCTACTCTTATTCTGGAAACTACTTCAGAGTAATAAAGTATGTGTGCGTGTGCGCTGAAAGTTACTTTTTTAAAATATAAAGGGGAACAACTGAAAGCTTGATATGCATTCCCCCATCTTCCTTTTGATAATTCTCAACTAGGCCAAAGAGTTGTATAAAAATAATGGTGCTAAATAAAATGTACAATGCTTTTCATAAAGATCATATTTGAAACCATATCTAAACAGTTACTTGCACCTATAATGCTTTATTTTATTTTAGAACCAGGCACTGAAGAAATTAAAAAACTACTTTTGCTCTTACTTGGTTGTGCAGTTCAGGTAAGTTTTTAAGTATATTTTTACATGCTTGCTTATTATATTAAATATATTTAATTAATGGTTATTCCCTGGTGCAAATATATCCTCTCCCCTCCATCTCTCCCTCCCCCCCCAATTTGTTTGAGAAAATTCCAACAGTTTTTAAGATCACCTTAAGAATATTAAGGTGGTGACATTGAACATTCTGTATATTTTGTGGTATAAATAAATAAGCTATCTTTTTCTTAATTAAGGTTTACATTTTATAAGAAAATTTGGAATGCTCAATATGACACACAAACAACATGAATGAGTTAATATTGTTGGAGTAACCTTAATTTTTAGCATTTCTCATTGTTTTGTTAATGTTAATTTGCTTTATTTAATTTTCTTGGCATTCTAAAATAAAAATACATTGTATTTCCCTGTTTCATGAAATTGGTTGAAGAGGGTGATTAAAACTACTAAAGAACTATTTTACTTTAGGGAAAAAAATGATAAAATAGCCTTTTAAAAATAAACATTTACATTTAGGCTGCCTATTTGTGCCTTTGATTTTATTTCAGTCCGACTAAATACCTGAACTCTTGTATGCATTCCCTATAGTCAAAATTTCAAATGCAAATTGTAGGAGATGTGTATCTTTAACAATCATAGGGACAAATTATGAACACTTTAATCGTATTGTTAAATATTCACTTGAACAAGTAATCCCATTAGAACATAACATATAAACAGCTATACAGGGTCAGACCAAAGGCCTATGTAGCCCAGTCTTCTAACCGTGGCTTATGCCAGGTGCTTCAGTGGATATCAAGTGATCCGTCCCCTGTCACTCTTTACCAGCTTCTGGCAAATAGAGGCTAGGGACACCATCAGCTATTGATGGACCTATTCTCCATAAATTTATCTACTTGACTTCAGTGGAATTATTTACTTGAGTAATTGTTCACCTATGGAAATAAGCAGGGCTCACCAAACCCTGGCGTGCCCTGCTCGCCAGCCGCGCTGTCCGGCGATCTGTGCATGCGCAGATCGCCTGAACCTGGCTCTTCCGGGTTGTAATCTACTCGCCGTGGGCGAGTAGATTGCATTATTTGTCGAGCCCTGGGAATAAGGAAAGCAGAGTGTTCCATTATTTATTTAGGGGCAATTAAACTGACCTTTAAAGTGTTAATTAGAAATACAGGCAAGGTCTGGGTTTACCAAACTGTCGTGGATATTCTAGATACTGACTTGTAATGTAATGAGCAAAATAAGATATAGGTGAAATTCTGTTGTGTATTTAAGATAAAATAGATATGGAATAAAACATTTTCATAGGATAACAGTCACTTGATGTTTGTTTTGGTGTCTTTTCACCCTGACTATAACCAGGCCTCTCTTTTGCCACTGTAACCAACAAATCAGGATTGTAATTTTTTTTGCTTCATGTGCTAAATTGGGATCATAATTAATTGTATTGACATAAATAAAAGGCCAGAGCTTGTAAGTTTGAACTGAATTCTAAAGGGCAAAGCTGAACTAAATTAGTATAAGTTAATTATCTGGTAAAATAAAGGTAAAACTAAAATAGTCATTTTCAGATTAGAAGACATGGATTATATGATGGTGCTCTGTAGTGTTTTTTTATGTTTATTATGCCAAAAGACTAGTGCAGATGAATTTAGTTTGAGAGGGTTCAGTAGAATGACATTTACTCACTGTAGCCCTCATCTAGCAATGACTTGTGTGCCCACTGACCTGTATGTAAATAGTCAGTTGGACTATTTATGTGAAATAAATCTTGCACTATTTTGCTGATCTCCCTCAGACTGAATTAAATCTACACTGACCTAATGAAAATTAAATTATTTGAAAACATCAATCACAAGATCTATGTCTTCTCATCTGAAAATAATCATTAAACTTCAGGAGGACTACTTATCTGTAGAAAGCTAAAATGGTATATGTCTTTTTTTTTGCAGAAATGGGGCCTATAACATCATTAACTTGCTACAATCCAATGCGATTAAACATAATGTTTCCAGGAGTTCATTAAATTAGTGATCAGCTTATGCATGAAAATTGGATGTTTTTGAAAAGCATGCTATACTTTTCTGAGTAAATTTGTTTTGATTGGCTAAAATTTAGTTAGGGAAGCAGAGTAAACCGGTCATGGAGATTTGCTCTGTATATTGTTGGCATTTTGAGTAGTAAAAAAAGGCAGTTAGGCATTATTTATGAAGTAAACATCATCACGAAATGTGTGCAAAAAATAGCCCAGTTTTAGGAAGCCGAAACCATCAATTGTTTCTGAAGTCGATATTCTATCAGTTCACAAATATCAAAAGGGAAGCACAAACTACAATACTTTGCTGTAATTATATGCAATCTGTACTAGCCAGTAAGGGTAATAGACAGCTGATAATTTCTGTTACGTATCTTTAAACTAGCTGTATAGTATTATCATCAGCTTTCAACTTTCAGAATATACCAAGAAAATATGAAAATAATTGTGGTTAATGTATTTCTTTTAGTGTCAGAAAAAAGAAGAATTCATTGAAAGAATCCAAAGTTTAGAGTTTGATACAAGAGCAGCTGTTGCTGCCCACATTCAAGAGGTATTTTTTACTTTTGTACTATCAGATATCCAAGTAACTTTCATTTTTGCTTTTCTGGAATACTAAGGACAGAACAATTTTTATTTAGTAAAAAACAGAGAAAATCTATTTGACATTAGCATTAAAGGATTACTTTAGAGAACATTAATTGAGAAGGCTTTATTTTATAAGAATGAGAATGAATCACATTTTTTATTAAAGATTGTTCAGATTGAACCTCTAAAACCTAGAACTCTTGGGTCTGGCAACATGCATGGTCCATCGTGATTATGGATGTTCTTGGGCCAGAGAGTCCTGTTGGCTGGGAATGGGGCAACAGGAGGACCTGGCTAGGAGCCCTTCCACAGTGCAGCAGGGCTGTTGGGGGCAGCTACAGGACAGCACTGGGGATAGCAGCAGCCCAGCTGAAGCTAACGGAAGCCACAGGGCAGTTGTGGAGCTGGCGGCAGCCTGGCCGGGTCTGGTGGCAGCCATGGGGGAGCAGCGTGATCCTGGCAGCAGTCCAACCGGTCTGGGGGCAGCCATGGGTCCAATGGCAGCCTACCTAATCTGGGGGAAGCCGTGGGACAGCCACAGGTCTAGCAGCAGTGGGGCTGGCAGCCCAAGTGGGGCCAGTGGCCAGGACACTGGCCAGAGATATCACCATGAGTGGAGCGAGCAATGGGACAGCAGCTGAAGAGGGATGATAGCTGCGGCCGGGAATTGAGTGGGGGTGGGGGTGGGGTAGAATTGACCTCCCCTAGTCTGGCAAACTCAGAGTGCTGGACCAGGGAAGTCCAACCTGTACTCGAATAAAAACATTTCAAATTGATTAGTTCTTCAGTGAGTGGTGTCCCTGTGGATGCTCCACTCAGGTCTCAGTGCGTCCTCACACTGCTGATTGGAGATTTTTGGTGAGCTAATGGAAGCCACAGGGCAGCTGTGGGGCTGGCAGCAGCCTGCACGCCCAGTGTCTCATGCCTCTGCAGTTTCTCGAGTGCACGTGTGGTACGATGCCCGTCAGTTCCTTTTCTGTCGTCCTTGGCTGAAGATGGAGTCAGAGCAGTGCTCTTCTTTCTGACACAAAAACAAGATTATTAGAATTAGTTGAGTACTTTTTCCTCATAGTTTAGTCAGTTATAGTTAGTTTTAACGTTCAGTATAGGAAAAAAAAAGAGAAAAAACAAGCGCCGCGGTGGTGACTTTTTTCTTCAATATGCTGGGTTCTCTCTGCTTTAGAAGATGTGACTCATGCCGAGACTCGATGCCTATGTCTGATGGCCATGCCTCCTGTGTTAAATGCCTGGGAAAGTCTCATGCAACACACAAGTGCCCTTCTTGTCAGAACATGACAGCCAGAGCCAGAAAAGACCACGAAATGCGGCTCAAAAGTCTCTTCTGGGAAAAGTCCCTACAACCTGCATGGGACAAATCTGAGTACACACAGGGACAGCAGAAGCCAGCTGACAGGGCTGCTTGACCATCCTGCAAAGGCTCAGAAGCTCCACAGGCTTCCCCGGCATGCTCATTACCAGCGCTGTCCAGAGCCTCTCATTCCCCAGTACCGTCAGTCACCGGCACCATGGAGAAACACAATTCTGCACCAGCCAGGAAAGCTGAGTCAGAACCCAAGTGCACCACACTGTTCGGTGCTATTGAGGCAGCGGCACCCACGAAGCTGCATATGCCACCACCACAAGCACCTCTACAGTGCCTGAACAAACTGGTCAGACCGAACTTGACTGCACTCTGGCACCGCAGCATAAGAAAGTGCTGCACAAGACGTGGCACTTACAAAAATCTCCTCAGCCAGGCTCACTGTTCAAATCAGGAGCTTGCTCACCACACTCCTCAGTAGTGTCTTATACCCGGGGCACACTCAAATGCCAGAAAGGGTTCCCCACTCTCCTTCGCTGCTCTCACCAAGAACTGACTATAGCAGATGGCATAGGAGCAGTTTTTCATCATGCCATTCATCTCCATCTGGATCAATGGCTTCCTGGCATTCATTTCAGCAAGGCTCGACAAATAATGCAATCTATTCGCCCGGGGCGAGTAGATTGCAACCCGGAAGAGCTGGGTTCGGGTGATCTGCACATGCGCAGAACAATCTGCGCATGTGCAGATCGCCAGACAGTGCGGCTGGCGAGCGAGACTTGCCGCTGTTCGGCGAGCCCTGCGTATCAGGATTATTCCCTACAACATCACCCCATGTGGCCCAACCAACCGTGGATGTATCCTCCACATCAGTTCCAGCCTCAATGGAACCCCTGGGAATGATGGTAAGGGTATTGGCCATGTTCCTTCCATGCCTACCACTCCACAGATACAGCTCCTACCTCACAACAACACACTTCTGTGTGCTCCCTGACGATATCTGCGCATTCCTCGCCATCTCACCCACCCTCAGTAATAGCACAAGTGGGTTCCAATGATCACGATAACTGACCTCATTTGGACTCGGAGAGTTCCTCACATGACTCCAGATCCACTAGACTAGACAAGGCAGTCTTCCAGATATCTCCCTCTCCACCGGCAGATGATCTAAAACAATTTCAAGAATTATTTACGCAGGTAGCTCAATCACAAGACATTACACTCCAAGAGGTGCAAGACAAACAATACAAATTATTGACAATACTACAACATATGGCATCCTCAAAGATAGCACTCCCCATCAATGAAGCTATTCTGGAACCATCAGACATGCTTTGGAAAAACCCAGCCTCTCTTCCCCCCACAAACTGCTGGATGGATAGACAGTATTTTGTCCCTGCAAAAGATATGGACTTGGTCTTCGTACATTCCAAGCCAAACTCACTGGTTGTAGACTCGGTTAACCCACAATTTAAGTCTACACCCTGCGACAAAGAGCATAAGTGGCTAGATACCTTTGGCCGCAGGGTGTACTCTTCTGCCACCCGCCAATTCAGGATATCAGATTATACAGCTCTCCTGGCCAACTACAATCATGTCAACTATGCGAAACTACGGGACCTGCTGCGGGACCTTCCTGACATTAAGAGACCACACTTCCAGTCCATCATTAAGGAGGGTTCATCTATAGGAAAAATGGCCCTTCAGGCTGCTATGGATGTTGCTGACACTGAGGCTAGAGCCACTGCCACAGGCATCATCATGTGTAGGGCCTCGTGGCTGCAGTTGTCAAGGGTCCCAAAAGAATTGCAATCAAAGGTGGAGGACCTCTCCTTAGGGGAGAAGAGCTGTTTTCTATCAGACAGACAAGGTCCTGCACTCAGTAAAGGACTACCACACTTCACGCTCTGGGGATGTACACCTCACCTAATAAGAAATGCAAATATACCCTCTACCATAGGCCAAGGGACTATAACTACTACAGGCAGCACCAAAGGCCATATGATAACAGGCCTAAGCAATGCCCTAACAGGATGAGGACACAGCAAAATCAGTCTTTCACCACTTAATTGACTTTACACAAACAACAAATTTGAAGTCTTGGTCGGGGGTCTGAGTGACCACCCCACAGTTCCAGTGCATCCCAATGCCACTTTCCACCACTGCCTGAGACCCTTCTACTGAGAATGGGCCCACATCACTACAGACCAGTGCGTCCTGGAAATTTTCAAATCAGGTTACACAATCCCCTTCATAACCCTGCCCCCTACCCAACCGCCTACCCTGTCCCTCTTCAGGGACCCATTTCACGAATCTCTATTACAAGCAGAGGTGCAAAAGTTACTCGCCCTATGGGCAATAGAACCTGTTCCCACAGAATATCGAGGGAGAGGGTTCTACTCCCAACTATTTCTTAGTAAAACGGGGATGGAGACCAATCCTGGATCTCAGGAAACTCCTCAACACAAAATTCAGGATGGTGACCCTGGCAACTATTACACCTGCACTGGACTAAAGGGACTGGTTCTCAGCCTTCAACCTTCAAGACGCATATTTTCATGTAACCATCCGCCCTGCCCACAGGAGATTTCTCAGATTCGTCATAGGTCAAGACAACTATCAATACAGGGTCCTCCTCTTTGGTCTTTCTACAGCCCCTTTAGTGTTCTCAAAGACGCTAGCCGTAGTTGCAGCCTGCCTCAGAAGACAAAACGTCATCATCTTCCCTTATCTCGATGATTGTCTTATCAAGGGCTCCACTTGTCAACAAGCCATAACGACGACAACTGCTACCAGGGAATGTTTTTCCCGACTTGGCCTGCTAATCAATATACAAAAGTCCACCATAGAGCCCACAAAAAATTTATCAGGGCACTCCTTGACTCAGTGACAGCAAGAGCCTACCTGCTACCACAAAGATTCTGGGCAATCAGCAATCTGTGACCTCATTGCGGGGGAGGGGAAATCAAATAAATACTTGCTTTTCCACAGTCCAGACGTGTCTCCAGTTATTGGGGCACATGGCGGCCACAACCTTCATGGTCCTATTTGTGAGGCTACACATGCGCTGCCTACAGCATTGGCTCACAACCACCTACATCCCAACCAAACACAGCCTTGCGAAGCGCCTCATGCTTCCTTTGCCAGTACTGCAATCTCTTAATTAGTGGACTTCTCCAATCAACCTACTTGCTGGTATACCCTTCCATTGCCCAGAACTGTCAGTAAACGTAACGACAGACGCATCACTTATGGGCTGTGGTGCTCATTGTGACGCAAGGTCAATACAGGGCACATGGTCCCAATGGGAAAGACACTTCCATATCAACATCCTGGAGCTCAGGGCCATTCGCAATGCATGCACCCATTTCTTTCCCCTGATGAAGGGCAGAACCATTCGTGTACTCATGGACAACACACCCTCTATGTTCTGTGTCAACCGACAAGAGCATGCCCAATCACACTCACTATGTGCAGAAGCAATCAGATTCTGGAACTGGTGTATCAGGAACTACATAACTCCAACCGCCACATATATACTGGGACAGAAGAACGTGAGGGCCAACAAACTGAGCAGACACTTCTCAGAGCAACACGAGTGGGAGATCAACATCAATATGCTCCTTTCCTTTTTTTGCAAATAGAGTTTCCCAACTACTGACCTTTTTGCTACACCACTCAATCGCAAATACCACAAATTCTGCTCCCATGCAGGACTGGGCAAGAGGTCAGGGGGATGCCTTCACCATCCGCTGGACAGCTCCCCTACTCTATGCCTTTCCACCAATCCCTCTTCTTGCCAGGGTGATCAACAAGCTCTGATCTGACCAGTCCACGGTAATTTGAATAGTCCCCGTCTGTCTGAGACACTCTTGGTTCCCTTACCTATTCTACTTGTCAATAGATTAACCCATTCTTCTCCCCACTATGCTGAACCTCTTGATGCAGCACCACAGCAGGACATGCCATCTGAACATCAAAACTCCGAAACTCATGGGATGGCTTCTCCATGGTTCCCAAATGAAGAACGTACCTGTTTGGACAGGGTCTAACCCATCCTACTGAACAGTCGACAGCGCTCCACGAGAAGCACCTACCAAAACAAATGGACACGCTTTCAACAGTGGTGCATAACACGCAATTTACATCCCAATACCGACCCTATACCTACCGTGCTAGAGTATCTCATGGACCTCAGCAATGCAAGTGTCTCCATCAGCTCTATCTGGGTCTGCCTGGCAGTAGACACGGCATTCCACAAACCTCTGGATGACTTCTCTTTGTGCATCCGATGGTGAAGCGTTTTCTCACAGGCCTTCAGAAAACACACCCAACCTGTACCCCCTCGTGACACTGTGGGACCTGAACTTGATCTTCAAACAACTCACCAGGCCACCCTTTGAGCCACTAGCCGTTACATCATCACAATACCTATCTATGAAGGTGACTTTCAGAGTGGCAATAACATCAGCAAGATGGGTAGGTGAAATTTCAGCCCTCATGGCAGACTCACCTTTCACCACCTTTAAAAGGGATAAAGTGATACTCAGGCCCCACTCCAAGTTCCTTCTGAAAGTCATATCCGACTTCAACTTAAATGAACCTATTTACTTACCTGCTTATTTTCCTAAACCTCATACCTCCTCCAAGGAGGCCATATTGCACATGTTAGATGCAACGCGGGTGATTGCGTTTTACCTGGAGAGAAATAGGGGAACCAGAAAATCAGATAGACTCTTTGTAGTGTGATCTGGACCATATACAGGATCAGCTGTCTTCACACACGTCTATCCAAATGGATTGCCAGCTACGTCCATACAGCTTATGAACTTCATGGCAAGCAGCCACCACAGGCTATCAGGCCTCACTCCGCATGTGCGATGGCCACAACAACGGCCTTCCTAAACAATGTACCATTAGTGGACATTTGTAGAGCAGCAACATGGTCCTCCCATCACACTTTCACACAGCATTACACCCTGCAGAAGGGGCCAGTACCCTCCGCATCTCTAGCAGATGCGGTCCATCCTTCCTCTATGTAAATTACTCCAATGCCCACCACCATCTGGCTGGTACTGCTACTGAGTCACCTGAGTGGAGCACCCATAGGGACACCAGTCACTGAAGAAGAAGTTACTCACCTGGTGCGGTAAAGATGGTTATTCGAGATGTGTGTCCCTTTGGGTGCTCCACTACCCTCCCATCCTCTCCTCTGCTTGGAGTCTTATGGGACTTCAGGTAGAACGGCAGGGGCATGAGATGCTGAGTGCGCAGGCGTGGCTCGAAGGGCACTGCTCACCAAAAATCTCCAATCGGCGGTGTGAGGATGCACCGTGACCTGAGTGCAGCACTCACAGGGACACACCTCTCAAAGAACCATCGTTACTGCACCAGGTAAGTAACTTCTTTTTTCCATCTCGGATGGGATGGGAACTTGATAGTGGAGGGGACTAGACTAGATTATCTGAGGCAGGAGTAAGAATTATCTGAAGCATTCCTGGCAGGTATTTATTTAACCCAAGGGTGGCGAAACTACAGCTTGTGAGCTACATGTGGCTCTTTTACAATTAAAGTTCGGCTCACAGAGTCCCCTATGCTCTCCCCATTCTCTGCCTGCCAGACTGAGGTGGTGGGGCTGTAGGCCTCTGCAAAAGATAAGTGGTGTATGCTGAGAGTGGGGGCACAATATAAAGATTTTGCAATTTCAACAGCTTAAGTCATGCCTCACCTCTTATTCTGAGGTTCTCTCTCTAGCTCCCAGTTGTTAGCTATGGCTATGACTACACTACAGAGTTTTTTTGGAAAAACTTCACTCATGTCCATACTGCAATTGCATTCTTCCAAAAAAAATCAAAAGAAGAGAGGGGTTTCCCCGACATTAGTAAACCTCTTTCTACAAGGAAGAAGCCTTTTTCTGAAAGAGCTCTTTTGGAAGAAGGCATGTGTGGACAGGGAAGAAGGAGTTCTTTTGAAAGAAGAGGAAAGAGTGGCCACTCTGGTGGCCACTCTGTCCATAGTAATCACAGTTTAAATGTGAGATATTGTCCACACTGAATGGACGCAGATCGCTTTTTCAATGCACTTTGGCAGAGTGGATGCTGTCTTTCGGAAGAAGTTTTTTCAGAAGATCTCTTCTGGAACAGCTTCTTCCAAAAGAAGCCTGCAGTCTAGACATACCCTACATTGGAGTGACAGTGGTAAACAACTGGGAGCTGCATAGAGGGGCTTCTGTTTTAACTGTCCTGGAAGATACAGCAGCAAAAGCATCAGCTCTCCCTGTTTGCTGCTGCCTCTCCCCACAACTGAAGCTCCCAGCTTGCCAGCTCCAATAGCTGCTGTGCAGGGATGGGGCCCAGCAGCATGTGAGACCAAGCCAGGAAGCCGTGAGAAAAACTGGGGGGAGAGGGTGGGCATATGACTCCACATGCCTTCCCCTCAATTGCTCTGCTAGCAACAAGGAGGTTCTTGTGGCTTCAGCCCCAGTGCTCGACTTCTCAAGAGAGAGATTTGGTTCAGACAGTAAGTTTGGCCCCAGTGCTCGACTTCTCAAGAGAGAGATTTGGTTCAGACAGTAAGTTGTTCTAAAAATCCTCCAGTGATGGAGATTCTATAGGCAA
The DNA here is from genome assembly GCF_052426305.1 of Pelodiscus sinensis. Lineage (NCBI taxonomy): Eukaryota > Metazoa > Chordata > Testudines > Trionychidae > Pelodiscus > Pelodiscus sinensis. The sequence continues at coordinate 178,570,654 of NC_143054.1, read as the reverse complement.
TTTGTCCAGTGCTTAATTATCCTTACAGTTAAGAAGCGTTTCCTGTTTTCTCACTTTTAATGGGCTTAAATTGCAACCCATTAAGGGAGATTACTTTTTGTCCTGTCCTCGTTGGGTAAGGAGAACAAGTTATTGCCCTCCTCTTTGATAGCATTTTGTATACTTGAAGACTTACAAGTAAAGACTTACTTGAAGACTTTGAAGTAAACAAATTCCATTTATTGTTTGAGTTATGACCCTGGGGGAGCTCCGTGGCAAGTGTTTTTACATTTTGGACTATTGATTGGAGAACTTCGGAGAAGCGTTCATCAGGCCTGCACGTGCAGTCTCTTTTTATGCTGTGCTACATGGCTAGCCAGAGCATGAGGGCTAATCCTCCTCACTTTCTTCTCAGCTGTTCCTGGGAAGAGATGAAGCTACTCACAGTCTGGATTGTGCTTTTTTCACTTTTATATAGTTGTAGTTCTTTATCCTCTTTTATTTTATTCCCCCCTCAAAAAAATTTTAAAAAACCCAAACCTTCTCCTCAGACTTCATTTTCCTGCTCTTTTTTCCATGCCAGGGATCCCCCCCTACCAGTTCACTGGGTTTCAAGAAGCACCTCACTCACAAGGAAGCAATTCTGATTCCAGACAAGCACTATTAAATGCATTTACTTCCTTGGGGAGGGCTACATCCAGAAAATGTTTAATCTGTGTCAGCAACTCTTGCCATATTCCCATAAGGACAGACTGGTGAAGCTGAAGATTATTTTCAGGGAGGCACTACTCAGATATGTCCAGGACTTATACTGTGAGTCCCTGGACAGATGTGAATCTTCCTCACATCCCTCTACATCTAATGCTGTGGATCAAAAGAAACAGACTGCTCACCCTTCTCATAAGGAATCTGAAAGGAAAGTGGGAAGTCACCAAAAGTCAGCCTTGAGATTGACATAAGCAATCTCCATCACCTCAGCAGCATGATCTGGATGGTGTTGAGATCTGAAGGGGCAGCACAGCTCTGGTGATGATTAGGGCTGGCTGCCCCCGCTCCTCCCCTTCTGCCCACGGCCGTGCCCCTTCTGGGAGCATGGAGCTAGGCCTCCCACTACGTTGCCAAGGAGCCCAGTGAGACAGTTGACCCCCTTTCCCTCAAGCCAAGGACATCCTGTATCATCTCTTTGACATCTCTTCGACATCCTCTATCTTCTCTTCCTTGTCCTTCTCCAAGATTGGCTTCTCGATTAATGATTTAGTTCCCGATCCCAGCATAGACCATACACATGCCAATATCCACCTCAATGATGCTACAAGCTGAATAGGAGAGAAAGGAAAATTCCCCAAACGCAAATTACCTGGCTCACAGTCTTTGTCTTTCCATCCTTCTGTATCCAAATGCCGATCTGGCTAATCTACATGCCTCTGTCGACAGAGGCATGTAGTCTAGACACACCCTGGGTGTTAGGCTTGTCCCGGTGCTGCAGATCGGAGATTTGTCAGCAGTGGTCTGCTGGACTGCTCATACTCATTAGGCGCCTCGTGCCATTTCTTAGATCATGTGGTCCGGCTCCTGACATTTCCTCCTAATGACCAAATATCTGAAAGACATAAATGAGAAACTCCGAAGCGGGGAGGAAGGTGGGTAGTGGAGCACACATGGGGATACACATCTCGAAGAACCATAATTACTGCACTGAGGTGAGTAATTACCTCATACATCAATCACCAAGTTCTCGGTGCAGACTCTTGGCAGAGATGTAACAAATGCCAGCTTAAAAGTCTCTGGTGTACATCCTATGGTAAGCTGTGTTGTTAAATCCTTTTGGGCCCTCTGTCCTTACCAATGGTGCTTCTGGAGCAGAGCTCAGGAATGAAGACAAGATGGAGGCACCCTCATGATACTTTTATAATTTTGCCCATGTGGCGGGAAAACCCATTCTTCTGGGTGTTTATGCTTCCCAAAATCGGTTGATCACGTGACCCACAAACCAGTTTCTGCCCTTTTTAGGCATGGAGCCATGGCATCCGCAGGTGTGAGCTTCTTAGGCAAGGGGCCATTGTATGCTCCTCAGGCATCAATTGGCAACCCTTAAGAGCCATTGTTCATGCACCATTGAGCAACCGCCCCTCCCAGTAGAAAACATTTAAAACATAAATACAAAGCCCGTATTCATAACTTTACACACGCAGATTGTACAAGTACATGAATAGCCTAGACAGTCAGCAAAGCATAAGTTTTCGTTTGACACCTCACATGACGGACGTTGCACTGAATCTGGGGCTAACACACTCTAATGGGTGTGACAATGATCTGCCTACTCACATTAAAATCCAATAATGTGACACACCCCAATCCTACTTCCACTCTTCCCAGACCTTCTCACATAAGACCCTGGCCATGTACACCACCCAAACCTTGAGTTTCTGCACCTCATAAAGTGGGAGCTCAATGGCTGAACCTTTTGGAGCTCTTCTGCTTGGGCCAGGTTAGACAAGTTCTCCTAGGCAGTAGGAAATCCTCCACAAGAGCCACTTACCTCACCAAGTAAAAGAGATTTTCAGTCTGGTCCATGCAACACAGTTTGCCCTTGATGTAGGCCCCTCAAACAGCAAGAGCTTTCAATCTCTATAAGAGTTAACTTAGCTACCATATTGGCTTTCCACTGTGAGGCACAAGGCTGTTCTGTGTCCATGAATCCTTTGGTCAGGTGTTTTTTAAAGGGCCTCGATAGACTTTATCCTTAGGTCTTCAAACTGGTCCTTCCCTAGGACCTTAACCTAGCCCTGTCTGAACTCCTAGGGCCACCATTCAAGCCACTTGCCACATGCTTGTTTATCTATCGTTACGGTAGCATTCCTTGTAGCTGTAACTTCCACCAGGAGAGCATCCGAGGTCAGGGCTCTGACATTGAAACCCCCTTCCACAGTTTTCTGTAAGTGCAAAGTGCAACTCTGACCACATCCAGCCTTTCTGCCGAAAGTGGTCTCACAATGCCATATGAAGCAGGACATCTTCCTTCCTGTTTTTCTTTGTAAGCCACATTCTAGCTCCTGTGAGAGGAGGCTACACACACTGAATGGCTGCGTCTAGACTGGCATGATTTTGCGGAAATACTTTTAACGGAAAAACTTTTCCATTAAAAGTATTTCCGCAAAAGAGCGTCTAGATTGGCACGGATGCTTTTGCGCAAAAAGTGCTTTTGCGCAAAAGCATCCGTGCCCATTATAGACGTGCTTTTGCGCAAAAGCATCCGTGCCCATTATAGACGTGCTTTTGCGCAAGAAAGCTCCGATGCCATTTTAGCCATCGGGCTTTCTTGCGCAAAACATTAAGGTGCCTGTCTACACTGGCCCTCTTGCTCAAGTATTCTTGCACAAGAGGGCTTATCCCTGAGTGGGAGCATCAGAGTATTTGCGCAAGAAGCACTAAGTTTTTACATTAGAACGTCAGTGTTCTTGCGCAAATTCAAGCGGCCAGTGTAGCCGCTTTTGCACAAAATCATGCCAGTCTAGACGCACCCAATGTGTGCAGAGTCTCTGGCCTGTTATATCATTACAACTAAACCATTCAGAAATTAATCCCAGCTGTTCATAATGATAGCTGGTAGAATTAAGGAACAGGCTGTATCATCTCAATGTATCTCATCTTGCTTAGTATTCTGTATTAAACAGTGCTATAGCTTAGCCAGGTGTACCTTCTCCCCTGCTTTTGGCACACTGTTGGGCCTAAGCTCAAATCCCCACTCAAAAAATCTGCAGAGCAGCAACATGGTACTCTATCCACATTTTCACAGCACACTACATGATCACTTCTTACGCTATGGGTAATGCCACCTTTGGGATAACAGTGCTTCAATCAGTGCAAGGCTCCGATCCTGCCTCCTTAGCTTTAGCTTGGGAATCACCTGGTTGGAATGTACATGAACAACCACTCGAAGAAAAAAATGGTAACTGTTCTTCAAGATTTGTTGTTTATGTCCATTTCATTACTCATCCTACTTCCCTTCTGTTGGAGTAGTCAGCAAAAAAGAACCGAGGAGAGGGGGAGTCATCAGGGTGCTATGTTGGTGCCATGAAGGTGCAACTCCAGAGGTCACCCTGGCTGACCCTATGGCTAGATTCTAGGGGAAAATCTTCTGACTACCATGCATTTGCACGTGCACATAACTGATTGGAATGGACATGAGCAACACATCTCAAAGAACAATAGTTACAAGAAGGTGAGTAACTGTTTTTTTTGTTGCTGCTCTCAACCTTTCTGATTTTAGCTAAGCTTAGCACAGAGGCCTGATAAACCAGGAAGAAGGAACTGACAGCATGGGAGTCTGGGGTTTCATAAGCCTGGAACTCTTAAATTTTCCATTCCTTTTTAAGTTACAAGCATTTTTTTCAAATAAACATACCATAATCATTATTTTCTATTTCAACTATGCTCCCCTGATGAATGAGGCACTTAGCCATATACAAAAAAAAAGGCTATACTTGAACTTCAAACTCAACACAGCCAGGAAGAAAAGTGCATTGGTGTTATTACATCATCTTAAAGTCATTCTTGTGTGTGGGTTTTGTGCAGTATCTATAATGCCGTAAGCTACTAACGTGATATTTTATCATTTTTTATGTTCCATTTTTAATTTGCTGAAATGAAATATTGGTGGATTTTAATAGTGTTTGATTTTTTTTTATTTTAAAATGATGATGTTAGATAAGTTATTCATGTGGTTCTTTTATGGAGTTCTGAAAGATATTGTTTCTTAAATGAAATGTTTTGCATGAGACGAGAAACCTTTGATTTCTTGTGACTGTGTGCTCTTCCCCACCACTGGATGGTGCCCATTCCTGGTAATTCTGGGGATTAGCTTTGTGAGGCTGACACTCCTTTCTGCTGTTGCACTCTATATTTCTGTCATTCTTACTCTGTAGCCATTCTCTTGCTCTAGGAGTTGCTGCTGACTCTTCGTAGCATGGTTCTTTCACTGTGGTCTTTCACTTCCAGTGTACCAAACTCTTATGAAAAGGTTCCAGCAGTCTTCCTATTTCCTATCCATCTGATGCCACTTCTCCAGTGGCTAGTGGGGGACCCAGGCCTGTCCTCTATTCAGTATTCCAGCTCAGGGATCCTCTAATCAGCAGCCAAGGTCTGTTCCTTTTCCAGACCTGCAGTCCCTTTCCCATAGCCTTTCCTACCTACCATAGGCTTTCCTACCTATCTGGCTTCTCTGGCTTTGCTAGCCTCCTTGATCTGAGAGTAGCTATATGCTACTTGCTTCTAGCCTTAATCACGGCTACCTTCTTTCAAGGAGTGATTGCAGCTTTTTTTCCTGCAGCCCCCTTCTGCTAACAGCTCCCAGACTTTATAGAAGTTCTGCCTGTTCCTCCAGATGTGGGGTTTCTTTTTTTCAAGGCTCTCCACATAGCCTCAGTCTACCTCATTTCTGTTCTAATTGGCTATTTGGGATTACCTGAACTAATTTAGCCCCTCGCAGGGCTAGTGTAGAGAATACACCTCATCACACTTCTGAATATTCAAATGTACCACTTCTACAAGATGTGATTTGTGCATATGACATTTGTCTATATTCAATTCTTTTCAGAAATCCATAAACTATTATAAATTGAAGCAATAAAAGGAGATGGGGTGTGTGGGGGTGTGTGTAGCTAAATTGTATTGCACTCTTATGGTAGTTAATTTCTATGGCAAAAACCTCATGCTCTCAGAATTACTTAACATTGCAGAATTTTTATTTCAGTAAAAGTTCTTTGTGCAAATTCTGTATACGAATGTATTTATGCGTCTAATTTGACAAAAAATAGTTTTGAGTCAGAATAGTCTTTTAAATATTTTATATGTTGCTTTTAGGCTTAATCGATCTGTTTTCTAGGTTTTCATTGTGGATAGAGAAACTAATGCATCAAATACAATTTAACATATTTTTAATTTAAACATTGGATACACTGAATTGGGAGACAAGAGCTAAGAGGAGTTTTTCTTAGTTATTCCTCTTATGTTTCTTTTCCATTATTATAATTAAATATTGCATAAAGGTTGTTTTCACAATTATTTCTTTCTCTTGTAGGTAACTCATAATCAGGAAAATGTATTTGATCTGCAGTGGATGGATGCCAGCATTCTGTCGCAAGAGTATATTGAGCCTCTCTTGAAAAATATGGCATTACATCTAAAAAGACTTATAGATGAAAGAGACGAACATTCTGAGGTATGTATGTGCTTACTTGTTTAAAAATGAAAAATATAAGAAAGCATCTTTTTAAAAATTAAAAAAATTGAATTTTTTTAAAAAATAGGTAATATACATTCTTTGAACTTTATCAGTTGGCAGCATGTCCTGAAGTAAGACTTCTTGTTTAACTGGTTGCTTATGTCAATTCCATCTTAGGTGGGTGCATGCCCACTTGAACAGTCTTCAGAAATGTTTCCTGTTGTGAAATCTATGAAGTCAGCTCTGATGCTCCATGCTTACGTGCCAGTATGCTGGACACCATTGGCCCTGTGCCTTCTCAGCGTCTTCTTTCCCTTAGCGATGGTTGTTGGAACACTTCTTGCTTTCATAGGACCCATTGCGGTTTCTTTCACTTTGATTAGCTTTTCTGGTACATAGTTATCATCGTTTTAGTATTGTCTTTAGTACCCATTAGTGTAAGAGGCCTGTTGTGGACAGAGTGCCAGGGACCGGGTATACCCCAGTCTACAGAGTTTAAGCTATGTGATGCCTACAGACTTGTGCCAATTAGAGACCCATTCACATACTGCCTGTGTGCCTTGGTAAGGTACACATTAAAGCAGGGGTAGGCAAAATCAGGCCTGTGGACTGGATCAGGCTGCCAAGTGTTTTTCTCCAGCCTGCCCAGCTAATTAGCAGAGTGTGCATATTTACAGCCAGCAGTGTGTGTTCAGCTACTCCTTCCCCCATCTTGTTCTGCCCTGCAGCTGAGCTGCTCCCAGGAGTCTCCTGATAGCTGTGACCGTCGACAAGTTTAGAGCCCAACTCCTGCAGCAGTCCTAACAAGAATTTGCTGCTGTGAGACTGCTACTGCTCAGTGGGGAGTCAGTTTGGAGTTGTCAAATCTACTGTGGGAGTTATGATCCAAGTTTTCAGGGTCATTAATTGACTTCTGCTAAGAAGGGTAGTGATTCTGGGAAATGTGCAGGACATAGTGAATAGTTTTGCCATGATAGGGTTCCCTAACTGTTGTTGTGCAGTATATGACATGCATATCTTTGTCTTAATCACCTACCCAAAGGGTACCTAAAGGGAAAGGGATACCTTTTAAAGGTGTTGCAAGTGCTGTTGGATCATAGGGAAAATTTAACCAACATCATCGTAAGATGGTGAGGAAAGATGAATGTATTTTAAAGAACAGAAATCTGTTCACAAAGTTTCAATCAGGGGACTTGTTTTTTAGATTGCAAAATAACCATTAATGATGTTGAAATGGCAATAGTGATCCTTGAAGACCCAGCCTACCCCTTGTTTCTATGGCTCATGAAGCTATACACTGGACAGCAGTAAAGAGTGCCTTAACAGTAGGCCAAACAAATGCAGAATGGTGGTGGAATGTGCCTTTGGACATTTAAAAGGTTGCCGGTGCAGTTTGCTTACTTGATTATACCTCAGTGAAAGCAATATCCCCATTGTTATCACTGCCTGTTGTGGGCTTCATAATATCTGTGCAGGGAAGGGAAGGGAGGGCCATTTCTGCACGGGTGGAGTATGAAGACAGATAGGCTGGCAGCTAATTTTGAGCAGCCTGATACCAGGGAATTAAGAAGAGTCCAGCAAGAAGTTCTTTGTCTCTGGGAGACTTTGAAAACCTGTTTCAGTAATGAGACACAGTAATATGTGCCACTTATCTGTGTTTTGACTTTCCATTATATAATCTTTGTTGCATCAGTTTCCCTGTATCTCCCCTTCCCCTCCACTAAATTCCCATTCTTAGAATAAATAAAGAATATTTCATTATTGAACCATTGACTTTTATTGCATAAACATAAACTTAAATATAAGGAAAATAGTTTAATCTTGAGTAAATAGTATGATAAAATTGGGAGAGGAGAAACAAAGTCTGCTTGTCTGTGGAAGTATAGAAAATCTTGCCTATCAAAGAACTTGAATGATCCCCTTTTGATCTTAGTATCCTCCACTGGTGTTGAGTAGAAGAGATACTGCACCGCCCTTCTCCCCACAAATTCTTGAAACACTTGAATTGGGAATAGGGTAAGGTTTGCAACCATCCTGTAGGGACTGCAGAGGGAATCTAGCCTCAAGTAATTTTTCTTGATGCTCAACCAGATGGCTCAATATCATAGAATCATAGAATAATAGGACTGGAAGGAACCTCGAGAGGTCATCGAGTCCAGCCCCCTGCCCTCAAGGCAGGACCAAGCTCCGTCTACACCATCCCTGACAGATGTCTATCTAACCTGTTCTTAAATATCTCCAGAGAGGGAGATTCCACCACCTCCTTTGGCAATTTATTCCAATATTTGACCACCCTGACAGTTAGGAATTTTTTCCTAATGTCCAATCTAAACCTCCCCTGCTGCACTTTAAGCCCATTACTCCTTGTCCTGTCCTCAGAAACCAAGAGGAACAAATTTTCTCCTTCCTCCTTGTGACACCCTTTTAGATATTTGAAAACCGCTATCATGTCCCCCCTTAATCTTCTTTTTTCCAAACTAAACAAGCCCAGTTCATGAAGCCTGGCTTCACAGGTCATGTTCTCTAAACCTTTAATCATTCTTGTCGCTCTTCTCTGTACCTTTTCCAATTTCTCCACATCTTTCTTGAAATGTGGCGCCCAGAACTGGACACAGTACTCCAGCTGAGGCCTAACTAGTGCAGAGTAGAGCGGCAGAATGACTTCACGAGTTTTGCTTACAACACACCTGTTGATACAACCTAGAATCATATTTGCTTTTTTTGCAACAGCATCACACTGTTGACTCATATTCAACTTGTGGTCCACTATGACCCCTAGATCCCTTTCCGCCATGCTCCTTCCTAGACAGTCGCTTCCCATCTTGTATGTATGGAACTGATTGTTCCTTCCTAAGTGGAGCACTTTGCATTTCTCTTTATTAAACTTCATCCTGTTTACCTCTGACCATTTCTCTAACTTGCTAAGGTCATTTTGTATTATGTCCCTATCCTCCAAAGAAGTTGCAACCCCACCCAGTTTGGTATCATCTGCAAACTTAATAAGCGTACTCTCTATCCCAATATCTACATCATTGATGAAGATATTGAACAGTACGGGTCCCAAAACAGACCCTTGAGGAACTCCACTTGTTATCCCTTTCCAGCAGGATTTAGAACCGTTAACAACAACTCTCTGACTACGGTTATCCAGCCAATTCTGCACCCACCTTATCGTGGCCCTATCTAAGTTATATTTGCCTAGTTTATCAATAAGAATATCATGCGAGACCGTATCAAATGCCTTACTAAAGTCTAGGTATATGACATCCACCGCTTCTCCCTTATCCACAAGGCTCGTTATCTTATCAAAGAAAGCTATCAGATTAGTTTGGCATGACTTGTTCTTCACAAACCCATGCTGGCTATTCCCTATCACTTTATTACCTTCCAAGTGTTTGCATATGAAGTGTTTGCATAATATGTCTGATTTGATCCTTCATAATCCTCAGCATCTCATCCTGGATGGCACACTCATGTTCCTTGGATGCTCTCCTGCATTCCATGTCCTTTTTTTCAGACTCTGAAATCATATACGCTTTTAGGTCCATATCAGCTGATCCAGAATCATTCATTATCACACTGAAGCTACGTCTAGACAGCATGCCTTCCTTGACAAAGGCTTTGTCGACAGATGCTAGACTCTCTCCTTTGAAAAAGCATAGTTTGCATGCAGTAGCACCTTTTTTCGAAAGAGTACTTTAGAAAAAAGGCGTTATTCCTTGTAAATTGAGGTTTCCCGCTGTCGACAAAACTGCTGCGTTCTGTCAACTTACTGTCGACAGAACGCAGCGGCAGTGTAGACGCAGGTGTAGTTTTGTCGACAAAAGCCAACTTTTGTTGACAAAACCCTGTAGTCTAGACACACCCTGAATGTCATCACGTTTTATCCATCTTCTAATCTGTGAAATGAGGCCTTGTGCTGCAGCTTGTGGGCACCCCACATTGGGAGCATAGAAGGTGCTCCCCTTAGCAGTATGAATGGTGCTAGGAGACGGAGGACCAGTATTAAGACTCCAAACTGTGGTCTTTGACCATGGTGCTAGCAGGGTGTGTGTGGCCATGAGACAATGCAGGAACCCTGTCTCACCTTAACGCTACTGGTAGCAGTTGCTCAGAATTGCAAATTCCAAGGTTAAGCCAATGCTTGCCACCCAAGCCACAGGGATGTTAGGGAAGCAGTGGTTGAGGGACCCAGAAATTACCATGGGTGGGGGATCACATGCTTTGTTATTTTCCATATGAGCACTTGTAATGAAAATTCCACCCTCTCCTCTAGGTGACTGTGTGTGTTATCAATTTCCTAAGGGAGAGGTGGCAAGGGAGCAGATGTTGCAAGCATCTGGGTACAGACCTGGTCCTTAAGCTGCTATGCTGTGTATGGCAAAGATGTCAGCAAAATTAATACTGGAGTGGCGTAGGAAAGTGTCCTAATGTGTTGGAAGAAATAAGGCAGCACTCCCCAGAAAGCATTTGCAAAGAATAGCAGAGTTCCTCCATGAAAGTTTCCTGGCTCTGTTTTGGGGATGGAAGGGCACCCTCTGCATACTAAGAAACAGATACCCACTGCACCTCCCTTTTTCTTCATATTAAACAAAACATAAGAGTATGTAACTCTTACAGTTTGACTAGAATCTCATACCCACCAGAGATGCCATCCTCAGCATCCTGCTTGGCCATGATATGATGCTGGCTTACGACCAGCTGGACTGCTCCAGGGTTTAAAACAGCTCCTGGCTCTTGGGGAGAATGGATCCCTGATTTGACTATCTCCCATTCTCCTCATCCTCTTCCATGTCAACAATGCATTTCTTGGTGTGCCTGAGGTGGCCTGGGACTCAGACTCTTTTGAGGTGCCCATGCTGCATTTGGAAGTAGTTGTGGGGTCGTTGCTGAGAATCACATGAATCTTATTGTAGAAGTGGCGTGGTTTTGGTGCAGAATCAGAATGACTATTCATCTCCTTTGTCTTCTGGTTCGTCTACCAAAGTACTTTGATTTTTACATGCCACTGTGAAAGTTAGTTATAAGATCATTATATATACAAACATGAATAAAATTCTTAGTTAGAACATAACATAAGAACATAAGAACGGCCGTACTGGGTCAGACCAAAGGTCCATCTAGCCCAGTATCCTGTCTACCGACAGTGGCCAGCACCAGGTGCCCCAGAGAGGGTGGACCGAAGACAATGATCAAGCGATTTGTCTCCTGCCATCCCTCTCCAGCCTCTGACAAACAGAGGCCAAGGACACCATTTTATCCCCTGGCTAATAGCCTTTTATGGACCTAACCTCCATGAATTTATCCAGCTTCTCTTTAAACTCTTTTATAGTCCTAGCCTTCACAGCCTCCTCTGGCAAGGAGTTCCACCGGTTGACTACACAATGTGTGAAGAAGAACTTTCTTTTATTAGTTTTAAACCTGCTACCCATTAATTTCATTTGGTGTCCTCTAGTTCTTCTATTATGGGAACTAATAAATAACTTTTCTTTATCAGCCCTCTCCACACCACTCATGATTTTATAGACCTCTATCATATCCCCCCTCAGTCTCCTCTTTTCTAAACTGAAAAGTCCCAGTCGCTTTAACCTCTCCTCATATGGGACCCGTTCCAAGCCCCTAATCATTTTAGTTGCCCTTTTCTGAACCCTTTCCAAGGCCAAAATATCTTTTTTGAGGTGAGGAGACCACTCAAAAAGTTCAGTTTCATTGTAGAGATGGTGAGCTTTAGAGTATGCAAAGAGTTCTTTCAAAAGTAGTCCATAGGTCCCATCCATTGTCCAGTATTAGGGTGATATAGAATGGAACTGAAGACCTCAATCATGTGGCTCAAGCTTCCCCTTTTGAAACTTAAGGAGATTTGAAATGAAAGGATCAAGTCCCAAGAGATTTTTTTGGAGATTATTGTCAGCCTATGATAGTTTCTTGATAGCAGGCATTTCTTGGGTGATGAATAGTTGCTTTGAAGGAGAATTGCTATTTTTTTATGTATAAACAAGTAACTGGTTCCATTAATTAGCGTAGGGAAATTATCCATTAAGCAGGTCAAAGAGAAACATAGACAATGACACTATTATACCCAAGTTTAATACTCATGATACCATCTACATGTTTTGTTAGTCTTTAAAGTGCTACTAGACTATTTGTTGTTTGTTTTTCCTGTTACAGACTAACTCTGACTCTTTTCCTCTAAATGTTAGTATTCCCTTTTGATCTCTGAATCAACAGCTATAATAATAGACAGGAACCTTCTGTTTACATCTAATAAGACATAAGTAAACACATGCAGTTAATACTAAGTATTTGCAATATGGGTTTGCATTTCAAAGCTAGATATGTCAAAGCTCTAGTCTATTTAAAAGGAACAGACTTAATTAGCATTTACATACTTCTCTGACGCGTCCTTAAAAGTTGAATTTGGATCATTTTGCTTGCAAGTTACTTAGCCCTTTCTGGCCCTGTATCATAGCTCCCAAATTAATAAATTGATTTTCGAAAGTGCTGAAAACCTTGCTGTTCTCAGTAAAGTCAATGGAAATTGCTAGGTGATGAGCATTTTTGCACCTATACAGGCAGTCCCCGACTTACGCGGATCCGCACTTACGAACAGGGCTTTCTCGCCCTGGAGGTCGAGGTGGCAGAGTGCTACCTGCGAGCTCCGGGGCGAGAAAGCCCCGTTCGTAAGCTGCTCCGGTGCCCCTGGTCTGCTGGAGACCGTCTCCAGCAGACCAGGGGCACCGGGCGGGTTCCCGCGCTTCTGAGGCTTTGCCAGAGCAAAGCCTCAGAAGCGCGGGGAACCGCCGCTGCTGCGGCTTCGGTCCCGGTGCCTGTCGTCTGCTGGGGAACGTCCCCAGCAGACCACTGGGACCGAAGCCGCAGCCGCGGCGGGGTCCCGCGCCTCTGAGACTTTGCCAGAGCAAAGCCTCAGAGGCGCGGCACCCTGCTGCCGCTGCGGCTCTGCTCCCTGTGTCGCTGGTCTGCGGGGGGGGGGGCGCAGCTAGTGTCCCCCCCCCCCAGCAGACCAGGCTTTTGTTTTGGACTCTGGGGCAGAGCAGCTGGGGCGCTGCCGATTGGTCCTGCAGCGCCGCTCTGGGCACTACTGGACCAACCCAGCAGCACCCCAGCTGCTCTGCCCTAGGTTCTGATTCAGCCGCTGCTGGTCAGTTTCAGCAGTGGCTGAATCAGGGCGCCTGGGGCAGAGCAGCTGGGGTGCTGCTGGGTTGGTCCAGTAGCACTGAGGAGCAAGGAGCGGTGCTACTGGAGCAACCCAGCAGCACCCCAGCTTCTCTGCCCCAGGCGTCTCAAAGTCAGCCGCTGCTGAAACTGACCAGCGCTGACTACAGGAAGCCCGAGGCAGAGTTGCTCTGCCCCGGGCTTCCTGGAATCAGCTGCTGATCAGTTTCAGCAGCAACTGACTTGGGGACGCTTGGGGTTCTTAAGTTGAATCTGTATGTAAGTCAGAACTGGCAGTCAGTTTCAGCAGCAGCTGAATCTGGACGCCAGTTCCGTCTTACATACAGATTCAACTTAAGAACAAACCTACAGTCCCTATCTTGTACGTAACCCGGGGACTGCCTGTATATATACTAGCAGTCCAAATTTAGGCTCCTGTTTTTGAAAGTATTGTTATGTGACTTGCAAAAAGTCATAAAGGAGATTTGTGGCAGAAGCAGGCATTGAACCTCATGTTCCTGATTCCAACTTGTGCTTTTACCATAAGACCATATTAGTTTAGTTCTCCTATCATTTCAGTCTTTGACTTACTATACATTTTGACATATAAATAACTGAAGTGCTTATGTGGTTGTTGTGTTTTATTTCTTAGACTATCATAGAACTTTCTGAAGAACGGGACTGTCTTCATTTTCTACCTCATTCATCAGCAGCACAATCACCTTGTGGATCTCCAGGCATGAAACGCACTGAAAGCAGACAGCACCTATCAGTGGAACTAGCAGATGCCAAAGCAAAGATAAGAAGACTTAGGCAGGAGTTGTAAGTATATATTGATTGGCAATGAATTGCAATGCAATAATTGGGTTGGTAGGTCTTACAGCATTGCTGACCTCACACAATACAGTTCCCTAGGCCAGTTGTCCAGTTTCAGATATGAAACTGTAGTATTAAATATATTTCAGAGCTATTACTATTATATACAGAAGAACATTTCTAGAATTTCTAAATACTGCTGTGAGAATTTTACTGCAACAGCTGCAGTTTCAGATGTGTGTTAATGTATCTGCTCTTTCTCTTACTGTGTATTGAGAATTCCATTGATGTTTTCACTATGAACAGATCAACAGAACAGTGGGTTCAACAGAACAGTGGCTATGTTGTGGTTCGTTTTTGCCATTGTGCTATTTCAAAATGAGTGTGAAGCATTCATAAAAGTATACTATGGAACTTCCTGAGGGTTCACATACAATGGAACTCCTTGAGGGTTTGGGATATACTTGACCAATCCTTAGTTACCATGCAATTTAGTGACCTATGTTAAAGCTAGGGTGCTTAGTTGGTGTCATTGAGCTATTTCACTCTCACAAGTAATCTTTAGGTAATGTAAGTGCTTGCTACGTGAGAAGTTGGTACAGGGGTGGGGAACCTAAGGCTTGCCTGGATCCAACCTCTAGGGCTTGAGACTCTCCATTAGCATTGGGGCACCTGCACTGGCATTCCAGGCGCCCCATCTCCACCTGTCACTGTTTCCCCCATGGAGCTGGAGCACATCAAATCTACTAGCCTGGGCCTGATTGATTTTAGTGTGGGTCAGTGGCCTCTGACCCAGAAAAGGTGCCCCACCCCTGAGTTAGTATATAGCAAGCTAGGGTGTGAATTTACAGCATGGTAGTGGCAACTCCTCTGATGTCCTATGTCTAAGGTGACCATCTGTCTTGTTTTTAATAGGATGGTCACATATTTAAGCCCTCTTGCAGGTGTCCCGCTTTTTTTTTAAAAGGGGGAAATTGTCCCGTATTTTCTGCTTCGCTGCTTCTCCTGCTGGTCAGTCACCGTCAGCACAGCCGCAGCAGCAGCCTGTTTGTGGCTGGTAGATGAATGTCAGAAGGAGGTGGTCAGCAAGTGGTTTTTCAGGCAGAAAGACACAATGCCAGCAGGAGGAGAGGCAACCTGTGTGTAATAGAGGGGTAAGGGTGTATCAGAGTGAGTGAGGAGTGTGTGTGTCACCTGCCTCCTCATGCACACTTTAAAGCAGGGTTTATCAAAGGGATGGGGTCTGCCAGCCCTTTCAGGTCTCAGGGCTGAAGCCCCAATCCCCAGGACCTGCAGTGGGGCTGAAATCTCGATTCTCAGTGGTCCCTCCTGCACTGAATTCCCGTCACCCCCTCAGGCAGAAGTCCTGATCCACAATGCCCCCTTGAATTTTCTGCATCCCCCAGGTTGAAGCTCTGATCCACGCTGCCCCCTGAATCTCCAGCACACATGCACCCCGATGAAGCCCCAATCCCTTCCCACCACCCAAGCCACAAGTACAGGGATCAAACTGGAAGCAGCAGTGTTGAATCCTGCATGCCCATTGATCCCTGTGGGGGAAAAGCCTCCAAAGCCCATAGGCAGAGTTGCGGGGCTCTCTAACAAGCACAGTGCAATCCTGGGGAGAGTTCCACAGCCCTTTCTTTCCTTGCCCCCCTGACCAAGTCTGAGGCAGGAGCCTGACAAAAAATCTCTAAGCTACATGTTGGCCACACATCAGCCTCTAATTACCCCCCCCCCCCCCCCGGCTATCCTCCTGCTTTCACACAGTCCCTAGTTACTAATCACTGTAACCTTAAGTACCCCTCTGGCTGCACAGAGCTTCTAGCTACCCCCTTCTGTGCCCCTGGGCTACCTTCCTGATTGCACACAGCCCCTAGCAACTCCCTTCCTGCCCCCTAGGTTACCCTACCCTGTGCCTGCACAGACTCTAGCTACCCCATCTCTGTACCCTGAGCTACACTCAGCCCCTGGCTACCTCCTGCCTCTCCTCTCTTGGCTACCCCTGCCTGCAAAGCCCCAAGTAACCCACTGCCTGCCCCTGAGCAATCCTGCCTGCCCCTGAGCAATCCATCTATCTGCACATAGATGCTAGCTAACCTTTCCCTGTACTCTGTGCTACCTGTCTGCCTGCACAGAGCCCCTAGCTACCCCCTCCTCCACCCTGAGCTACCCCTTGCCCACATGCAACCCCTAGCTACTCCTCTTTCTACACTGTGAGCTGCCCCCTCCCTGTATCCTTAGCTGTTTCCAAACTTTTGGAGCTGAGCCCCTCCCCCTCTTTGAGTTATACATTTTTCCTCCCCCTCCTCTGTCCCTGCCACAACAAAAGCAGGCTTGTGGCCTCCTGGGGTGAATTAGGGGAAGGTCCTTAATCCTGCTGGCCCCTGCTTACAAAATAGAAGTCCTATTACACCTGTAACTGAATCTCCCCCCTTACGCCAGACCCCCACACCTTGTTTCACCTACCGGGCCTTGGAATTCTTATAGCATGTCGGGGAGGGTGGCTACCGCATACGTAGTTTGAAAATAGTTTGAAAATTTCAGCAGTTACACATTGTTACTCCAAAAATATTCCCACTGGAGACCACCCAGGGTTACACTAGTATGGGTTTTATTGCTTGAGGAATTATCACTCCACTATTTGCACTACAGGGTTAAACCAAAGAAGATAGAGCTGCCACTAAAGGTATAAACTAAACAAGATAGAGTGCACTCTCTCTCTCTCTCACACACTCACACAGGGGTGGCTCATGAGTATAGGCCGACTAAGCGGTCACCTAGGGCGCCACCTTCAATGGGGCATCCGATGATTAAGTCACACCATTGACGGCCGTGCAGGCGGGGGCATCAATCGATTGCTCCGCCTGAGGTGCCAGCTTCTGCCGCTGGCCTCAGGCTGCTCCTGAGCGCACACACACCTTCATTCATTCACACACATTCATTCCTGCCCTCAGTCACTCATACACTTACACAGGCATATGGGTTGCAAAAGGAGCCAAGGCATGTAGATACTGGAAGGTCTGTCTGCTCATCATGGCTGGGGAAGCTGGTCAGGAAGAGAGACACTGGCTGTAGAGAGGAGTTTCTCAAGAGCAGAGGAAGAAAGAGAGCATCTTGCATGTGCTCCCTCTCTTTATATAGTGTCTGAATGGCTCCTGTGACTCATTCACATCATCATCAGGGAGCATGCCCAGACTTCCCTTTATCCAGCAAAAGCAGCAGTTTTTGATGACTCATCGCCATGTGCTCCATTGTTGCCAGTCTTCTTCAAACACAAACAGTTTCACATTCACACTCAGGGAGAATACATCTTAGAGCAAGTTACAAGGAAGGTAGCTAAGAGTTACAAAGAGTACAAAGTTGCAGTTTACAATAAGTTTCTGAGAGTTATGAAGATAACAAAGTTTGACACAGATCACAATGAGTTGCAGTTTAAAATCTTAGACCTTACAGTTTAGTGTAGTTTCAGAAATGCACGTGTATAAATCAAGTAAGCTCAGGCAGAGGCTTTTTTATGCAACACACATGGGGCAGCAGTCTGCTCCCAGGGAGCCGGCTTTTAACCCAGCTCCACATTCAGACCAGAAGCCTGTGTGTAACTGTGAAGGTTAACTGATGAGCCCAGTCTCATTGGTTAACCGTGGACACTAGGGGTGGGGAATCTAAGGCCTCGAGGCTAAATGCAGCCCCCAGCTTGCCTGGATCTGGCCCCTCAGGCTTGGGCTTCCCCCACAGCATTAGGGAACCTGCGTTGGTATTCCAGTCCCCCTGCCATCTTACTGTGGGGCTAGAGCATACAAAATCTACTAGCCTGGGGCCCCCCCAAGCTCTGGTGTCCTAAGGGAATGTAGGGAGTGTCTTTCATCTTCTCAGTCGGGGGCCACATCAGTGAGGATTCATTTTTTTTCTTTTTTCCTTCTCACTTGTGTGTGGCCCCCAACTGATTTTTCTGTGGGTCAGTGGATCCTGATCCAAAAAAGGTTCCCCACTCCTGGTGTACACTGTTATACTTTCACATCTCTAAACCGAACTAATAGCTATTTGTTGACTAAACTACAAGAGATGCTTCATAATCTAGAGAGCATTCCAGAAGTAGTGAGACATTAATAACTAGGGATATGAACTACAAGTCAACTAGTCGCTTCCCCACCCTTACTGCCTCTATCAGGAAGAGGCAGCAAGGGGCGGGGGGAGGGAGAGGAGGGAGTCCCCAGCTAGCTCCAGACTGCATGTGGCATTTCAAAGTGGCAGTGCCGCGTGGAGTCCGGGATCAGCTGAGGATTCCCCCACTGACCCTGGGCTCCATGCGGTGCTGCCGCTTTGAAATGCTGTGGGAAGCATGGGGCCAGCAAGGGATTGCTTGAGTCCCCCACTGGCCATGTGCTCCCATGGCACTTTCACCAACAACAAAGGTTCTATCAATCCCTAACGAGATTGGAGGTTGGAGGTCTATTCTCGACCTCCAAAAACTCAGCGATACCTTCAAAACCAGTGATTCAAAATGATTGCCCTGACATTGATTATCCCAGTGCTAGACAAAGACGATTGGTTCAGAGCCGTTGACCTACAAGATGCTTATTTTCATATTGCTATCTATCCTACTTACAGGCGATTCCTTCGGTTCAGTCAGTTCAGAACTTCCAGTATCATGTGCTATCCTTCAGTCTCTCCTTCACGCCCAAGGTGTGGTCGAAGACGCTTGTGGTGGTAGAAGCATACTTGTGTCGACAAGGGATTATAATCTTCTGTTACCTTGACGGCTGCCTAATAAAGGGCCCATCTTCTGCAGAAACTTTGTGCATGATATTCACCATGAGAAAAACATTCAAATCACTCGAACTTATCATCAATGACCAAAAATCTGTGCTCAAGCCAACACAGGCCCCAGAATTTTTAGGCACCTGATTGGACTCCACCATGGCACAGGCATACCTGCCTATCAAAAGGTTCCAAGCAATCTAAGACCTTGTCTTGGTGGTCTCTATGAGCCCCGCAGTACCAATACTTATCTGCCTTCCACTTGTGGGCCACAACATATGTAGTCCACCATGCACGTCTGCATTTCCAGTGCCTTCAGCATTGTCTGGCAATCATCTGTATCCCCTCAAAGCATTATATACACAAACAAGTCTCTCTTCCAACCAACATAATAAATTCTCTCGAGTGGCGAACTGAGCCATGCAAATTTCCAATAGGAATTCCATTCCATCGAGACCATCCATATCACCACAGATGCCTCCATCATTGGATGGGGAGCCTACAGGGACAATGGATGGCATGAGAAGGAACGTTTATATAAACCTCTTTGAGTTAAGAACAGTTTTCAATGCATACAAACACTTCAGTGTGCACATTCACAATACCACCATCAGAATTCTTAAAACATGATAACGAAGTACTTCATAAATCGCCTGGGGAGTGCCCACTTCCACTCCCTGTGCGCCAAAGCAGTGCATTGCACTGTGGAATTGGTGCATCCACAACAAAATCACCCTACTTGCATCTTCCTTACCCGGGATCAGCAATGTCACTGCAGACTTGTTAAGCAGACACTGCGCCAGACCACGAGTGGCAGTGCCCTTAAATGAAATTCTAGAATATATCCTTTCCTTGAAGCAATCATTCTTAGCTCTTGATTCTCCACCTGGCAGCAATCACTGCCTTCTGCCACTTGATAGACAGTTATTCAATGTTCGCACACCCCACCACTAAGAGATTCATCAAAGGGTTGTGCAACCTTAATCCACTGCACAGGCCACCTCCACCAGGGTGGAACCTAGACATTTGGCTGGACACACTTACCCAGCCCCTTTTCAAGCCATTAGCTACTTCCCCATTCTCAATAATGATGATCATGTTGTTCTTTCTACTCATCATTATTTGCACCTGCAGAGTTGGTGTGCTGATGGGCCTGAAGGTGGTGCCACCATGTACTACCCCTTTAATAAGGACAGTGTTGTATTATGACCTCACCCTTCCTTCATCCGCAAAGTATGTTCAGATTTTCATGTCAATGAACCAATCGTCCTCCCATCCTTCTATCCTAAGCCATGTGCATCCAACAGGAGGCTACTCTTCATTCTTTTGACATGCGTAGAGCACTTGCTTTTTACATAGACAGAACTTGGCCTTTCTGCAAGTCTCAACGCTTGCTAGTTTCTTTAGCGGACTGCTGCAAATGTGAACCACTCTCATCTCAATGCATCCCTAGACTCATAATTTTGTGTATCAGTAAGTGTTATGCCATCCAAAATAAGCCACTTCGGGGAACATCTAGGGCTCATTCCACAAGAGCTGTAACGACATCCACAGCTTTCCTCTGAGGGGTTCCCGTACAAGACATCTGCCGTGTAGCCCCATGGTCTTCCAATGATACTTTTTGAAATGCTACGCTGTCTCTCAAGCATTTATCTAATGATACCTCAGTAGCCTCAGCAGTTCTGTCAGCAGCTATTAAACCATGACTCCGAGACCCACTTTCCTTGCGTTCTTGAACACTGCTACAAAGTCACCAACAGTGGAGCACCCATGGGGACACACATCTCTTAAGAACCATGGTTACTGCACACAGTTAGTAACTTCCTCTTTTTCCACCAGTGGGACTCCATAACATCAGACCAGTGGGAGCTAGAAATCATCCATACAGGATATGTCATACCCTTTACTACACTTTCCCCTACACTATCCCTCTTCAGGGATCGCTTGCATAAGATTCCTCTCAGACAAGAGATCATCTACGAGCAATAGAGAGGGTTCCAAACCCATTTCGGGGAAGGAGATTTTATTCCAAATACTTCCTTACTCAGAAGCACACAGGGGGCTGGAGACCTATACTGGATCGTCGCAAACTAAACAAATTCCTGTGGAAGCAATGATTCAAGATGGTCATACTGGCCTCAATCATCCCTGCACTGGACATGGGGTACTAGTTTGCAGCCCTTGACCTACAAGGCACATGTTTTCACATTGCCATATACCCATCACACAGATGCTACCTTCACTTTACTGTGGGCGAGGATCACTTAGAGTACAGAGTCCTACCCTTTGGCCTATTTTCCTCTCCTCCCCGGGTCTTTTCAGAGGTCCTTGCAATAGTCATGGCTTACCTTCGACAGCAGGTAATTTTTCCCTACTTGGACAATTGCCTTATAAAGGGCCGGTTTCACACAGAAACAACTTGTATGGTCTTGACAACCAAATACTTGTTCAGTCTTCTAGGTCTCCTTATAAATCTGCTCTTGATCCTGCTCATGGCATAGTGTTCATTGGGTCTCAACTGTCTCAACTCCTTATCTGCCTGAGCTTATCTCCCACATCACTGATTCACTGCACTACAGGACCTTGTAGTCATACTATCCACGAGTCCTTCCACTACAGTACTCACCTGTCTCCAATTGATGGGCCACATGGCCACCACTAATTACGTCATTCAGTAGGCACACCTTCATTTCTGTGCCCTGCAATAGTGGCTGGCGTCAGTTTACAAGCCACCTCATCATCCCCTGCACAAGCATGTCACGCGTCAGTTTACAAGCCATCTCATCATCCCATGCACAAGCCCCTGCTGGACTCCCTCAAATGGTGGACATTACCTGACAACCTTTTAGCCGGAGTCCCCTTCCACCAACTCAAACCATCTGTACAGATCGCTACGGATGCCTCCTTACGGGGCCAGGGTGCACACCTGCACCAATACACTGTTCAAGGTAAATGGTTGCCGCACGAAACTGTGGTACATATCAATTTTCTCAAGCTCAGAGCTGTGAGAAACACGTGCAGACTATGCCACCATCATTACCAACTGCATCATTTGTATATTCATGGACAATACAATGATCATGTTTTATATGAAAAGGCAGGGAGGGGCCTACTTCCAATCCCTTTACACAGAAGCCATCCACCTTTGGAACCGGTGCATCTGTCACAGGGTCACCCTGAGCGCATCATATTTACCCGAGGTGAATGATGCCAAGGTGGATGCTGTGAGTCACAGTTTTTCCACTGAGTATGAGTGGGAATTGCATCCAGCAGTTCTTGTCTCTGTCTTCCATCAATGGGGCTATCCATCAATAGATTTATTGCCAGGCAGTGCCAAGTACCCCCTCTTCTGTTCCCAGATGGGACTGGGCTACGGATCGTTGGGTGACTCCCTTCTAATCCACTGGAACGATCCTCTACACTATGTGTTCCTACCTATCCCCAGAATCCTGTGCAAGTTCTGATTCAATAGGGCTTGAGTCATTCTTATAGTCCCATCCTGGTCCAGACAGACCTGGTTCCCATACCTCCATCCCGTCTATCGCACTGTCTCATCCGCTTCCACTCTGTCATGACCTCCTCTTCCAGAACTGGGGAAAATTGCTTTACCCCCAACTTCATACCCTTCACCTGTGTGTGTGGTTCCTGTCTGGTTCCACGGATATGAATCCCTGTGCCCAGAACAAGTGAGAACCGTTCTTCTACACAGCAGGATGCCATCCACCAGATCTACTTACTTATAGAAGTGGAAATGGTTCTCTTTCTGGTGTCAACAGACCCAAGTTGATCCTCACAATGCACTACTACACTATGTCCTTGACAATATATGCCGTCTGAAGACTGGTGGCGTATCCATTTCCTCTGTCAGAGTGCACTTGGCAGCAATAATGGCCTTTGCACATTCCATAACCAGGAGGCTCCTGAAGGGTCTCCAGAACCTCAGTGCTTCACACAGAACTCCAGCACCTTCCTGGGACTTGAACTTCATTTTAGAATGCCTTATGAGACCTTCTTTCAAGCCCATAGCAACTTGCCCACTCCCATTCCTTCTAATGAAAGTGTTGTTCTTGACAGCTATGACCCTGGCAAGGATGGTTAGCGAGATAGGCGCCTGAATGGTTGGACCACCATATACAGTCTTTACCAAGGACAAAGTGCTGTTATGACCACACCCAACATTTTTACCCAAGGTCAGCACATCATTCCATGTCAATGAGCCTATAGTCTTACCAACATTTTCCCCAAAACCTCATGTATCACCTAGGGACACTATGCTCCACAGCCTGGACATTTGCCGGGCTCTAGCTTTTTATATAGACAGGACTCAGGCTTTCCACAAGTTTCCACATCTTTTCATATCTATTGCAGAACATTCGAAGGGCACACCAATTTCAGTCCAACATATCTCTAAATGGATATCATCATGCATACTATGATGCCAATTCTCTCCACAATAAGCTATTGACAGCCCCACCAAAGGAACACTCCACCTGGGCTACTGCAACCTCTATGGCTTTCCTAAACAATGTGGCCCTTAAAGGCATTTATCAAGCAGCTACTTGGTCATCTGACCACACCTTTGCCAGGCCATAATGCCTCAACTGGCAGTGGATACAGCGGTGGCTACAGCAGTCCTATCTTCAACTGCTAAGCAGTGACTCCGATTCCCACCATCTATGTGGAGTGTTGCTTTGTAGTCACCAACAGTCGAGCACCCATGGGGACATCACCTGAAGAAGAAAAGGAAGTTACATACCCAGTGTAGTAACGACTGTTTTCGAGGCGTATGTTCCCGTGGGTGCTCCACGATCTCCCTTCCTCCCCTTTACTCAGAGTCTTGGCTATTCAGGTGTAGACGAGGAACTGAAGGTGAGAGGGTTGGGCTGCATGTGCAAGGCACCAAAGCACAAACAGCACGGGACACTCTTCATGCATGCGAAGCCCAACAGGCAACTTCTGAAAAAGCTCCAATCTGCAGTTCCGGGACGACCAGTGTCACCAACAGGGGAGTGCCCATGGGGACATGCACCTCGAAGTACAGTTGGTACTGCACAAAGTGAGAAATTTCCATTTTCACTGCCAGATCTTTTATTTCAATTCATTCTGAATATGGAAAATGATAGTCCTATATTGTATGATGTTTAGGAACTTGTTGATGTTAAAAACATATTTGGGTGAGATAATATTCTTTTGGATCTTTTCCATTGATGGAAGAGATTCTGCATAGCTCAAAAGCTGGTCTCTCTTTGATCAGCAGAAGTTGATCCAATAAAAGATATGTTCTCATCTACCTTGTGTGTCTCATATCCTGGGACCAACATGGCTACAACAAAAACTTGGAAGAGAAATATTTGTAAGATTAACGGACACAGTCTGCTTAGAATGGCTATAGAAAAGAAGAAAACAGACTATAATGGAAAAATCCAATGATCACTCCTGCACACAGTGCTACCTACCTTCTTGAGCCATATTTCAGGAACCAAAAGGTTTCAGATGAAGCCTGTGGCTTCATAGTGGCTGTTATACATTTTAAAGGATAAACAACTGAACAAAAAATGACAGAGACAGCAAAATATAAAGGAAGAATCAGTTCATTCAGCTATAAAACAATGTGGTGTGAAATCTGAGCACTTGATTTGAAATCCCTTGCTCTTCTATCATTGTGGGAAATGTTATATTTTCATTGCAGCCTAGCTACAAAGTGGTACAAATTCTTTTAGCACTTCTGTGTACTACTGCTTGTGTGGAACAGTAATAATTGGTTTGCAAAATTGTTAGTTCAAAACCCAAAAATAGACAGGGAATCTGGTGACCATGCATCCCAATTTAAGACTAGAGGAGAAAATGGCAGATGAAGTGTCTGCTGAGTATACATCAGACAAAGAGGAAAAAGGAGATTCTGATAAGGTACCTTAGAGACTAACAAAACTTTTGTAGGCAAAATGCACTTCTTCAGATGATCTGATACTGGTAAAGGATGAGTATGACAAAGATGATAGATGCAGCAGTTGAAGCTGCTAAAGAAAAATAAGTTAATGAAAAGAAAGCCACATGAAGAGTAATAATTTGAAACTTCCTTTTTCCTTTTTTCTTTTGTTTTGTAACTGTCCAGTCTTGAATAATGTTCACATTTAAATGTGAACCTGGTATTTTTAAAAAAGATAGTAATAATTATTTCATTTTTAGACCTAATTTCATTGTGTTTAATATTTTAAGTAACTTGTCTTTTGTAAATAGGCATAAACATATTTCTAACAAAGTCTATTGAAAATTATAAAATCTTACTTTTTTTGTTACTGTTCTAATACTAGTTTTTTTTAAATTTTTGATCATTTTTGTCATTATTTGACCATATTTGATCAATGTTTGATTAGTTAACAAATTATTTTTGACTAGACAAATTTCTAGCTGTACTTTAGCTTAGTATGCTTAGAAGTATACTTTGCTAAAATGCCTTGAGGTACTTTTAATTCACAGTAAATGTGTCCACATAGAGAGTTAGTGCTGAGTAACTGGTGTGCTGCAAATTCTCATTCTAGCTTGTTAAACTCTAACTTCTCTATAAAGACAAGCCCTAATTCAGCAATGCCTCCCCGTTTACAAGTATACTGGTATCATTATTTCAAGTGCAAACACTAGCATAATTCCCTATCCATCTTGTCCTCCATTATTATCCTATTAATGATATATGCCTTACCCTGCTTTAAATGTGTCTTTTTTAGATGTAATCTTGTGCAGGAATATGTTTGCCCTAAGAATTGAAACAGTAGCAAAGCAGCAGGGTGAAGCAGAGAGCTGTGTGCTATGGGCAGGCCAGGACTTTAAAAAATATTATTTTCCATTTTGCTAGTAGGCAATGTTATTGTCAGAGGTTCTCATGTCCAGCACAACCCAACTCCTGTGGTTAAAAGAACAACTTTCTGTTAATTGTGGAGAGACATAAAGAAAGGCGAGCCATTCAGGTTGGACATAATAGTCCACAGTATTTCTATTTATCTTTTATTCAGTTATATGGGGGAAGGATGGGTGGAAATAGTTTGATAGTGTCTCCTCTCCCTGATGTCCTCACAGGTTGAGATATTCTTTGCCCACAAACCACTTGAACGCTAATCCTCATTTTAACTATTCCCTCTGGGTATGTCTACACTACACCATTATTTCGAAATACTGTATCTTATTTTCATAGTTAATTTGAAATAAGTTATTGCGAAAAACGCGTGTACACACAAAATGCATTTCAAAACAGTGTTTTGCTATTTTGAAAGAGTGCATCCACACTGAGTGGACGCTGAATTGCATTTAAGGCCAGACGGAACCAGGTCTAGTAGGGCATCAGGCCAGGAGTTACTTTGTGTGGTTGCTCCCTCAGGCTATCTGAGGCCTGTGCTTAAAGGGACCCCTCTTGGACAAGCAGCGAAGAGTCTTGTGGCACATTATAGACTAACAGAAGTGTTGGAGCGTAAGCTTTCATGGGCAAAGACTCACATCATCAGATGCATGTCAAGACCATGAAGTGGGTCTTTGCCCACAATAGCTTATGCTCCAACACTTCTGTTAGTCTATAAGGTGCCACAGAACTCCTTGCCACTTTTGCAGATTCAGACTAACACGGCTACCCCTCCGATACTTGCCCCCCTGGACAGCTGATTCTCAGGTTTCCCTGCTTGCTTGCCTACCTCGATAAGGGACAGCAAAGCATTTTGTGTTTGTGTGCTCTGGTTGCCCTCACTTGGGACACCACTGCACTCAGCAACATGGAGCTGGAGCTGCCCCTGGGCTGCACTTTCTGCAGGCTGCCATCCGGGAGGTCCATCGGGGGCTGTCAGTATCCAGGAGGCCCTGTGGGAGAAATTCCACCCTGAGGAGCACTAAGAGCCTCCCTGGTCTGCCCCACTGGGATGTGTCTCATTCCTCTCTCACATCCTTCCTCTTACCCCCCCCCCTCAGTCCCCCTTAGTGTTGTAAAATAAAATACATATTTTTTCATAAACACAAACTCTCTTTATTTAACAAAACTGGGGGGGGGAGGAATGAAACTCTGGTGAGACTGGGGAAAGGAGCGGAGAGAGGCTGGGAGAGGGGAGGGGGAAACCTGGGAGGAGGGAGCTGGAAGGGGGAATCAAGGGGAAGAAGGGGGAGGGGAAGCTCAGGGCTCAAGGTTGGGAGTCTCACCGGACCAACTTGATTTTCATGCAAACCTGCTCCTGGGTTCGCGTGTGGCTTTTGATGGCCAAGCTGGCAGCTATCCTGCTATAGATGGTCACATTCCTCCATCTAGTGTGGAGATCATGGTTGTTGGGAGCATTCCCCTCCCCCCCTGAATAAGGTCCATGATCTCCATATTGGACCAGGAAGGCGCTTGCCTTCTCCTGGCCATGGCAGGCTCCTGGGAGTGGTGGAGGGCTGGCTGCCAGTGGCTTGCTGGCTCATGTTTTGGGTCCACTGGGTCAGGGGCAGTGACTGCTGGCTCTGGGCTGGCAGGCTTGGAGCTGGCACAGACACTGTGGCCAGAGTCTACCCCTTTGAGGGCTCCGGAGGGAAGGGGGGTGAGGAGTGTTCTTGGTTGAGTCTGGAGTAGCCACCAGGGCACCCTGGGAAGGCTGGAGGCCCCCTATTTTGATATGTGTCTACACAGCACTTATTTTGAAATAGCTATTTCGAATTTGGCGTTATTCCTCGTAGAATGAGGCTTACCAAATTCAAAATAAGCCTTCCCCTATTTTGAATTTATTTCGAAATAGTGGTTTGGTTGCGTAGACGTTAGGAAAGTTATTTCAAAATAAGGGCTGTTGTTTCAAAATAACTTTGCTGTGTAGACATACCCTCCTATCGCAACCCACAGAGAATGCTAAAATTTCCCTTCTGCCATCACAGACATGAGCCTAAATGCAAGGAATCTGAGTTCAGTAGCAGGCACACTAATTTAAAAGAAGACTGTTAAGGATTAGTGGGCATATTTTGGGGATTGATGAAAAGGGGATGTAAGGAGGTAATGAGGAAAGTTTACACTGATTAGCCCTCACTCCACACCAATGAATGATTGTCAAATTGTACTCGCCCTTCCCTATTGATAGCCCTATAAATATAGAAGCTCTCCCTCTTCCTTTGCCTAGTCCTAGTACCTAGAATCTTCATGTCCAATAGACAATTGTTCTATGAAAATATTTCTGTCCCGTCCACATTTCTAAACATAAATGGAGAAATGGAAATGCCATAGAAAAAATGTGTGATGTTAAAATCTAGGGTTAGGGATACAGCAATTACATGTACAACTTGCATATAGTATAGAAACAGTGCACCCAAACTTAGTGGAAAGAGGGATCAGACAAGATTAAGAATTGAAAGCTGTGTAAATTACATTTATGAGATCACTGTAAAGCTTTTACAGAACTCTCTTGACCAAATGATCTAAACTGGCTTTATCTGGTTGATTGATTCAGAACCCTCCCTCCTCCACTACATTTTAGTCTTTCTGAGGACCATAGAACAAAAGATGTGGCTCTCATTTTCTGAGCTCTGTATTATTATTTGTCTGTTGAAATGAGCCCGCCCAGTATATTCTATAAACAGCTGCACCAAGAAAATTAGTGAAAAATTGCAGTTATTAGTTTGACAGGCAGTTAATAGATAGCCATGTTCTGTATAATTTAGTACAATCCTCTCTAGTCTTAAGTTGAAGCATGCAATTAGAAGCACTGAAAATGCTCTTAACATTTTACGTTTTGCCCTTATTTGAATTTTAATTTGTAAATAAATTTCCCCTAGACATAGGAGTATATTTAAAATCATAGACTTCTTTAAATTATTAAACTGTTAGTAACATTTGGTACTTTATACTACACATTGCATTTAAAATTGTGAAAATACAAATAGATTCATATTATGAGTTGAAAAATATGTTGTCATAGATGACAGTGTAAGTTTCTAGTAACATCATAATTTGTTTATACGTATATCCTATACAGTACAGTTCCATGAAAAATTCAGTGTGTTGAAGATGCTGCAAGAAACTGTATTCATGCATGCTTAATTCAGTGTATTGAAATCAAACTGCTTCTAGACTTCTATCTAAAAATATGTGATATGTAAGCAAGGAACATAAATGTTAATAGAAATGTCATAGAAAGCTAAACTAATAACGTTCAGTATTGTATGCCAATTACTGTGATCCATGGTATTGCAATGAACTCCACGTGATTTGGCCCCAGAATGCATGTGGAGACCCATTGACTTAATTGAGACTGCCTGTGTGTAGGGGTCCATCCACCTGGTACTCATTAAATAAATGTTTCTTTTCATGTTTGTTACATTTTCATTCAAGTGTTTAGAATTCTCTAAAACAGTGTTTCCCAATTTTATTTGGACATGGAATCCTTTTAAACCCGAAAGAATTTCACAGAACCCCTAATAACAGTCTTATATATGGAGCTGAAAAAGGAGACTACAAATAAGTAAGGATAATAATAAACAAATGCTAAACAAGGTCATGAGATCAACATTTAGTGTAATTGCACATTTAAAAACAAAAATCACATTTAATGTGTACAAAAATAAAGCTCAAAAACTAATATGCATTATATTGGCAGTTTTCAATGCAAACAGTGGTTTTTCTTCTTTTCTTGGCAAATTCTTTTTATATTTGGTTTAATACTGGAAAGTTGGATTTGCATATCTGGCATGGCATTGAGTCAATTTCTGTATTTCATTTTTGTTGCTTTTTAATTCGAGAACCCAGTTTCGCACAATTATGTGCTGGCGAAGGGTAACTGACTAATTGCACATCTTGATGAAGCTGCATATTCTTGGCATAAGCCGCCCCAAATGTAATCAGAGAAACTTCTTTAATTTTTTTTATTAATTAGCTGTTTGAAGCGATTTTGATTAGGTTTTCATAATCTTGCATAGATAAACCAACTGGCTTTTCTGTTATACTTAATGGATTTCGAATCCAGGTATTGTTGTCACTTATGGTTGGAAAATACTTCATGATGTTTGTGTATGCATCATGAAGATTATATGCAATGTCCTGGCCAAGAGGGAGGGTACAGGAGAGAGCTTGGGGCAGAGTGTCTGGCCAGGAGGGAGGGTACAAGATGGGACTTGGGGCAGGGTGTCAGAGCAATCTGGGAATGAAGGGTCTTGGAGGGGGGAGGGGAGTGAGTATGGGGGATTTGGGTGCAGGGTCTGGGCATGAGGGTGACTCTTACCTGGCTTGGCACCCTGCTGCAGCCAGGAAAGCCTCCAGGCAGCATGCTGTCATTCCCCCAGCAGGGGGTGGGAGAGGGAGCTCAGTCCCCCCCATGCAGCAGGTATCCCAGCACAGCTGCAGCACCAGGTCAGGTTTCCCACTGGCAGGGTGAGGGATGGGTGTAGAAACTCTGACTTTCCCTGCCAGACCAGATGCTGACGCTTTCTCAGCAAGGTGGGGAGGGGTGCGGGAGAGAGCGGCAGCACACGGTGGGCAGCAAGCCCAAGCATGCCCTGGAGGGAGGGAGGAAGGGAGAGAGGGAGCGAGGGGCGAGCCTGAGCAGGCCCTGGGGGTGGGAGCAGAGCCCCAGCCTAGTTCCATGTGGCTCCTGGTGTGGCGCAGGCAGCAATTTTAAAACGCCAAGGTCCGGGATTGGCTACTCAGTGTCTCAGACCTGGCCACCCTTCCCTTTCCCGGCAGCAGTGGCCGCAGTAATAAGCCACTGCCTGCACAGAAGGAGGAGGTGCTATGAAACAAGGGCCGTCCTGTGGGGTGAGGAGGGGGTTGCCGCAGTGGGTGATGGAGTGGCCAGAGCCGCACGCCACCAGAGGCTCACTCCCACCGGAAAAGTTCCAATGGGAGCTGCTTATGGGCTCTGCGGGGGGGCGAGGGAGTGACTAGAATTTTTTTGCGGAACCCTTAGTTTCACATTTGAGAATAGTCCCTCTTCCTATGTTTCTTTTCTGTTTTATTACTCAAGTAAAGTCAAAGATCATTCTTTAATAATGTATCTAACTGTATGATATTTCAAACGGAAACGTTTTATATTTTTGAGAGGAATTTAATTATTGAGGCTTTGATAGTTTCCCTAATTAATTGTATTGGCACTGAAATTCTGTTGTTTTCCTTGTAAATCAATTATTCAATCTTTTTATTGTATACGCTGTAAAACATATCTTCACCAACTTATTTCACTTGCTGTTTGAGTATGGGATGAATTTTTTGAAAATTCACAAGTAAATGTTAGTTTAAATTAAAATACTTTTAAAAACAGACATCTTTAAAAACAGAAATTTAGCACGTCTCTGTTTTCTTTCCTGAATTATCTTGATGGAATAATGCCGACATTACAAGTTTTCCACAAAGCTTAGACTTATTGAAATTTGTGATTAGGCTGTATTTGAAGGACTTAAGCATCATATAATAATAGAATACTAGAACTGGAAGGGACCTCTGGAGGTCATCAAGTCCAGTCCCCTGGACCAAGTACCATCTAGATCATCCCTGACAGATGTCTGTCTAACCTGCTCTTAAATATCTCCACCCATGATGGAGATTCCACAGCCTCCCTGAGCAATTTATTCCAGTGCTTAATCACCTTGACAGGAAGTTTTTCCTAATGTCCAGCCTAACCTCCCTTACTGCAATTTAAGCCCGTTGCTTCTTGTTCTGTCATCAGAGGTTAAGGGAAATAATTTTTCTCCCTCCTCCCTGTAACAACCTTTTTGGTACTTGAAAGCTGTTGTTATGTTCCCTCTCGGTCTTCTCTTTTCCAAACTAAACAAATCCAATTTTTTCAGTCTTCCCTCAGAGGTCACGTTTTCTAGATACTTAATCAAATTGTCATGCATCTGACGAAGTGGGTCTTTGCCCACGAAAGCTTATGCTCCTACACTTCAGTTAGTCTATAAGGTGCCACAGGACTCCTCGTCGCTATTGCAGATTCAGACTAACACGGCTACCCCTCTGATACTTAATCATTTTTGTTGCTCTTCTCTGACCTTCTTCAATGGTCCACATTGCTCCTGAAAGGTGGTGCCCTGAACTGGATACAATATTGCAGTTGAGGTCTAATCAGCACAGAGTAGAGGGGAATATTACTTTTCGTGTCTTGCTCACAACACTCCTGTTAGTGCATCCCACAATGGTGGTTGCTTGTTTGTTTGTTTGTTTGTTTGTTTTTTGTTTAAGTGTTTCACTGTGGACTCATATTTAGCTTGTGGTCCCCTATAATACCTAGATCCCTTTCTGCGTCACTCCTTCCTAGACAATCATTTCTCATTCTATATGTATGAAACTGATTGTTCTTTGAGGAGTGTCCTTGAGGGTGCTGCACTGTAGGTGTTTTGGCACCCTGCGCTTATTATCAGATATTTTCAGCAGCAGTACCCCAGGTGCCAACGTGCATGCGTGGTGCCATCTTGCTATGTAGCCAATGAGCAGCCAAACGTGTCGTCAACCATCCGTCAGTTCCTTCTCTATTGTCCTAGGCTTAGGTCAGAACTCAGCAGCACCCTTCACTTGTACCTCAGGAAAATTAGGAAATGTTTATCTTGTCTCTATTATTGTTTTACTTTCCCCCCAACTTTATTTTACCCAAAAATATTTTTTTTCTTTTCCCTTACTTAACCCTCTGTACCAGATCATCAGCCATGCTGGGTTCCCCTAGTTTCAAAAGATGCCTCACATATGTAGGCTTTCAGTCCCTATCTTTGATGACTATGCTCAATGCATTAGATGCCTGGGAGAGGATCATATACTGCAGAAATGCCATCACTGCAAAAAACTGTCTACAAGATTTCTGAAGGCACAGGACCTCCAACTAAAACTCCTGCTTATAGAGAAGTCTGTGGCACCTGCTTTGGAGCCAGAGTCCCAAACACTACCTCCTGAGAAATCTCCAACTGCAGCCTGTCTCCCATACCTTAGCATACCTTGCCAGGCACTTCAAAAAGGGTGTCTCTGACACATAAGTCCACCTTGGTACCAACGGCTGCATCCTCATCAGAGGCACAGGTGCTGGGTATATCCAGTATGGACAAGTACAGAGGGACTGCATCTTCTAAACAGTCATGCCTTGCTGTAGCCTCAACCATCATCGAGGGTGACATATAGCATCACAGCATTGGTACCCATGCAACCTGCAATGCAGACTCTTACTGGGCTGCTACTGATGACATGTGCAGAGATGGGCCCTGTACCAACCCTAGAACTGACATGTATGACACTGTGCCCACTCATGGCTCATGAAAATCTAACAATAGCTTCAGTACTGGCCACTCCTCACTTCGGTACCAACAGCATTCCCATGCTTTAGCGACCTATCAGATTGGCGACACCACCCATTTCTGCACCTCCCTTCTCAAGGGAGGAAGAGGATGATGAGGAAGAGATCTTATTTTCACTTCACCGCTTGTCTCCCAAATCCACACATCAGCCTCAACAACCGCAAACCCATGGACAGATTTGACAACCATTGGCTTGGTTTCCATCAGTCCCCTTCCTAGCAGCTTCTCAGGGATGGGATCCATGGGCACTCTATAGAGTGCTACAAGTGACAGCACCGAGATGGCTCCGTCAAGATCACAGCCAGCTTTCCCACAGGCATAGCAAATACCCTCTCAGGGCCATTCTGATACAACTCAAGAGGATCTTGTGGATACAGATGACATTCGGGAAGAAGATACAATGCCTCCAATCCATTTATCGTCATCTTCACTGTTTGAGACTATTAAGCCTCCACCTCCAGCTACCAGGGATAACTTTTCATGATCTTTTAAATGAGTAGCTGACTCACTAGATACCTCACTCATAGAAGTGTCTGAAATTCAACATAAACTAACAGATATTCTACAAGCTTCTACTTCCTCAAGATAGTTTTACCAATGAATGAGGCAATTATGGACCTTCCAAAGGTGATTTGGCAAACAGTTGCCTCCATTCCATCTTCCAGAAGAGCAGACCACAAATATTACATTCCCATTAAAGGGACCAAATTCCATTTTTCCCAACCGTCTCCAAATTCATTGCTTGTGGAAGTGGTGCATAATTGTGGCAAGAAGACTCAATTTAAGATGATTCCATATGATAAGATT
The DNA here is from genome assembly GCF_052426305.1 of Pelodiscus sinensis. NCBI lineage: Eukaryota > Metazoa > Chordata > Testudines > Trionychidae > Pelodiscus > Pelodiscus sinensis. The sequence goes on along the minus strand of NC_143054.1, from coordinate 178,536,639 downwards.
GGAAGGGATTAGATATTTTTGGCAGAAAAGCATATTTTTCTGCCTCACTACAATTCTGCATTGCCGATTACTCCACTCTGTTAGGAAATATATACATACAAGCTGTTTGAAAAATGAGAATCTTTATTGACTAGCTACCGGAAGACCGTAGAGACACATACAAGGCAAATTTAGACCAGGGCTTAGTAACAGCAAAAACATCTCTCCAAGCTTCCCTCAACTCAGCAGACATTGTGTCCAGATCACTAGCAATTGCCATCGTAATATGTCAAGCATCTTGACTTCACCTCTTGGGATTTCCTAAAGAAGTACAAACAGCAGTAGAAGATTTACCTTTTGAAGGACAGAAACTCTTCTCTACTAGTACAGAGGCATCACTGTACACACTAAAGGATTCCAGGGCAACTCCTAAATCCCTAGATATGCATGCACCACAGCCCAAAAAGAAACAGGGCCATTTCTGTGCCCAACATTCCCACTCCTCAACATATACCCTGCAACAAAAGGGTTACGACCAGAGATCAGACAGAAACAGATCGGCAGAAGGAAAAATCAAGACCAACTTATGACATCTCGACCATCCACATCACATCAGTCATTTTGAAGATTGTTGAGGGTTCAGTGGGATTACAGTTACCATAGTTTTGGTTCCATGCTATTCAGCCTGGACCCATATTACAATGGAAGGATGTGTGTTGGAAAAATTTTCACACGGTTACTCCATTCCTTTCCTATCTTTCCCTCCCTTCCCTGTCCCTCTTCAGGGATCCTTCCCATGAGATGCTCCTGCAGCAGGAGATACACAACCTCCTGAGTGTGGGCGTCATAGAGCAGGTACCTACTCAACACAGTGGAAAGGGATTCTATTCCTGTGACTTTCTAACCCCCGAAAAGACAGGAGGATGGAGTCCCATTTTAGACTTATGTTGTCTAAACAAATTCTTAAGAAAGCAACACTTCATAATGGTCACACTAGGAAAAATAATCCTGGCATTGTAGGAAATTGGTTATCGTCTCTCGACCTACAAGATGCTTATTTTCACATCACAGTTCATCCTGCACACAGGAGATTTCTCCATTTTAACTTAAGAGCTCAACACTACCAGTTTCGAGAGCTACAATTTGGGCTAGCGGCAGTGTCAAGAGTATTTTCAAAGGTGCTACCAGTGGCAGTTGCATGCCTCAGAAAACAAGGTGTAATGATTTTTCCCTTTCTGATTGTCTAATAGTGGCTCCATCACTACAGGCAGCAACACTTCATACAAATCTCACAATTTATTCAGTGCTCCGGGGTTTAAAATAAACAAAAACCTCACCTTGCACCACACAATCTTTCTGGGTACCAGAATCACTTTGCCAAGTAGGGTAGTCCTGCTGGAAGGTTAATTTTTTCACTTGTTGGGTCTCAGAATGGGGCCCTTTCTTTTGGTGAACCTTACAGTCCATCTTGGATTATATGCTCTAACCCTGGCTCTTTCATCCAGCAAGGTTCATTTGGCAGCCTTCTTGACCGCCCATCCTAGGGTCAATAGTAGATCAAATGGTGGTCAGGTTTCTGAAGGGGTTAGAGACATTACTCGCAAGTCCACAACCTGTTTCCCCTTTAAAATTTAAACCCAGTGCTATCAAAATGTACGGGTCCTGGGGCTGCTGGCAACCTGTTTCTTATTGCTCCTCTCACAGAAGGTCACCTTCTTGGTAACAGTCATGTCAGCTAGAAGGATGTCTGAGGTCAGAGCACTGCATCAGAATAAGGATAAGGTCCAGCTGTGCCCTTACCCGGCCTTCCTACTGAAAGTGGTATCAAAGTTCCATAACAATCAGGAAATTTTTCTACTGGTCTTCTTTCTGATGTCTCAAGAAACCAAGGAGAAACCCTGGCTGCGTACCTTGGATGTTAGATGGGTCCTGGCCTTCTACATTGACACAACTAAACGCTTCTGCAAGTCAATGCAGCTCTTCATAGCAGTGCCGGAAAGGATGAAAGGTCTGCTGGTATCATCTCAGCAGGTTTCATCTTGGATTATTCTCTGCATTAAGCTGTGTTATGATCTGGTAAAGGTATCACTCCTGGATATTGTGACCACCCATTCCATTAGGGTACCTCTACACTGCGGCGCTATTTTGGGATACCTCTGTTATCCTGAAATAGCTATTCCACATATTATAAACAATAGCTTTCAAAATAAAGGGCTCACTATTCTAATGTCTCTGTAAACCTTGTTCCACAAGGATTAAGGGACGTTTTGGAATAATGCTCTATTTCAAAATACACTTGAAATAAGCTACGGGTGCAGTGTAGAATCACCCTGAGAGTGCAGGCCTTGTCAGAGAGGTTTCTAGTGCAGGTACTAATCTAGAACATTTGCAGAATCACTACCTGTTCTTCAGAATAGTAACAGATATGTAGCTGTGTTAGTCTGGTCTAGCTGAAACAAAAGACAGGACTATGCAGCACTTTAAAGACTAACAAGATGGTTTATTAGGTGATGAGCTTTCGTAGGCCAGACCCACTTCCTCAGATCAAATTGTGGAAGAAAATTGGCATGACAATATATACGGTCAAAAAAAGAGAACACACATAGAAAGGACAAATCAAATTTCAGAACAGAGGAGGGATGGGGGGGAGGAGGTTAATGTCTGTGAGCTAATGATATTAGAGGTTATAATTGGGGAAGCTATCTTTGTAAGGGATAAGGTAATTAGCATCTTTGTCGAGGTCTAGTCAAAGTGTCAAATTTAAGCATGAAAGGGCATTGTCTCAACGACTTGACTACGTGCATCCTGCTTCAAAGACATTTTAACACAAGACTTCAAAGAGAAACCTCTGAACTGTCATTCATGCTTAAATTTGATACTTTACGACTGGGCCTCAACAAAGATAGCTTCCCCAGTTATCTCTAATATCATTACCTCACAGACATCAACCTCCCCCATTATCTCCCCTCTATTCTGAAATTTGATTTGTTCTTTTTTTGATTGTATCCCTTTGGTATATATGGTCATGACAATTTTCTTCCACAATTTGATCTGTGGAAGTGGGTCTGGCCCATGAAAGCTCATCACCTAATAAACCATCTTGTTAGTCTTTAAAGTGCTGCATAGTCCTGTCTTGTTTTACCTGTTCTTCAGTCTGTAACTTTGCGTCCCTTTTTGCCATCAGCCAGTAAGCATAGGATGATGCCAGTATTGGAAGGACAGCACTGCAAGCAGCATGCCTGTGAATCCATGCCTCCCCCAGGAATACTTCTTACAAGTCTGCTAGCATGGAATTTACATGAGCAAGCACTTGAAGAAATAAAAAAGATTACTAATCTTCTGTAACTATTGTTCGTTGAGTTGTGTTGCTCTTGTACAATCTCTTTCTTAGAGTTACAAGCAAGAAGGAACTAAGAAGTTGTGGGACCGTGGTGCCCCTTATACATGTATTGTCCTGATAGGTGCCACTGATGGAAAAAATAAAAAACGTATTAGATATGCATCCACCTAAGATGGAATGGACATGTGCAATGTATCTTTGAAGAATGGCCATTAGGAAACATTACTGTTTCTTTTTCTGTAAATATTATCCAATTAAATAGTTTCTAAATATTAACATTATAATTCAAAATTGTGTTCTCTGTAACATGTACATTGATTTGCCGTAGCTTGTGATCTGCAATGCACAATTCCCATTCCCTCGAAATTGTGGCTTAAATAAAGAAAAGTTTGAGTAATATGAAGATGTAGTTTCTGTTGCCCACTTACTATTAGTAATTTAATTATTAGCAAATAAGACAATGATTCAATAATGCAGTACCACCTTGTTTTAATTCCTTTTTTTGTTTTTTTCAAGGGAGGAAAAAACTGAACAGCTGTTGGATTGTAAACAAGAACTTGAACAGATGGAGGCTGAGCTAAAGAGACTGCAGCAGGAGGTGTGTGACTTGGACATCTATTATACAAAATTAAGATAACTTTTAAGAATTTTTCACCATCTCAGTAATTATTTTCATTGTTCAGATTATACACCTTTTGTTTTGTTGCATTAATAGCACATCTGTAAATATGAACTTCTGGAAAAGCTCCAATAATGTTCATTTTTAATTGTGAAAGGACACTTCTCAGTTTTTCTGCCATATGCCCAAACGTAGAACTATATTTAAGGAAATTCATAGATACCATTGTAGGGAAGGGCTCTTCTCCTTCTATTGTGATCAGTAGAGAGATGGACAAATGTACATAAAGAGATTCTTCCTTGAGTAAATGCGGACATGTATTCCCAATAGGTGTGTGCGTGCCTTGTGCACTGGAGTCAGAGACTTTTGCCTAGTACCCACAGAGGGGCAGTGCTTGTTCCGCATGGCTTTCACCCTGTCCCTTGTTCTATAAGGCAGGATCTCCCTGGCCCCCCAATTCCTTCTTATTGCTCATCAGCTGGAGTTGGAGCTTTGTGGGTGCCATTCCACAGCCTTGTGAATTTATATTTTTTAGCCTTGTTATGTGCATAGTTGATAATTAGTAGTTAGTTTAGAGTTAGTATAGTGTTATATTTAGCAGTATTGCCCACACCCAGCTGCTACCCTCACCAGGGTTCAAGCATTGCCCTTCATATGGGACAATAGCCAACAGTGATCCCTACATGCAAAGCCTGCTTTGCCTTAGTGAAGCCCACCTGAAGGAAACTGAGCACTCTGTCATTCATTCAAAAAGAGTGCTCAGGTTGTGCAGGACCTTTGCCTGAAGCAGTACCTGCACGAGCAGGCCATGATGCCTGACCTGGTACCGAGGCCTTCCTTGGGTACCAAGGCCTTCCTCAGGCTGCATATCAGCCTTGATCTTGGAGAGAGAATGGTTCCCCCCCCCCCTTCTGGAGCTCAGTCACATCCAGAGATGCACAGAAATCATTGCTCATCAGTGCAAAAGGAAGAGTTTGCGTAAGACCAACTGGGGATGTTTCAGATTCTGAAGTGACTTTTATGCTTCTGATAAGAAGAGCACAGAACAGCTCGATGCCAGATCTGTCCAGCAGGATGATGTAGAGACTTCTGACCCTTGATATCAGGTCGGGAGGACAGACACTCCATGCCATCGACTCCAGTTCTAGTTCTTGGGCATCAGTTGAATCCCTGACAATGCAAGTGTTCATAGTGTACTAGGCTGTGGCAAACCTCTGCTTTTCAGTCCCCTCCTCACCACTGGTCCCGGATTTTGTATGTCTGGCACCCTTGATGGAACCATAGTTGGAGCCTGTAGCCAAAGCCTTGACACTGCATCTTGAAGTGCCCTGATTGATGACTGTTGTGGACATGGTACTGAAGACAGTAACAATGTTCTTTCATACTGGACTCTTCCTCTTCACCAATTCAGTTGATGCCACAGATTGTCTTGTGAAGGTTATCTCCAGCCTTGACTTCAAAGTATACAGGCATTCTGGTACTAGCATCCATCCTGGGACTGATCATGCCAGTGGCACTGATTACATCGTGGGTGCCAATCCTGATCTCAAAATGAGCTATAGATGATTTGGTTCCCTCTGGAGTCCTCCACCTCATGTTACCACAGTCAGGCTCTTCATCCTTCTGTGGTACTTAACCTGAGAGAATCTGGAGGCCTTTATGGATATCTGAAGGCTGGGATGTAGGCTCCTGGTGGAGTGTCTTCTGGCCACCAATACCTTACCCGTAACAGTGCGTGTCCGGGCTCCACTAGGAAGCCTTTCAGTCCCAGAGGTCTCACTTGTCATCTTCGAAGTTGAGAGGGGTCCAGCTTTCATAGGACTGATCATTTTCATTAGTGACCTCTAGCAGAGTCACTAGAGTTTCCTAAGTTGGAACTGCTGCCAGAGGAGCATTACTTGCCTATAAAGACCTGTTGCATTGGTTAGCCTCATCCTTGGGCACCAAGGCAGAGGTTCTCCAGGAGTACATCCACAATCTGGTTGACATCTCCAGCCCTCTGTCCCTGGAAAAGTGGCCCTTTCAATTAATGAGGTGCTCCTGAAGTCTACAAACATTTCTGAAGTGGCCCCCTTTTAAAACTTATTGCCAAACACCTCTGGTTGTTTGGGAGAGATTCATATCCCTCAGAAATTAAACTTAAAGCCAAGGGAAGGCAAGATTGAGAGCTCTGTCTCAAGATGATTTTGATGGAAAAGTCCATTAAGCCTCCTCCTCAGGGACCAAAACTGACATCAGTATATGATTGTCTGAACAAAACTTATGCTAACATGAAACATTTTCAGGGACTCTTTAAAAGAGTAGACCCCAGTCAAGACCTCCCACTAAAGGAAATGCAGGAAAACTAGCATAAGCAATTGCAAATTTTACAGATGTCCATTACATTCAAAATTATACTATGAATAAATGATATGATATTGGAACCAGCAGAGACTGTCTGACAAAACAATGCAATCATATTATTTAACAGCAAAGGAGCCAGCAGGAAGTACTTCATCCCAGCTAAAGGAATAGACTTTTTGATTTCTCATCCACAACTCAGTTCTCTTAGTGGTAGTAAGTGTTGCTGCAAACAATCGCAATTCCACTCCATCCCACTAGACAAAGAACGTACACAATTAGAGGTTTTAAGCAGAAAACTGTACTCATCAACTGCACTACAATACTAGGTAGCCAATTATTCAGCTATTTTAGCCAAGTACAACTACAACAGTTATGATAAGCTCTAGGAATTCCTCGATGCCTTATTGAAGGAGACATACTCTCAGTTCAGCGTTGATATGAAGGAGGGATAACTAATTGCCTGGACAATCCTACAGGCCTCGATGAATATAGCGGACACTACTGCCGCAGCAGTCATTATGTGCAAGGTTTCGTGGCTCTAGTTAGCCAGAAACTCCAAAGAGCTCCAACTCAAGATAGAAGATCTCCCCTTTGATTGGGAGAAACTCTTCTCAGTAAAAACAATGTCTTTCATTTTGTGAAGGATCCTAAGGTCACCCTGCACAACTTAGGCACATACGTGACTCTTAACAAAAGATGCCAGTACCAAGCATACCAAAAGGACAAAGAAACCTTTTTCCACCACCCATAACAATAACAATTTGACTACAAAAGAAATAAACAATGTTTACAAAATTGTAAGGCTCATCAAAGTCAGTCAACATCTTTTCAGCCATCTTCCACCAACTAACGGTTTTGAAGTCTTGGTTGAGGACTGAACAACCTCCCAGTCAATACAGCATTGTGTTCCCTCTAAGCTATGCGGCAGCTTCCCTCTAAGCTGAGGAGCCTTGAGCCTTTGACTGGGCGGGGCTGATTAATCACCTGTGAAGCTGTGCTGCTGCGCAGCTTAGAGGGAAGACTGGTGCTGACAGATATTCTTGCCCCACCTTTTGGCCACCATCTGTGCCTGTTTTACCACGCTTGGGCAGCAATAACAGTAAGCCAATGGGTACTGGAAATTATAAACTCACTGTCCCATTACTCTCCCTTCCCTGCTTTTCCATCCCTCCTCAGGGACCCTTCTCACAAGCACCTTTTACAGCAGAAAGTGATGCATTTACAGTTGCATGCTGTGAAGCAAGTTCCAAAAATGGGAAAACTTTTTACTTTATTTTTTCACCAAAAAGAAAAGCATTGGATGGAAACCTATTTTAGACTTTGGGAAACTCAATAAATTCATGCAGAATCACAGATTCAAAATGATCATATTGGCCACAGTTGTTCCAGTGCTAGACAAGGACTGGTTTTTACCTCTCAAACTCCCAAGATGCTTTTTTTCATTTAACCATATAGCCTCCTCACAGGCATTTCTAAGATTCATCAGTACTACCTTTTGGCCTTTCTACTGACCCCCCCCCCTTGATTTTGTTCCAAAACCCTTATAGTAGTGGCAGCCCACCTATGAAGAAAAGGAATGATGCTCTTCCCATATCTAGATGATTGTCTGTAAAGGTACTACTCAGGCAGAAGTAGTAAGCATGGTGCAGCCCACCGTCACACTGGTGTGCAGACGCTGGGGTTGCGAATAAATGCTCAGATATCTACACTGACCCCAGTGCAATATCTGGACTTAATCGGGGACAACCTCAATTTCACACAGGCTAGTACAGATATAATAATCCACTTCAGCAGTCACCAGCTGTACACACACATCCACCAGAAACTGCCTACAATTATTAGGTCATGTAGTGATTATGATTTTTGTCATAAAGATATGTGAGACTGCATTCACATTGCCTCCAGGGTTGGCTAAGCACAGTTTACATTTCCAGAGTGGCAGACCCCTAGAGGTCATTTCATCACTACAGTGGTGGATGAAACCACAAAATGGCTGCACAGGGATTCCTTTCCAACAGAATCTATCATCACTAATAATCTCGACTGAAACATCTTTGATAGACTGGGGTGCTCACTTAAACCAGCACAATATACAAGTCAAGTAGTCAGTGATGGAAACTCAGCTTCACATCAGTCTCCAAGAGCTAAAAGTGGCATACATTGCATGGAGATGCTTCCTCCTGATCATATGGAATGAATCAGTCTGCATACTGACCAACCATATCATTCATATTCTGTATCAATTGCCAAAGAAGAGCTCGTCCCATTCACTATGCGCCAAGTCCACAAAATCATGGAATGGGTACATCAGCACAACATAACCATCTTAGTACCTTAGCTCCTAGAGTGCCAGAATATAGTGGCAGATACACTAAACAGACATTTCTCCAAGGAATACAAATTGGAAAAACATGAAAGGGTCCTCTAATCGCTATTCCAAAAATGGGGCTATCAATCTGTAGACCATTGTGTCATTAAGAAGCGACAAGTGCCCACTTCTTTGTTCCAGAACAGGACTAGCATTTAATTCACTAGAGGGAATGGCTTCCTCACCTTGTTGAACACATCGCTCATGTTCCCACTGATACCTCTAATCTCATAAGTAATTCACAAGATATGGATCTACAAGGCTGATTGTTTAAATGGGCAGTTAGACTTTGCTCCCTTACCTGTTGCACCTGGCAGTGAATGTTCCCGAGCTCTCCTCTTCCAGATGGATCTCCTTTCCTAGAACAGAGAGTGGACTTTATCCAAATCCAGAGAAATCCCTAAGATGTCGTTCCAATACGACAAATTAGTCTGATCAGAATGAGTGAAAAATGGATTATTGAATGACAGGTGATCCATCATGCTCAATATGTACCTCTAAAAATGTAAGAGATTCTCACTCTGGTGCCAGCAAAAACAAGTGACTGGATTGCATATTGGAACTCAAGGAATCAGACTTATTCATAAGGTCAGAAATGTACCCAGCAGCCATTACAGCCTTTTACCACAAACTGGAGGGAATGTCTTCACTCACCCAATCACTAGACACTTCTTTAGTGGTACACAAATGTACCTGAAAGTCTGATAACCTAAACCCCATGGGACTTTAACTTTGTACTATAATACCTCACCAGATTGCCTTTAGAACCCTTAGCAATCTGTTTTCTCCTTTATATGTCGGTGAAGGTTGCATTTTTGGTAGCATTATATCAGCTAGATGGGTGAGCAAAACTGGGGCACTGATAGCAAAGACCCCTTACATGGTATTCACTAAAGACAAGATCATGTTGAGATCACATTCAAAATTTTTGTCTAACGTATCTACATCCTTCATTTGAACCAGCTCATATACCTTCCAACATTTCACCCAGAATGCCATGGGAATTCACAAGAGGCCATCCTACATATACCCATTGTCCGGTGGGTCATGGCCCCTGGGAGAGGCTAGCTCCCAACTCCTGCCCCTCCCCTTCTTCCCTCCTTCCTTTGCAGGAACCACAGCACCTTCCTTTCCCCCTGAGCACAACAGGCAGCATGGTTCCAGTACCCTGAGTGCCAGGCAGCCTTAGCCCTGGTGAAGCCCCAGCATCAGCCACCATGAGTCCCAACAGCCTGCCCCAGCCAGTCTGGAAGAGTGGGAAGGGGGAAGTAACTGCAGAAAGAGGCCTAGGATGAGCTGTAGGTGGCAGGGCCATGCTAGGTTGGTTTTGGACGTACAGTCTCCCCTGGCCAATGATACCTGCTGCCCATGGTCTACTCTATCTCCTTTTCCAGCCAGCAAGTAGTCATATTTCCTGTTTACTTAGTTTCTGAGAGTATGGCACAGTTTCACCAACTTGAATACTGTTTTTGAATTTCACTGTGGGGATGTGTAATTTCACCAATTCTTATAGCAACATACTAGAAACCTCTTTCCAAAATACTCCTTTATGTTTATTGTAACTATTTTTATTAATCATTTGGTTAATATTAACCCAAGCAAATCTGAATAATTTGTAAAATTTGGCTGGCATAAATTGTTCATTATAGATCCATGCCGCTAACTTCCAAACTTGTGTATTTTATTTTTGTGTCAAGGCTCCAAAATGAATATCTCAGGGCTTGGGATTGGCAATATCTTGCTGTATTATTTCCTGATTGTTCTAAATGTACATATTAACTTAAAATGTGGCTTTAATTAGATGCATTTTTTTCTTTATATAGGAATTAGATACAGTGCTTCTGTCAGCTAATTTCTAAATTATCTGCAATAAAAATAGAGTTCTCAGGTGCCTAAGTAGGTTACAGTTAAAGTTGCTCTGCCCCAAATCTGAAATGGTACCCCTGCTGAAGTCTCTTCAGATGAGGTATCAAAATGCAAGTCACAGCCCCCCCACACCTTCAAGAATGCTCTATCCCTGTGGTCCCAGCAAAAGAGGCTGGGGTGGTGAATCTACACTGCTGTCAACAATCCAGCCCTAATGTAACAGGTTTTGAAAAATTGTTCTGTCTGGATCTCTGTGTCAGGCTCAGACTGCCTTATCCTGGTAATCCACTGCATATTCCTCAAAATTGGGATTCAAGTCTTCTGCTTAGAAGTTCACTCTGGAGCATCAGGAGTCATTTCTGCAGTCTGTTCTTTAGGTCAATCCTGCTCTTCCTCCCTAGACCAGGAGAAGTCATTTCTAGCTTTCCTGTTGCTGGCTCTACCCGCTACCCTGCTCACCAACCGGGCTTCATGGCTCCTTTGGGCAGCCTAGCTTGACCACATGCTGGGCTTCCCAGCTTTCCTCCTCCTCCCCCCACAGCCCAGCTGAGCCACGTGGGCATGCTTCTTTGTAGAAATTTGATCACATTGAAATAACTTTGTTCTTTCAAGTAGAATGAAGAAATGTGTTGAAATGCACTGAATCCCCTTTCAAGAGCTTTAGCGTTAGATAGGATGTGTATGTTTTGCAGATATATATTATGTCTACATATTCTAACTAGGCAGTTCATATAGGTTTGTGAAAAAATTGAAGTAAGGAACAATATATCAGTCCACAGATTACCTGTCATATAACTTATTTTTTTAAATTTTCTAGAACATGAATTTGATTTCAGATGCTCGCTCTGCCAGAGTATATCGTGATGAGCTAGATGCACTCCGCGAGAAGGCAATCCGTGTTGACAAGCTTGAAAGTGAAGTCAGCCGATACAAAGAGAGGCTGCATGATATTGTATTCTACAAGGCTAGAGTTGAGGTATATTTAAAACAATTCTTAATCTCATGGAACTTGTTTTTTAGTAAAAAGGTTTTGCCTGATCATACTGCTTTCTCCCTTTTTTTTTATTTTGACAACATAAAAAAGAAGATATGAAAGTAGTTTGATGGTCTTGCATTGTGATATTTTGTTCGACCTTATATGATCATTTTTAATTTTCAAGATGCGTATTCAAACATCCATTCATATGTGGTTCCATTTGAAGTCAGCAAAACTCTGTTAGTGCATTGGTCCATCTGTACAGACCCATTTGCAGGATCAGATTCTACAAGCAATCATAAAGAAGATGTGGGAAACACGGAAGAGGGACTTTGCTTGAAATTTAAGTTTAATTTTTCATTCATATCTTGTAGGCATCGTGGGGGAAGACATTTTTTAGGAGTGATCTGAATGAGAAAAAGAGTTTGGCATGGTGAAACAAGCTGAGAAGGGTATATCATGCACAGAACACGGGAAAAGACAGATATAAAATTGAAGAGTAATTTCAAATTTGTCATGAATTAGAAATTGACAAGACAAAAAGAAACCAAACTAAGAATAAGTTATCCATTTTCAGTTTGGTAAACAGTGGGATGCCCAATTATCTTTACTAAGGCCAGAACCTTTGTCTGGAAGGGCTCATCTAGACTACAGGGAATGGTCAAAAGAAGATATGCAAATTCTGCGGGATATGCAAATTCCATAATTAAGATGCAGCTTTTTCAGCGAAGCCCACCCTTTGTCGAAAAATCATGTAAACCTCCTTTTTTGAGGAAAAGCGGCTTTTCAACGAAGGGGGCAGTTCACCGAAAAAGCCGTGTCTTAATTACTTTCACTTTCAAAAGCACGATCGGAAGAAGCTATGCAAATTCCTACAGAATTTGGATATCCTCTTTCGACCATTCTGCGTAGTCTAGATAAGCTTGATATAGCAGGTTAATGGCGAGATCACAACATTTGCACAGGGTGCAACATTTAAGATAGTCAAAATTAGAAAAGTCTGTAAAGAACATTAGAGAAACCTAACAAAACTAGACAAATGTACATTGGCAAATCAGATTCAACAAATGCATATTGGAAGGAATAATTTAAATAATGATACTAAGTTGAGCACTAAATTGGGAAAAAGACTTAGGTGTTGTTTGACATTTTACTAATGTCCTACGTTCATTATGAAGCAACAGTCAAACAACAAACAGTGTTAATCTGTATTAAGTACAATATAAAATACTGTAACTTTTATAATGACATTATATAACCTCATGAGACAGCCTTATTGTGAAAACTGTATCAAGTCTAGTCACTCAACTTGAAAAACACTAACAGAAAATAGAAGGAGTTTTAAAGACAGTTGATAAAGATTATTAATGACATGAGGAGTTATTGAAAAAATTAGGAGTACTTAGTTTATAATCTATCTATTGACTTTGAAGCAAACTGAAGACTCTGATTGTTTTCCTTCTCTTATATAGAATTTTCATTAGGCAAGAATCCTTTCTTTGATTCCCAACCCCGCAGTGAAAAAGTACAGGAGTCCAAGATAGTGATTGGTATTAGATTTCTAGATCACCTGACTGTGCAACATCGCAGCATCTATGAGTCACAAGAAGTATGGAGAATCACAGGAAGACCAAGGCTTTTCTCAGTCCATTGTTCTGGCTGATGGGCCATCAACCTTGTCTGCTTTTCTGTTTCAGTACCTGAAATGTTAACGGTGGATGTCACCCAAAGTAGCATAGTTGTAATATAGACACTTAGTTGATATTTCTTAACTTAAGATACAAAAATGATACATGCACACAAATAGAATAATCATATTCAGTAAATCATAACCTTTTTGATGATACCTTATATGAATTATCTCTGTAATGATTCATCCTTTTTGTGAGCACCGCCTTCAGCCATGAGCATGTGTCTGCATGCTCGTACTCTTTTCCTGGTTCTGGGACTGGATGGGTGTCCCTGATTTCCTTTCCCCAGGATTGCCTAGGACAGGGGTGGGAAACCTAAGGCTTGGAGGCTGAATGCAGCCCCTGGCTTGCATGGTTCTGGCCCCCAAAGCTCAGGGCTCCCCCCAGCATGGGGAGCCTTCCCTGGCACTTTAGCCCCACCACCTGCCATTTCCCCAGGGGGATGGACCACATAAAATCTACTTGCCTGGGCCCCCCCCCCCCCAGGCTTTCATGTTCAAGGGGAATGTGGGGAGTGTCTTTCTCCCTCTCAGTCGGGGGCCACTGCAGTGAGGGTTTGTGTGTGTGTTTGTTTTTTGCTTCTCACTTGTGTCCCCCCTCCCAACTGATTTTTTCTGTGAATCAGCAGCCCCTAACTCTAAAAAGTTTCTCCATCCCTGACCTAGGATCAGGCTTCTTTCTTCCCCTCCTGTAGCTACTGGGGGGAGTTGGTGAGGAGGCCGAGGCCCACTCACTACTCTGGGTCCCTGTAAATAGCAGTTGTCTGTTAAGTGATGATCCTTGAGATTTCACTGCTATTCTCCCTCCCTGGGACACTTCCTCATGGGCTCACACAGTCTTTGTCCTCACCTCCGGATTTTGTCTCAAAGTCCCCACATCCACTATTCTGCAACTCTTCCTACCAACCATGTCCCTGTGTTCAGTAGCCAATCCTGGGTTTCAGCTCCTCTGCAATATGCTCTCCACGCTGAGCTGTCCAAGGTACTGCAACTGTCTCAGGGTGTGTCTACACTGTATGCTTATTTCAAAATGAGCTATTCCAAAAGAAATAGCTTATTTGGAAATAGCACGTCTACACTACAGAGAAGCCTCAACATTAGTCGAAGGTGTACTGGAGAGGCACTGGGGAGTAATTAGTTTGAATGGCCCTGGGCAGAAGCTATTTCGAAATAGCGGCAGTGGAGCCAGTAGCAGAGCCAAACTGGCAGCAGAGTCCAGCTATGGCAGGAACTGGGGCTAGACTGGTGGCTGGGGCTGACAAAGGAGCCCAGTAGGGGACATAGAGCCTGTTTGGGGGTAGAGAGCCAGGCGGCTAGGGCTGGAGGTCCAAGGGCAGGGAGCCTGGGGATAGGGAACTTTGCAACCAGGGCCAGCAGCAGAGTCTGGTGGCCAGGAGGGGAGACTGGTTGGGTCTGCTGACAAACCCAGTGGGAGCTTGGAGTCCATCAGCAGAGGGGCCAAAATTGACCTCCCCTGGTCCAGCAAACTCCCTGGTTGGGGACTGGTCGGGTACTAAGGATGCCGGACCAGATAAGTCCAATCTGTACATGTAATTGTGTTTATTAGAAAGCATTCTTTAATGCTTTGACCTCTAATCCCTTCCACTCACATACTTGGATATATTTGATGTGTCTCAAAGAAAAGGGGAAGGCATTTTATTGAGCAAATAGGTGGCTTGTGGTTCAACAAGTACTTTTTGCCTAATATTATGAAATATTGATGGCATTTTGAATGTTAAATTCAGTTAACAGGAAAATAATTACTTAGGCCAGAGTGGCTTAATTTTCCATGTTCTACAAGGCAGCAACAGTATTCCTCCTGGTAGCATAAAACTAGTATTGTTCCTCTGTGCAAGGGGAGCCAACATTGTTAAAAAACCAAACCAAATCTGCAATTCCTGTTTGCTGCAGCAAGGACACTGATTGTGATTGTAGATTCCCAGATCAAATTTCAAAATCCAGGGATAATTGAGGCCAAATCACAGTTATTGGCAGTGTAATTATCTATATCATTTTACTGAACATTTCTTTTCCCTAAACTAATAATAGTTGGATAGTAAATGTTTACTGTACAGTTACTTCAAATTTCATACAGACTTTCGTCTGCATGAATCATAATCATGGTATGGATTTTAATATTTCAGATCTTATTTTTAGCAATCATACATTTTGTTGTGTTATCATGTAGTTGTAAATGTATTTTTATGAAAATAGTATAAAATTAGTTATTGTTTTTACCATTAAAATTCATTTTCTGTTCTTACATTAATATTTAAAAACTAGACATGCTGAAATCAACTTTAGTATGAATGAAAAAACTTTGATTTCTGTTTAATTCTTGAAGGAGTTAAAAGAAGACAATCAAGTACTGTTGGAAACAAAGACAATGTTGGAAGATCAACTAGAAGGGACCCGAGCCCGTTCTGACAAATTACATGAACTGGAAAAGGAGAATCTGCAACTAAAAGCTAAACTACATGATATGGAAATGGCAAGTATTAAAACAGAAGATGACACTAATACTTGTGTTTTTAAGAAAAATAAAACTGGTATGCTTAGAATTTTCTTTTGCAAGTTTTACTAATGGAAGGACTTCATCTCATTGGAAGAACTAAGTAGGGACCGAGTAACTTACAATTTTCAGACTCAACCTCATGATGGTGTTTTCTTCAATAGCTTCAGTTTTGCATAAACAGATATCTATTCCAAAAGGGAAGAACCTACCTAAAAGTTACACAATATTTAATTAAGTGGATAGATCTATTCACCCTCCTTCCCTTTACTTTGGAGCTGGTGGTGAGGGGGTCTTGCACAGGAGTGAGTAGGGGCCTCTCCACAAACTTAATGCTGAGAGAGGGTTCCTCTGTGCAAGATGAATTTTCCATAATTTGTTTCCAGTCACTTTAAGCCCATTGTAATTAGTCCAAATTGGCCTTAGCAAACTCCTGTTAGTATTTTGTAAAATTATGGCTATTGAATGTAATATTTTTGTAAATTTTAAGGCACAGTATTTTAAAGATTCACGTTAATTTTTAAGGAGCGTGATATGGACAGAAAGAAAATTGAGGAACTTATGGAGGAAAATATGACTTTAGAAATGGCTCAGAAACAAAGCATGGATGAATCATTACATCTTGGCTGGGAACTTGAACAGATGAATAGAACTACTGAGCTTTCTGAAGGTAAATAAATACTTGCCACTAGTTCAAATAGAAGTTTGGAATAACATAATCCAATAGAGTATCAGCGTAATACTGTGAAATTAATTTTGAAAATACTGATGTTTGAAGTGGCCTGTTTGTATGCATAGTTATTTCTAAAGGTGAAATCATCTTTACTAGAGCCATACAGATTTACACCAGCTGACAATCTGATCCAGTTTGTTTAATTAAGAAAACATCATGAAAATAGCTGAAAGACCTAATTTAATTTTTGTGGCATGCTGAAGAATAATATGCCATCATATATATAGTAGCCCAGTGTCTGTGACTCTGAAATGCTGGCTGTTCCCTGTAGGCAGCACAGTTGCCTCCTGCCATGGGGTTCGGCTGACTTCTGTGCTGCTCAGCTGGGCCGCCGTGTGAGAGCAAGCGGTTGTTTGGGGTCCGCGCTCCTCATGTAGCAAGGGGGTGAGGAGAGAGAGAGAGAGAGACCGGAGGCTCAGGAGAGAAGACCAACGTGGAAGAGAGACCTGAAAATCCTGTCTTATGATGGGGTAGTTGGCTAGTTAATATAGAAAATCCCATCTTTTTTGAAATAGGGTGCCCATATTTCCCTATGATGAATATGGGAGACATGGCAAAATTACTCGTATTCAAGCAAGTTCAATGGCAATCAATCAGAACTATGTAATACAAACATTCAAATTAATATCAAGCTGACTGAGTCCCTATTAAAAAGAAGTATTGTGTAGATTTTTTTATTTATCTTTTTGTCTAAAAGGCTGTAGATTTCTTATAGGGAGGGGTGAAACATACCCCCCACATAAACACACGGAGAAGGATGACACAAACACACACACTCATAGATTTCTCTCACATGGAGGCAGGGCTGATCAATCCAACCTTCCCTTTCTGCCCTCCATGCCTGGCTGAGCCTTCAGGATGGACCCACCTTTCCTGGTACCAGGCTTTTCATTTCCTGAGAGAACACAGGGGTGGGGAGGACACAGAGTCATGTGCTGCCTCCTCAGGTTTATGCCAGGGTTCATATCGGAATGCTACCAGCAGCTACCTTTCAGCATTGTACAGGGGGGAAAGGACTAGAGCTTCTTCCAATCTCGGGGGAGGTGGGGTAAATGGATGACTTTGCCTGTGTCCTTGCAGAACTCATCTCTTCTCCCCAGATTGTCCCTTCTTCTCCACACAGTGTTAGAAGGCAGCTATCATCTCCAGGCTGCTGCTGGCCACCTATATAACCCAACCGCCTCCTGTCCACTGGCGACAGGGTAGGCAGGAAGGGGTTAAGACCTGAGGATGCTTTGTACATCAGGATCCAGGGAATCTGATTCATGGGCATCTGTGAATCTGGCCATTGAGGAGGCTCAGCAGAGGAGGGTGTCTAGGGAACAGAGCAGCCCCATGCCCCCTGGCAGAGGCAGTTGGTCAAGGGGAACCTGAGGGGACCACCAGACATGTGACACTCCCCACCCCAGCCTGGGAAAAGGCCTGGACAACCCTGCTCTGCCTTCTCTCTTCCCTTGCTCTGCCCTCTGTGCCTCTCCCCACCCTTATTCTGCCCTTCCCCCATTGTTTCCCCTAACTGAGGCGAACTGGGGAACTAGTGGGGTGGGTGCTGGCAGCAGGGGTCCACTGCCCCACACTCCTTCACTTACAAGCAGTGGAGCAAGACAGCCATTCTATCTCCTCCCTCAGAGTGACACACTGGAACAACAAAGCAGTGGGGCCATCTTGCTCCTTTTCCCCTGCCACGTCCAATAAGTTCTGGGGGTGGGAGGGCAAAGCCTTGCTGTGGGCTCCAGGCAGGGAGATAAAGCATGGGAGGTGCAGATGACCCCTCGTATGGGAATGGAGAGTATGAGAGGAAGATGTTAAGCACCTGCTAGGGGCGTTCCTGTGGAGCCTGCCAGTTTGGGGGCATGAATAGATGGGAAATGATGTTTCCTTATCACCCTGGAGCTTAACTGAAGGGCAAAGAGGCTTCCATGTGCCAGCATTGTGTTCCAGTTTTGTATGTGCAGGGCTTGGTTCCTGAGCCAGTATTCTGGGCCAAAAAGTCTTGGACTTTCCCAGGATGCCAGCCCAGCCAGAAGCAGTGGGAGAAGGAAAGAGTTTGGTGAGCTGAGTGCGTCCATCAGGGGCTGGTTCTCTGCACTACTCTGGAAATGGGATGAGCCTGGCGGGAGTTGGGTACCTAGAGGAATTGGGAGGGGATGAAGACGCAAAGCAGGATGAGGACAGTGAGAGGGGAGCTTGTAACGGATTGATGGATGAGCAACAGAGGTAATATTGTAACTGGCCACTGACTGGCACCTGCCCATACTCACCAACCCTTGCAGCTGGCAGTGCCAGCCGGAAATGGGATGGGGCCCTGCTGGCCAAGAGCAGGCATGCAGCGGGGATTCCACTGATGGACCAGCAGGGGAGCGGCCAGCCTTGTATCTTCACCCTGCTGCCACCTTTGCACACCCATCCCCATTGTCACACTCACCTATGGTGGGCAGGCATCTGGCTAGCAGAGATCCAGACAGCATTAGGACTGGATCTACCAGTACTTAAGGGAAGAGACAAAAAATATAGAACAATTTGTCCGTTTTTAAGAAAAAGTTGACACCTACAGAAGGGCTTAAATATGGGACTGTGCCATTTTGTCACCTTACTTTTGGAATCAACTGGCTAAAAGTGTATATCTGTAGAGCCCTGTGCAGATACAAAATTTGTATCCATATCTGCAAAAATGAGCTGTGGATATCTACATCTGCAGATAGCCATGGATATAAAGAGGATATCCATGGATTTGTGGGGCTCTAGACATCTGGTAATGATGATAGTTCCACTTTGAATGGCCTCTGCAGGTTCCCATGTGAAAAATTAAAGCCCCTGTGCTGCGAGCCTCTGGCATCTCCCACGTTTAGTACAGGATTCTGAGGCGGTAAAGGAGAGAGGCCCAAACATAGGCATAGTTTCACTTCTGTATTTGGAGCAACAGCTCCAGTCAGGCAGAGGGGATTTGCAGGTTTGGGTGCAGAACCTCTCTCCAACTTCACCTATGGACCCAAACTGTCCATCAGTGTGTGTGAAGTGTCTTAGATGCATTTCTTATTTTTCTTCTGCCCTGTTAGGGTTATTTTTGTTTTAGATTATAGTTAATCAACCTTCCTTTATTTAAGAAAGCAGAAAGGGTGCCTGTCCAGCACAGGTGTCATCTAGTCCAACACAGAAGTGGAAGGCTGGCAGGATCTCTCCTTTGTAATTCTAACCCCTGGACTGAGGGTCTTACTGATGAACCCTAAGCCTAAATCCCAAAACCGCTACTGACTACAATCCTAACCCTCGCACAGGGATGCCCTAAAAAACCCAATCCTAATTCTAGACTGGAGAGCTCTACCCTTTCTAAACCTAAACCCAGACTAGGGAGCCCATTTGAGCCCAGCCTTAACTCTAGGTGGAGGAGCCCTGTCCTCGTAACATGAACTCAGGACAACGGAACCTGACTCCAGCTCTTATCCTAATCTGGAAAGCCTATCCTTTGTAACACTAATCCTGTGCCATAAACTCTACCCTTTGTAACCTTAAATCTAGGCTCAGGAGCCCTACTTATCTCAACCCTAATTGTAGACCAGGGAGCCCTCCCCTTTTGGATAATAACCATAGGCCAGGGAGCAATACCTTTTGTAACGATAAATTTAACCCAGGAAGCCCTGCTGACACAAAACTTGACCTGCCTCTGGGGATTCCATTAACCCCCACTTTAATTCTAAGCCCAGGAAGCCCTACTTACACCAACCCTAAAGATAGGCCTGGGAGTCTCCAGGGCCAAGAGTTATACCCTTTGTAATCCTATTCCTAGGTGGGAAGCTCTACTGACACTAACCCTAATCCAAGGAATGGGATACCTCACCTTTGCAATCCCAGTCCTAATATGGGCACGCCTTCTCACCCAGCTTTATTCTTTATAATACTTAAACTAGGGAGCCCAGTTGACAGCAACCCTTTTCCTTTGATTGGATAGCTTTAACCTTTTGTAACCCTAACTTTTGGCCAAAGGGCAGGGGCGCCATTTCAGAGTTTTGTAGGAAGGCCAAACTGTGCATTCTGTGATGGGGAAGAAGAGAGTAAAAGCACGGGGGGACAAACTGAGGGCGGAGGCAGTGTTACTGAGCATGCTCAGTCCAAGCCAAGTACCAAAGTGGGGGGACCCCAGTCCCCTCCACCCTACCCCACACATGCATCATCTCTATCCAGGGGCTACCAGGGTACTGGAAAACTCTACTTTTTTTGGAAGACAACTTAGCAGTTAGCTGACAGGAGCACTGTATCTAATTCCTATATAAAAGAATGACAAATAAATATTAGACCCGCTCAACTCTAATACTACATATTCTGACATCTTGTGGAAAATCACTTAAGGGGCACTGGTTGGCCTTAAAATTGTAATGTATATTCTTACTTTGTTACTAACTCTGTGGAGAGAGAGAGACCCTATCAGGCCTCCTGGGCTCTATCTCAGCTCTGGAAAGAGAGTTGGGACTAGTGGGTTTACAGCCAGGGGACAAATACACTTCAGCTCTATATAAGAACATCAGAATGGCCATACTGGTTCAAACTAAAGGTCCTTCTAGCTCAGAATCCTGTCTTCCAACAGTGGCCACTCTCAGGTGCTTCAGAAGGAATAAACAGAAGAGGCAGTCATTATTATCTGTCCCCTGTTGTCCATTCGCATCTTCTGGCAAACAGAAGCTACCGACACCATCCCTGCCCATTCTGGCTAGTAGCCAATGATGGACCTATACTCCTTGAACTTATTTTGTTCTTATTGGAACCCTGTTATAGTTTGGGCTTTTCCACCATCTCTGGCAAAGAGTTCTACAAGTTGATTATGAAAAAATAATTTATTTTGTTTTAAATCTGCTGCCTATAAATTGAATTGGGTCAGCTTCTCGTGTTATGTTACTGAAGGAATAAATAACATTTCCTTATTCAATTTTTTTCACACCGTTCATGATTTTGCAGACATCGAACACATCTCCCAACCCTTTAGTCATTTATTTTCCAAGCTGAAAAGTCCTATTCTTGTTAAGCTCTCCTCATTCAGAAGCTTGTTCCTTACCCCTAATAATTTCTGTTGCCCTTTCTTTGCCTTTTCCAAATAAAATATATCTTTATTTAGATGGGTTGATGAGATCAGCATACAATGTAATGTGGGCATACAATATAACTTTATGTAGAGGAAATATGGTATTTTGTCTTATTAGCTATTCTTTTCCAAAGGATTCCCAATATTCTGTTACCTTTTTAGTTTTTAGATTGCCACTGAACATTGAACAGATGTTTTGAGGGAACTATCCGCAATGATTCTAAGATATCTTTCTTGATTGGTAACAGCTATTTTGTATCTATAGTTAGGATTATATTTTTTCATGTGCATTACTTTGCACTTTTCAACACTGAATTCCATCTGCCCTTGTGTTGCCCAATCACCCAATTTTGTGAAATCCCTTTGTAACTCTTTGCAGTCAGCTTTGGATTAGTCCTTGTCCACCCCTTTTTCAAGAACATTTGTAGGTTTAACACAGTAATCCAAATGCAAATCCCAGCAGCACAACACTCATTCCTACTCTTCCCTCACCCCCTCACCCCAACTTCTAAATGGAGTGCCCGACAATGCTTTCATGATGATCTAACAATCCTTCAATCACTGGAATGCCAAGCTTTTTTTTATTATTATTATTCCTAATCACCCTGCTTTCCTCTTTTTATAACTAACTCCTTGCCCCAAAGGCAAAGATACAAGCAGTTATACCATGAGGTTTAACTGTTAATTCAAAGTAAGGGGTTTATTTTGGAATCGCCCTTCTCTGCCGCGTGTAAACATGGGCAGTTCTTCCGGGCTAGTCAATTTCCAAAATGGCGACTGGCCAGGAACATGCTAATTAAGCGCGGGATATTTAAATCCCGCGCTCCATTTGCAATTTCGATCGCCCTCGTTAGTCTCCCTAGTTCGAACTAGGGGGCTAGTGTAGACATACCCTATGAGGGTGTGGAACTAGCCAGGGCACTTATACCATCGCATGAGCATGTTGAACCAGAGGGTGCTCTAGCCAGCCTGCTGGATATCACTGAAGGAAGAATCTCTAGCTGTGTTGCATGCACACCTAACCAGGAGCAGCCCGAGGCAGGCTGCAGCATCTGGTTCCCCAGGTGGAATGAGTGATCAGCACCCCCACCTGCACGGCCGTCAATGGAGTGGCATCATCATTGGGCACCCCGTTGAAGGCAGCGCCCTAGGCAACGGCCAACATGGCCTATAGTCACGGGCCACCCCTGCACCTAGCATGGAATGAACATGAGGAACATATCTCAAAGAACATGTGTTACAGAAAGGTTAGTGACCATATTTTTCAGTCCTCCTTCATCCACAACTTTGTAATTAGGTGGGGGAAAGAGGTAGATGAGTGGTCCCCAACAAACAGTGCTCACCAGAAGATATTGGAGGATTGTGATGCAGGTCTTTTTATCTCACTAGTCTGAAAACGCAAGACTCACCTCAAAGATCTTCAGCTAATGATAAGTAATCTCAATTTTTTTTAAAAAAATCGTACAGTGCCACGAAAGTCACTTGGCCATGAAGTGAATGAATTGACATCAAGTAGATTGCTGAAGCTAGAAATGGAAAACCAAAGTTTGCTGAAGACGGTGGAAGAGCTACAAAATGCAATGGGCTCTGTAGAAGGCAGCAATTCAAAGATTCTGAAAATGGAAAAGGAAAACCAAAGACTTAGCAAAAAGGTAGCCATCAATATATGTATGTATTATATGATAAAATAGAGTATAAAAGATGTGGTATGTCAGGTTTTATCAGCATGAGTTTGGGATAAATGCATTACTCACGTGTTAAAAATGTGTGTGTGTGAGCTGTCTTTCCATAACTAAACTAAAGCAGGCTTTCTATTCTGAATCTGATTTTGCCCTCTCTGCTACAATGTCTCTCAAAAAGTCCTTTGTATTTAGTATTTTGCATGTGTGATCTATATCCAAAGTGGAATTTTGCTGAGACTGTTGTGAATTTTACAAATGCATAACTTAAGCTAGGCATTGCAATAATTTTTAAAAAGTTAATGCCATATCTTTGTCACATTGTATTTTAAGAACAGGTTGGCCTAGAAATATGTTTTAATTAAGAGCCTTTGATGTGATCTAGTTCTAGTGCATAGAACTAATTTAGAGAGAACTTGGTGGTTTAGTTTTGGACTTGTTCACTAGTGAGTCACTAATGTCTGGAATATTCATCGTGCGTGTTTCTGCACAGCTCAGGAACTTAGTAAAGATATCAGCCAGCTCTATTTTCAGCATCAGTACAAACTTATTTGCTGAATAATGGTTGAGCTCAGTATGCACTGTATTGTGACAGGTATGTTTGTGTAGGGGAGAAAGGGGCAGAATTAGGACTTTAGCTAGGCATTTCCATATTCACAATATTGGATTTGTTGGAAGCTGTTTTGTTTTGAATTTAACCTTAACTTAGAATTTCCTGGATTTCAGATGTGTGTATTTATAAATTATTGTGTTTTCTTTTTTTTCTTTGTTGTACTAATACTTTTTCAAAATTAACTTCGGTTTCCAGTTTTAGAAAATACACCTAAAACACAGTGTATCTCCAGATATTTAGAGATGTTAAGATAGTTATCCAGAAGAATTTAACAATAAATCTGAACCAATATAAAGAATGTAGTTTTTAAAAGTTTCCAGTTTCATAGATTCATAGAATACAGACCTTGAGAGGTCATCCAGTTCAGTTCCCTGCTCTCATGGTAGGACCAAGCACCATCTAAAGAAAAATACCTGTACCTGAAATATCTGTCCTCATTGTAATTAGAACTCATGCTCCAACTCTGAAAGGGCATGCTGAGGCTCAGGGTTTAAACTCTTCTGGGGGCCTGAGGGTACTTGATTTTGTGTGGCCTTCTAGGCTCTGGGGAGGGGTCAGAAATGAGGGATTGATTGTGTAGGAGGGAGCTGCCTGGGGGGTGGGGGTGGAGGTGCAGATTCTGGGAGAGGGAATGCAGGATCTGGGAGGGAGAGTGAAGAAGTGGGGGAGGTCACTGAAGGAGGAAGGGTGGGGGAAGGGCTTGGGTAGGAGCATAGGCGTGCACAGGCCCAGGCAAATCCTAGTGTCTCAAAGGGCCGGCTGGCGGCTGCTGCAGGAGGAGGGGGATTTGTGACGGGGTGCCGCAGCCCTGCACTTTAAATTCCCTGGTGCCGTGCACCGGCC
Organism: Pelodiscus sinensis; assembly: GCF_052426305.1. Classification (NCBI taxonomy): domain Eukaryota; kingdom Metazoa; phylum Chordata; order Testudines; family Trionychidae; genus Pelodiscus; species Pelodiscus sinensis. The sequence continues at coordinate 178,512,007 of NC_143054.1, read as the reverse complement.
CTCTATGAGACACTGTGGGGCCAAGGGAGTGCATGCACAGTGTGCTCAAATACCACGCAACAGGTGAGAGGGGAAACGCTCGGGCGTGGCATGACGTCACGGCATGGGACTTTAAAACCATGCGGCCCAGCATTGCACTGCGCGGCCCAGCTCCAGGCCCAGCATGTCGTCTGGAGCCCTGGAAGCAGCTGGGCTGTGGGGACTTCTGGGGCCTGACTACAGCCCCGCAAACTGGAAAGCAGAAGCCGAAGGTAAGGGAGGGGAGGGGAAGGGGGAACATTAGGGAGAAGGGGTGAGAGAGAACGGGGCTTGTGCTGAGGGGAGGGGGACAGGTCAGGAGAAGAAAGGGGAAGGCATCAAGGGACAGGATGGAGGAGAGAGACAAATTCCAGGGGTCCAAGTGGAGACAATGAGGAAAAGGGCAGGAAATGAGTTGTCAGTGGGAGGGGGACAGGGTGATGCTGGGAGAGGAGAGGGGAAGGGCATTGGGGGCTGGCAGGGAAGGTGCTGGGAAAAGGCTTGAAAGATGGGGTGGGCATGAGGAAGGCGGGGATGGAGCAAGGCATGTGCGAGGGCACAGGGGCATGAGGGGAACGGGGGCAGAGGGTAGTGAGGGGGTGGGCATCATGGAAAAAGAGGGCAAAGGGGGCAGGGGCAGTGAGGGAAGGGGGAGGTACCAGGAGGATACAGGGGTAAGGGAAGGGGCAGGTGCCAGGGGATTCTGGGGGTGAAGCAGAAGTTTGTAGTTTTTAAGTAAAGGTTTTAGGTTTGTATTTTTAAGTAAAGCTTATTAGTTAAGTTTTAGTTTCTTTAGTTTGTTTGATGAATGCAAATAATGTCCTTTATGATTGAATATTCAATAAATGTTCACCTTAAAAAAAATTTCCCTGGGTGTACACCCTAATGAAATGTGCTGCGCACGCCTATGGGTAGGAGGGTAGGGAGCAGGATGCAGGGTCTGGGCAGGAGGGATGGTGTTGGAGCGGGCAGGAGATTGGGACGCTTACCTGGCTACCCCTGTACCTTACAAGCACTATCCCCTGCTGTTCCCACTGGCAGAAATTTCTGGCCAATGCAAGTGGCAGGGGAAAGCCTGCAGGTCGCTGCGCTAACTTTCCTGTGCTGCTGTTCCCCCAACCAGGGGGAGGGAGAACAGCAGCGAGGAGAGCTGCTACCTCCCTTCTGCCAGGAAGAGCCAGCTATGCAGGGGCTTTAGCGTTGGGGAGCACCAATCCTCACAGGCTGGATCAAGGGGAACTGGGGGCTGAATTCAGCCCCTGGCCCTATGTTCTCCATCCCTGTGCTGTAACATGAAATATATGGCAGAATGCTGGTAAAAGACAGTTCAGGAGATATACAATTCTCCCACAAAGAGTTCAGTCACAAATAATTTGATACATTCTTTTTTAAAAGTGACCTCAGTATGGAAGCATGCTGTCTGTAATGGTGACCAAAGCACAAAGGGGCATAAGAATGTTTGGCATATCTGGCACATAAAAAACTTGCAACACTAGCTACAAAAAGTGTCATACAAACACCTATTCTCACTTTCAGGTGCCATTGTAAATAAGAAGCGGGCAGCATTATCTCCTGTAATGTCAACAGACTCTTTTGTCTTAGCAAGAAGTAGGATTGAGTCGCATTGTTTTGTTTTAAAGTGCAGTTATGTAACAAAATAATTCTGTATTTGTAAGTTTAACTTTCAGAATAAAGAGATTGCTTTTAGGGATGTAAAGGGGTAACTGGTTACCCGGTAAGCATCGCCATTACTGGCATCAATTCTTTCAGTCTGTATCATATACATGAAGAAAAAAATCGGCCTCCCCTTCATATTTGGAGATATCAGTGTAGATTTATGACAGTTCCATGTGTCATCAGCATCCAGGCTTCAAATGGAAAGAAAGATTTATATTTGTAAGCAAGTAATATTAGTTGATTGGTATGTTTAGCCATTAGTGGTACGTGAATAAGGGAAGTGTCGTCTCTGAATTATATTTTTTACATAATTATTTTATTACTTCATATCATTGAGGCAGACCTGAGGGGTATTGTAATCTTTGGTCATTAGTGGAAGCATGGACTCTAGAAAAACTGAGTTTAGTTTCCTATATGTGGTAGCTGGTTCACCACTTGATGTGAGAATAATGGTGGTCTGTAGCTGTTAATAGAAATATTGATTAGATGATGTGCTGAAGTTTAACAAGTGTTCCCACAAAAATTTCTCACTTTGCCTGTGGTAAAACCTGTGCTGTGCGGATGCATGTGCTTCCAAACAAAAGGAATGGGGCACTAGGAAATCTGTTCATTTGTTTCCACATTTAAACAATTACACATTTCATAAGGAAGGTGGAAGGCAGCACCATTTGGCAAAATAACTCTGTATATGCAGTACCCCTTTTCCAGAAATGTTTGTCCTTGGTTCTTTAAAAATATATAGAATATAGTGCAATATAGTACAACATTCAACTTTTATAAATAAAAGTGTGAGTGAGGAAGCAGTGGATACCTTGCAGGATTAGTCAGAGAATTTTTCCTAAAGAAAACTTTTCAAATATCTATCATCTAGTAAAATATAACCCATTTTATGAACAAAAAAATGTTCTTAAAATGTATATTTAGGATTCTGGTGGATAAAAGTACGGATGGAAATTGGATGATGCTAAACTGAGAGGGGGTAAACTTTACTAGAAGCAGAGGATAAGGAGATCTTTCCTTCAGTTTGCTAAAATAATTGAATAAATGGCCTGTCCAGACCATCACATCACAGATATAGAGATAAATGATCAGGGGAAATGGAATCAGAGGCTATGTCTACACTACACAAGAGTGTTAAGACATGTAGGCTACGTCTACACTGGCCCCTTTTCCGGAAGGGGCATGTAAATTTCACGAGTCGTCGTAGGGAAATCCGCGGGGGATTTAAATATCCCCCGCGGCATTTAAATAAAAATGTCCGCCGCTTTTTTCCGGCTTTTAAAAAAGCCGGAAAAGAGCGTCTAGACTGGCCCCGATCCTCCGGAAAAAGTGCCCTTTTCCGGAGGCTCTTATTCTTACTTCAAAGTAGGAATAAGAGCCTCCGGAAAAGGGCACTTTTTCCGGAGGATCGGGGCCAGTCTAGACGCTCTTTTCCGCCTTTTTTAAAAGCCGGAAAAAAGCGGCGGACATTTTTATTTAAATGCCGCGGGGGATATTTAAATCCCCCGCGGATTTCCCTACGACGACTCGTGAAATTTACATGCCCCTTCCGGAAAAGGGGCCAGTGTAGACGTAGCCGTAGTGTATATATATATAACACCACACCATTGTGAAAAACAGGCTGCATCCCCATTGTAGTGTGTAGCAATATTTTTCAGTGAAAGACTCCAGCAGTGAGGAGAGCCTTCAGTTGGTCCCCAATGCCAGAACCTTTTACTGCAAAGAGGAAAGATTCTGCAAAGAGGAAGGCAGGAGGAAGGTCCCCTATCCCCAAAAGAACATTTCCTCGCTGCTGAAGCTTTTCCCTGTGGTGGGGAAGGACTCCAGCATCAGGGAGCTGGTGGAGCCTTTCACCTGCTACCTTCTTTCTTCCAGGATCTTTCCTTATGATGGAGAAGGATTCCTGCAGGGCTACATCTATACTACGATCCTCTTCCTCAAGAGGAAATGCAAATGGAGTGCTTATCTGCATATGGCATGCTCTCATTTGCATTTCCTTCTTGGATCCCTTTCGTGCAAAAGGGGGTTTTTGCACAGAAAAGCACTGTATAGACATTTCCTTTTTGTGCAAAAATCCCCTTTTGCGCAAGAGCTGTTCTTCCTTATTTTTTGAGGAAGAATGGCTCTAGCGCAGAAGGGGGGTTTTGCGCAAAAAGGAGCCATCTACACAGCACTTCTTTGTGTAAAACCTCTTGTTCAAAAGGGATCCGAGGAGGAAATGCAAATGAGTGTGACATATGCAAATGAGCACTCCATTTGCATTTTCCCTTGTAGAAGAGGATCGTAGTATAGACGTAGCCCAGGCACAGGGAACTGCCTGAGCCTTTCCTTTGCTGCCTCCTTCCAGCTTATTACTGCATCCTTCCAGATCATTCCCCACTGTTGGTAAAGATTCCTGCTGTGGGACATTACACTGCTAAAAATAGCAGTGTAGCTGGGGAGACATGACTCAGAAATTAAGGGCATATGCTAAGGTGTATATACCCAGGTACATCCTTTGGGTGTTTTTACTCACCTAAGCCATGCCTTACTGGCTAGCCTGCTATTTATATAGCACACAGCCCCCTGCCCTAAGCCCCCCACATCTCCAAACCCCTGCCCTGAAGGACCAGAGCAACGCCAGGTAAATCTTCTAACAACTTATATGGATTACAAAAATATTAATTATAATGTTTTCACTTCACCTTAATAAGAATAACTACTTGTGCTCATACTTATCTTTGGATTCATTTTAAATATGTTTTCTCCCCAGTTGGAAAGACTTGAAAATGAAATTAGCCACGAGAAACAAAGTCTTCAGAATAGTCAAAATATGAGCAAAGATCTGATGAAAGAAAAAGCACAACTTGAGAAGACCATTGAGACACTTAGAGAAAACTCAGAGAGACAGGCAAGTAACATCTTTGCAAGAAAAAGGATTAGTAACTTTTTAAATGGAATATTAGAATTGTCTTGGCTTAAACAGTAACAAAAATCAGTGGAGCTGCAATTATGGTCTCTGGATACATCAAAGATGAACTATCAGTATTTCAAATAAATGGATGAGATTTTTTTTGTTAAACTGCATTCAGAATCTTTCATAAAGTCTTTCACCATAGTTTAACTGAATGTTTGGATTTTTGCTGATATACCTGTTTTTACTGTGTTTTATTGCTCAAGATGTTGTTTTGGAAAAAGAAGCCATTCTTGGGTTAAATGACAACCCACAGTAGAACCTTTTTTTTTTTACCTTATGTTAAAGAAGGTGATGTATAATATAATCCATCTCCATCTGTCCTACTTCAGTAGCCTGTTTATGTATAAAAATAAATTCTTTTTGGTGTGATACTGACCTACTTTTATAATTTCTTTTCAAATAATTAGATTAAAATATTGGAACAGGAGACTGAACATTTGAATCAAACAATAGCTGCTCTAAGGCAACGGTCCCAAATAAGTGCTGAAGCAAGAGTGAAAGACATTGAAAAAGAAAATAAAATCCTCCATGAATCTATCAAAGAGACCAGCAGCAAGCTAAATAAGATTGAATTTGAGAGAAGGCAAGTGAGAAAAGAACTGGAACATTATAAAGAGAAAGGAGAAAGAGTAGAAGAGCTTGAGAATGAGTTACATCATCTTGAAAAGGAGAATGAATTATTACAGAAAAAGATTACCAATTTAAAAATTACTTGTGAGAAGATAGAAGCCTTAGAGCAAGAAAACTCAGATCTGGAAGTGGAAAATAGAAAGCTGAAAAAAACTTTGGATGGCTTAAAAAATCTTACTTTTCAATTAGAATCTTTGGAGAAAGAGAATTCACAACTTGATGAAGAAAATTTAGAATTAAGAAGAACAGTTGAATCTTTGAAGTGTACAAGCATCAAAATGGCTCAATTACAGTTAGAAAATAAGGAATTGGAAAGTGAAAAGGAGCAACTTAAAAAAGGCTTGGAGCTTATGAAAGCTTCTTGTAAGAAAACAGAACGTTTAGAAGTCAGCTACCAAGGTTTAGATATAGAAAACCAAAGGCTACAGAAAGCATTAGAGAATAGTAACAAAAAGATTCAGCAACTGGAAAGTGAACTACAAGATTTAGAATCTGAAAACCAAACTCTGCAAAAGAATCTGGAAGAGTTAAAAATCTCTAGTAAACGCCTAGAGCAATTAGAGAAGGAAAATAAGCTGTTGGAACAAGAGACTTCTCAGTTGGAAAAGGATAAGAAACAACTAGAAAAAGAGAATAAGAGACTTCGACAACAGGCAGAAATTAAAGACAGTACTTTAGAAGATAACAATATAAAAATTAGTAATCTGGAAAAAGAAAACAAATCTTTGTTTAAAGAAATAGGTATATTTAAAGAGTCTTGTGTACGTCTAAAAGAGCTAGAAAAAGAAAATAAAGAACTTGTGAAAAGAGCTACCATTGATAAAAAAACACTTGTCACATTACGAGAGGTAATTTGAAATTAATTTCCATTAATCTGTTATCTACCAGATATAAAGTCAATATAACTCTGTCCTGTGTTTGTACAATATAACATTTTGAACTGTTGTAATATACAAGGAATATGTCTACTAATGGTTGTTGGAAAAAATCATGCTCCTACCTGGTTGTGTGCTAAAATTTATAGTATTTACATATTAAGTATTATAGTTAAACTTTTAAGAATTATCATTAAGGCTGAGATTTTCTCATGGACATTTTCAGTTAAAAGTCATCGGGTATGTCTAGACTACATGCCTCTGCCTAAAATAGGCTACCTGACATAGTCAATGAAGCGGGGATTTAAATATCTCCAGCTTCATTAAAATAAAAATGACTGCCACGCTGTGCCGACTCCGCTGATCATCAGCACAGCGCATGAGTCAAGACGCGAATCAGACGACAGGGAAAGCTTTTGTCGACGGCTCCCTTATGCCTCATGAAACCGCTGGTCACCTCAGCTGGCACAGCGTGGCGGCCATTTTTATTTTAATTAAGCTGGGGATATTTAAATCCCCGCTTCATAGACTATGTTGGGTAGCCTATTTTAAAAGCCTCTGTCAGCAGAATCATGTAGTCTAGACATACCCATAGACAGATCACAAGCAATTAAGAAAAATTTATGGAAACTGTGACCTGTCTGTGATGAGATATGCAAGTTCCCACACTGCCTGCAGCTGGGCAGTGGCTAGGAGCTCCAGGGACCTCCACCACAGGTAGGGTGTTGGAGATCCAGGGTTCCCCTCCACCCACAGCTGGGTGCTGCACAGGCCTCTGTAACCTGCTGCAGCAGGGGGCTGCGTGGTTCCCCACTGGCCACAGCTCCAGGGGCCTGCAGCAACCAAGAAATTAAGGGTTCCCCTGCCACCCACAGAGGCATGGAGTTGTGGGGTTCTGCCACCCACAGGGCCAGGGCCTCCCATGGACTGTGGTGGCTGGCCCCTCAGGGGTTCCCACACTATCTCTGGCTGTGAGCTATGGTGTTCCTCATTGCCCAAAGCTCTAGGGTCCCTACATCTCATGGTGGCCAAGAATTTGGGGGGGAACCCTAGCACCAATGGCTCTGGGGACCCCACTGCCCATCATGGCCAGAAGCTGCCAGGTACCCCCACTGCCTGTAGCAGTTTGGAACTCTAGGGGCCATCTGAGGTGGCAGGGTGCCCTACAGCTCCCTTCCCATGAGGGCAGCAGTGGACCTTGCAGCTCCCAGCCATCACAGGCTGATGTCATAGAGGTCTCTGGAAGTCACAGATAACTATATTTTTGCTTTAAATAAATAAAATGTAGAAGAGAAGTCATGCAAAAAAAGTAAACATCTAAGATGAAATTAGACTTGTTATTTAAGATCTAAGTTCTCATTTTACCAGATGTTAATGTACGTGAGACCTCCCTAGTCCAGCATACTCAGGATCTGAGCATTCCTGAACCACAGAATTGGCTGTACCAGCGGAGATCAAGGCTCCCCTTCCAGCTGTTGGCCCTTCTCCTGGGTGCCAGCCCCAGTGACTGGGCAGTTCCTAGTCCCAGCTAGGGCTGCTCTCCCTGCTGTTGTCATGCTGACTCTAGTCCTGCCTGGGCTGCACTCCCCACTGTGCCAGCCCACTGCCTCTGTCCGCCAGCCTTGGTTACACTCCAGCCACCGGCGCTACTGTCTCTGGCCTGGTCAGGACTGTGTTCCCTGTTCCCAAGCACCAGCCCCACTGCCTCCAGCCCTGCTCCCCACTGCCAGCTCTGGCCAGGGCTCTCTGTTCTAACAATATCATACCACAGATGTTGCCAGAACAAAGAGTCTTAGATTTTAGAGGGTCAGTCTGCAGTTGGGAGGAAAAAAGAAGTAATATTAATAGGTTGCACAAGCTTCAATGTAATCATAGAAATGTAATGCGTAGACAGTTTCCAATCCAAGACTTATTAATTTGCCATTTTAAATTGACTAATTTTTTATTTATTTTGCATAAGGATTTGGTGAGTGAAAAACTGAAGGCCCAGCAAATGAATAATGATCTTGAAAAACTTACCCATGAACTTGAAAAAATAGGTTTAAATAAAGAACGCCTCTTGCATGATGAACAGAGCACAGATGACAGGTGAGAGTGCCTAAATCAGTTTGGTATAGTTTGGCAAATGTTTATTTTTTATTTGCAATAATAAAACAGTTGTCCTTCCCACAGTTTTCCTTATTTTTTAAAAGATATTAATAGAGTTAGGCCAAAGTGGGAGAATACTTGAGTGTATTATAATATGGTAATAAAGTAGTGTCCACGTGAGTGCTCTCCTGTAGGTGTGTTTGCATCCCTGAGCGGCTGATTGGAGAATGTTGGTAACAAGTCTATTTGGGCTGCACATGCACTGTCCCCTGCCTGTGCTGTGCCATGAGGCTAACCAGCATTGTGCAGTGTTGCCTGATTTAGGAGGTTAACAATATTAATTTTGATAGTATGGGTTATAGTATGGAGGGGAGGGTTAGCTCAGTGGTTTGAGCATTGGCCTGCTAAACCCAGGGTTGTGAGTTTAGTCCTTGAGGAGGCCATGTAGGGATTTGGGGCAAAAATTTGTCAGGGATGGTACTTGTTCCGGCTGTGAAGGCAGGGGACTGGACTCAATGACCTTTTAAGGCCCCTTCCAGTTCTAGGAGATAGGCAATCTCCATAGGCTTGACAATCAAGCGGAAAATAATAAGGATCTTATCCCATAGTCATGCTACTGCGACTGCAAAGGGCCCTTAGAGGTGTTGCAGGATGTTCACACTGACAAAAATAGTTTAAAACTTAATTAAGATATATGGAATAATAATCAGATAGCAGTCAAATAGTAAAATAAAGCAGGGTTACAAATATATTATTATTCTAAAGATACATATGGTATTGTATTCTTTAAAGCTTTTATTAATATACTCACACCCTTCCTTGATAACATGGAGGTAAGAGAGAAAGGTCCAGCCAGGGCTGGCCTTACCATGAGGCGAACTGAAGCGGCTGCCTCAGGTGCCACACTGTGGGGGAGGCGCCACTAGGACCCAGAGAATTGAGACCTTTCAAAGTTTTGGCCCAAGCAAGGGGTATGAGGGTGTCATTTGAGCTCCCCGCCACAGGTGCCAAAATGTTGTGGGCCAGCCCTGGGTCCAGCCTCACCTTTGGCATGCCAAGTTCAGGTCCAGGTTCCTCAATTCTTGAGTGGGACGTGTCGAACTTAGAAGATGCTAAAGCTAAGAGCTATTAAAGCTAACTTAGTTTACTTAACTGACTTAAATTTAACAATTAAAACTAAAAGACTGTTAGAAAGACAAAGTTTAGAGACTGAGAAGCTAGCTTAGAAAATAAGCTTATCCCCCTACTATACCTCCTAACTAGCCCTTCACACCCCCTTTTTTATATGGCTTGATGCTTGTGCCCTCCTATGTCCAAACTTATTTTCCTTGCCCACAAAAATATTAGGCTATGCCTACTTGATAGGCTGGATATATATGGTATGTTTGTATGTATTGATGACACATACATATACATATTAATGACAACAAGTAGTTCTGTGGCATCTTGGAGACTAACAAATATATATAGTATCATGAGCTTTCATGGACAAAACTCACAGAACATCTAATCTGAAAAAGTGGGTTTTACTCACGAAAGCTCATGATACTGTCATTATATATTTGACTACTTATTTTTAAAGTTGCAGACTAACATGGTTACCTCTCTGAGACTTTTATATGTATTAATGGCATTGGATCTTTCTCACATGTTATTTTTGTTCTCCTTGGGGTAAATCTCTTAAGTTTGAAGATACACCTTGGAAGCTCCTTATGCTATTAAAGGTCACTTTATCTTTTCACCATCTATCTAGGTGAAAGGTCCTATATATATGCACATTGATTTTGTTATCTAGGTGAAAGGTCCCAGATATATATAAGCCAACTGTGCTAGCTGAATGAAAGGTTTTAGATATAGTATGTTAACTTCACCCTAGCTCAACATACAAGTCCCTGTAGGTCCCTTGTATTATAGCCAAACTACTTTACTATGAACCTATAAATGTACTGTAATAAAATAAGTAATCAAACCCATTAGGAAATAAGAAATCTATAAGGAGGGAGGGAGAGATAGGTAGGTAGGTAGAAGGGAAAACAACTTTGTAGAGTTGCCTTCACGTTTCTTTAGTCTTTTTTTTAAAATAATGTTTAAACTTCTTTTTTTATGCAACCCTAAACACCCCGTCTCATCTGAAGGCTTCCTGGACAGGGTATGCCTAATTCACAAGGCTTCAAGAAGTGTCTCAGCAACAAAGAAACTATTTGGGTGATAGACTGATAAGTCACAATATGTCTGTTTCCTTGGAGAAAACCACATTCCCCAGAAGTGTGGTTTGTTCCAGCAGTTGAAACCATGATCCAGAAAAGATAGAGAGCTGAGACTTACACTTCTTTTCATAGAAGTGACTTTTCAACCTCGTTTGAGGTTCGGGATGTGAGAATTCTCATCACAATTGTCCACATAAAAGGGAAGTGAAACTAAAAATGAGAATCACACAAAATTAGAGCTAGGAGTCTCCACACAGAGTGCTGAGAAAGCCGAAAAAGGTATCTGATTTGTTCAATATCATCAATACCAACGGTATCCTACAAAACCCAGTAGCCAGAGATCTTCTAGTAGCATCTAAATAGAATGTCAAGCTGCCCAAGGACCCAGTGGTCACTGGCAAGGAAGCATCAGTATTGACCGGGTGAGAAAAAGAGTATCTGCCTTGGGGAAAGCAGTACAAACGTGCTCCATCATGAAAAGACAAGCCTATTGCTTGCACTTTTTGGTCTTCCCCCAAAGGATTGCAAACCACCATGGAAGACCTTCCCTTTGAAGATACAAAATTTTTATAGAGAAGAAGGCTGCTTCTCTCCACACACTGAAAGACTCCAGGCCTATTCTTTGGTCATTCGGAATTTACATGTCTGGGCAGTAGAAACAATATAGTCCTCAGCCCTCATTCAGCCCACTCCCCCATCACAGTATTTAACCCAATGCTCTTATGAGCTCAAAAGAAGAAAGTCTAGGTTCTCCAAGTGGCAATCTTCAGGCCCTCAACCTATTTCTTCCCAGCCATACACTTTAGAAGGACAGTTTGATGGATTGGTCAAGGTGCCAACAGATCATTCCCTCCAAAACCATCTAACGTTGAACAACCCTTCTCGTCCCCTTGGAAGCCGTTTTGCCCAGCTTCGCAATGCATGGAAATGAATAACTTCTGACAGATGGGTGCTGGAGCTTATTTGAGATGGATATTCCATTCTTTTCACTTCCCTTCTCCCCTCAACAGCCTTCCCCATCTCTTCAGGGACCCTTCTCATAAGAGCTTGTTACAACAAGAGATAGAGTAGGCCGCCTCGCTGCAGGAGTCCAAGATCACAAATTCTTATACTTGTATCCCCTCGGAGATACCTAGAAGTATCATCCACTAGTTGAAGAGATCATGCGCAATTGTGGGCACCTCCTAAGCCAAAAGACTCCAAAAAGTTGGACTTATTTGTCAGAAAGATTTGATTTATTGGAGAGATGCAACTTAAAATAGCCATCAAGGAAGTGCTGCTGGGTCATTATGACTTCAATATGTGAAATGCCATACACAGGTTTAGAATCTGCTCTCTCAAGAAGCCAGGCAGGTGTGCTTGCAGGCTGCGGACCCCGTGCTGGCAGCCATGAATGCAGTTGTGCAGGCGCCTCTGGTTACAATCTTTTGGTCTTCTTCAAGAAATCCAGCAAACCCCTCAGGATCTCTCCCTTTGAAGAATATTTGCTTTTCTCAGAGCAAACCAATACTAAGCTCCACAGACTTAAGGATTCCAGGGCAATGCTGAAGTCCTTGGGTTTATATATCTCAGCGGCTTCCTGGAGAAATTACAGGCCTCAACAGTTTGCTTGATACTTTGCACCACTGACCTGTCAAGACCCATAGAAGAGAGAGAGAGAGAGCAGGGGGGATAGGCATAGGTCTACTCCACCAGCTTCTCTCTTAAGCTGCGTCTACACTGCAGGCTTTTACTGGCAGAGAGTATGCTAATGAAGCGCTCATTAGCATTTGTCGCACTGTCATTTGCATATCTCTGCCAATGTTTTTTACACAAGAGGCTTTTGGGCAAAAAACAAGCAGTGTAGACAGGTCCATTTTGCACAAAAATCCCCTTTTACACAAGATCCCATATACTTCCTTTTTGGAGGCACAAGGGATCTTGCACAAAAGGGGTTTTTTTGCGCAAAATGAACCCATCTACACTGCTTGTTTTTGCGCAAAAACCTCTTGTGCATAAAGCATCGGCAGAGATATGCAAATGACAGTGTGATAAATGCTAACGATCACTTCATTAACATACTCTCTGCTGGCAAAAGCCTGAAGTGTAGACATAGCCTTAGGGTCAACACCTACTGCTCCCAGGAACTCAGGTTGCTCAGAGCTCTCCTTTTGATGGGATGCTCAAGGTCATCATTCAAGCACCCATTATGTTGGATCCAACTGTCCCACTGATAACAGTGCCTAAGCCTGTATCATCTTGGGCGTTTGGGTGCTAAGCAAGTTGGAAGTAGAATTCACCCTCTAGTTTGTTTCTACCTCCTTTTTCACCCCTCTCCCATCTTCAGGGACCCTTCTCACAAGCAGCTTGAGAGGAAAGGGGTTCTACATGCATTATTTCCAAATTCTGAAATCCAAATGTTTACCCTCATCCTAGTATAGAGGATGGAGCTGTACTCAGTTCCACTCAAGCCAGAGCCTTCCTCCCAGGAAATTTGTTTGAGCAATCACAGTCCTCAGAAGGTCTGTCAAGAGTGACCCAGTTACAATACTGTGGAACTGTCTAAGACTAATGCACCGCATACATCTTGCAAGGTGTGAGGCTGTGCCTCAGACCTCTTTAGCCATGCCTGACTATTGTATACTCACCTGTCCATAATCATCTGGACTTGGTTCTCAACATACTTTCTCATGTCCTCATTTCCTAGGATTGGTGGCTGGACTATCACAGTTTGTGTGGTAATAATTCTTTTTACAGCTCTAACCTTTAGTGCCCTTGGTAGGGATGTGTTAGTATATACATTTAAACAATTAACAGATGAACCTGGGCTCACTGGTTAACCTTCACAATTACATGCAAGGGCCCCCACCCCCATGCTGCTGCCTTTGTATTAGAGCAGTGGTCCCCAAAGTTTTGGGGCTGCTGGGTGCCTGGGGGTGGGGCCGCTCACGCGCTGCGCATACGGGGGCGGAGCCGCTTACAGGCCACGTGACTGGGGCGGGGCCAAGAATGCGCCGGACGCCCGGGGCCGGCACCGGCATGTGCTGCGACCCCGGGCAGGGGCTGCCTAGGTGCCACGCACCAGGCACCGGCACGCACAGCGCACCCGGGGATGGGGCCAGTGCCGGCACGCACGGCGCACTCGGGGATGGGGCCAGGGCCGGCACCGGCACGTGCGGCGACCCCAGGGCCGGCCATGCGCCCGGGGCTGGCACCTGCTGCACGCATGGGGGCGGGGCCAGCCCAGATTGCTCCGTGGGCGCACATAAGTGGCCCGGCGGGTGCCATGGCGCCCGCGGGCACCGCATTGGGGACCACTGTATTAGAGGCAGTGGTGTGGAGGAGCAGGCAGGCAGGAGCCTGTATGCACAGGAAGTCTGCTACCTCTGCTTTTAAGTTAGCTCTGCATGTGTACCAGCTCCTGCAGAGCCACCTCTTCTTCTCTTCCTCCCCCTTCCCTCTGCCACCTCTGTTAGCAACAGGAGTGTGGGTCAGGCCAAAAGCCAACTCCCCTCAAGCAGTGGCTCCTGCAGAATCTCCTGCTTCCTCACTATCCCCTGCTACTGCCTCTGTATCAGAAGCAGCAGTGCAGGGGTGACAAGGGGCAGAAGCAGCCAGGAAAATTTCAGTGCTTACATGTTTACAAAAGAAATCACTTTTTAACATCCTTAGTCCTTGGTTTCATATGCGTTGCTGCTGGATTGAGGAGTACTCTTAGGCCCCCTCAGGAGTCAAGGGACTCCAGTCTCCAGAAGAACTCTCCTTACCAACATCACAGAGATCAAGGTGATCTATCAAGCCTGTCAGACATTCCTGCCTCACACTGTGAACAAAGACATATTGGTTATCATGGATAGTATGACAGGGTGGGGCACATTCTTCCCCACTGTATCAGAAAGCAGTTTATCTGGGGGAATTCTGCTTAGCTCATTGAATCCACCTTGAGGCTTCTCACTTCCTGGGAGCTCAGCACGAATTGGCGGATTGTCTGAGCAGCTCTTTTTCTGTTTACCATGAGTAATCCCTTGACCAGACATCACAAGGGACATTTACCAATACCAGATACATCTGTTTGTTACATGAATCAATAGGAAATGCCATCAGTTCTGTTCTGCAAGGCCATAGCCCAAGGTCACTACCCTGCTGGAGGGGCCTACTTCTTCTTCCTTTATATCCAGACCGATCTCCCAGGACCAGTCGGTTGGTTGGTTGCTCCATCCAAACCTTAGCTCTCTTAATCTAATGGTCTGAAAGCTCTATGGCTGAATCCTGAACAGCAAGCTTCCTTGGAAGCCTCCACCAGGGCTATTTACTTTGCAAGATGGAAGCAGTTCTCTGTTTCGTCTTCCCAGCATGGAATTTTTCACTTGAGTTTTTCATTGCAAGTGATATTGGAGTACCTGTTGCATCTGAAACAGCAAGGGTTGGCTATTTCTCTTGTCAAAGTCCACCTTGCAGCTATGTCAGCCTTCCATCCCGCGTCAACAGGCAGTATGTCTTCCTTCATGAAATAGTTATCCATTTCCTTAAAGATCTAAAAAAGTTATACCCTTGGGTTAGAGAGCCCATTCTTTTCTGACCTGTAAACCTTGTCTTATCAAAGCTGATAGATCATTTGTTTGAGCCACAGGTGACATGCTTATTAACTCACTTCTCCTGGAAAGTGGCCATTTTAGGGGTTGTCATTTCAGCCAGAAAATTTTCAGAGACCCATATCAGAGCCCCTGTACACGATTTTCTTAAAGGATAAGGTGCAGTTGCATCCACATCCTGCATTTCTCTCAGTTTTTGTTCAGTTTCATTGCAGTCAAACAATGTTCCTTCCAGTTTTCTTCCCGAAACCACATGAGAATAGGGAGGAGCGGTGTCCACGCTCTCTAGATTTTGGAAGGACAGTAATGTTCTAAATTTTGTAGATCAACCTAGCTGTTCATAGAGGGAGTAGAGAAGATAAAGGGACTTCCTATCTCAACTCAGAGAATCTTGTCCTGACTCACTTCATGCATTCGCATGTATACAAGTAGGCAGGTGTTCTGTCTGTAGCTAACCAGACCTCTCATTCTACAAGATCACAGGCCTCCTGAGCTGATTTCTAGAGCAAATTGCTATTCAGAACATCTGCAGAGGGGGCGACTTGTTCATTAATGAACACATTCTCAGCACACTATGCCATCACTAAGGTTATGATTTTATCACATATTTTTGTTAGGAGTCATGGACTTCTGGTAATAAACAAAACTTCATGAAAGCTTTACAACCTGTCCATTACTTTTACTAAAAGTAGCCCTGGACAGGGACCAGTGTTCCCTGTGAGCCGTGTTCTTGTGCTGCTGCTCAGGAGAGATTCAAATGCTGTCCTGCTGATCAGCAGAGCACTCACAGCTAGGTTTTTTGTTTCTACTGGTGGTACACATTTGGACATGCATTGATGCATCTACACAATATATTCTGCTTGTGGATGGAAAAGATTAGAGGGAACATTGGTAGGAACTGATAGACCACCAGTTGCTGCTCCAGCTTTGTCACTGCTTCACCCCTAGGGGCTAACCCAGCCCTGGCTTCTGTTCTTGCAGTAAGGGCTTACCACCAGCACCAGGGGCTTAATGCAGCCCTAGGGCGGAGAAGGAAGAGGCACTGCTCTGGCCCTGGGGGATGGACACAGCCCCAGCTATTTCTCCTGTGGTGTGGGGATAACTTCAAGTCCTGGGGGCTGCTGCTGCTGCTCCTCTAGTCCTGGCAGTTGCTTCTCCAGCCTGGGAGCTGACCCAGCTCTCACTACTGTTTCAACAGCCCCAGGACACTGCTCCAGTAGCCCCAGGGGCTTACCTGGTCCTGTCAATTGCTTTTGTGGATGGGGCTGACATCCAACTACTACTCTGGCCATGCCACTGCTCCTGGGTTGCGGTTGAGAGATACTCTAGTTTTGCTGCTGTGGCAGGCTAAGTCAGCCAAAGAAGTTGCAGAGGTCAGTTAAAGTCAAGTAATCTGTGATTTTTGTGACAGAATCAGATCCTTACCATCAACTAACAAGCCAAGAACAATCCCAGCTTCGTCTGAATGGTTTTTCAGTCCACATGTCCATGAACTCTCCAAGACTATCTCCTATACAAATACTTCAGAGTCACTTACTGTGGAATGGACAGTGAACTGTTGTTCTTCAAGATGTGTTGTAAATATGCATTCCAAGACCCTCTCTCTATCCCCTCTTCTTGGAGTTAGCCGAAAAAAAGGAATTGATGGAGTGCGGGGTTGGCTGAGCCCTTTATACCAGCACTATGAGTATGCAACGCCAGAGGGTGCCACAGCCAACCCGACAGTTACCAGTAGGGAAAAATGTCTTACTACTAGGTGCGCGCACACACCTACATTGGAATAAACATTCAAAATACCTTGAAGAACAATAGTTATAAAAGATTGGTAACCATTTTTTTCAAAAACATTATATGTTGACCCTGAATTTTAAAATATATATGTAATTTTTTTTAGAACGTCTCAAATATTTTTTTATTTTTATTTTTTTAAATAGGAGATGATAATAAATATTTTTTTTAAATTTCATTGAGCAGTAGGTACAAGCTTTTGGAGTCAAAATTAGAGTCTACACTAAAGAAATCTCTAGAAATAAAAGAAGAAAAAATTGCGGCTTTGGAAGCTCGTTTAGAAGAGTCAACAAATTTAAACCAGCAGCTGCGCCAGGAACTTAAAACAGTAAGGAAAAATGACACAACAGGTTTTTTTCCTGGTTATAAAATTATTGAATGTCGTTCTTATTTTCCAATTTTATTTGCAGTTTATCATTATACTCTTACAGAATTAAGTACACTTGACAAAATAATTCACTTCTCTCTCAGAATACTTAATCTTGAAAAGCATGCATTCAAAGACACAGGAAAGCTTCTACATAATTTTCTGAGCACAAGTTTTTCAAAAACTCATGTAAGAATTCAAATCTTTGTTGAGTAAAAATATTAGAATTGGTCTTGAATTTTTCTATAAGATTTGATGTGCATGAGGAACAGTGGTTGAAAAACAAAATATTTACTGAATTTATACCTATAAAAACAGTGTTATCTTCTATATTGCTAATTCTTGTGAATTTATCTCAGGAGCTACAGTTTTTGCAATATTTGCTATTCAGTGTTGTGTATAATAGCTTTCAATTGAAGAATTGTGGGCGAATAACTGTTGCAATTGAAATAAGAGGATGCATTTCCTGACTTATTGATCATTCCAATGTCTCAGGTGCTTGATTTGTACTTCTTTGCATGTACAGAATCCTGCAGAGTCCAACAAGGCAAGGAGAGCAGTAAGAGTCAGTCTAAAGACAGCAGCCAATGTCAGGTCCAAGACATCACCAGTTCCCATAAGAAAAGTGATGGTTAAAGACAGTTACTTTGAGCACTGCAACCCATATTACAATAACCGTTCAACCCCACCACACCTCCTTTTTTGGTCAAGACTCCTACAATTACAACAACATGGAATTTCAGATTCTATTAAATTTACCATTTTTAAATCCTATGACCATGAAAATCCCTCCTATCTTTAGCTTGCATTTTTCTTCATACTGCTGCTGAAATAGTGAATGTAGGTGATAATAGAGAAGAGGACTGGAAGCAATATTCATTCATTATTGGAGAAAGTGCCAGAGAAGGAAGTCAAAAACAATACAGGCAGTCCCTGGGTTATGTACAAGATAGGGACCGTAGGTTTGTTCTTAAATTGAATTTGTATGTAAGTCGGAACTGGCGTCCAGATTCAGCCGCTGTTGAAACTGACCAGCAGCGGCTGAATCGGACACGCCTGGGGCAGAGCAGCTAGAGTGCTGCTGGGTTGGTCTGGTAGCGCCGACCCTTGGCGTGGCGGGACCAACCCGGCAGCACCCCAGCTGCTCTGCCCCAGGCGTCCCCAAGTCAGCAGCTGCTGAAACTGACCAGCGGCTGACTACAGGAAGCCCGAGGCAGAGCTGCTCTGCCCCGGGCTTCCTGGAATCAGCCGCTGATCAGTTTCAACAGTGGCTGAATCTGGATGCCTGGGACAGAGCAGCTGGGGCGCTGCCAGGTAGGTCCCCGCAGCGCCACACCTCGGCACTGCGGAGACCAACCTGGCAGCACCTCAGCTGCTCTGCCCCAGGTGTCCCCAAGTCAGCCGCTGCTGAAACTGATCTGTGGCTGATTCCAGGAAGCCCGGGGTAGAGCAGCTCTGCCTCGGGCTTCCTGTAGTCAGCCGCTTGTCAGTTTCAGCAGCTGCTGACTTGGGGACGCCTGGGGCAGAGCAGCTGGGGTGCTGCCGGATTGGTCCAACCCGGCAGCCCCCCAGCTGCTCTACCCCAGGCGTCGGCGAGAAAAGCCTGGTCTGCTGGGGGGGGGGCGCACTAGCTGCGTCCCCCCCCCCCAAGCAGACCAGGGAGACGCGGAGCGGCTTTTCTCCCCACGGAGGACGCGGGCGGCGGGACTGCCGAGACACGCCGCGGTCCTGCCGCCTGCGTCCTCCACGGCGAGAAAAGCCTGGTCTGCTGGGGGGAGGGGCGCTAGCTCCGCGTCTCCCTGGTCTGCTGGGGGGAAGCGCCCCCCGCGCCGCCAGAGGCGGTGACAGTGGGGGAGGCACCCCGCACTAGCTGCGCCTCCCTCCCCCCCATTTGTAATTAGGGGTCCGACTTAAGTCGGACTGACATAACCCGGGGACTGCTTGTACAGTTCCCAGTGGAGACATGAAGGATAATATTTGGAGAAGGCTAGGAATACTCAAGGGAGAGGTGGTAGGAACCAGAGTAGGGAACTGATAATAATACTCAGAAAATACCTGAAAGGGAAAGAGCAAGTAGTGAGAAGTTCAGAGACTCTTTGTCTCACATCTATCAGGAGAAAGAAGCGGAGAGGACTTCCTTATTTTCTTTAGGTGCATTTTGTCTCTCTTAATTCAAAAATTTACATACAAGGGAGAACAAAGGGTGCTCTCTAAGGGAATGTCTACACTGCATGCTTATTCCAAAATAAGCTATTTTATAATTTATATTTTGAAATAGCTTATTTCAAAATAGCTCATCTACCCAGCAAATGCCCATCAAAATAGTGATGAGCAATTTTGAAATAGAGCATCCACACTTATTGGACACCGAATCACATTTAAGGCCACCCAGAAGCACTTTAGGCAGGGCATCAGGACAACACCCAGATGAGACCCACCATCCCCCTCCAGAAGTGGGTCACCATTGCTGTCTGGAAGCTCACTATACTACGCTGGACAGCTGTTGGTCCATTGGGAACCAGTTCAGCATGGGGAGATGACCATCGGGGCCATGGTCTTGCAGGTATGGTGCTCTCATGCTATTGTCCCAGGAGGGTGGCAAACTGAACTGCTGGAGTGGGGTTCCCTAGAGAAGGGGGAAGATGGTGGTGGTGTGGGTGGTGGAAGCCCCCCCTTCCTCCCTCCCCGCGGGAGACTTTTCAATCCCACCTTCACAAAGCTCTGATGTGGGATGGGGCAAGTCAGGGTTTCTCCTGGTGTATGTGGGGAGGGGTGGAGGTGGAGAAAGCCTGGGGCTGGCAATGCTGCAGGCTTCAGGTTATGCCACTGCCTCATGTGTGGTGCCCTTGGAGGCCACAGTGAGGGGTTGGGGGAGAAGCTGGAGGGATGGAAGCGACCACCACATGGTTAATAACTGCATAGAAGGCCACGCAGATGGATCGGCCCTGCTGCAGCAGCTTCCACCATGAGTTGTGGTGCTGATGATGCAGGTCCTTCTCCAGTCTCTGGTCCTGCCAGTCCATGGAGCGCTGCAGGGCTCCCAGGGCAGCGATGTGCTCCCACTGGTGGTCCCTGTGGGCTTTCTGGCACCCGTAGATCACATAGTGTTGAGACAATAGCACAGGAGGTGTCGACTGCTCCTTTTGCAACTGGTACTGCTGTGGAGAGCAAAGAGAAGGGCAGTCATTCCTGAAGACACTGTGTATGAAGCCTAGCCTTAATCTCTGAGCTAAGACCGAAAGGCCTCAGGTCAGACAAAGGTGATGTGCTTTGAGCAAGGCCACCTAAGGCCTAGACAGCAGGCCCTTTCCTGCAAGGGGCATAGATGTCAAAGGGGGGAGCCTCACTACCCACACATCCTGGGGACAAACAGGCATGGGAGGGTGCCAGCCAGACCAGGAGCCTGCGGGCAGGAGGGTGGCCATGGGGGTAGGTGAGCTTCCCTCCGTGCTGCGCACACACTGGGTCCAGCAGTGGTGGTTCCCACAGGGAGAAGTTTCCTATCCCTGGCCACTGGAGGAGAGTAAGGCTGGATGTTGGAAGGAGATGTGTGTGAGTGGCAGATGCTCCTCCACCTTGCCACGTTGTCCCGAGAGTGCAGGCATGTTCATATGCCATGTACAGCACTCCTGAGTGTTGGTGGGTGGGTAGGTAGTTGCATGTCCCCAGCCTCCTTCTAGAGGTGGCTTGTGATAGGAGAGTGTCTCCACCCCATTGTCAGGAATAAGGCAGGCCTCTACAGATACCCTGTCAGCCAGAGCACAAGGGTCCTCTATTGCTGCCTCCTGGGGCTAGGGTTACCAGGTGTCTGGTATTGACCTGGACAGTCCGGTATTTTCGCCTCCTGTCCAGTAAATAAATTCAGAAAATACTGGACACCTAAAATGTCCGGTATTTTCTAATTTTTTTCCCTGCCAGAAGGCAAAAATACTGGACACCTGGCAAGCCTACACACACTCAGGACCAGGACCAGCCCCCCTGCTTACCTGGTTCCACAGGGGAACTGTTTTCTGGCTCGGAGCAGGAAAACCAGATGGCTGCTGGCAAAAAGCCTCAAAGGCATTTCTTAAAGAAGCCATGTTGGTTTTTTATTTTA
This sequence comes from Pelodiscus sinensis, assembly GCF_052426305.1. Classification (NCBI taxonomy): domain Eukaryota; kingdom Metazoa; phylum Chordata; order Testudines; family Trionychidae; genus Pelodiscus; species Pelodiscus sinensis. Next base: position 178,490,734 of record NC_143054.1, on the reverse strand, counting down.
TTTTATTTTATTTTTGCTTAACTCTCGGGGTTCTCTTTTTTTTTTTTTTTTTTTGGTCTCCCCTTTGTTTTCTCAACAGAATTTTTTTGTCGGGGAGGATGTTTGGTATTTTTGGTTAAACCATCTGGCAACCCTACCTGGAGCTGTGTGCCCCAGATTGCATTCCAGATGCAACCCCAGGCCAAGAATGCTGGGCAAGGAGCACACAGCAGTCCCTTGCTGACTGCCACCTCCTCCCATATGTCTCTGTGGAAACTAATGGCACTCACTTGATTGACCTTCCCCAGCATCAGACGATGCCAGGGAGACATCCAGGGCAAGGGGTGACTGGCTCCAGGGAGAGCAAGACCTCCCGGTTGTTGGGCATCATTACACTGCTGGCCTTGTCTGGCTCCTCCTCTCCATCTCTGGCCCCCCGGAAGAGTGACAACGGGTGTTCCCAGCCCTGAGTCCACTATGGGGGGAGGGAGGGCTAAAGGATTGTCCCACCGCCTAGGATGCAGTGGAGCTCATTATAATAGGGTAGATCTGGGGTGCTGCCCCAGAGTGGGAGCTGTGCTCTGTGGCCTTGGCATGGGCCTGCCTGAGCACTTTCATCTTCATGTGCATCTGTTCCTGAGAGCACATGTGGCCCCTGGTGCCCAGGCTCTCATCTATCTGGCCATAGATATCCACATTCCTGCATATGTGGTGCAGAGATTCTGGATGTTTTCCTCTTTGCCTCAGACCTCAGTGAGGTCCAGGATCTCTGCGCCAGACCAGGAAGGCATGCGCCTCTTTCAGTCCCTGGCAAGATCTTGGGAGCTGGCTACCTGCTCGGTTGTAGCCGTGGAGGGCTTAGATGGAGCACGGGAGTGGCTCATGGGCAGATGTGCAGGCCGCTGCAGTGTGGCTCAGGGCTGTCAGGGTCTGCCTTGTGCCACAAGCCCTTTCCTTTGAGGCTGCGCCTTTAAAGCCTGCAGGGGAAGGGGTACTATAGAGTTTTGATGAGTTTGGCAGAGGGGCTAGCAGGGCACCTGTGGGAAGGTCTGGAGGACAATTATTTTGAAATATCTCCAGCTGCCCTGCCTACACATGCCCTATTCTGAAATAGCTATTTTGGAATAGGCATAATGCTTCATAGAATGAGGGTTATAGACTCCAAAATAATTGCCCATTATTCAAAATAATATGTTTGCTGTATAGACACTCACATAGCTATTTCAAAATAATGTTAGTTATTTTGAAATAACGCTGCTATGTAGACATGCCCTAAAACTTTATAAAAGAAATTCCAAAAACAAACCAAAAGGGAATATTGATGTTTTTACAGAATGCATGCCTTTCAAGCCAATCTGATGGTTTCTTTTGGCCTGGGTCATAATTTTTGAACTCGCAGAGTTATTAGGACTGTGTTTTCCAGATAAGAATTTAAATAAGTGATAAGGTAGGTTGTAGCTAAGAGCTGCATCATGGGCCAACTCACAGAGCCTTTATTGTGAGTAAAAGAGAACAATACTGATGAACTCAGGGCTTGATTTAGAGTAAAAAGTATCTTCACTTCCCAAGAAATCTATAATTTAGTGATACAACTTTAAACATCTGGAATGGGACGGTCATGTATGAAATTGCCCATCTAGATTTTTATACTCGTATTATTAATTTGAAGTACAATTGCGTGCACAAAAGATGCATATATCAAACATATAATAAATCAGGTGTCGTTGTGTTAACTCCCAAAGTTAAATTGACAATTTTAAGAATGAAAAATATTCATGGAGTTTCTTATCCTGTGCAGATTACATTCATACATAGTAAAAAAGAGTTTTGAGTAGGGCTGTCAATTAGTGAGTGTTAACGCCTGCAATTAACGCAGGGCAGAATTAACACATTAAAAAAATTAACTCGCGTTAATCGCAGAGGTCAGCAAACCAGCATGAGCTGCTTCAGAGACCATCTCTGGTAAGGCACAGTAATGCAAACCGCCACCAGAGGGCGCACAGAAAAACAAAGCTGCCAGAAAGGAGGGAAAAAACCTGAAGCCATGGTTCCAGCTCCAGCAGAGAAGTAAACAAGAAAAGTAAAGACCCTGACACCCATCTCTCTCCCCTCCCAGGTGACCATATTTTTAAAAATAAAACAGCCGGGGGGGGCTTGTCCAAATTGTCCCCCGCCGCCCCCAGCAGGGCTCACCCAAGCCACCCTCTCTTTGCCTCCTGGGGCTGGGACCGACCCTCCCCCCTCATTTGATTCTGGGGCTGAGTCCCCCCCTCCCGAACTCTGCACTGCCTATGGTGGGGTCTGTCCCTCTCCCCTGGCTATGGGCTGACCCCTCCCCTGAGCTTGGGGGCTGACCCCCACCCTGAGCCCTATGCCACCTGCAGTTGGGGGCTGAGACTCCCCCGAACTCTGTACTGCTCATGGCAGAGTCTACCCCCCTCCAGCCCTGTGCCACCCACAGCTGGGGCTGAGCTAAAAAAGGACTCTTTTGAGTAGATCACAAATATATTGATTATATAGAAGAATTTAAGTTCAGCTTTCATGTATTTGCACTACAATACTTCAGGGAGGTGAACTGATGTTTTTTTTTGTTTGTTTTTTTTTTTTTGGTTTTTTTTTTTTTTTCAGTGTAAATGTTTTGCAATAAAAAATAAATATAAAGTGAGCACTATACAGTTTGTATTCTGTGTTGTAATTGAAATCAATATATTAGAATATGTAGAAAACATCCAAAAATATTTAAATAGCTAGTATTCTTATTATTGTTTTATGGTGTGATTATTCGCGCGATTAATCACAATTAATTTTTTAAATTGCTTGACAGCCCTGGTTTTGAGTTATATTTTTAATGCTTGTAATTGTCTTCATTGATTTTAGGTGAAAAAAAACTATGAAGCTCTCAAACAAAGACAAGAGGAGGAAAGGATGGTACAGAATTCCCCTCCAAGAACTGGTGAAGAAACCAAGTCTGTCAGTAAATGGGAAAAGGAAAATCAGGAAACTACTAGAGAACTATTGAAAGTTAAAGATAGATTAATAGAAGTAGAAAGGAATGTAAGTGGTTTAATTTGGTTATTTCATATAATGTGAAAATGAGATGGCCAGAGTAAAAATGTGAGTTAACATACATGGTGTTTCAAGCTCAGCCAGCAGAGGCTTGTGTCACATTATTAGTGATGGCCCCTGTGGGGATTTGATTGGGATAGACCCCTGACACTCAGGATGAACTTTCATGGCCAGAGTGAATATGTAATCCATACTTACACAATATGACTGTGTCCTTTAGTGGTTTATGTGTTTTATACAGTCTTTGCAATATATAACCTAGGTCTTTTTGCTTAAATATTAAAGGTTTACAGTTTTATAACCAAACATCCCAGATTCAATCTCTGTTGCCAATTACTAGGGCCCTACTAAATTCATGGCCATGAAAAATGTGTCTCAAACCATAAAATCTGATCTTCCCCCATGAAATCTGGTCTTTTGTTTGCTTTCACCCTATACTATTCAGATTTGATAAAGGAGATTAGTGTTTCTCAAATTGGGGGGTCATAGTCATAAAAGATTAGAGTTGGAAGACTTGAGGTCATCAAGTCTAGCCCCCTGCTTGAAGCAGGACCTACCCCAACTAAATCATCCCAGCCAAGGCTTTGTCAAGTCAGATCTTAAAATCTGCTAAGAATGGAGATTCTGCCACCTCCCTAGGTAACCCATTCCTGTGCTTCATTCACCACCCTCCCTGTTAAATAGTTTTTCTTAATATCCATCCTACCTCTCTGACTGCAACTTGAGACCATTGTTTCTTGTTCTGCCATCTGCCACTATTAAGAGCCTAGCCTCATCTTCTTTGGAACCCCCTTAAGGTATTTGAAGGCTGCTCTCAAGGCCCCTTCCCCCCACTCCTCTCTTCTGCAGACTAAATACATTCAGTCCTCAGCCTCCCATCAGTCAGTTGCCACAACCCTTTAATTATTTTTGTTGCCTTCAGCTGGACTCTCCAATTTATTTCAGGAGGGTCACAAGGTTATTTTAGAGTGATTTATGGTATTGCCAATCTTACTTCTGCACTGTCTTCAGAGCTGGGTGGACAGAAAGTAGCAGCTGTTGGCCAGCTCTGAAGCCAGCACCCTACCAACAGCTGTGCAGAAGTAAGGATGGCAATACCATACCATGCCACGCCACGCTGACTTCTGCTCCGCTGCCTTCAGAGCTGGGCAGCTGGAGAGTAGTGGCTAGTGAATGAAGGCCCAGTTTTGCAGGCAGCAGCACAGAAATAAGGGTGGCAATATCATACCATGCCATCTTTACTTATATGCTGCCTTCAGAGCTCAGCTCCTGGCCAACAGTTACTGCTTTTCAGATGCCCTGCTCTGAATGCAGCACCACCACCACCAGCTGCATCAAAGAAGTAAAGGTAGTAGTATCGCAACCCGTGCTACAATAACCTTACAACCCCTCCTCATTTTTTTATTTTTGAAACAGGATCCCACCAATTACAATGCCATGGAATTTCAAATTTCAGTAACTGAAATTATGAAGTTTACCATTTTAAAAATCATATGACCATTACATCGACCAGAACGGATGACGAATTTGATAGGCCTCTACCAATGACACATCCATGGGGGTTGCATACAAACAGAGATTTGAGTGGAAGGCAGTAATTATATTAGCACCATTTGAATATCTAGTATCTGGCCATTTTTGAAAATGTGCTCTCCTTCCATCCTTATATGAATATCTCAGGTTAATGCGTCCACTCCATTCCTTAGCAAAAAACAGATTAATTAATAAAAGTGTGGAAGTTTTATATGAAAATTGCTTTTCTTGTGATTTTAATGGGAACACATAACTTCATCTTATTTGTATTTAAAATAAATAATTATCTTTTTAGGTAAAGTAATCTAAAATATAATCAGTGGCCTATTGAGATGTGTGTGATTGTTCTTCTTTAACTTTTTTTTTAAGAATGCTACACTGCAGGCAGAGAAACAAGCACTGAAAACTCAACTAAAGCAACTTGAGACCCAGAACGATAATCTGCAAGCTCAGATTCTATCACTTCAGAGACAGACTGTTTCTTTGCAGGAGCAAAATACAACATTACAAACTCAAAATGCCAAGCTTCAGGTTATATTTTTGTTTTTTGATTTTATTGTATGATTTTAAAAAAAGGTAGATTTTTTTTTTAAGTCAGAGCTTTTCTATTCCCCATTTGGCATTAGCAATCACAATTTCAGTTGATACAGATATGATAATCAAAGTACTTTCCACTATTAGTAGTTTGCACTAATAAGAATCAGTAATAAATTGCTAAAGCAAGATATTTACATCTTACATTTATCACGTTAAAAACCTTGGAATTTATGCTCAAGAACTAGTGTACTTTGTCAGTCTCCTTCTGCACCCCGTTTTACCTTATTAAAGTCTGACTTGTGGTGATGTATGCATTTAAAGCACCCTGAGAATTAATATTATGTGGTAACTAATATTTTCTTAAATGAGTTAGAAGTAAAGAAGTGTAAAGTGGCACATAATATTAAAGGAGGAAAGTTTGTGAACATTTTGACCATGAGAATTTAGAAAAGTGGACTAATTAATAGGCGATTTAATTCAGATAATTGCAGTGTAATTTGTTTAGAAGAAAAAATAAAGCCCTGTGTTTTGGTCCTGAGAGCTATAATAACAAAATTAATATTTACAAAGATATCTTAAGGAAATCAAGGGTAAATTGCCACCTCTTGCATGCTAGCTATATTTTAAATATAGTTTCTCCAATAAATGAATTTATTTTACAAACAGATCTTGTGTTTTTTAGGGCTCCAAGAAAAAATCAGCTTTAGGAAATACATACAAAGTTCTCAATTAACAGGATATTTTGCACAAATTGCTATCATTCTTAGAGAGGCCACTGCGGTTCTAGTATTCCTCCAAATGCCCTGAAAGAAAAGGAATAGGAACAGAAAGGAAAAGGAATTGAAATAACCATAAAGTGGTTCCTATTTGGTTCCAAATTGGAATCATGTATCCTTTTCCATATGGTCTTGCAGAATGTCCTAAAATATGACTGGTTATTCGCAGCAACATCGAAGAAGCTAAGAAAAGAGGCCAAAAAAGGACTATAACAATACATCAGTTGAAATATGATGTAGTTTCATTGCAATGATAGATTTGACTTTATCCAGCATCGGAAAAGGTACTCCAAGTGAATTGGATTTCTTCCATAAACTCATTTGGACACAAGAATTTAGACTTCTCCTACCACAGGAATTATGAAGCTACCTCAGCAATTTCTGTGTGTTTCGCCTGGCCAGTCTTGGTATAGATAGATTTTCTGGTAAACACTGCACTCAGAACTAAAAAAGCCGTTTATCTGATCAAGTGATAGACCTGTTTTCTTCCTGAAACAAGATGACATCTTGCTATTTATGGATTAAGAGGTTAAAACAACATAAATATTCAAACCTGGCCAATATCTCTACTGTATCCCTTCTCTTTTTCTGCAGCCCAGCATCTTCCAGAATTCTGATATAGGCTAATAACCTCCTGTGCACAGATTTGGTTCATAGCTACAGCATAGCCTATGCTAGCCATATCTTCTGCTTGTTGCCAGGTGTTTTGTCTCCATGGCAGGAGTCAAGTGGTGATTTGCTTAATTCCCATGCTTTTTAAAAAAAGTATTTTAGCCATTTTTAAGGCAGTTAAAGCCTTTTATTTGTTTTCAAACCTTCTCACCACTTCCTGGTTCAAGATCAGTGTGAGTGCTAACAGCCACATGAACTCTTTACTGCAATGCCTCCCTTCCATGATTCAGTGCCCCTTTTAAGGCATGGCAGAAGAGCTGCTGAGTAGCACAGTGGTTATAGCTATTCAGAGCCTCCACTGCAACATCTTTCCACCAGGCTTTCAGGCCTTACAAAGTAATTGTGCAAGCATTGGGAGAATTCCAAAAGATGCTATTTATAAGTTTCTTAAGTTCAGCAGAAGGTAAAAAATGCCCAGCCACAGAGCTCTGAGTAAGACAGGTTGGGATCTCTCTAATCCCCTCCCCAAAGTTGCTGCAATTACACAGAAAAACCCAACTATGAGACAGGTCAGACAGAGTAGGCTCTGAGGACTAGGAGAACTTCATCCAAATAATTAAGGGTGGATCTGGGGCAACAAAGGACCATAAAAATGAGAACCTTTTTGGACTATGATTCTCTCCAGAATGCCTAAAGTAGGTCCCAGAACCTGATGGAGAGAAGCAGGACTCCAAAACATCTCTCCTTCCTCACACAGTGAATCACAGTTCTCATGATATACTGTGGAAAATCCTCCCAAAACTGCAAAAGAAAATAAATCCTTTCCAAGGCATGGATTATTATTGTTAAAGGACAAATCAGGTGAAAATCAGGGTTTCAATTCCTTCTCCTTTGCCTTCTCCCATGAGGAAGTGTTTGCTGGGGTTTATCTTCACAGAGTGTCTCTCAATACTCTGTACCATGCTTATCACCCCTTCCCCAACTTGCAGAATCTCCAGGCATGATGAGAAGCCTGTGCCTCCTGTGCAGCCCTTTCTTAGGCTGCAACCTAATGGAAATTGTGTCTATCTGGACTTCAGCTCAATGACAGTCACTATGTACAGAAAGAGGCTAAGTTTTGAGACAGCAGCTGAGGGTCTGTCTCTCCACACTTGCCTGCTCCACCGGTTGTCTCCACAGTAAAGCCTAGAGCAGTGATCAGAGCAGACTCTTGAGAAATCCCCTCCTCATGAAGCTGCACCTTTGTGAGATTACGGGGAGTAAGTGAGAAATCCCTTCTCATGTTCAAAATGATCTTGATAACTTGAGTAAAGTTCCAGATGACGCTAGGTTCTTTGTACAGCACTTACCTGGGTGCTCACCAGCTGGGGGGAGCAGTCTGGCCACCTTCTAGGCTCTTCAGGACAACTAACAAGCTATTTGCACATTTGAGGTATGTGTACCTGTGCCTCTCCTCTGTTGCATGGTTCCCCAGACCAAGATGAATAGTGCACTGCCCTCCACCAGTGAGACATTGCAGTTTCTTTGATATCACAATCTCCACTCCTTGGCACTGGCCAATTGCTAAGCCATAGATCTGATCAGTCTCTTCTGTCCCCTGCTCCTTCCTCCATCCACAGTGATGTGGAAGCAGACAGACACAGAAGCCTCTTCTCCCAGGATTCTTCTCTAACACAGAGGAGACCTACATAGGAGATGAAAAAGTCTAAGGCCTTTCACACTTGCCCTGTGCATCGGCATTCTTGGTCCTAACCACCACTCCCTTACTGAATGCAGTCGCCTCATGGTATCCTTAAGCAAAGTAGAGACACCAGTACATTGCCCTATCCACACCAGCATGATGGGCGATCAAATAACCTCCACCTGACCCAAGAGACACAACGTCTAACACTCCAAACAGTGACATACAAGAGGAAAATGAGGCTTGTGCCATAGACAATGAGGACATCTTCCCATCCACAATTCTTTCTCCTCACTAGACAAGGCAGTCATACCGATACATGCACTGGAAGATGACCTTAAGCTGTTCTAGGAATTATTCAAAAGAGTGACCACTAGTTAAGAAATTGCCCTCCAGAAAGTACCAGGGGAAAAGCATAAGCTGTTACAAATTCTCCAGCCCTCTGCCACCAAAAAAAAAAGCCCTTCCCTTAGATGCAGTGATTATGAAATCATTGGAAACAATCTGGCAAACTCCTATTTTGGTGCCACCCACCAATAGGAAATGTTTTGTGCCAGCCAAAGGCATGGACTTTATTTTCATACCCACAAATGAATTTTCGCTCATTGTAGATGCCATAAATCATCACAAGAAACAACTGCAATTTCCTTCCACACTGCATGACAATGGACACAAACATTTAGATCTTTTCGGCTGAAAAATATATTCATCCTCTACTCTGGAATTTTGAGAGGCCAGTTAGTTTGTGCTTCTGGCTAATTATCCAACTATCCCAACTATTCAAAACTACAGGAACTCATGAATGACTTGCCAGAACAAAAATGCCCTCAGTTGCAGTCCATTATCAAAGAGGGCCAAACTAAAGCCGCAACAGCTCTCCAGGCGGCTATGGATGTTGCAGATACAGCGGCTTGAACTACCGCCACAGCCACTGTTATGCTCAAGGCATCCTAGCTATAGGCCTCAGGATCCCCAGAGAACTTCAGCTCAAAGTAGAGGACATTCCCTTTGATAGGGTACAGTCCACAACACCATGAAGGACTCTCGAGCATCTCTAAGCACCCTAGACATTTACACTCTATCTAACTAGCAACAGTGCTATCATCTGTACCAGAGTCCTTAAGACTCCTTTTTCCACTTCCAAAACCAATGGTACTTTGGCCAACTCAGATCAAAACAGTGATCTCAGAGGTCTACTTCTAAACCACAATTTTGAACGTTTGGTTGAGGGCCTGAATGACCTCTCCCCAGAACCAGCACTACCTATACATTTGGCCGTTGTTTACACTCATTTTATCATACTTTTGCCACCATAATAATGGATCAGAAATCATAAGATTCGGCTACACTATTACATTTCTTTCCACCTTACCCACCCTTCCACCTTCTGTGTCCCTTTTCAGGGAACCTTCTAATGTTCACCTACTCCAACAAGAGGTACAGCACCTCCTTCACCTTGGTGCCCTGATGCCAGTTCCAACTCCATATCAAGAGAAGGGTTTTTATTCCAACCACTTCCTGACCCAGAAAAAAAGCAGGGAGGAGGGAGATGGAGACCTGTCTTTCATGTCAGAAAACTCAACAGATTTATATGCAACCATAGATTCATAATGGTCACTCTGGCCCCAGTTATACCAGTGCAGGACAGGGGAAACTGGTTTTCAGCCCTCAATCTCCACTGTGCATATTTCTATACTACAATTCATCCTGCCCAGAAATGTTTCCTCAGATTCACAGTAGGATCCAACCACAGCTAACATCGGCTTCTACCATTTATCTATCTAGTGTTTGTTGAATCTTCTCAACAATGCTAGCAGTAATGGCAGTATACTTCTGATGCCAGCAGGTGGTAATTTCCTTCTGTTTAGGCAATTGTCTACTAAAGGGAATCAGCTAGTGCAAAATGGCAACCATGGTGCAATCAACTATAGGCCTCGTTCACCGACTAGGTCTCCAAAACAATGAGCAGAAATCCACCCTGGAACCTACGTAATGTCTTAAGTTCACTGGAGCTGTTCTCGATTCCATACAAGTCAGAGCAATATTACCATTCCACTGATTCACCACACTAACAACACTTATCTCACTCAATCTACCACTGCCCTCAAACCATGGTGAGGACTTGCCTTCAGAAACTAGGTCAAATGGCAACTACCACTTACATAACAAAGTACTCAAATCTATATTTGCATTGCCTATAAGGTGGCTCACCACAGTATACACCCCTGCTAAACACAATCTGGGCAAATGAGTCACACTTCCACCGAAGGTTCTTGCATCCCTAGACCAATGGACTCAACTGCAGAACGTTCTTATAGGCATCACCTTTCAGCAAGACCCTCTGTCATTATTTATCACCACAAATGCATCACTCATAAGTTGGAGCACTCACCTACATTGCCACACCATAGAGGACAAATGATTGAAAGTGGAATCCCACCTGCAGATCAACCGAATAAAAGTTTGAGTGGTACTCAGTGTATGCCACCATTTCCTCCCTCTCATACAGAACAAACCCATCTATATTTTCACCAACAACATGGCATGCATATTTTATATCAACCAGCAAGGAGGAGCCTAATTTCACTCTTTATGTACAGACATTCTCAACATATGGAACTGGTGCATTCACAACACCAAAATCCTCATTGCATCCTACCTACCAGGTTGTCAAAATACTACAGTGGACACAGAACAACATGAGTGGGAAATACATCCCGCCATCGTCAGGGTGATAGTCTGCAAATAGGGAAACCCGCAGATCAACCTATTTGCATCACAAATGAACCAGAGTAGGCCTCACACTCAAATCGCTGGAAGATACTATCATAATTATGATAGTATGCTAATCAACACTTTGGAGCTTTCGAAGGTGAAAGTAGTTTAGACACGGCTTTTTCGGTGCACGCGCCTCTCCCCCCCCTTGTCAAAAAGCCATGTAAACATCATTTTTTGAGGTTTATATGGCTTTTCGACCAAGGGGAAGGTCTCCCAAAAAAACCACATCTAAACTACTTGTATATAAAGCGGCTTTTTTGGCGAATCCCTCTCTCCCCTTGTTGAAAAGCCTCGTAAACCTCATTTTTGCACAAAGAGGCAGGTCTGCTTTTGAAAGTGCAATTCCACGGGAATTTGCATATCCTCTTTCGACCGTTCTGCGTAGTCTAGATGAGCCCTCAGAGTCCTTTGTTGTTCTAATAGTTATGATAGTATGCTAATCACCACTTTCATTGTTGATAATACTAAATTAAAATGGACTTTCCTTTATTTCTGATAACATTGTTTACAACTGCAGGTTGAAAATTCTACCCTTAATTCTCAAAGTACCTCTCTGATGAATCAGAATGCACAACTTCTGATCCAGCAGTCTACCTTGGAAAATGAAAATGAATCTATACTCAAGGAGCGAGAGGATCTGAAGTCATTGTATGAATCACTGGTTAAAGATCATGAAAAATTGGAACATCTTCATGAACGTCAAGCTTCTGAATATGAATCTTTAATTGCTAAACATGGAAACCTCAAGTCTGCACATAAAAATCTTGAGGTGGAACATAAGGACCTAGAAGATAGGTAATCATTAATATGTAAGATAAATCTTGTGAGTAAAATTAAAAATCTATGTTGAACAAAGTCAGTGTTTCTTTAATATATCATTTAGATCTTAACTTCTTGAATAAATTTCTCCTTGTTCAAAATTAAAATTACATCCTGAGCTATTTCTATTAGTTTTAGGGGCTATCACCGAAGACTTTATATTAATCTTGTTTACAGGTACAATCAGTTGCTGAAACAAAAAGTGCAATTAGAGGACTTGGAAAAAATGCTCAAAATAGAACAAGATAAAATGTTGCAGAAAAGCAAAAAACATGAAACTGTAGCAGCAGAATACAAAAAACTTCGTGATGAAAATGATAGGTAAAGATAAAAATCTGATACATTATTTAGATTTAAATATATTATTAAATGACAATGTCTACATTTGTACAGTATTAAGGCTAAACTTTAATAATGAAAGTCAAGAAATTCAAATTTGCATTTTCCACAGCCATAACTAAATTAATTTGCTTGTGTAATATTTTGTATTATTGCATATAGTTTATGCCTACATATATAAAATATATTATTGCATATGGTATGTCTTTTCTGCATGAGCTTATAGTCCAGATCGCAGTCCAACCCTGTGAAATAGGAGATTTTTATTGATTTCCTCCCCAGCTTGCAAAACGTAGTTGCACCACCTTTGTAGATATCCCCCATCTGGACACACATCAGTTTGCTATGTTCTGAGATGTACAGACTGGGTCTGGGTACCCTGACATTTCCTTTGAGCTGATTAGGTTTTAGCACTATGCTTCCTGGGCACAAACTACAGGTATCTGCCTTTTACCTCTTTGTGGAAATGAGGATCCACTATCCAGTTGTCATAGACTCCCTAGACTAGTGTTGACCCAACCAGACTCCCCAGTAACTTAAGCATGTTCTTTCTAGAGCTGCAACTTTGTAAGTGCTCTGAATTTATAAAATTCATCTTTTCGGGGACATGTGATAGTTAAAAGCAAATAGACATGCAGACTTTATGGAATTCTTTAACAAAGTTGTTCTTTACAAGAAAGGTACAGAACCATCCAAAATAATACAAATATACATGTTTCCCTGCTTAATTTTCCTCATCAGTCTTGAGCCTTCTTTGTGCTTAGGTCAGATTCCTCTGAAGAGTGAAAGATCCCACCTCCTACACATGGCTTCTGCTCAAATTATGGAGTGCCTTGGTCTCTTGTGAAGCCAGTTTCTTCTTTTTTTGGTCTAATTCCACAGTTAAATTGGATATAGTGTGCTACTGTAAACCTCTGCTTTGTTTTTTATTATATTTTACTGAAGACCAGAATTTACTTTGTCTAAAAAATTCATTTAAATCTTTTCCTTTTTTAACTGTATAGAAATTGTAAGCAACCTTGTGTTTTCCCCAATCATAGACTTAAAATATGAAAGGTATTTCATTTTTGAAAGACAATTACTTGCCCATAATTTGAATTCTATAATATTATTATTTCCCAGAAATCAATCACTCTTCTTATCGCTGAGAACTGATTTTTCATAAACTAGAATATCTTGATTTAGAATATCTTGATCTAAACAGAGTGTTGACTAGAGGCTATGCGTTAGTTTATATATTCTTCCAAAGTCTGTGTTACCTATGTTACAAACAGTATGGAATTATGGAAGTTACATGCTTTAAACAGAATTCTGGTTAAAATAGGTATTCTCTTTTTATTTATAAATATTTTCATGACATCTTTTAATTATAGGCTAAACCATACATATAATCAGCTTTTGAGAGAAAATGAAGTTCTTCAAACTGACCATAGGAATTTGAAAAGCTTATTGAACAATTCCAAACTAGAACAAACACGGTTAGAAGCTGAATTTTCCAAACTGAAAGAACAGTACCAACAACTGGATATTACATCTACAAAACTGAATAATCAGTGTGAGGTAAGATAAAACTTTTTAATCTTTTCTGTAAACACTTCATTTACTGTAGCTTTGTAAATTCAAGTAATCTGCAATGTGTTAGACTTTTAATTAATGCTTTTGTCGGCAATTGAACAGTTCTGACATAACTGTTAAGAAGAAAAATAAACCTCCTTGTTCTTTGAGTGCTTACTCATGTACATGCCATGTTAGGTATGTGAATGCTGAAAGCGCTGTCGTAGAAGAATTTTCCTCAGTGGTATCTATCAAGCTAGCTGCAGTGCCCTTTGTTCCTGTGCACTTATGCTGCTGCTAGCCCCACATGCTCAATTCTTTCTTACTAGGAATGTTAGATATAGTGTAATAGAATAGTCATGTAACTGCATGAAATCTTGTCGGTTACATGACTATTCGATAGTTCCTGGGGGCATGGTGGGCAACTAGTGCACTCCTGGCACCACTCCTGGGGGAGACCCCTGCTACCTCACACTGCTGCCCTGGGGTGGCAGGCGGGAGCCGATCCACATGAGGGGAGCCAGTTTAAAAACCAGCTCCCCACACAGACAGGCTGCCTGCCACCCCATGCTGCTGCCTCTGAGACAGAGGCAGCAGCATGGGGTGGCAGCAGCCCCGGTCCATGAGCAGTCCTAGCTCCCCGTGGACAAAGGCTGCTCCAGAGCACTAAGTGGAATCTAATCAAGCTAGCTCCACTGCCCTTTGTTGCTGCACACTTATGCTGCTGCTAAACCCATAGCCTTACTAAGGCTGTTTGATTTAGTGTAATTGAACCGTCATGTAACAGCATGAAAAATAAACCTCCTTGTTCCTTGAGTGCTTACTCATGTACATGCGATGTTAGGTGTGTGAATCCTGCAAGCTCGGGCCCCCTGTGAACAGGGCTGCTGCCACCACACGCTACTGACTCTGTATCACAGGCAGCAGCGCAGAGCCGCAGGTGGGAGTTGGTCTGCATGGGGAACTGATTTATAAACCGGTTCCCTTCGTGGATCAGCTCCCGCCTGCCACCCTTGAAGCTGCCTATGATAGAGAGCCAGCAGTGTGGCATGGCAGGGGCTTCCCAGGAGTGGGGCTGCTAAAATTTGATTTGGAAACACAACTATTCAGTTACACGCTATCTAACATCCCTATTTTTCAATTTACTTTATACAAGTACGGTAGTGCAATCTCTTTATCATGAAAATATAGCTTACAAATGTAGGTATTTTGTTACATAACTGCACTGAAAAAAACTTTAAATCCTATAAATCCGGCAGAAAGAGCAATTAAAACTATGCACTGAAGGCACTTTAAATCTTCTTCAGCTTCTCGGTGTGTCTCCTTGGCAATAGGTTCCTTCAGTAGGGCCACAATGTTCTGCGACAACAATGTAAAAACCTTACCACTCATCTAAAAAAAGGAATTTTGCTTATTTTTATTTTTTATGTATACTGTCAAGAGTTTCGGACAAAAATAATGTCTTGGCTGATATGATATTTCTGTTATAATAATGATTCTTCTGCTAGCTAAAGTGAATTCAGCCAATTAACAAAATATTAAAATGTTAAAAAGAACATTTCAGTTGTGATTTATTTGATCTTGCTGTGTCTTTTGCCTGACCTACTGAAATCTTTATGTAGCTTGCTTATGTCTTCTTTATAAGCCTATAAATCAGGCTATGTGCTGATTACATTCAGTCCTGTTTTGTAAATTTTTAACAGTTGCTTAGCCAGCTTAAAGGAAATTTGGAAGAAGAAAACAGACATCTGCTAGATCAAATTCAGACATTAATGCTGCAAAATAGAACATTGCTGGAGCAGAATATGGAAAGCAAGGATCTTTTCCATGTTGAACAAAGACAGTACATGTAGGTATACCAAAAATTATGAAATCACGGTTCAAAAATATGATTACTTCAAACTGAGAAAAAAAACACCCACTGGCTGCCACATTACATAGTACTCTCACACCGTAT
Source organism: Pelodiscus sinensis (assembly GCF_052426305.1). Classification (NCBI taxonomy): domain Eukaryota; kingdom Metazoa; phylum Chordata; order Testudines; family Trionychidae; genus Pelodiscus; species Pelodiscus sinensis. The sequence goes on along the minus strand of NC_143054.1, from coordinate 178,475,103 downwards.
TCTTTTATTTTTCTTCAAACATAACTAAAGTAATTGTATTATATATGAATTGCTAATAATCACAGTCACCATCTGTTTTCAGATACCTAAGAATGTAAAGAAATATGTAATATTATATAAATGTGTGCATGCACACACACACACAAAACTTCTAAAATATCAATTTTGATTGACTTCTGTTTACAGTGACAAGTTAAATGAATTGAGACGACAAAAGGAGAAATTAGAGGAGAAGATTATGGATCAGTATAAATTTTATGAGCCATCCCCCCCTAGAAGGTACTTCTTGAATATATTTTGTGGAAGTGAATATAACCAGAAATTTATACAAGCTAAGCACCCAGTTCTGTCTTTACTGAAGTCAATAGTAAGATTTCCAGTAAGATTTCCAGTGACTTCCATGAGAACAGAACATGCCGACATATATTAGTTAAATATGCATACAAATAGGTTTTTTTAATTATGTATTTTCTAAGAATTAATGTAATGAATTATAAATGCAATAACTGATTTAATTTTATAACAGGAGGGGCAATTGGATAACTCTAAAAATGAGGAAATTAATAAAATCTAAGAAAGATGTTAACCGGGAGCGTCTGAAGTCTCTGACTCTTACACCTACCCGTTCAGAATCCAGTGAAGGATTTCTTCAGCTACCACATCATGACAGTCAAGATAGTTCTTCAGTCGGCTCAAACTCTCTTGAAGATGGCCAGACACTTGGAACCAAAAAGAGCAGTAGTGAGTAGTTACAGAATGACTTTAGTTTGAAATATTGTTTGTTTACATATATTTCCAAGTTGTTGCAAAAACTTCAAAACTAAGTCAGTTTGAAATCTTTAATTAATATTAAAAGCTCCCAAGACCTGCTTCATTATGTCAATGGCAAAACTCCCATTGATGTCAGTAGGGCAGATTAAAAAGTATGTATAGGTGCCCTATGTTTCCATTTCAGTAAATCTAACTGAATACGTTAAAATAAATCTACAGTACTCAGAGATCCAGAATTGGGTAGGCTTATTGGATCAGAATAATAGCATTTAGCCTACCAGAACATCAGATGAATGTTAGATGCCAATGGTGCTCTCTCCCTAATTCACTTTCTTCTGTTTTGCTTGTTTTCTCTCATTCCCATGAGACTTCCACCCTTCTCAAGTATGCCTCTCCATATTGTATCCATACTAACAACCATTAGCTGCTAAAAAGATCATGTCTCTCTGAATTGGTCCTCCAGTATCTCTTAAATCCTGTGCTGATGGGCTTTGGCCACAAAATAATAGAGAATAGAAAGAGTGGTGGAGCAATGTAAGCTGTTAGAAGGATACAGATCTCTACTGATCCTAGAGATAGGCAGAGCTACAAAGAGAAATAACTGATAAATTCTGAGGCAAGGGGAATTGATGTTTTCCAGACATGAACTGTTAACCTTGAATAAGCCGCTTTATCATAGCTATTAGGATACACATAGCTTAGAGGGGCAGTATTTTATTCAGTCTTTATTTATTTCTTTTGTTGTTCATTAATAATTTAAGTTGTGCCATTTCCACGAGCAGGTAATTAGTGTGATGCCATTACAGTCCATGTTAAATTAATTAGCTGATTTATTACTAGTGAAATATTGAAGTGACACACAAAGCATCAGTGTACCCCTATATTATAATTCTTACCTTTTAAAGTTTAATGTCTAAGTGACTTCAGAATATATAAGGTTAAGATTTGGTATTCCAAATTTTCATCCCAGGTGAGAATATTTTACTATTTAAAAGTATTAAAATTTCACATGCTGGTTTTTTATTTTGGCTCTTATTGTGAAAACATAATAAAATTTTTAAAACTATGTATTATTTCGCATACCTTTAAGGGAATTAAAATTAGAGTATGAGAGAATCTGGGAGTCTGTCTTTGGATAAGGTACCAATGTATCCAGGGCAGTTTTTCTTAAACTGTGTTCCGTGGCACACCAGTGTGCCGCAAGGCAGTCGGAGGTGTGCTGCAGAGAACAACAGAATTCAAAATGGCCACCTTTAAAGGATGTTTTTAAGACTGAGGAACATCAAACAATTTTTTTTTATGAGGGACACCAAGACCCTCAATAACTCCCTCCCCCGCCCCCCAACCTTTTTTTTCCCCCTCAACAAAAAAAATCCTTGGTGTTCCTCATTAAAAAAAATTGTTTGGTCTTCCTCAGTCTTAAAAAGTTTAAGAAACACTGATTTAGGGACAGTTCTACTGAAAAAATGTACTTGAAAGTCCTAGTTGCTTAAAAGAAGTTGACTATAAAAGGTTATTTGACCTTTGAAAAGAAGCAGTTTTAAACTTGATGCAAATTTTAAAAATTACGACCCTTCCTTTGCATATATAAATACTGGATTTATTTTTTTTTATTTTACTTGCCTTCATTCATTTTGACTTTACTGCATGGATCAGTCTCCCCTCAAATATGGTGCTAACAAAAGTTGCTTGTGTATAGCAAGAGAGGACCTTAACTATTCTAATTCTTTCATATATCCATTAATAAGAAGAACAAACTTGGTTTAAGAAGACCAGGATCTTTAACAAAGCAGTGACTAGTTGCTAAGAAGGCTTTTATCTTTTTTGTAATAAAAACAACATCATTCCATACATAATTCCCCATGTTATTTCTGATTTATGGTGGCAGGATTATGGAACAAAATATTTCTTATGACTACCTGTCAAATTAAATTAAATTAAATGCTTTATACAAAAATGCTGTGCAATCACAGGGAATCAGCTCCCTGAAAGTATGAATACAACTGATTTAGACATTCCTCCTTGTGGAATGAGGTTTAACAGCTAATTCGAGTTAAGGGGTTTACTTCAAACTCCCATTTCGCTGCCGCGTGTAGACGCGGGCAGTTATTCCAAGCTAGTCAGTTTCCAAAATGGCGACCGCCCGGGAACATGCTAATGAAGCGCAGGATTTTTAAATCCCGTGCTTCATTTGCAATTTCGGTCGCCCTCATTAGCCTCCCTAGTTCAAACTAGGGGGCTAGTGTAGATGTACCCAAAGAGAAAAGAGACAATCACTGAAGAAAGAACCATGCAGGGATCACCCGGTTTTTAAAATTGTGACACTTGCCGGGAACCTATACTTGCTTCAAACGGGTGCTACCACTGCATTAGGTGCCTACGTGAGGGACATATCCCGCAAAAATGCCCTCATTACCCCAAGTTGACAGTGCGAGCAAGACGGGACAGGGAGATGAGCCTTAAATGGCTTTTATTTAACAAAGCATAGTGCAGCCTCCACAGACTGAACTCTACCCACCCAGATCCGACTCTCTTAGAGCCGACAAGCATTTGGCTGTCTCGCCAGGGCCTCGTATTGTTGCGAAAAAAAGGCTTTCTCCAACTCGCTTGCTGCCGCCAACTCGTGTTAGTATCTGAGATAAGCTGGGTACTTCAGGGATGGCTCTTACTTGCCGCCCAGGGAAAGAGAAACCACATCGGCACCAAGGCCAGGACTACCGCTAGAATCAACACCATTGGCACCAGCATCATTCGCGGCACCACTACCAGCATCGGGGCCAGATTCGGCACCTACAGTGGCACTGCTGGTGCAGTCAGCATGATCGGCACCGCCAGCACAGCAAACACCAGCACTGTCCTTGGCACTGCAACTGGCACCAGCACCAACTACGCTTTATGCGCAGCCTATAGCCCAGTCAGCATTAGCACAATCCTTGGCACTGGCAAAGGCACACAAGAAGTCAGCAGGGTCATCACCTCTTCCCCCAGTCTGGATCATATCTCATTTTCTCCCAAGCCACTTTCCCCTTCATTGGCTCCACCTGCGGACCTGCCATAGCATCGTACAGTGATCAAATACCTCATCAGCATGCAGTTCTCTTTCAGCTCATTATTACTTTCAACACTGGCATGCATCCCTATCTCCGGTGCAGGCAAAACACAGATTTAGGTCACCTAGATTTCCCACACTCTCCGTTTACACCCGCTACCATGACGACCGTAGGAGCATGTATTCCTCCAGGCATTCTTTGCCTGTCAGATGTCACTGTAGTCGTCCCCATGGTCACACCTATTATGAACGCCATCGCCCTACACATCACTCCTTCTCACCGTATCATTCCCACTGTTGGTCACCTTGCTGCTATTGATCAGGCTCTAGGTGTGGCCATACTGATTCGCCTACCCCTGCCAACATGAGACCTCCCACTTCTACTCAAACAGCATCCCAGGCACTTCAACATTCTGAGCCTGAGGAGGATCAACTCTTCAACCAAGATCAACCCACAGAGGGTTTCTTCGATAGATCATCTTCTCCCAGTGAAGCAGTATTTCCAGGAGACTTATCACCGACCGATGACCTCTGGCAATTTCAGGACTTGTTCAGGTGGGTTGCCGAGAGTCAGAAAGTCCAGCTCACGGAAGTTCAGGAAAAGCAGCACTGTCTTTTAAAAAATTTGCAACCCTCTCAGAAATGCAATGTCACTTTGCCACTTGTTGAGGCTATTTTAGAAGTGGTGGACAACATTTGGCAAACACCGGCTTCTGCCCCATGACCAACAAGAGGGCAGATAAGAAATATTTTGTCCCCTCAAAAGGAATGGACCTTTTATTCATACTTCCACAACCTAACTCCCTTGTGGTTGACGTGGCGCAGCAGAGGGCCAATACCCCACAATATAAAAACATTACCAACGACAAGGAACTTTTCGGCAGAAAAGTTTATTCGTCAGCTACTCTGACCTTGAGAATGGCCAACTATGCAGCTCTCCTGGCAAATCATAACTTCAATTATTATATGAAGCCAACTGCTCTTATAGAGCACCTCCCGGATAGCAAGATAGCCAGATTCTGTCATACAGGAAGGATATACCGCTTCCCGTACAGCTCTGCAGATTGCACTTGACATCACAGCTGTATGATCCACTGCAACCTCAGTAGTAATGTGCAGAGCCTCCTGGCTTCAGTCCATAGGAGTTTCCAGAAAATTACAACTGAAGGTGGAAGACCTACCCTTCGATAGACAAAAGCTATTCACAGAGAAAACCGACGAAGTCCTCCGCGCTAGCAGGGACTGAAGAACTACATTAAGAACACTGGGCATGTACACACCACCGTACAGATGCAAACGATATACTCCTTACCAGAGGCACAGGCCCTTCCCTTACTCTGCACCATAGCATAGACCATTTGACCAGCAGAGTTCCAAACAATGCCCGCAGAAACGACATCCTCAGAGCACAAGGATGTCTAACCAACAGAATAACCAGCAGCAAGTTTGACGTGTTGGTGAAGGGCCTGCAAACCATTCCCCTCATTGGTCACTAGTGCAAAGAATCCAGGTTGTTTCATCACCGTCTGACACCATTTCAATAATGATAGGTCTCCATACCACTGATGGATGGGTCCTCGAGCTAATAACATCCAGCTACTCAGTTCCCTTCACCTCGCTCCCTCCTCCTTCCCCACCATCCCTATCCCTCTTCAGAGACCCTTCTCACAAGACTCTTCTAAGGCAAGAGGTCTTACGCCTCCTCACCATAGATGCAGTAGAGCGAATACCTGAAGAGTTTAGGGGCAAGGGATTTTCTTACTCAGAAAAAGTCAGGTGAGTGGAAGCCAATCTTAGACCTCTGCCGTCCTAACTGACATCTTTGCAAACAGAGATTCAAGATGGTGACCTAAGCATCTATTATTCCAGTGCGCAACAGCCGTGGATTGGTTTGCATCCCTCGACCTGCAGGGTGCCTGTTTTCATGTTACAGTCCATCCGGTGCACAGGCGTTTCCTAAGATTCGTAGTCGGAGTCAAGCACTTCCAATACAGGGTTTTACCCTTCGATCTGTCTTCAGTGCCCAGAGTCTTTTCGAAGACACTTGTGGTCATAGTGGCCCACCTCCGTTGAGGCAGGATCATTGTATTCCCTTATCTTAACAACTGTCTGATGAAGGGTCCATCCTTCGACGACACGTTACAGTCTACCAACACGATGAGAAAAGTCTCTTCGAAGCTCTTGGTCGTATAATCCATTTCCCAAAATTGTCGATGACACCCCAACAATCTTTGGAATTCATTGGTGCATGCCTTGACTCGTCTACTGCCCGGGCTTACCTGCCATTAAACAGATTTCAGATTATCCAGGAGCTCACACAAGTTTTCTCCCCAAGCCCCACAATTGCCGTACTTACCTGTCTACAACTCGGGGAACATGGCAGCTACCACATATGTCATAGCACATGCTAGGCTTCACCTGCAGTACTGGATAGCCTTGATTTACTTCCCTGGCAAACACGATGTTCACAGGAGAATTGCAGTACCACCAAAAGTGGTGAAGTCTTTGAGTTGGTGAACTGTCCCCACCAACATGTTAGCTGGCATACCTTTTCACCGACCTGAATCCACGATGCAAATTACGATCGACGCATCTTTGGTGGGTTGGGGCGTACACCTCAACATCCATTGTGTTCAGAGCCGGTGGTCCATACAAGAAACCTCCCACCATATCAACTTCCTAGAATTGAGAGCAGTTTTCAATGCATGCAAGCACCATCAGGGTGCTTACCGACAACGTGACCATGGTTTACTACATAAACCGACAATGAGGAGCTTGATCGCATTCTGTCTGTGCGGAGGAAATACACCTATGGAACTAGTGCATCCGTCACGATGTAACGATTCTAGCAGCGTACTTATCTGACAAAGACAACACCACTGCCGACGTGCTCAGCAGGCACTTTGTCATGCACCACAAGTGGGAACTACACCACCAGATGCTACAAGACATCTTCCGCCGCTGGGGCTTCCCAACCATAGACCTATTCGCCACACATTGAAACGTGAAATGCCGGTATTACTGTTCCAGAGTAGTCATCGGACCGACTACTGGAGTGCCCTGGGAGATGCTATTCTCCTCAACTGGAGTGCTCACCTGCTTCTACGCCTTTGCTCCAACTCCCCTGATACCGAGAGTCCTAGAGCAGATGATCAGGGACAACGCAACAGTAATCCTCGTATTCCCCTTTTTGGCCACGTTAGACGTGGCTCCCTTACCTCTTTCGCATGTCTCCTCACCCACCCTATCACCTACCCAGATGTGTCAACCTTTTGACCAAGGACCAGGGAACCCTAGTGCATCCTCAGCCCGAACACCTTCTTTTCACAGCATGATTCCTAGTTGGTTCCAGGATCTGGAAATTATCTGTTCCCAGGAGATCAAACATGTTCTGCTCCACAGTAGAAGACCCGCCAGTAGGGCCACTTACCTGTACAAGTGGTATAGGTTTTGTTCCTGGTGCGCAGACAATGGTCTAGATCCATCCTCTGCCCCCATCCATCACATTCTCAACTACATCCTGCATTTAAAACATTCCGGTCTAGCACTGTCATCTCTCAAGGTTCACCTTGCTGTGATCCCTGCCTTCCAACAGCCAGTGGAGGACTATTCACTGTTCGCTCACCCAACTAGGAGGTTCATGAAAGGGGTGGCTAATCTCTACCCACCACATAGAGAGCTGCCTCAACCATGGAACTTAAAGCTAGTCCTGGATGCCCTAACACGGCCTCTCTTTGAGCCCTTGGCAACCTGCCCTCTACCGCTATTAACCACCAAAGTTGTCTTCCTGTTAGTAATAACATCTGCACGCACGGTAGGGGAGCTTGCCGCTCTCTCTGCTACACCTCCCTGTACAGTATTTACAAGTCGGAGGGTTATACCTTGCCCTCAACGAGCATTCCTACCAAAATAAACTTGGATTTTCACATCAACAAGCCTATCATCCTCCCAACTTTCTATCCCAAACCACACTCCTCCTACCAAGACGCATGGCTTCACACATTAGAAGTGCATAGGGCACGGGCATTTTATATCGATAGAACATGGAAGTCTCAACATCTGTTGCTTTTGATGGCTGATCGCTCTAAAGTCAAGTAACTTTCTGCACAACACATATCCAAACTCATCAGTTCATGCATCGTGCGTTGCTACTCACTGCAGAACAAGTTGCTGTCAGAGATGCCAAGAGCCCATTCTGCCAGAGCGATAGCAGCTTCTACTGTCTTTCTCAAGGGATAAACTTAAGAAAACAATAGTCTGGTAGCACTTTCTAAAGGGAATCTCAGTCTAGGTGACGTCTGCCAAGCTGCCACGTGCTTCTCTATTTACACCTTTGCAAAACATTACTCTGTCCCCAACAATTTCATTAGTGACTCAACAGTTGCCTCCACAGTGCAATCCCCAGCTGCGAAACCTTAACTCTGAATTCTGCCTTCCTTATTTCGGGTCACTGCTATGAAGTCACCTACAGTGGAGCACCCATGGGGACACGACTCAAGGAAGAAGAGGAAGTTACTCACCTTGGTGTAGTAATGACAGTTCTTCGGTGTGTCCCCGTGGGTGCTCCACTACTGCACTCCTCCCCGCTTCAGAATTTCTCCTTTATGTTTTTTCAGATACTCGGCGATTTGCAGGAACTGGCGGGATCCAGACCGAGTGCTCTAAGAAACGGTGCAAAACAGCTCGAGCTGCCTGACATGCATGCGTGGTCCAGCAGACCACTGCTGATGAATCTCCGATCTGCAGTGCCAGGACAAGCCCAACACCTACAGTGGAGTACCCACAGGGACACATCTCAAAGAACCATCAGTACTGGACCAAGATGAGTAGTTTCCTCTTTCTGGGGCAGAGAAGGCACCAAAGGGACGGTTAGCCATGCATGCTGAGTAGACATACCAGCACATGCTGGCTGCTCCACGTGTGCAGCCAACCAACGGCACTGCTATTTTAATTGTCCAACTAGAGGCGCAGAGGCAACCCAGAATCCTACGGTGGATCACTGATAGGGGCAACCATCTCAAAGAATCTGTTACTGCACAAAATGAGTATCCTTTTCTTCTTAAAAATTTCCTCTATAATACAGTAGTTAAAATTAATTGAAAAATTGTATATAATCTGTATTTGAAAAAAGTGTTGTAATTAAGCTAAGTTATTAAAAATCATTGTATTTAATTGTTATGATTGTAAAGACATGGTCAGCTCAACTGTTCAAAGAACTGATAAAATGGCTATTGTGGTTTCAGAGATAATTCAGTTAATGGCCATTGATCTTCTACACCTAATTTGAATACAACAATTCTGTTCTTGGTTATGACTCCATGACATGAGCAGGACTGGACATATATCAGGAGTTCTCACTGGAAGATTACCTTGCTTGGGTGTTCGCTGGCTGCTTGCTAATAGTCTTGGTCATCAGTGCCTGAAATGTTATCTGCAGTTCTGCTTCTTTGGCTGTGTCTAGGCTACATGCCTCTGTCGTCAGAGGCATGTAGATTAGACACATAGGCAAAGGCAAATGAAGCCGCGATTTAAATGATCGCGGCTTCATTTACATTTACATGGCTGCCGCGCTGAGCCAACAAACAGCTGATCAGCTGTTTGTCGGCTCAGCGCGCTAGTCTGGATGCTCCCCTGCCGACATCAAAGCCCTTTGTCGGCAGCCCCATTATTCCTCGTGGGACGAGGTTTACCGGGGCTGCCGACAAAGGGCTTTGATGTCGGTGGGGGAGCATCCAGACTAGCGCGCTGAGCGGACAAACAGCTGATCAGCTGTTTGTCGGCTCAGCGCAGCAGCCATGTAAATATAAATGAAGCCGCGATCATTTAAATGGCGGCTTCATTTGCCTTTGCCAAAACAACAAATCTACATGGCTCCATCAACGGAGCCATGTAGTTTAGACATACCTTTGACTCCACTGTGCACCAACACAGCCTTTCCATGGGAACCAAGACAGTAACACATAAGAGGAGCTCTTGAAGTGCAGAGACATCAGGACTTGGGGATTCAGTGTCTAGGACAATTCCCCACCCTTTCACTTCTAACTTTAACATTGATGAGTGTGCTTCCTCAGCTAGAGAATAAAGTATTATGGCAGATGCAAACTCCCTAAAAGTATTTGCCTCTACTAAACAGCATGACTTATGTCTCTCTCAGGTTCAACATCAACTTCAAAGTGTTCTACATTTGTGAGTTCCTCACCCAAGCACTAGACTAGTTTGGTGACTGTGGATTAAAATAGACATAGTCCATTCTCTTTTTGACAGTTTTCTGCTGTTCCATCAGAAAAGTATTTTTTTCCAATTGCATTTAATAATAATGGCAATCTCTGTAATATTCTTGTTTTTGTGGCTTAAATCTTCCTTATTAGTTGGGGGTGCAAAAGGCAATAGAAAAGGTGCCCTTTGAGTACCCCAACTAGTTTAATGTCAAAACAGATTCATTACATTAAAGATGCCTTTTGGCCATTACTTTGTGTCTGCCCAAGAACTGCACTTCCAATTGGACATACCAGTTACAAGGAATTTTTAGGCAATGCTTCAGACATATGCCACACATAGCAACAATCATGTAATTCCTACAAGAAGAAAAGCCAATTCTACCAAAGGATAGATTTGATATCTACTTTAGGGTGTGTCTAGACTACATGCCTCCTTCGACGGAGGCATGTAGATTAGCCAGATCGGAAGAGGGAAATGAAGCCGCGATTAAAATAATCGCGGCTTCATTTAAATTTAAATGGCTGCCCCGATCTGCCGATCAGCTGTTTGTCGGCAGATCGGGGCAGTCTGGACGCGATGCGCCGACAAAGAAGCCTTTCTTCATCGGCACAGGTAAACCTGGTTTCACGAGGCTTACCTGTGCCGATGAAGAAAGGCTTCTTTGTCGGCGCATCGCGTCCAGACTGCCCCGATCTGCCGACAAACAGCTGATCGGCAGATCGGGGCAGCCATTTAAATTTAAATGAAGCCGCGATTATTTTAATCGCGGCTTCATTTCCCTCTTCCGATCTGGCTAATCTACATGCCTCCGTCGAAGGAGGCATGTAGTCTAGACACACCCTTAGTGAGCTAAGCACCATAAGCATTTGCAGTTAAATCTCACATTTTGTAGGTTTGCTGAGGGGCACAAGCTAACCCTTTGTGTAGATTGATTTCTTAGAGACCAAGAATCATCATGAAGTACCAATAATTGTTGTCTTAACTGTGATTATTTACTTGTTGGTATATCGTTTTCATGGAATAAACACAGGATAAAACACATCAAAGTTATTTTTTGTCAGTTTGGATGAAAACCAAAGTGCTTTTAGGAACAATCACAATAAAATTACCTCCTCAGTAAGAAAGAAGATGGAGTGTGTGTCATGGAATGCATGTAGCAGTCCAGACCAATAAAGGCTTGTGTCACCATCTTCCCTGTCCCCCAAGTTCCCTCATAGGGCTTTGGAGCTGTAGTTCCCTACCTGAGCTGCTCCTAAGCAGCCTTCCACCATGCAGGTCACACCCTAAGTATCTGTATATAACAGCAGCCCTAGTGTAGGAAACTGGTGCTAGCAGCCTGCCAGCAATATAAGTCACATTCTGTCTTCAACCAGCCTTAGTTATACCCAGCAAGACCCCAACACACTCCTAGTCCCCTGAAACGTTCAGCCCTCTTCTGGACAACTGAGACAAAAAATAATTTTCATTGCTCCTGTAAAGAGACAGAACTACTTATTAGCAGCTTATAAAATTAAGTAGAGTGAATACACCCTTCCTTTTAAACCCAGCATTGAGTTGGTTTATAATTAAACAAATGTATTAACAATAGGACATAGATTAAGTGATAAGTAAAAGGAATAAAATTAGAAAGTGCTACAAGTAAATAAAAGTGAAAATATCCAGCTAAAAGTCTGAAACCTAATCTAGCCAGATACAGGGCATTGTTCAACCTGGTTTCTCTCACTAGTCATTCTTTTTCCTGGCCATAGCTGACTTTTCCCAGTCACGACCTTTCACAAAAGTACAAGATGCTTGCTTCCCTTGTAATCCTAGGTGAAAGATCTTTGCCTAAACAGATTTCTGACCTATATTTAGTTCCAGAGACTTCAAGCTCCCCACCCCCTTGGTTGAAGTACATATTTTTTTCAGTTTGGAAGAACTCTGTCCTCTTTTATCTGTCTAGTGACAAATGTGCAAGATAGGTTCTCTCCTTGCTTATATCTTTCAAAATTCATTTAACTTTTATCAAGAAGCATCATGACCTCATGGTGTCTTTTCCTTCTTGTGGGCTTCTCATCCCCCGTATTATTTTAAATAAATGAGATTTCCATGGTTTCATATTATACCATGCTTAATTTATGTAGATAATTGTGTCATTCCTCCTATCTAGCCCAATATCAATGAGTATCCATAATTCCATATATGAAGGTAACATATACCATTCACAATCATATCAATCACTAGAGCCCTGCACAAATAGAAAATTTGTATCCACATTTGCATCCATATCTGCAAAAATGAGCTGTGGCTATCCGCATTACATCCATGCAGATAAAGCAGATATCTGTATGCAAAATTTGTATTCACATCTAAAAAAATGAGCAGTAGATATCTGCTTCCTCACCCGCAAATGCACATACTCCAGGATATAAAGTGGATATCCATGGATTTACTGGGCTCTATCCATCACCAGTGTGCCATAGGCTTTCAGAAAAGATCTCACTCTTCCCTGTGATACTCAAACCTTAGGGGTTCAGGAGGCAGATTAGCAATTGACATTATCCAAAAGAGTCACAGTAATGTGAATTTGTTTCATTCTCTTTCCCTCTTCCTTCCCCTCTCCGTGTATCTCCATATAGATAGATAGATAATTCTCACAGCAAAATGACTGCCTGAGTATTGTACAGTTGGCACCCTTTAAGATACCTGAAAACCATTATCATGTCCCCCCTGTCTTCTCCTTTCCAAACTAAACAAGCCTAGTTCTTTCACTCTTCCTTCATAGGTCATGTTCTCTAGACCTTTAATCATTCTTGTTGCTCTTCTCTGGACTTTCTCCAATTTCTCCATATCTTTCTTGAAACGTGGTGCCCAGAACTGGACACAATACTCCAACTGATGCATAATCAGGGCAGAGAGCAGAACAGAAGAGTGACTGCTCGTGTCTTGTTCACAGCACTCCTGTTAATGCATCTTTGAATCATGTAGGCTTTTTTTGCAACAGCATTACACTGTTGACTCATATTTAGCTTGTGGTCCACTATGACCCCTAGATTCCTTTCTGCCTACTCCTTCGTAGACAGTCACTTCCAATTCTGTATGTGTGAGAATGATTGTTCCTTCCTAAGTGGAATACTTCGCATTTGTCCTTATTAAACTTCATCTTGTTTACCTCAGACCATTTCTCCAGTTTGTCCAGATCATTTTGAATTATGACCTTATCCTCCAAAGCAGTTGCAACCCCTCCTAGTTTGGTATCATGTGCAAACTTAATAAGAGTACTCTCTGTTCCAGTATCTAAATTGTTGATGAAGATATTGAACAGAACTGATCCCAAAACAGACCCCTGTGAAACCCCACTTGTTATGCCTTCCCAGCATGATTGTGAACCATTACTCTCTGAGAACACTTATCCAGCCACAGATAACCTTATCCACAGATTTGTTATCTTATCAAAGAAAGATATCAGATTGGTTTGACATGATTTGTTCTTTACAAATCCATGCTTGCTGTTACCTGTCACCTTATTATTTTTCAGATGTTTGCAGATGAATTCCTTAATTACTTGCTCCATTATCTTTCCAGGCACAGAAATTAAACTTACTGGTCTGTAGTTTCCTGGGTTGTTCTTATTTCCCTTTTTATAGATGGGCACTATATGTGCCCTTTTGCAGTCTTCTGGCATCTCTCCCAACTTCCATGATTTTTCAGAGATGATAACTAAGGGTTCAGATACCTCCTCTATCAACTCCTTGATTCTTCCTGAAACCACGCGCCAATGGTTTCGAGTCTGCCATGCACACATTAGACTTGCGCAGGGCACTATCAGTCTATCTAAATGGAACTAAACCATTCAGAACGACTTCTAAGCTCTTTGTCTCCACTGTGCCACAATCTCAGGGAAATGCCATCTCCAAGCAGAGATTATTTAAATAGATAGCTGACTGCATATATTTGTGCTACCAGCTCAAAAAGTCCAGCCTCCTGAATCCACTCCATCCGAGTGCATTCTACACGTTCCATCTCATGTCTACAGCCTTCCTACATAGTGTTCCCCTTGGCAACATATGCAAGGCAGACACATGGCCATCAAATCTCATGTTTGCACAACACTATGCCCTCTTATAGGACACTGCAGCTGACACTAGCTTGGGAAGAGTTGTTTTGTCCACAGCCTTCCAACCTGATCCAAAGCCCCTATCTTCCTAAGGGATACTGTTTACAGTCACCTGAATGGCGCACCCAAAGGGACATCTCTCAAAGGAGAAGTGGAAGTTACTCACCTATGCAGTAACTGATGTTCTTTGAGATGAGTGTCCCCGTGGATGCTCCACTACCCGCCCTCCTCACCTCTACTTCAGATATGGCACCTGTCCATTGTAGAGAAGGAACTGAGGAAGCCAGACCATACACATGCTGTGACAACTCATCAGACAGGCAAAGCACACGGGGGGGGGGGGGCGCCACTGAGAAAATCTCTGATCAAAGGCTCTGGGACGCACCTTGACCTGAGTGGAGCACCCACAGGGACACTCATCTCGAAGAATGTCAGTTACTGCATAGGTGAGTAACCTCCTCTTTCATGATTTCAGCTATTTAAATCTGAAATTTCATGGTGGTATAATTGTAGGAGTCCTGACCCAAAAAGGAGTTGTGGGGGTAGGAGTCACAGGTGTTACAGTACTGCTACCCTTACTTTTGTGCTGCTCCTTGCAGCACCGGTGCCTTTAGAGCTGGGCAGCTAGAGAGTGGCAGCTATTGGCTGGGATCCCAGCTCTGAAGGCAGAGCCATCACCAGCAGCAGCACAGAAGTTTGGCAGAGTATGGTATTGCCATCCTTACTTCTGAACTGCTGCTTGTAGAGTGCTGCATTCAGAGCCCGGCACGTGACCAATAGCTGTTGCCCTCTGGCCACTCATGTCTGAAGGTAGCACAGAAGTAAGGGTAGCAATACTTCAAGCTCCCTAAAATAACCTTGGGACCATCCTGCAACTCCCTTCTGCACCAGGAATTCTGTGCCACTGGGCATGTGCAGAACTCATGTCCCACTGCGATTTTTTTGCTTCCCCACAGAAAAATAATTTTCTGACTGGGAAGCAAAGGGAAGACACAAGAGCTCTCATGTGACCCTTCTCTGCACTACGTTTAAGCTACCCAGAACAGCTTGCAGAGAGAGAAATCCCTGAAAGGCAGGAGGAAAGACTTGGCAGGTGGCTCCTACCCTGCACAAGGCTCAGCTGCTAGTCCCAGCTGGGCTGGATGGGATGAGATTTCCTTTTCCCCTGCACGGCATCCAGAAATGTCAGACCTGCCTTCAAATTTCTCTGCAATCTGAAAGAAATTCTCCTCACTTCCCTTCCCCTACTTCCTTTACCCATCACTCCTCAGCTGCAGGAGGAAAGATCACTGTATTGGAAGCAGCTCTCCCATCCATCCTATCCCTGTCCATCCGACCACCTTATCCTTAGATCCTCCCACAGAGCCTTAGCCCCCCACATACAGAACCTTCCCTCCCCCCCCCCCCCCCAGCTTTGTTGCTCTTGCATTTGGATCATCCTGACAAACTACTGGTACCCTGATTCCCACCCCACCAAGCCTCAGCCAGCTGCACTAGGATCCCCACCCCACTGACCCAGCATCTCAACCCTCCCACTGAATCCCCCATACTCAGATCTCCTGCTTAGCGCTATCTCCCCGCTTCCCCCCACTCAGATCCCAGCCCGCTAAGATCCAATCACCTTTACCTGGAACCCACCCCCAGAAAAGTTACTGTTGCACCCGAACTCCCCAACAAACTTTTGTACATCCTGATCCCTCCATTTGCACTGGATCCCAAACTGAGCAACCTGCACGCAGATTGCACCACACAGAACCCTATCAACCCACACCTGGATCTCCTCACACTAAGTCCCTCCACAATTGGATCCTGGTGTACTGGGCCTACCTGTCAATACCACGTGCACCTGGTACAGAGGGGCAGGGCCCTGGGATGTTTCTGGGAGAAGTCCAATCTTCCCCGCTGAGACTATGTCCTGCAAATGGGGGGAACTGCACAGTGATCTCCCACCTCTGTGCAGTCAGTGGTCTGTACTCCTCAATGCCATGCTGGAACCTCCACTTTTATTTGACAAATACAGTTTGCAGAATTTTGCAGAACTTTAAAATATTACATGCTGAATATTTAATGTTGTGGTGCAGAATGCACTCAGGAGTGATTATACAGCATAGGATGGAAGCACATGAAAGACCAGATTTCACAGTCCATTATGTGGGGGTTTTTTTGTTCATGGCCATGAATTCAGTAGGGCCCTAAATATTACAATAGTGTGTAAGATGTGAATGTAATGAAGTACTTATGAGTCACATTGTGTTCCTCATTTCGCAATCACTAGTGCTAAAACTAGTTTCTGTATATACTCGTTCTAAGCTGACTTTTTTGGGGGGAGGGGGAAGAATCCACTATGAAGAGTGGGGGTTTGGCTTATGAAGGGGTTCTGCCCTGCCTGCCTGCCACTGCAATCCTAATGGTGGCTGCAGGTACGTAGCTTCTCAGCTCCCATTGGCTGGGAACAGTGAGAGGCTTCGTGCCTGCAGCCTGCATGTCCCTCAGCTGCACTGATGCTGATGAGCTGGGACTGGAAGTCTGTATTCTGGAGTCAGCTTATAAATGGGTCAGTGGCTTTTTACCATTTTTTCTCTAAGTTTGGGGGGTTAGCCTGTAAACGAATGGGCTTATGTTCAAGTACATATGGTATTTATACTTTATTTGTCAGAAAAGGAAGAAATAAGCTTCACAGTGGTGCATGAATTCTTTTGGCAGACAGCAAAATAAAACTGTATCCTTTTACATTGCAAGATGGACAACATGTATGCATTCTTTATGGAAGCTTTTATGATCACTCAACTATTTGTAGCTAATCAGTGTCCATTTTCACATTGCTTTCAGCTCATTCCCTCCTGATTATTGAAAATAGCTCTGTTTATTGAGCTGAAAGGTTAGAAAAGCTTATTTTATATTTGTGTATCTAACAGTATATCAGCAATCTAAAGGTTAACATGTATTAAGTGTACTTTTCTCCTATGTGAGAGAAACTTATATTGACTGGTGAATATTCCCTTTATGTCTCCCCACTTTTCCCCACCCAAAGGCATAAACAGTAGGCTTACATTAGGGCTTTGTGATCTACATACCATTACACTTTAAACCTATTAATATACTTTGCATGTTGATCATTTTGCAGTTTCTCAACCTTTTTTATACCAGGGACCAGCACTGGTCCACAGATTAGTCCTTGAAAAATATCGAGTTATACATAGGAGACTATGCCAGATTCAATCATGTGTCATGGAAGTTGTAGAATGTATAGCTTTTGCTTTTACAGTAATATTTTAGTGCAAATTGATGGAGCCATGTTGTAGCAGGAGTCTCTGGAGGAAATCTAGCTCAATCAAACATACATCCTCCCAGGTCTCATGGAGTGCACAGCCTGCAACAGGAGCTCTATCACATTTCAGTGTGGTGCACTGTACACTTCCCTCTGTGCTGACTAAATTGAAAAGATGGAGAAAAAACAGTGATCATTTCCAGTCTGCTATTCCTCCTTTGGAAAGGATATCTCTACCTCTTGACATCCTCCGGTGTTATTGATGACTGTTGTATGTGAGTGGAAGGGGATCCTTACATCCTCTTCCAACTAGCACTCTTGTGTGAGGCCAGAAACTATTTGACTTTTATTAACACAAAGTAATATGTTCTTATGTTCTAATAAAAGGAATGTTTTAACAGATAAAAAATTATTTATCAATGTCAATTTAAGTAGTTGAAGTTATACTATTTGTAACATTTGCTAATCTGGCCTTGCAAACTTCTGTTTGCCTGTTTACTTGGGATCAGTGAATTTTTTTGACAGGCTAGTAATTTTTGTATTTTGACACCATTATTATGGCTAGCTAGCATTTATTTGGTCTGGTACCATTTCTTGATTATATGCATGGCTGTATTAATTCTAACATGAAATAGTTCTTATAATAGAGTATTATTCAAAGTATTGCATAATAGAGATACCAGAAATTAAACATTTTGATTTTGTTCTACTGAACCATTATTCTTCAAACTAAAAAATATTACAAACTATAGAATATATTTCCCCTTTTGTGCAGATATATACCAAAGGAACAGAAGTGTCTAGAATACAGAAAGGTCCATGTGCATGCATATTAAATTGCTATATAGCATACTATTGATTCATCAAATTGAGGTAAATAAGGCAGAGTAAAACCTGCAGATCAGGATGGTGGGTAGCAAAGGAAGCAGGGGCCTTGGCATTTGTGAGAAATCTATTACTTCTGAGCTCCTTTCTGTCAGAGATGATGCCTTTGCACCTCCATTGTTTGCATATGGAACCTGTATGTTTGGCAATTTGCTGACGCATTTATATGATGCTTCATTAAGATGTCCAGTATTAACAAGTTACTACTGCACTTCACTCCAGCCAATGGATGGGAATAACTTGTGACTTTTTTCTAAATGTAATAATTGATGTAATTTTAATGTTCTTTTTGCAGATGTTACATGGATTATATTATTTTTCTGACTCCTCCCAAAGTGTCATAACCACACCCCCATTTTTGTTTAATTTATTTTGTTTGCTTTTTTGTGGTGGTCAGGTGGGAGGTGGTAATCTTTTATTTGGTCCTTTTTTTCAGTAGCTATTTGGTAGGATACCATCACAGCAAGGAAATCTGAGCAATCACTGCAACTTTGCAACAAACTTGTAAATTATTATTTCAGTTTTTTGCACTCCATTCACATAGTCCCTTGAACAGATGGTCCATAGAAAGAAAATGTACAGAAACAGAGAGTTACTTAATTATTTATAAGCACAATATATAATGAATGAAAACTTACAATAATTTAAATTGACTGAAAAGTACAAGAGACAAGCAAATTAGAAAAGACGCATAAAGGTAGGCAATAAAGATTCAAATTCTTTTTGAAAGAGGAAAAGTGGATGTTTTATTATAGTCATAAAGTGACCAAATTTTAAGCCCTTTTGAAAATAAATCTATTTTCTGCTTTCTTAGAAAAAAGTCTACCTATTTATATAAATATCTGCAAAGAAGTTCCTTTTGTTTGTTCATGAACTTGGCTGTTCTGAACTTTCAGAGTATATTACATTCCTCACCATTGTCTTCAGTGCTTTTCCGAGTATATTGAAGATTTCATAGTGTAGTTTTCATATTTCATTATCACTCAGCAGCATGAGAAGAATAGTTTTTTTAGGATAGCATACATAGCTGAAACTCGAACATTCATTTCTATCCTTAGTTTCAACATTTAACTTCCATCTGTTCTTCTCCCTTTTTTCTTTCATTTCCGTTTCCGTTTTTCCTCATGCTATGACATAAAAGTGGTTGCACTGAAAAGACTGCCCTTTTTGAGGAACAGACCGAAGGAAAAAGACAAAATGAAGGCCTTCTACCGTCGCTCCATGTGTAAGATTTTGACAGTTCAGCTTCTTTTAAATGGCTACACTGGCTTTCATTACTAATTTTTCACTAACCTTTCCCTGGACTGCGCTGGTTTTTACTATTTTGCAATGTGCAAGTCCTGCTATAATACAAGGAGCTGGAAGAATTTTTTTTAAAACCTTGGCACTGAATAATATATGTATATGTATTCTCAACTTATTGTAATTACATTTTATATATTTGCATACATATTTATTATATATACACATTGTGCATGCATGTGTATGTAAATATACAGCGCACACTATAAATTTGAATAATTTTAAATTCCACTTTTAGAAAGCATTTTTATAAATCACGATTAGCTTACATTTTTGGTTGAAAGAATCAATAGAAAAAATAGTGCAAGGATATAAAGTGGTCTGTTACTCTTTTCAAATGTGTCATTTCTTTTTACTAAAATGCTCTTTAAAAAGGGGGGGGTACCTCTATAGTGTTGTGAAGCAAAGGAATATATCATAGGATGCCATCTCTTTCAGATCCTTCTATCTACTATAATGCAAAATATAGTATTCCTGCAGTAACCTGCACTGAACAAGGACCCCCAACCATTGCCAATGTTCATGTTGTGTTATTACCTCTGCCCGTCTTACCCTTATTCATTCCATTTGTCTTTGCAAAACAACATATCAAAGCTTCTAACACATATCATTACAGCACAAGCATGGCACTTGTATTTAATAAAATCAATTAAACAATCATATCTAAACTGAAAGAAGTTTTTGGCCTGTAATAATGTTCATTCATTGAGCTGTTTGCATGTCATAACATTGATGATCTTGTGTTTGTAGCTTCCAGTATTCAATATCCCTTTATGCTTAGACAAATGTTGAATTTTTTATGATACAAAATACAAATTTAAAAAATACATTGAACCATGCTGATTCATTTGCTTTCATTTGCATCCCAGCCATGAATGACCTGGTGCAGTCCATGGTCCTAGCAGGAGGACAATGGACAGGTAGTTCTGAGCATCTGGAGGGCCCCGATGATATACCTACCGGTAAAAGGAAAAAAGAATTGGGAGCTATGGCCTTCTCTACTACAGCTATCAACTTTGCAACTGTCAACTCTTCTTCAGGCATCAGATCCAAGCAATTGCTAAATAATAAAGGTATAGGTAGGAGCTTTTTGAACTGTCATGTGATTATATTGGTAACAACAATTTTATATAAATATGGTTTTACTCCTTCGTATTTCACATTTTTCTGTTGCAAACAACCTGAATAATTGAATTACAGTACTAAGAAGTAAATGAATGGGTTTAATAGCTTTAACTGTAAAATACCTAACTTAGAGGTTTTTTCCTACAGAAAGGCTACATAAGCGAAGATGGACTATAATTAAAATAATTATTTCATTACATTTTACAGAAGAGAAATGTTTAAATTACATTTTTTCAGTGAAATTGTATTTTATCTTTTGTTTTATGTTTTTAAATATAGATACTACATCCTTTGAAGATGTAAGTCCACATGGTATTAGTGATGATTCTAGTACAGGATCAAGAGTTCATGGTAAGCTGTAAACTTTAATTAAACAATAAATTAAGAATATATTATGTGAATGCTAACAAAGTTTGCACACACAGTGAATTACAGCATTGCAAGTAAACGTTTTCTGTAATTTGCATAAGACGAGAATAAATTTACCATTTCTTCAAACATAGGGCTTTTTCTTTCTTTATAGAATATTTCCACTCTCTGTCATGTATTTTTAGTAGGTGGTATCTATGAAATGTACCTGAACAGCATACAAATTCTTTTTGCCCAATTTTAAATAGATTTGGGTTTAATTGTGAAAGAAGAAAAATTTTGACTTGCATTAAAAGAACTCTGTAGATTTCAGTGATTAATTTCTTGATTTTTAAAGTAAAGTTTTGTATATTTCATAGTATAAAATAAGTCTTCATCAAGTAAAAATCCAGAGTGAAAAAGCTAAAATGGAAGCACAAGAACTAAAACTGAAACTATTGTTTTACTAAAAACATTTTAAAGTGAATATAAACAAAACTGAAATAAAATATTATTTAATATTCTGGAAAATATTAACAGTGAAATTATTTCCCTTGTATTGGGAAGGATCACAGAACATTAAGTATAGAGATACTCTTACTTCTCCTGATTGTGGCATTTCTATTGGCTGCAGGGTTCCTTGTCAAGTGACCAAATCATAAACAAGTTTCTGCATGCCAGTGTGTTCTATAAAATCCTAGTTTTCCACTAATAAATCTGTTTCAATTCTAAACATATGCAATCTATTTCTGTTTTCCTTTCCCAAGTATCTTAATGTTCCTGTAGTGCCCTTTACCGAACTGTCTTCTTGAACTACCTGGAAATCTCTTAGCTTTCTGATCTATAGGAAACAACACTTTGTTGACAGTGGGCATGCTTACCCTGTGAAATAGTGCATCAATTTTTGTGCCAAGAGCATTTTGTGAATAGAATGTAAAGATTCAGTGTCATCTGATTAAAATTTTGTTAATCATTCTGTCTCCTGGTTTTTCTTTAAGCTTCCAGACCAGCCAGCCTTGATAGTGGCCGAACATCCACTAGCAACAGCAATAACAATGCTTCACTTCATGAAGTCAAAGGTATGGCATAGGTGAATTTGTGCTTCATTTCTATGATTTGGTTTGTAAGATGGTCTTTCTGGTTTTTAAAAAAAAAAGCATGTCATGTTTTTCTTTTAACACTTTATTGACTTCATTTTTCAAATTAGGGAAGATTATAAATACAGTAGTCCTTCAAATGCATTCAGTAACTATTAAAATAGGAGCAGTTACAATATATGAAGATGAAACTTTTAAAATAAATCTAAGATAGAACATACATAAGACTGGCCATATTGGGTCAGAGCAATGGTCCAGCTAGCCCCGTATGATGTCATCCAACAGTCAAATGCCAGGTGCTTCAGAGGGACTGAACGGAAGAAGAAATCAAGTGATCCATTCCCTGGTGCCCATTTCCACCTTCTGAAAAACAGAGGCTGAGGACATTATCACTGCCCATCCTGGCTAATAGCCATTGATGGCTTTATCCTGTATGGATTATCGTGTTCTTTTTTGAACCCTTGTACAGTCTTTGCCTTCACTTCATCCTCTGGCAAAGAATTCCACAGGCCGACTGTGTGTTATGCAAAGAAATACTACCTCTTTGAGTGATTTCTCATGTGAGCTCCAAGTAGGTGTGTGTGTGTGTGCACCACATGCACATTTGTCAGAAGATTTTTCCCCTAATGGTACCTGTCAGGTAAGCTGTGGAGCCCTTTGGAGTGGCATCGTTATGGAGGTTGTATAGGGCCCTGCCATCCCACTACCTGCTCAGTTCCTTCATATCACCAGTGACAGTCGCTGGAACTTTCTTTTCTTGTGTTGTGCAAGCAATTCGCTAGTGTGTCTTAGTTATTGTTTGTAAATAGTTCTCAGTAGCATAAGTTGTTAGTTAAGAAAAATGTTTAACAGGAGTACTATGGAAATAAATGTACAAATTTCAAGTGAAGGTTGTAACAGATAAGACAACATGATTTCAGAATGCAATATTTGATCTGAGTAACATAGGACAATTGGAGTTTTCAGCATTTTTAAAAACATCTGATAATCCTCAAGATATTGTTCAGAATGTCTGTTCAAATAATTATTTTCATATAATTTTTATTATAGAACATTTAATACTGCTTACCCCAAAAGCAGGTGGAGTTAACAACCAAAGCAGGCCACAGAGTCACAGCAGTGGAGAATTTAGTCTGCTTCATGAACATGAGACTTGGTCTAGCAGCAGCAGCAGTCCCATCCAGTATCTGAAAAGTCACACCAAGTTGAGTCCGATGAGCCAGCAAAAAATGCCCGAAACAGGGGATAATCAAGGAAAGCAGAAGATCAAATCTGGTTCTCCTGGAAGTGAGGTTGTTTCTTTGCAGCAGTTTTTAGCAGAAAGCAACAAGATAAGCTCAACAGAGGTTAGTTAAAAAGTTATTTTAACTTCAGGGCTGTGCAATATTGTTCACAGATTTAATATTGTGTTTACAATGTATGTCTTTGCAAGGCCCTTTTAAATCCTTTTAAAGAGAAACTGTTATATAATAGTTTGTGTATACAAGCAATTAGTTTGTGGCAAGCTGTGAGTGCCAGTCTACCCTGCAGTAGCTTGCCACAGACTACTTGTCCATGCGGACTCTGCTGACGTGGATTAATAGTTTGTAGATGTACTTTGAAATAATTATTTCTGAGTCTGAATGTCAGTGGCGTTGATAAAGACAATCTGTGGTAAGCTAGTTTGCGGAAAATTCATACTGCAAGTAAAAGGTTCATATAGAAAAGCCCTTAATTTTCAGGTCCAAAATTTAGGGGTTTTTTTAGGGAAAAAAAGGGATCAGAAAGGCTACAGAATGTAATGTGAAATTATATGTTAAATAGGAGCTAAGGGGCATTCGGATTCAGTGGGGAAAAACAGCATTCGTACAGCTGCTCAGATGACAGTCCGTGTGCTTAACTTTGGCTGTGCATCCCCAGTAAAGGGAAACATCCACTTCTGGTATAATTCTAAAAGAAATAAATACAAGCATAACAATTTGTAAGTGGCTTCTGCTTCTTCCCTGATGACCACACTAGGAAGGAAAAGTTAAGAGCTCCTGTGTGCAGTCATGCCCTAAAGTAGTTTATTTTTCTCTCACTGCCCAGTAATTGTCTTCAGTGAGAACTGCTGTCAAAGCGCTCCTTATGAAGTGGAGAAAGTGGTGGGATGCTTTTCAGAGGTTTCTTTCCTCTACCTCATTATCTAAGAGAAGCTGTCTTGCCTGCTTCAATTTCTCCAGTTGATGCTAGGATCTAGTTTTGGTGGGATGAATGTCTGTGACTCCTGATATTGATACCCAAGGTTCTTTCAACCCCCAAAGTTCTTGATAATTTTGTGTGAGGTGGTCTCAGGAAATAAGTCAATGGAGGTAAGGCCATCCAAACTTACAGGATTGGTCCAAACTGGTACAAACAGGACAATACAAGAGTGGTTACACTTAAAG
The DNA here is from genome assembly GCF_052426305.1 of Pelodiscus sinensis. NCBI lineage: Eukaryota > Metazoa > Chordata > Testudines > Trionychidae > Pelodiscus > Pelodiscus sinensis. Next base: position 178,450,538 of record NC_143054.1, on the reverse strand, counting down.
ATCCACTTTACTTTATATAAGTCTCAAGCACTTATATATGTCAGCATCAGGTTAGTAAAACTCCCAAAGAAATCCCAGATTAATATTTATCCAAGATTTTGAGACGGTCTCAAGCGGATAACTGCAAACATCTAATGGCCAGCTGGCCATCTGTAAAGGGAACTTGAGAGGTGTCCAAGCATTCAACTGTCCATAGAGCTCAGATTTCTTCCTCATTTTATATCCAACTTCTTAGTAATACATAGCTTGCTCAACAACAAAATTGCTGAACAGAAGCTAAATTAAGTGTGGAGATTTCGAGCCTGTCATGTAGCCAATTGTCCATCAGTCAGGTAGGGAAAACTTTCCATCAGTTAACAAGTTGGTATAGCAATAGTTAACTATTTCCAATCTTTCCTTCTTGTAAAACGGCTTGCTTCAGAAAAACAACACGTCAGGAGGACATAGGGTCCTGTTTACTCCTTGAGATCACTCATTTTTAACCCTCTCCTCCTGGTGTGTTAGCTGTGCTAAGATTTCAGAAAAGCCTCCTTTCTGCTGCTTTCAGCAATAAGCATAACAACTGTATTCCAGCCACTGGCTGTGGTTTAAACATGTTTTGGGCTATCAAAAATGTGTTCCTACAATATCCTTTTAGCCAAGAAGTTACCACTTAAATTTTGGGGCTCCCTGGAAGTCCAAGAGAAAGGAAAAATAATCCTCCCAATTAATGAATGTTTCTGAAGCTAGCTAAAAAGGTCTGGAACCATTCTGGCCTTTGGTATTTTTGCCTCAAGGAAACATGGTTCATTCATACCAATTCACAAGGAGGGATTTGGTTTATTTTACTGGTGTCCCATAATGTTCTCACTTGTGATTTCTGTTGCAAGTGAGAAAGCCAGAAATGGGAAGATGTCATTGAATCAAAATGATTGGTCATGTTTGGAATAAAGGTTTGTTCTTCAGCTTCCCTGATGTTATGAATGGTGGCAATTATGGACCGATAAAATTTTTCATTCCTGAGTTAAGAAACAGGAATTTCTAGAGTTGTTTAAAAAAGACCAGACTATTTCCAAACATTCCCTTGGAGGTTTATGAGATATCTCAGACACAATCCTATCCAAACTCCTACTAGTTTTCTTCCTCACCTTTGAAGACACAGATGACTTCAGCTCCAAGACAGGTACAGTCTTGAGCTTTGATTTAGCAAGGTAAGTAAGCACAAGTTTAGATGCATCCCCATTCACCATGATTATCTCATTTCACATTATACCTTTCCTTAAGCATTTTGCTGGATATAAATGGATTTGTGTGTGTTTAAGTACTTTGCTGAATACTGCAATTTTGGGGAAAAAAGAACACAACGTCCTTGAGTAGGATGTAAGGCTTGAGTTATCCTGTCTTCCAGGGGCAATTTTCAGTTAGATTGCATAACAGACACTTTCAGAAGTGCTCTTCAAGAGCTGGCTACCAGCAAAGTCCTATTCAGTTAGAGAAGTCATTCTGTCCCTGCCTTTGGAGACAATGATCTAGACCTTAGTAAACTGACCTGCTGGTGCGGGCCATGTTTGGTCAGTAAATCTGAGGATTCTCTAATAACCACTGAACTAGTCTGAGTGCCATAATCCTTGTTTTTCTTCCCCTTTTTTCCATTCTTTAAGGAGTTTTTGATCTCTAGACTGGTGAGCCATTGTTTCAGACCACTGGATCATAGAGATTATTGAACTGGGGGATTACCTGAAGCTTAAAAGCTATTTCCAAACCACCTCTTTATTTTTTCATGAGAAAATGAGGTCATAACTTCATTGAAAATTCCCCTTGATCAAGATTTTGGAATATGATTAGACATAGATTATGAATTTCAGATGGATGGAGCTGGTTGAACAGAAAATGGAACTTTGTTCCAACTGTGCATTTTGGATTTCTTCCGGCAGATCCCACCTGGTTCAAAATCCAGAACTCCACACTGTAGTCCTAGGCTCAAAACACTGGTACATAATGTCCAAATTGTTAAGGAAAATATCAATTAGTTAGTGAAAGTGAAGACAGCTGGGAGAGAAGATGTGAGTGTGAAGTTGATTGATTGAGCTGCATGATGTCAGAGGAGAAGTAATATCTCATGAACTCAAGATAGTTGCAGCCTTTCACAGATGTCCCATTTCCAAAGTACAAATGTTTCCTTATAGCAAATCTATATGATAACTCAGAGTTATACACAGTTCATATTTAAGAGGTAAAATATCACTTGCAGGTTTGCCACTAATGAGTAGTCCCAAGCAATTCAAATAAATTTAATATTTAAATAGTAATTGTTTTTACTTTTATGCAATAAAGATGACTAAAATATCACATTTAAAAATAAAATCAGAACTATGCAATAAGCTGTTTGGGTATGTTTTTACAGATAAAGTGTGCAAGCCAAGAGAATCTTTTAGATGAAGTAATGAAAAGTTTATCTGAGTCTGCTGAGTTGGCAGGAAAAGAAAAGCTAAGGAAACCGTCATCTGTCAGCAGTGGTATCGTCAGGTCATTAAGTGTGAAAAACACAGGTGACTTCTCAGATGGAAGGTCAGCTAAACCTGAACAGCTTGTAAGGCCCAGTCCCTATAAAATAGAAGATATCTACTTTACTAGCTCTCCAGTAAAATTGACATCTGGTACTCAAGGAAAGGTCAAGTCAATTAAAGAAAAAGTACAAACAAATCTATCACAACGACAATCAAAAGATTGCAACCCTTATGCTACATTACCTCGTGCAAGCAGCGTGATTTCTACAGCAGAAGGAACTACTCGAAGGACAAGCATTCATGATTTTTTATCTAAGGACAGTAGACAGCCTGTATCAGTTGATCCAGCACCATCTACAGCTGATAGAAGCATTCCATCAGCATCTAGTGAGTACTGTGCATACCAGCAGTCCTCTAATTGTTTTCATTATACACCTTATGATGTAGATTTTGTTCCACAAAATGATTTAGGCAATACAGTTAACCCAGATCACTTGGGATTTAAGTCTGAGAATCCTAGGATGGGAAAGTCAAATTCTGTTGACCAAACTTCAAGCACTAATGTGTTCAGTGATAAAGTTGGTATATCAACTAATGATAGCATAGGGTCATTTACTGTGACCCCTGTGTGTCAGCCATTTTTATGCCTTAACACTGAATTAGTTAGTAATATAAGTGGATTACCTCAAAAGTCTGCATCGAAGGTAACTGATCAGACATTTGTCTCATCAGTTAAATCTTTACAGAAGGATCATGAACCCTCTTCTCATGATAAGTCTAATAACAGTAACCCACAGTCAAGTCTAAATAGTGAATTTACAGCTTCTTCTCCATGTGTAAATATTAGCAAGATTGAATCCCCTTTACTAGTTTCTGAAGATAACCAATCTGTTTGGTATGAGTATGGTTGTGTATGATAACAGAGATGTCATATTAAATATAAATAACACAGATGTTCTTGTCACTGGGTAAGGAATTTTCCATTAAAAATAAAAAATAGTTTCTTGGCAGGTTTATGGGGTGTTTTCTTTTCCTCTTGATGATGATATGAAAATCAACTGTGTATTACAGCTTACGTATAAACGTAAATTGTAATCACACCAAAGCTTGCATGAAACATGAACTGCACTGTGTATTTTCTGCATGCCTCTAAAAGCCTTAATAATACAAATTAATGTTCTGTATCTGTATGTGTCACCTCTTAGAAATATTTTGCCTTTCTATACATTAGTCAATGCATGTTAAAGCGATTGCATGCTGCATTGCCAAACATGGCACAAAGAACCAGGTAATTTTTATCAACAGGAGGGTACTTTTCTCAAATGTACTTTTGTTTTCAGATGCATCACCCACACACAAATGCTTGGTTTTCCTCTTGCACGTATACAGAACTCACAAAAAACCCAGAAACTTCAGTATATATGCTATTTATTTCTGCTATGTTTTGTGTGTCATTTTGCTGAAGGAATAAGTTGTAGCCCAAAAAATTCAGTGCCTGTAGTTCGCACCATAAATATGAACTACAGTTCATGTTTATTAAAATATTTGAACTTTAATAAATAAAACCATTGTTAATATTCATGATGGTAATTTTTTGTTTAAATATAGCAATCAAATTAAGTGTAGCAGCTGCATAGAAAATGTGATCTTCCTCTACCTCTTCTCTTTCTATGGTTTGTCTTCCCATGTCTGACATACAGAAGTTGTTTAAAATGCTGTTTTATTTGGAGTCAAGTAACACTACAATTTTATGATAATTTTTACAATGTGTAATAATAATAAAAATCTTTACTAATTATGGTGGAAATTTTTTTTTCCTATTCAGATAGAAAATTGATTAGTTAGAAAATGAAACCTATATGATTTGACAGTGAGACTATATTAAATATTAATGCATCTGAAATAGAGTAATTTAAATATTTGATTATAAATTGCCAGTTCAGGAATGTTTTATGAATAATTTAGCTAAACAGAAAATGTTGAAAAAGAGCTATTTAAAATGCAAGCATATCTGCAACTTCTTGAAATCCCATTTTAAGTGTGGTAACAATTTAAATTTAAAATAGTTTAAACTGAGCTTTAAAATTATAGCATACTTATCTATAAACTGCATGTGCTTATAGAGCTAAACCCTTAAGAAGACAACAGTAATTCCTTTGGGTCACTGTCTAGAAATATCTTCAGCTGATACAGGAGCATCATTGATGAACTTTGGAGGAATCCATTGCTAGGTCTCCTCTGCATGATTAACTGCCTTTATAGGTGGGAGGAGGAAGTAAATGGAGAATGTTAAGTGTCTCAGGGAAGCCCCAAAAAGGAACAATATATGCCTCTTCCATCCTCATTTACTATGTTTATACACCTACACAATTTGTGGGCTAATAAGTCTCTCACTTATCCTTTGGTTATGTCCAGCCATGTGCTTCTTAATTAATTAGCTTTCTTTGATAGGATAACGAGTTTTGTGATTAAGGGAGAAGCAGTGGATGTGGTATATCTAGACTTAAGTAAGGAATTTGATACGGTCTTGCATGATATTCTTATCAATAAACTAGGCCAATACAACTTAGATGGGGCTGCAATAAGAGGTGGGTGTATAACTGGCTGGATAACCATTCTCAGAGAGTAGTTATTAACGGTTCACAATCTTGCTGGAAGGGCATAACAAGTGGGGTCTGTTTTGGGACCGGTTCTGTTCAATATCTTCATTAATGATTTAGATATTGGCATAGAGAGTACACTTATTAAGTTTTCAGACAATACGAAAGTGGGAGGGGTTGCAACGGCTTTGGAGGATAGGGTCATAATTCAAAATGATCTGGACACACTGGAGAAATGGTCTGAGGTAAACAGGATGAAATTTAATAAAGACAAATGCAAAGTACTCCACTTAGGAAGGAACAATCAGTCTCACACATACAGAATGGGAAGCAACTATCTAGGAAGGAGTACTGCAGAAAGAAATCTAGGGGTCATAGTGGACCACAAGCTAAATATGAGTCAACAGTGTGACGCTGTTGCAAAAAAAGCAAAAATGATTCTGGGATGCATTAACAGGAGTGTTGTGAGCAAGTCCACTTTACTCTGCGCTGATTAGGCCTCAATTGTGTCCAGTTCTGGGCACCACGTTTCAAGAAAGATGTGGAGAAATTGGAGAAGGTCCAGAGAAGAGCAACAAGAATGATTAAAGGTCTAGAGAACATGACCTATGAAGGAAGACTGAAAGAATTGGGCTTGTTTAGTTTGGAAAGGAGAAGACTAAGGGGGGACATGATACCGGTTTTCAGGTATCTAAAAGGGTGTCAGAAGGAGGAGGGATAAAAATTATTATTGTTACCCTCTGAGGATAGGACAAGAAGCAACGGAGGTTGGACATTAGGAAAAACTTATGAACTGTCAGGGTGGAATAAATTGCCTAGGGAGGTTGTAGAATCTCCATCTCTGGAGATATTTAAGAGCAGGTTAGACAGACATCTATCAGGGATGGTCTAGATAGTACTGGGTCCTGCCATGAGGGCAGAGGACTGGACTCATTGACTTCTCGAGGTCCCTTCCAGTTCTATGATTCTATGTCTTTGCTGTATTTTCTTTAAAAATAGTTTCTGGCCTAAATACAATAAAAATGCTGTCAACATAATTCTTCTCATGCAAAATTATATAGGAAATCTATAAAAACTTGAAGTGTCCTGCAGGAACTCAGAAAGCAAACTACAAGCATTAGTACTTTTGGGAGGGGGAAGGTTGGTACCTGACAGCAAACCTATTACTTGGAAAAACTGATAGTTTATAATAAAATACATTGGATTTATTAAGAATTAGAGGATTTACTTGGCATTACTCGGGTCCTTGTGGTTCAGGAGTCAGGATTGGGAAGTGGGAGTGGGCTCATGGCAGGACGTTGAGGAGTCTGGACAGGAGTTGGGGAGGTATGGGGAGGCTTGGGACAGGGGATGGGGATGAAGGAGTCAGGGAAAGGGAGGGGATTGCAGGAATGAGGGTAGGGGGTAGGGAAATGTGGGGAGCTCAGGGCAGAGGGTGGGGATGTAGAAATCAGAGCAGGGAGTTGGGAGGTGTGCGGGGAGTCAGGACAGCCCCAAGCCCAGCCATGGCTGCACTGCCTGACCCCAGCCAGTGACTGCTTCCCCAGGTCAGCTTGGGTTGCGCTGCCTGGCAGGTGGCTGCTCCCAGGTGGGGGAGAGGCATGGCACCAGGGCTGCGGTTGACAGGATTCCCCCTGATGTCCTTCACTGGGGCCAGTGAGGAGTGATTTAGGCTTTGGGTTTGGGGCAGGCAGCCACTTATCCATGGCCGGCAGCATGATGAACCCTTCCCCCAGCCAGCTACTTTGTTACAGGTGCAGCCATGCCCCTGTGGTCACTCTGAAGTATAACTGACCTCCATGCTTGCTGTCCTTCTGTGGTCATTCCGGAAAATAACTCTGTCTGCTATCAGACCCTTCCTTTTCTGAGAGGTAGAAAACAATTAGATTCTAGGCATATCCTATTGTCCAGGCACAACCAAACACTTATCTTGCTTTAATTTATAAGAGGAGGAAGCTGCATCCCAAATTTGGTAGTCCTAGCTCTTAGCATTTAGGAGGAATTATTGGAACAAATGCACTCACAATCTTGAGCAATTTTGTATCATCTGCAAATTTTGCCACCTTGCTGTTTACCTTTTTCTCCAGATAATTTATGAATATGTTGAATAGTATTGGTCCCAGTACGGACCTCTCCTAGACACAACTAGTTAGCTCTGTCCATTCTGAAAACTGACCATTCATCCCCACCCTTTGTTTCCTATCTTTTAACCAGTTATCAATCTATGACGGGACCTTCCCTCTTATCCCATTTCAGCTTACTTTGTTTAAGAGCCTTTGTGACAGACTTTGTCAGAGGCTATTTGGAAATTTAAGTATACTATAGTCACTGCATCCCCCTTATCCACATGCTTGTTGACCCCTTCAAAGAATTCTAGTAGATTGGTGAGGCATGATTTTTCTTTACAGAAACCATGTTGATATTTCCCCCACAAATTATGTTCGTCTATGTGTCTGGAAGTTCTGTTTAACCAGTTTGCCCAGTACTGCAGCTAGACTTGAAGATCTGTAATTGCCCAGATCACCTCTAGAACCCTTTTTTAAAAATTAGCATTACGTTAGCTATATTCTACTCATTTGGTATAAAAAATTCAAAGGATAGGTTCCAAACGAGGTAGTAGTTCTGTAATTTCACATTTAAGTTCCTTCAGAACTCATGAGTGAATGCCATCCAGTCCTGGTGACTTATTACTGTTAGTTTATCAATCTATTCCAAAACCTCCTCTGAAGGCACCTAAATATCTGGGACAGTTTCTCAGATTTTTTCACCTAAAAAGAATGGTTCAGGTTTGGGAATCTCCCTTGTGTCCTCTGCTATGAAGACTGAGACTCAGAATTCATTTAGTTTCTCTGCAATGATCTTATTGCCCTTGAGTGCTCCGATAGCATTTCAGTCGTTCAGTGGCCCCACTGGTTGTTTAACAGGCTTCCTGCTTCTGATATACTTTTATAAAATGCTATTTTTGAATTTTTGGCTAGCTGTTCTTCAAATTCCTTTTTGGTCTTTCTAGTTATATTTTTACACTTCATTTGAGAGAGGCTTTATGCTCCTTTCTATTTTTTTCACTAGGATTTAACTTTTTTTTTTAATTATGCCTTTTTATCTCTTACTGTTTTTTTTATTTGGTGTTAAGCCACAGTGGCACTTTTTTGGTTCTCTTACTATATTTTTTTTAATATGGGACATACCTTTAAAAGTTGAGCTTCTATTACAGTGTCTTTGAAAAGTTTCCTTGCAGCTTTCAGGTATATCACTTTTGGCACTGTACCTTTTAATTTCTGTTTAACTAACCTGCTCATTTTTGTATAGTTTCCTTTTCTGAAATTAAATGCTACATTTGGACTGCTGTGGTGTTTTTTCCCATCACAGAGATGTTACATATTATGGTCACTATTTCCAAGCGGTCCAACTATAGTCACCACTGGGACCACATCCTGTGCTCCGCTTAGGGCTAAATCAAGAATTGCCTCTCCTCTTGTTGGGGTCCAGAACCAGCTGCTCCAAGAAGCAGTCAACTTTATCTGTGCACCCTGTCCTGAAGTGACATGTACCCGGTCAAGATGGAGATAGATGAAATCCCCCATTATTATTGAGTGTGTTTATTTTTATAGCCACTCAACTCTCCCTTAGCACTTTACAGTCAGTCACCATCCTGGTCAGGTGTTCAGTAATATATCCCTACTGCTATACACATAGTTGGGGCTACATCCCCTGATCGCTACACTTGACAACTCCCCCTTGTGGCCAGGGAGGATCTGGGGCCAAGATCACCTGGCCTTGGCTCTTCCCCCGCCACCGAGGAGGGCCTACCACTCTTGCCCCCGGCCACTGGGGAGGGCTCAGACCCAAAGCTGCCCCAGCCAGCCCTGGCTTTTGGGACCTGTCCCCCGCAGCTGGGAGGGGCCAAGCCAATGCCACACCGGGCCCAGCTCTTCCCTCGACCGCTGGGAGAGGCCAGGCCCAAGCCACACTGGGACCAGTTTTTCCCCCAGCCACCGAGAGGGGCCAGGCCTAACCCGCACCAGGCTTGGCTCTCTCCTACCCAGCCACCCAGAGGGGCCAGGCCCAAGCTGCACCTGGCTCTTGGCTTCCCCCCTTCTAGCCGTTGGGAGGGGCCAAGCCAAGACCACGCAGGGCCTGGCTCTCTCCCCATCCACTGGTAGGGTTACCAGATGGTTTAACCAAAAATACCGAACACCCCCCCCCCACCACCACCACCACAAAAAAAAAAAAAAAAAAAGACCACCGGGGGAAAAAATTCTGTTATTAAAAAAAAACATTTTAGATGTACATTTTAGGTGTCTGGTATTTTCTGAATTTTTTTTACCGGACAGGAGGCGAAAATACCGGACTGTCCAGGTCAATAACGGACACCTGGCGACCATATCCACTGGGGAGGGGAGGGAAGGAAAGGGCTAGGCCATAGGCACATAGCCCTCCACATGGACCCTGGGAAGGGCCAGGCTAGGAGTGGATGGGACTTGTTCCTGTGGACCCAGTGACGTGAAGACATCACTCTGTCATCCCACAGGAAATTTTTTTTATATATAGAGAGAGAAATTATTAGAGCATGGAATTACTATCCATAAAAATTCTGTGGAACAGTTTCATTCATTTAAGATTTTAACTTCATTTGACTCTATGCTTTCTTTCACATATAGTGCCACTCCCCCACCAGCGCTACCTGTTCTGTCCTTCCAAAATATTTTCTACCCTGGTATTACTGTGTCCCTTTGATCTTCTACTTCTACTTCTTTTACTACTACTACTACTCCTTCTCACTCCCTACTATTGTTCCTGCTGCCCTCCTCCTTGTGTAAAGTAGCAACTACAATTTCACCTGAGTTTGATTGAGCCAAATGGCTACATCAGGAGCAGTGGGCATTGGGCAGTAGGTTTCATGATCTGTTGTGAGGAACAACACATGCCAATTAAATTTCATAACTAGAAGGATGATAACAATGGCAGAAGAAAGGGAATTTCAAGTGAATGCAATTTTTACTTATTTTCATTTTCATTACCAAAACCTTACACTACCAGACTGATATTAAGAGGTTTTGTATTAATGAAAATCAGTCCCATTAAACTGTATCTTTGGGGTTCTGGAGTGACATTGGGGTTCTGGATGATCTTTTTCAGCTTGGGCCAATATAACTATATTCCCCATACTTTTCACATTTCTGATATGCTAATAACAGTAGCAATTTTAAAAGTAGCTTTGTGTTCTTGGTATTCTGTTAGGTCTGATCCAGCCCCATTGGTTTCAATGTGAGTGGGAGCAGACCCAGTAGTAGGGAATATTTGAATGGCCTTGAAAAATCAACCATGTTCAACTGCTGGTCATCAGTTCTAATATTTGAAAATAAATATTTGACCATGTATAGAGAGTTTTTATTCCTCTGGACTATTGCCTGACACATACTCACACATCATGGCTGAATCTTTTCATTCTTTTTTCAGCTCTAGAGGCTTTGTGGGATTCCCTTCAGATCCCATCAGTGTTGCTCCTAGATCAATTAGAGGGCTTTGTGCATCCAATTCAATGCACTCATTTCTTGATCCATACGTTGGTAGCTCCTGGTCCTTGCTGGCCTTAGAAATGAAAAATCTAGGCCTAAAAATCAAATTTGGATTCTGAATAGTTCAGCATATTTGGCCATCAGCCAAAAGTGGACTATAGACACTTAATAAATTGTTCTGCCATGAACGGGTGTATTTTTTGGTTGCAACGAAAGGTTTGCTTGAAGTTTTGCTTTTCTAAGTGAACACTTAGTTAAGATACTGTATTGTGCATGTTACATCTGTTGCATGCAAAGGTTATTTTCCAGTTTGCAAACTTGAATTTAGCCATTTTAGTAAATACTTATACATGTGTTACTGGCGGTTGGGTTTAAACCAAGAAAAAATGTTGATCCAGTTTCTCTGGTGTATAAATGGGCACATTTCCGTTGATTTCAGTGTTGTTTTGCTATTACATACCAGCATATAAGCCCATTCAATTCAGATACTGCATATAAAATTTTGTCATTTTGAAAAGTAATATTTGATTATTTTTAAAAGGCAAATATGAATTTTCATAAAAGATTGACCTTTAAGATGTCTTTATCTTTATTCTAGTGAATTCTTTCCTTCTCTCTTCCTCAACAACCCTCCCCTCTCAAAAGAGGTTTTTATACCTTTGAGCCAGATATAACTTACTCTTCAGTAACAGTGTATTATATGTAATGTGAGGGTTTTTCTTGTCCTGTTGAACAAATTGAATAACATTAAATGCTTTTCTCCTGCAGATGTGGAAGCTATTCCAGAAAGCAGAAATTCAAAAAGCAGGTCTAGGGAGCAACAAAGCTCCTAATGCTATTACCCACTACATGAGATGTGGGCCAAGTGGTGAGTTTCCTGCCCAAAATGTAAATGAGATTAATTTCATTTACGACAAACTAACAGCATTACATATAAGAATAAGTGCACATTGCATTAACAGATGTAAATATTGCTTGCTTACCTGGCTTTCAATCTTGCTTATTAATAAAGCCAGAGCAGACTGTGGTAGTTAGGTTTTTCTGCCTGTCTGGGCAGGGAACATGAAATATTTTAACACTTTTTTCTTGTAGCATTACATACTATATATATATATATATATATATATATATATATATATATATGATTTCCAGGATGAGGGAGCTTCACAGAAATGAGCTTATGAAACAGTATTTAAAAAGGGGCAGGTAAATGCAAAACAGTAGTTTTACAAAGCAAAAAAAATTAGTTTTATAAACTATTCTATATTGCTGGGAAACTGCCTTTATGTAAAGTTTATCTTTGGCATTCTGTCTTTTTCTTGTTCTCACTAAATTTCTTGATGTATGCTTTTAAGTTCTTTTAGTAACTGTACTCTGAATTTTATATTTCTTCTACACTTTAAGCTTTTTCTTATGTTCTCTTTCTTCTTTTTCTACCTTTCAACTGAACACAGAGAGAAAAGTGTCCTTCAGTATCTCAGTGTGAAGCCTTTATTTCTGAAGTAACAAGACAGTCGACTCTAGGAATCGGTAGTAATAATAAAAAAAACATTAAGGGAACCTTTTACAATTCTTCGTGAATAGATCAGGCAAGAAATACAAATCTTCCTTCCTTCCTTCCTTCCTTGAATCAAGGAGCTCTACGGGAGTCTACTGACGAAACTTTTTAGATGGTTTTAGGAATTGTTGCACATTGCACTGTTAAGATCTACTGAATAAAGGACAGTTCTCTTCTCCTTAAGGACCAACCATTTCAGATCTCAAGAATTACTCCAGAAATATAATACTACTACTTTTATTTTTGTTTATGAATTTAGCCACTGTTTGCTTACAGCTTCTGCTAATAATTAGCAAAAATATAGCAGTTTATATTTAGCTCTGTAAATCTGAAATAAATGCTGTAGTATTTTGTGGAAATTTACTGTATATACAGATACAAAAATCCCACAAGCTTACTGGCACTTCACTGCCTTATATGGTTAGCATAATCTGCTTTATATTGCTCTTCAGAAGAAAAATCTGCTGATTATTATTTTGGTGCATACTGCAAAAGAAAATTCTATTTACATATGTGAAAATGTTGGAACAACTCCATAATAAAGATGGAGTAATGGAATATTCACACAATGTAGAGATTCTTTTGTTTTCCAGATGCACAAGTTATTCTGCATAGATATGTTCAGAAGATAGGAAATTGACAAGAATAATTTTAGTTGGACTTCCTACCCCAATGTAGTTTTTCAACAAATGACGTTCCCAGGATAAAACTGTCTTATAATAAATGTTTGTGTTTTAACTATTTTTTTAATTTGTGTTTTGATGTGCACTGTGACTTAGAAGATTTCTTTATGACAAACAACAATGTAAATAATGTCTTCTGCATTTTACGGTCAATTCGCTTAAGATTATCTTTTATTAATAATACATTCTGTTTTGTTAATTATAATTTTCCATTAAAATTGATACATGTTGTTAGTACTTTTAAAATATTTGTATGCATTTGTTGTCTTGAAGACATTTGCAAGAGCACAGAAAAGCAAATTTATTTAACCCAGGGAAACACAATAAGTGCATTAATATGTGTCCGTGAAAAATCAAATTAACTGTACTGTGTAACCTCATTGGGTTCAATCCTACAAACACTAATGACATGAATAATTTTTACATGATTAGTTCCACTGATGCGAATGGAATTATTCCCTTAAGTTAAGTATGAGTAAAGTTAAGTGTATGTTTACAGAATCAGGACTAAGGGCTGTATTTACATCAAGTTCACAGCATTCCTTAACCTCTTTGGCAGAGCAGCTATAAATAGTTTTAAGGTGAAATCATTTATTTTTCCTATTTCAGTACAATCAGAATAAAACTTTTTTTCCTTTAAAAACTTAATTTTGAAATTTTTGGAGCATCATATAAAATTAAAAAGTCAAAATCAGAACAATATTTCAGTTTTGTCAAAATGAAACTCTTTTATTTAGAACAACCTTATTTTAAAATTTTCTTTTGCAGTGAATTTTGATATTGTCAATTTCTGAATCTTTCACAGAATAGAATTGCCATTCTTCACACAAATATATTTCCAACTGCATGTCAGAAAGATTATTGTATAACTGACTTAATACTCTCTTTTAAAGGGCCAAATCCATTATTTTTGGCATCAAACTCTCATTGATTTTTAATAGAGGCAGGATTATGCTCATAAGGCTTAAACCACCAATGAATTTAGACACCTAAGACAAAAATCTAGATCCTCAAAATTCCTGCTCAGCAGCCCCATTACCTATAAATGTCTAAAGTCCATAGGTACTAAAGTCTCCATCAATAAAGTCCTCTAGGTGCCTAAATTTCTGCTGGTGCTAAAATGTACCACATCTAATCCCTGGCAGATTCATATACCAGCCATTTCTATGTTTATCTCACCTGTGGGGCCTGATCCAGCAGGTACTCATAAGCCACCTAAAAATATGCCTATCAAGTCAGGTTCTGATCAAAACACAGTGGAGGTGGTCATGCTGGCAAGCATCTCATGCCATTGGGTTCTGAATTATTAGCAACATCAATAGTAGAAGTAAGCACTCCTATCTTGATTTAACAAGCCTGCATGCTAATGGTTAAATCCTAGTTATATGGTACAAAGGCTGTGCCTACATATGTCAGAAAGAGTATCCATCAAAACGGAACAGTATGTGCCTACATATATCAGAAAGAGTATCCATCAGAAAAAAAACCTGCCACTTGTAGGTCAACGTAGTACAGGCAGTCCCCGGGTTACGTACAAGATAGGGACTGTAGGTTTGTTCTTAAGTTGAATCTGTATGTAAGTCGGAACTGGCGTCCAGATTCAGCTGCTGCTGAAACTGATCAGTTTCAACAGCGGCTGAATCTGGACGCCAGTTCTGACTTACATACAGATTCAACTTAAGAACCCCAGGCATCCCCAAGTCAGCTGCTGCTGAAACTGATCAGCGGCTAATTCCAGGAAGCCCGGGGCAGGGGCTTCCTGTAGTCAGCCACTGGTCAGTTTCAGCAGCGGCTGACTTGGGGACGTCTGGGGCAGAGCAGCTGGGGTGCTGCTGGGTTGGTCCAGAAGCGCCGCCGCTCCTCGGCGCTATTGGACCAACCCAGCAGCACCCAAGCTGCTCTGCCCCAGGCGTCCTGATTCAGCCGCTGCTGAAACTGACCAGCAGTGGCTGAATCAGGACGCCTGGGGCAGAGCAGCTGGGGTGCTGCCGGGTTGGTCCAGTAGCGCCCAGAGCGGCGCTACGGGACCAACCGGCAGCACCCCAGCTGCTGTGCCACAGGCGTCCGGAGCAAAGCCGTGGAGCACGGGGGCAGCGGGACAGCCCAGACGCGCCGTGGCTGTCCTGCTGCCCTCGGGCTCTGCGGCTTTGCTCTGCTTTGCTCCCCGTCTCCCTGGTCTGCAGACCAGGGGGACGGGGAGCAAAGCGGCGGAACACGCGGGCAGCGGACAGCCCAGACGCGTCTGGGCTGTCTGCTGCCCGCGTGCTCTGCCGCTTTGCTTCCTCTCCCTGGTCTGCTGGAGACCAGGGAGACGGGCCCCGTTCGTAACTGCGGATCCGACATGAGTCGGATCCGCGTAACTCAGGGACTGCCTGTATATTGGCATAAGCAACACGCTTCATATTGCTTGTTTAACTGCTGTTCCATGAAGAACATTATGCACAGCTGTTGTGGCCATCTTGTGCTTCTGATGTATAAGTTTCATATGTGTTTGCCCGGTTCCTGATTGGCTGTGTCTTTTTCCTCAGATGTGCATCTTTCTTGGCTTTGCATTTATTTGCCTCTTTTACACACACGAGTTTGGCTAAGATTACATTTCAGACCCTCCTACACATGCTGCCTTTTGCACCCCTTTATGTGTTTCTTTACAACTTTGTCTCTCCTAATACACTTTTATGACACCAGGCCATAAGTTAGTGTATTAAAGGTGAAATTCACTTTTCTCAAAACCTCGGCACTTTTTGTGTGGGAAAAAAAATAAGAAGGGAATTGGGAACAAAGCATCCTTCAAACTGCAGCAAGCCATGGGGCTGCGCTACAGCTCCTACTCAGGTACTGTTCCTGAAATATGGGTTGGAATATAACCACTGCCCTTCCATACCCTGAGGAGCAGGTTTTGAGCCACCTTATCAACATAAGCACAGCTCCAGAAGCTGATCCTTAGTCTGGCCTACAAGGTACCGACTCTGCTCATTTTATCACAAAAAGAATGCTGAAGTTCCCGTGTTACTGCTTTACTGGTACTTCCCTCTTGCAGATTGCGTCCCAGGGCAGAAGGACATGAGCAGATCCTCTGTGTTCCTATGCAGCTATAAAAACTCTTTTACCACAAATGTCCTTCACAATTCTATATTCTTTAAACCCAGTGGTTCTCAACCAGGGGTGTGCAAAGGTCTTCCAGGGGTATATCAACTCAACTAGATATTAACCTAATTTTCTAACAGTCTACATAAAAAACACTAGCCAGGTCAGTACAAACTAAAATTTTACATTTATATGGGAAAGATGAGAAAGTAAGCAATTTTTCTGTAATAGTGTGCTGTGATCTTTTGTATTTTTATGTCTGACTTTGTAATAATGTATTTTTTTAGTAAGAGAAACTTGGGGTACCCAAAACAAATCTGATTCCTGAAAGGGGCACAGTGCACCCCTGGAGTGGAACATAAATGCTATTTAATAGAAATGCAACAACAATACAGCAGTTTAGAATAGGAAGTAGAAAATCTGTTGCTCCCAATTTTAAGATTATAGTAGATGATATAATACCAGGTAACATATAATTTCCATTTAATTTTCTTCTGAGGTCTCATCTGCAGAGGCTACTATAACATTCCCCAAGTGTATAATTTCTCTGAAGCTTTCTCTGAGTCAGAATACAACTCCAATAAAGGAACTCATGTATAATTCTTAGTATAGACTCTGCTGCAGTGTGTGTAATATTACATTGATAATAATGTAATGATCTTAAAGGAATGTGTCTGGGTTTGACACAGAACTTAAACTCCATTTTACAAGAATTCATACCTTAAAACTGTTTTCCTTTACATACCTGTTAAGTACCTTTTTAATGTTTGCCATTGTATACATTTAAGAACTTTATTAAAATGCCAACCCGGAGTATTTATACTCCCATTGTATATGTAAACATACTTTTTTCCCTGTCAACTGATGTTGGAGGGAACTGATGTTAAAAAAAGTGATGAATCTATAAGTGTTTAAATTGAATAACCTCTTAATATGACCAGTGGATCTTTGTTTAGAAAGGAAGTCATACTAATGTACCAGAGTTCCTCTGGTTTGCTTTGTTTTATTGTTTCACATTGCTGTTTATTTAAGAAGAAATGTGGCTCTTACCTGTATTTTGCTACTTATTCTAAAATACTAGTAACATTTTACTGAAATTCATAACTACAAAATTGTCACAAATTAGCAAAAAGTTGTAGCTATGCAGTATTTTAAATTGATTTATCTTGGCTGTTACCGTTGTTGAGAACAAGTGTCAGATGCTTGACTTTTTGAGGAAAAGATGAGAATATGCTTAATTTGCAAATGTAGGCTGTGAACATGAAGAGCTGTAGAACTTACCAAATTAGTTTCACAAATACAGTTCTGCACCTCAAAAACACCTAGACAGTAACGAAACCCTTATTTGCAGCAATTTAAGTAATATATGTTCATTAACTTCATTAATATTCTCATTAGTTTCAAAACACTTAACACGTCAAATTAAAACACTAGCCTAAATTTTTCAAAAGTGATCAATGATTTTGGGGGCTCAAATGAGAATACTTTAAAGGAGTTTTCAGAGAAGGGTGCTTTCCCTTTTGAAGATTTGTTGTCCTGTATTTGTTTGTGATGACAGAGGTCTTTAGGTATTGAACTGAAACCATCCACTACCACTACTTAGTGTAAAAATGCAGATACAAAGGCCATACCTTCACTGAGTGGAAAATTGATGCTGTCGTAATCAATCTTCCGGAGTTCTGTTTAGTAGGTCTAATTAACACCCATTAAATCGAAATTAAAGGGCACCCCCATTAGCAGCGAGTACTCCTGCTCCTGCAAGGACTAAGGGAAGCTGATGGGAGCATTTGCTCCCATCAGCCTCCTGCTGTAGGGACAGTGGACAAACTTAAACAAAGTATGCCAACTCCAGCTACATAATTAACATACCCAGATTTGCATATCTTGTTTTGATCTTCCCCTTTAGTGTAGACCAGGCCTAACTCAGCTGCCCCTCAGTTACTAGTATAAGGAGTTGCATTTGGATCTTTTTCTTTAACTAAAATGTATAAACTCATGTATAGTTGGAAAACTTCCTGAATGATTTTTTTATGTAATTTTTTGTAATTTCCATCTGGTCAAACTATATACCTTTTGAGACATTTGTCAATATACAGTAAAAACTGTGTTATCTGGCATGCCTGGAGATTAGGGTGTGCTGGTAACCTAAACATTCTGGTTATCTGGGGAGGGGGAGCCATGCAGGGCTTATGGGGGGGGGGCATGGGAGCCATGAGCCGTGGAGGGGGGCAGGATGCAGCCTAGTGAGGGGGGTGGAAGCTGGGGGGAGGAGGGCGGAAGGCGGAGATGGAGGGGGTGGCCTGCCGGGGGGGAGGGGGCGCGCGAGAGCTACAGCAGGGGCTGGCCTGTCAGGGGTGCTAGGAGCCACAGAGGGATTGGCCTGCCAGGGGTGCCGGGAGCCGAGATGCTTGCTTCCGGCTACCGTTTGCCCCACCCCCAAGTATGTGCTGCACACTCGTCTGAGGAGCACTTAAAGGGCCATTTTCCTTTCTTTTTTTTTCCTCCTCTTTTGCTTTTGCTTTTCGCAGTGTCAAAAATGTGCAGGTTTCTACAGATTTCCAGATGCTTAAGTTCTGATAGCACAGGTTTTATTGTACATGTGGAAAACATATGATTGTGCACTTTTATGTGATGAAGAAGAAAACAGGAATTGGCATATCAGGTCAGGTAACCCTCACCTCTTCCTTGTCCAATATCCTGTCTTTGATAGTTGCAAGGATCATATAGTTCACAGGTAAGTGGAAAAAACCCTGTAATGGACAAATATGAAAAACCTGTCCCAGGGAAGTTTCACTATAGCCTAAAGAATGATAGTTTATAGTCGTTATAATAATAGACAATGTTCCTGTAAATATTTTCATTTTCTATACAAATGTTTCCCTTTTGGTATCCAACTAACCTCTTGGTTTCATTAATGTACTGTAATAGTGAATCCCACAAGTTTATTCTGCATTGCGTTTTTAAAGTTTAATTTTATAACTTTTAAACATGTTGCCTTTCAGTATAACTCAGCATTCCATTGTCATAGGGGTAAATAGAAATTCAAGATTTAGCATTTAGTACTTTCTCTATTTCTCCTCTCTTTTTTGTCTTCTTTCTAAACTAAACAGTCCCAGTCTTTTTTATTTTTGTTTAGAAGTGTCTCTATTCCTTTTGTCATTTTCAGTATGTTTCTCTGGATCTCTTTTCTCTGAGAATGCATGACCAGAAGTGAACACAGTACTCCACATACAAGTTTGTTTGTTTTTTATATATATAAGCTTTTAAATTGTTGCATAGAGTAGAAGTTTCTACTGAGCTCTCTTCAGTGTTGCTCAAGTCTTTTTTACTAACTGATTATAGCAGTGTTTCCCAATTGGTGCTCCGGGGAACCCTGAGGTTCTACAAAGCAAAACTAGGGGTTCCACGAGGAGCCGGCACTCCCCCACCCCTCTGAAAGAGTGAGAGCCAGCTTGCCAGCAGAGGCATGGGCAGCGAGTTGTATGGGCTCATGGTGCCCATGCTCCACCAATATTTGGAGCTGAAGCGGGCTCCGTTCCCTCCCCCCTCCCCGCACGTCCTCCCACCCCTGCCCCAGAACGTCTCTCCCCCTGGCCCGTCCCTGCCATGCGCAACCTTCACTGAGCTCCCCCTTGCTGGCTGCTGCTGCCCTGCGCAGCATGCTCAAACCGATGGGCGGGGAGACGCCTGGGTGTGACGTAACGTCACGGCCTGGGATTTTAAAACTTCTGGGAGCTGCAATGCGCCGGGCAGCTGAGTTGCGGGTTCGGAGTCCGGGGACAGAGTGCAGACTTCAGCCCCGCAAAGTGGAAGGGGGAAGGTAGGAGAAGGGGAAGGGCTGGGAGAGGAGGGGGCTTGTGCGGAGGGGATGGGGAGAGGGGGAAGAGAGGGACAGGGCAGAGGAGAGACTCTACCAGGGGCCAAGTGCAGACAATGAGGAAAAAGGCAGGAGGGGAGGTGTCAGAGGGAGGGGTACAGGGTGATACTGGGAGGGGAGAGGGTAAGGGTATTGGGGGCTAGAAGGGGGACAGGGAGGTGCTGGGAGAAGGCTTGAAAGAAGGGGTGGGCATGAGGAAGGCCAGGATGGAGCAAGTCATGTGTGAGGGCACAGAGGGGCATGAGGGGAATGGGGGCAGAGGGTGCTGAGGGGATGGGCATCAGGGAAAAAGAGGGCAAAGGAGGTAGGGGCAGTGAGGGAAGGGGGAGGCACCAGGAGGGTGCAGGAGTAAGAGAAGGTGCAAGTGGCAGGGGATTCTGGGGGTGAAGCAGAAGGGCAGACACCTGCAGGGGAGGGACCAGCACCAGAGGAGAGAGACAGGGCAGGTTTGTACAGGGAGGTGTTAAAAGAGGGGATGAGGAGGGGTAGCTCACATGATCAGAGTTGGGGCTACTGGAGGAGTGGGCACGGGGAGAAGAGAAGGGCTGGTGGAGGAGGGCAGGTCGCAGGAGGGCTGAGGGCAGTGAGAAGGGCAGGAGTCAGGACAACAGAGGAGGATGAGGAGTTGGGGGGCAGCAGACACCAGGGGAGCTGCTGGAACAAGGGGAGGAGACATGGCAGCAGAGAGAAAAGGTAAAGGTTTAAAAATATTTATTAATAACTTGGGTGCCACAGTGGCACATCCAAACAAGCCACATGAACTCAGTACTTGCAAGCTGTGCTTTTGAACAAGAGCATCTATGGCAGTGTGGATGCTCTCTTGCCCAAGAAAGTATCGATGGCCATTTTAGCCATCCGGCTTTCTTGCGCAAGAAATTCATGTTGCCTCTCGACACTGGCCTCTTGCGCAAGAAAAGTTGTGCAAAAGGGCTTATTCCGGAGTGGGAACATCATAGTTCTTGCTCAAGAAGCTCTGATTTCATACATGAGAACGTCAGCGTACTTGCGCAAGAACATGAGGCCAGTGTAGACAGGAAGCAAGTTTTTGTGCAAGAGCGGTCGCTTTGGCGCAAGATCACATCAGTGTAGACACAGCCGAGGGAGGCAGGGGCAGGGAATGGGCACTGGCTCTGCATATCTGCATGGTTTGGGGGAAGGTGCAGGGAAATTGAGCTCAGCTGGGTTGCACAGCGGGGAGGTCCAGGGAGTTGGGTTGGGGGGGGGGTGTGTGTGTGTGTGTGTGTGTGTGTGTGTGTGTGTGCGCGCGCGTTCAGAGCTCAGTTTGGCTGCAGGAGGAGGAAGGTGCCGGGAACCGGGGCTAGACTCAAGGGGAAGGAGGGGCAGGGAATCAGAGCTGGGCTCAGCAGTTTTGCGGGGCTTGGGAGAGGTGCAGGGAAACAGGGCTCAGCCATGCTGTGGGGGAAGCATGCAGGGAACCAGTGCAGGGCTCAGCTGGACTGAGGTGGATGGGGTAGGGCATACAGAACAGACGGGCAGCTCAGCTGGGCTTTGAGGGGCTGCAGGGAACTGGTGCTGCACTCCCTTGGATTGTGGGGAATGGTTCTGGAGGAGGTGCAGGGAACCATCAGGGGTGGACAGCTCAGTTGGGTTGCAGGGGATAGAGGTGCAAAGAAGCCTAATGGGGGAGGGGGAAAACCAGGAGCCCTGAAATGACCTCCCCTGGTCCAAAAATCCCTCATCTGGGACCAGGCAGGTCCAGAGGTACCAGATCAGGGAGGTCCAACTCCTACCCAAGTCCTGGCCCTGGCCCAAGCACCCTGCCTCACACCCCAGGACTCAGCACCGCCCTGGCCCCAGCACCTTGCCAGCTCACCCTAGTGCCCAGCAGGACCATGTCTCTGACCCCAGCGCCCTGCCACCTGAGCCAGCATCCTTCCACCCAGCAGCACCCTTTCCCCAGCCCCAGCACCCACTTTCACTCTGTCCCCTGCCCCCACCAGCACATTTGGGACCACATTAGTGAGGCTTGGGGTTTTTTGGAGGGTTGTTGTTTTTTTGCATCTCACTTGTGTGGCCCCAACTGACTTTTCTGTGGGTCAGTGACCCTTGATTTAAAACAGGTTCCTCACCCCTCTCATAAATAGAGACAATGGTAAAACCTTTTGAGTTTGACATAATATTTTATTTAAAAATGAAGCCTGGTCAACAAGCCCCCAATTGGGTCTAAACCCCCATCTCACTGCAGCACCTTAACACTCCTGCACCACCTGACCCCAAATCTGAGCCTATCATACACTGGAACCCCCCGTCCTGAGCCTCTTACATCCCCAAACTCCTGCACCCCCACATCCTCAGTCTTCTGCCACAATACTCGTGCACCATCCACACATCCCAAATCTGTGTCCTGAGCCCATCATACTCACAACCTTCTTGCCCTGAGTCCCTCACATATCCAGCCCAAACTCCTGCACCCTCACATCTACAAGCCCATGGCTTGCTCAGCACCCCAACTTTCCACCTGAGCACAACACTCCCGAGCCTGGAGCCCCTTCCCCAAGCCAACATCCTCTTCTGCATCCAAATTCCCTCCCAGAGCTTGTACTTCTTACCCCTTCCCCACCCAAATCCCTCATTCCCACCCCACATCTCCTGTTTTAACCTAGTGAGAGTGTATAAGGGCTGGGGATAGCAAGTGATGGAAAGGAGGGGAACAGAGTGAATGACGCCTCAAGGAAGGGGGTGGGGGATCTTGGGTAAGGAATGTGATTTTCATGCATTGGTGGGGATTTTCCCTCTCCCCCCACCTTTTTTTGGGCGGGGGACAAACCTAGGGGTTTCTTGAAATTCTGAAATGTTGAAAATGGTTCCTCGGCCAAATACAATTTGGAAATACTCTAGTATAGAATCAGTGATTACTAGAACTGTAAGGGACTTCCATAGGTCATCAAATCCAGTTGCTTGCACTCCTGGCAGAATCAAGCACCATCTATCATTCCTGATTAATATTTATCCAAGCTGCTCTGAAATATCTCCAATGATGGAGATTCCTCCCTAGTTAATTTAGAACCCATGTACACAAATAGTTCAGATGATTATTTTCAACGTGTATAAACTTGCATTTGTTAAATGAATTTTACCTGTTCACTATTCTACACATTCACCTAGTTTTATTTGTTTTCTCTAGAATTCCTCATAATTTTCTCTAACAATGGCTATATTATCTGCAAATTGTCATCCCACTATTCAATATTCAACTTGTATTTATCTTCAGGTTTTATATTGCCACTCATCACCATAGAGCAGGGGTGGGCAATAATTATCACGGGGGGCTATTTAATGCATTTTAGTACATGATCACGGGCTGGCTCTACCCCTAGAAGGAGTGGAGCTTGGAGCAGAAGGGGTAAAGCTGGGCATTAGCCTCCCCCCAGAGTTGCCTGGGGCTGGAGGCTTTGAATTAAAATCACAGCAAAGGGCTTACAGATCCCAGCCCCATTGCTACCACATTGCCTGGCAGACGTCCAGGAATGCTGTATCTATTTCAAGGGCTCCCTGCCCCGGCTCCTGCCAGGGTAGTGCAGCAACTAAAAGCAGTGAGCCATTTAAACAGGAAATTCGGTGGCACAGGCAGCAGGATATAAATAGAAGGTGCCCAGATGCAGTCGGTGGGCCAGATCAAAGCGTTAGGCAGGCCAGTTCCCACCCCTAGGATTC
The DNA here is from genome assembly GCF_052426305.1 of Pelodiscus sinensis. Taxonomy (NCBI): domain Eukaryota; kingdom Metazoa; phylum Chordata; order Testudines; family Trionychidae; genus Pelodiscus; species Pelodiscus sinensis. The sequence goes on along the minus strand of NC_143054.1, from coordinate 178,427,056 downwards.
AGCTTACCCTCTGTGACAGACCAGGCCAGGTCTGGGCACAGCTGAGGGCATCCGCTCAGGGCGAATTGCTCAAATTAGGGGCTGTCTATAGCCCCCAGACCGGAGACCTTCCCAAATAGGCCACAAACCAGTCCCACAGAGTGCTTCAGCTATCTGCCTGAAGCCTCACAAGCAAAACCCCTCCGACACCCCAGCAATATCCGTGCCCCAGATGGCCCTGGGCCTCATACACAGGTGAGGGGTCTTAGAATCCAATCTCACCTTCCCCGAACAAGTTCTGTCTGGTTCCAAGAAACCAGCCACAGATCCCAGGTCAATTTACCCTCTGGACCTTACCCACAAATTACGCTGAGCCAATCCTTTAGAATCTACAATATAAAGATTTATAACTACAAGAAAGAAAAGCATGAGAGTAAGGTTGCTAAAGTATCATACGTTACATGCATCAAATCTCCCAGTTCTCGATTCAGGCTCGCAGCAGAGATGTTATAGCTGCTAGCTTAAAAGTCCTTGGTGCACATCCTATGCCAGGATGGGTCTACAGTTCTTCCCGGCTCATGAATCCCTGCGAGGCAGCTTCTGGGGTCAGGAGCAGATCTGGAGACCAAGATGGAGTCGACCACATGGCATATTTATACCTCCTTCCTGGTCTCTTCTTGGTTAAGGTAAACAAGCCAAGCTCCTTTCATAAGACAAGTTTTCCATTCCTCGGATCATCCTAGTGACCCTTCTTTGTACCTGTTCGAGTTTGAATTCATCCTTCTTAAACATGGGAGACCAGAACTGCACACAGTATTCCAAATGAGGTCTCACCAATGCGTTGTATAATGGCACTAACACCTCCTTATCCCTACTGGAAATACCTCGCCTAATGCATCCCAAGACCGTATTAGTCTTTTTCACGGCCATATAAAATTGGCAGCTCATAGTCATCCTGTGATCAACCAGGACTCCAAGGTCCTTCTCCTCTTCCGTTACTTTCAACTGATGTGTCCCCAGCTTATAGCTAAAATTATTGTTGTTAATCCCTAAATGCATAACCTTACACTTCTCACTATTAAATTTCATCCTATTGCTATCACTCCAATTTACAAGATCATCCAGATCTTCCTGTATGATATCCCGATCCTTTTCTGAATTGGCAATACCTCCCAACTTGGTGTCATCCACAAACTTTATTAGGACACTCCCACTTTTGGTGCCGAGGTCAGTAATAAAAAGATTAATTAAGATCAGTCCCAAAACTGATCCCTGAGGAACTCAGGGTATGTCTACACTACAAAGTTAGTTCGAACTAACAGACGTTAGTTCGAACTAACTTTCATAGGCGCTACACTAGCGCTCCGTTAGTTCGAATTTAATTCAAACTAACGGAGTGCTAGTTCGAACTAGGTAATCCTCATTCCACGAGGATTAAGCCTAGTTCGAACTAGCTAGTTTGAATTAAGGGGTGTGTAGCCCCTTAATTCGAACTAGTGGGAGGCTAGCCCTCCCCAGGTTTCCCTGGTGGCCACTCTGGCCAACACCAGGGAAACTCTACTGCCCTCCTCCCAGCCCCGGACCCCTTAAAGGGGCATGGGCTGGCTACGGTGCCCGTGCCAGGTACAAGCCTCCCAGCACCCAGCCAGCAGACCCTGCACCTGGCACGGATGGAGCCACCCACCCGATGCCCCCCCAGCCCTCCCTCTCTTCCCAGGACCAGACTGGCGGCTCCCGGGAGCTTGCCCAGGACCACAAGGGGCGGACACCCGCCTGGACTAGTGCGGACATCATGGACCTTGTCCACAATCTCCGCACTAGGCACAGGAAAGTGGCTGGCTTGGGCAGGATAGCTGCCAGCCTGGCCACCCAGGAGCAGGTGTGCAAGAGAATCAAGGGGGTCCACTGAGACCCCCGACCCTGAGCCCTGAGCGTACAATGGCCGTCCTGGGTCAGACCAAAGGTCCATCTAGCCCAGTAGCCTGTCTGCCGACAGCGGCCAACCCTAGGGACCCTGGAGGGGATGGACTGAAGACACTGACCAAGCCATTTGTCTCGTGCCATCCCTCTCCAGCCTTCCACAAACCTTGGTCAGGGACACCACTTCTACCCCCTGGCTAATACCACTCCATGGACCCAACCTCCATGACTTGATCTCACTTCCCTTTAAACTCTGTTCCAGTTCTAGCCTTCACAGCCTCCTGCAGCAAGGAGTTCCACAGGTTGACTCTTTGCTTTGTGAAGAACAACTTTCTGTTACTAGTTTGAGGCCTGCTACCCATTCCTTTCCTTTGGTGTCCTCTAGTCCTTCTTTATGGGAACTAATGAAGAACTTTTTTGTATGCACCTTCTCCACCCAACTCCTGCTTTTAGAGACTTCTATCCTGTCCCCCCTCCGTCTCCTCTTTTCTAAGCTGAAAAGTCCCAGTCTCTTTAGCCTCTCTTCATATGGGACCTGTTCCCAGCCCCTGATCATTTTAGTTGCCCTCCCCTCTCCCAGCCTCTCTCTTCCCCTCTCCCACCTCCTTTTCCCAGTCTCCCCCAGTTTTGTTCAATAAAGACAGATTCCATTTTGGAAGACACATTATCTTTATTTTGTACATCAAGAAGAGGGGCTAGGGAAGGGTAAGTGGAAGGAGGTGAGGGAGGAATGGGGCACGAGCCCCCGATGGGGAGGACTGGGCTGGCTCTGCGGGCTTCTGGGGGTGGAAGCCTGCGGCAAGTGCAGCCGGGTTGATGGTGATGTGCTGTGATGTGCTGTGATGTGCTCAGTGTGGGCACTCAGGGCACTCCAAGCCAGGACTGCTTTGCAAGCGGGGCACCCCTGAGAACTGTCTGTCTGGGGTGGGGGTCGGGACCCTTTAAGCACAGCCCTCGGCTAGCCTGAGACAGCATCTCCACGCTCTAAGACCTCCTCTGATGCCCTGCCGGCACTGCTTCTGGCCATCCTTAAGCCCGGATAAGGGTCTTCTTAATGTGGACGCGCTAGTTCGAATTAGCAAAACGCTAATTCGAACTAGTTTTTAGTTCTAGATGCGTTAGTTCGAATTAGCTTAGTTTGAATTAACTAATTCGAACTAAGTTAGTTCGAATTAGCGCTGTAGTGTAGACATACATACCCTCGGTAACCTCCCTCCAACCTGACCGTTCACCTTTCAGTATGACCTTTAACTAGTTGCTTATCTACCTCTCAATTTTCATATTGATCCCCATCTTTTCCAATTTAACCAATAATTCTCCATGTGGTACTGTATCAAATGCCTTACTGAAATTGAGGTAGATTAGATCTACTGCATTTCCTTTATCTAAAAAATCTGTTACTTTCTCAAAAATGGAGAAACGAGGCTTACAGGATCAGTCGGCAAAGGCTTCCCCAGCCGACAAATCCGCGTCTAGGTTGCCGTGCTGTGCCGGATCAGCTGATTGTCGGCACAGCATGGCGGCCATGTGTATTTTAATGAAGTGGGGATTATTTAAATCCCTGCTTCTTTGATTATGCCAAATACACTAATTTACATGGCTCCGTCAACAGAGCCATGTAGTCTAGGCACACCCTAAGAGGAAAAACAAGTGAAGAGAGTGGACAGTTTTTCAAATGGACATTATTAAGGGCCCAAAAGCAAACCATTCTGATGCATAGGAAAGATAGAAAGTATGGCAAAAGACCACCTTGGCTTAAAACCAGGAGATCTTGCATGATCTAAAAATAAAAAAGGAGTCTCATAAAAAGTGGAAACTAAGTCTAATTATAAAAGATGAATATAAGCAAACAACACAGGTATGCAGGGGCAAGATTAAAAAGGCAAAGGTACATAACAAGCTCAATCTAGCTAGAGACATATAAGGTAACAAGAAGACATTCTATAAATATATTAGAAACCAGAGGAAGACCAAGGATAGGGTAGGCCTATTGCTTAGAAGAGGGAGAAACAAGTTTCACAGGAAAATTGGAAATGGCAAAGGTGTTTAATGACTTCTTTGTTTTGGTTTTCACCAGGAAGTTTGATGATGAAGATATGCCTAACATACTGATTGCTAGTGAAAACGGGGTAGGTTTAGAAGATGAACTAAAAGAAGAAAAAGTTAAAAATTACAGTAAAACTTCAATTGTCCGGCATCTAGTGGTCTGGCATCCCTGATATTCCGGCACCAACTGGAACTCAGAAGTGCTCCAGCCAGCTGGACAATTGGAGCTCCTGTGAGCCCCACACGCACTCACGGGCCAGGAAAGGGAAGGGGAGGAGAGGGAAAGGGGATTATACCCCTGTGATGGGTCTGCCAGGACCTGCACTGCGTCCGGCGGGGAACAGCGCAGAGTGAACCCTCCACCATTTTGCAGGGAGGCAGGGGAAGCCCCGCTCAGTCGCCTGCTACAGGCCAGCTGGGGCTGCAAGTGGTGGCGGAGGAGAGGGGGCGATGTGAGGTGCGGCACTGCAGGACCAACCCAGCAGCACCCCAGCTGCTCTGCCCTGCCACTTTCCCAAGTCCCCCACCACCGCTTGCAGGCAGGCGGCAAACAGCGGCGGCGAACTTGGGGAAGCGGTAGAGCAAAGCAGCTGGGGTGCTGCCGGGTTGGTCCCGCAGCACCACTCAGGCGAGAGGCGGCACTGTGGGACCAACCCGGCAGCACCCCAGCTGCTCTGCTCTACCGCTTCCCCAAGTCCGCCGCCACCACTTGCAGCCCCAGTTGGCCTGTCGCCAGAGGCTGTGCAGGGCTTCCCCCGCCTCCTTGCAAAATGGCAGAAGGCTTGCCCCTCACTACGCCATTCCCCACCAATCCCCCCCACCCCGCCGGTCGCAGTGTGGGTCCCGGTAGGCCCGTCACAGCCCCCTGCCGGAGTACCTCCTGATACTCTGGCATAGCCAATAATCCAGCACACCCTGGGTCCCAAAGGTGCCGGATTATCAGAAGTCTACTGTACTTTGAAAAGTTAGATATCTTCAAGTCAACAGGGCCTGATGAAATGCATCCTAGAATATACAAGGAGCTGATAGAGGAGGTATCTCAGCTTTTAGCTATCATTGAAAAATCATGGAGTTGGGAAAGATTCCAGAAGACTGGAAAAGGGCTAATATAGTGTCCATCTATAACCCAGGAAACTACAGACCAATCAGTTTAACTTCTATGCCAGGAAAGATAATGGAGCAGATAATTAAGGAATTTTTCTGCAGACATCTGGAAGAAAATAAGGTGATGGGTTTGCCAGCATGGATTTGTAAAGAACAAATCATATCAAACCAATCTGATAGCTTTCTTTGATAGGATAACAAGTCTTGTGGATAAGGGAGAAGCGGTGGACATGGTATAGTTATACTTGAGTAAGGCATAAGGCATTTGATACAGTCTCGCATGACCACTTTATCAATAAATTAGGCAAACACAACTCAGATGGGGCTACTATAAGGTGGGTGCATAACTGACTGGATAACCGTTCTCAGAAAGTAGTTATTAATGGTTCACAATCCTGCTGGAAGGGCATAACAAGTGGAGTTTCGCAGAGGTCTGCTTTGGGACCAGTTCTGTTCAATATCTTCAATAACGATTTAGATGATGGCATAGAAAGTTTGCAGATGATATGGAAGTGGGAGGGGTTGCAACTGCTTTGGAGGATAAGGTCATAATTCAAAATGATCTGGATAAACTGGAGAAATGGTCTGAGGTAAATAAAATGAAGTTTAATAAGGACAAATGAAAAGTGCTAAACTTAGGAACGAAAAATCAGTTTCACATATACAGAATGGGAAATGACTGTCTAGGAAGAAGTACTGCAGAAAGGGATCTATGGGTCATAGTGCACCACAAGCTAAATATGAGTCAACAGTGTGACACTGTTGCAAAAAAAAAGCAAAAATGATTCTGGGATGCATTAACCGGAGTGTTGTTAGCAAGACACAAGAAGTCATTCTTCTGCTCTACTCTGCGCTGATTATGCCTCAGTTGGAGTATTGTGTCCAGTTCTGGGCATCACATTTCAAGAAAGATTTGGAGAAGGTCCAGAGAAGAGCAACAAAAATGATTAAAGGTCAAGAAAACACGAGCTATGAGGGAAGGCTGAAGGAATTGGACTTTAGTTTGGAGAAGAGAAGACTAAGAGGGGACATACCACCAGCTTTCAGGTATCTAAAAGGGTGTCACAAGGAGAAAGGGCAAAATTATTCTCCTTGCCCTCTGAAGATAGAACAAGAAGCAATGGGCTTAAACTGCAGCAAGGGAGGTTTAGGTTGGACATTAGGAAAAACGTCCTAACTGTCAGGGTGGTTAAACACTAGAATAAATTGCATCGGGAGGTTGTGGAATCTCCATCTCCGAAGATATTTAAGAGCAGGTTAGACATCTTTCAGGGATGAGCTAGGTGCTTGGTCCTGCCTTAATGGCAAGGGGCTGGACTTAATGATCTCTTGAGGTTCCTTCCAATTCTACTATTATCTGATTCAACCATTGTTGGCCTGAGATGGAGCTCCACAGTTTTCTGCTTTATTCTGCGTTTCTCCAATACTTTGTAGTAGGTTTGTAGTTTTTAGCCAGCTATTGTTGTTGCTCTTAGTTAGTTACTTTTTTGATAATTGTTGTCAAATAAAAAAAAAAATCTTCGGGTGACGTCCCCTTGGGTGCTCCATTGTTGGTGATGGGTCATCCCTGGAGCCGCAGTTCAGAGCTTTTTCCCTAGCAGTTTACTGTTGGGCCGCACATGCACAGGAAGCGGCTCACACCATTGGCCGTTTGACAGCTGCCTTGTGCGCGGCCCTCCCCCTCAGTTCCTCTCTTTCAGCCCTCAGTCGCAGATGGAGCTCCTCAGCTATCTCTCTCTTCAGAGACATTCCCTTAAACTAGTTCTTGCTTCTTTCCATTTATACCTTCGAATTTACCCTCTTTATTCCTTCTGATAAAATAGACCCCAAAAGAAGATTTAGAATTTTTTTCTTTTTGGTCCGTTGGGACGGTTTCATAAGCAGCAGCTCTGCTTCTACCATTCTCTCCCTCCCCTTCCCCTTAGTATCTGTTAATTACCGTGAGGGGGTAGGGGGAGAGAGAAAAGAAAAAAAACAAAGATAAAAGATAGAAGGATAGGGAGAAGCCAGGTGGGGAACACATTCCCACTTTTCAGCTCTTAACAGTGTGGAGCTAATTACAGCCTTCAGCTGTCTCCTTCAGCTATCTCAGCATGACACCTTTTAAGAAGTGCCCACAATGTAACAAGCCTATGCCCACTTCGGACAGACATAGCTCCTGCTTATGCTGCCTGGGGCAAGTCACACTCACCTCAGAAATGTGACCACTGCCGCAGCCTGTCAGCCAGAGCCAGAAAGAACCAGGAGCTGCAGTTCCGGATTATACGCTCTGAAAAGGCACTGAAGCCTTCAGAGAAAGCTCAGTCTACCCACTCTGTGGGAGATCCTGAGACAGAGGTGCCTGTTAGCCCCAGTAAAAGTTGGGGCAGGAAGCTTCCCCCTCAAGGTCATTGCCTCCTACACTGTCCTCCAGTGGGACCAGTGAAGATGTGCCAAGCCCCTATATGACTGCGGTGCCAGCACCCACCACAGGCACAGTGACCGCGACCCCCAGAACAGTGGGGCTGGCGCGCTTGGTCTCAGCACCAGAAAAACTGCATTGCCACACACTGGCACCGCTGCCAACAGCGTTTATAAGCATAGCACAAGGAAGGAACGGGGAGCCGCCTGACAAGCAGTCCCGTAAGACTCCGGGTCTTCCTGATGATGGGTTCTCATCCTCAAATGGCTCTCATGCCTCAGAGGCACTGGCAAGGAGGTGGTCTGCTCCTCAGTCACTGCTCTTCAGCACCCATGCACTGCCAGCACTGACATCTCATATGCTGTCCCCAATGCCATCACAATTTTCCAGCGAAGAAGATGGTGACGTGCAGGCCTCCTTCTCTCCGCACCATTGTCCTCCAATATGAAATTATAAGCCATGTTATGACCCACGGGCCACTTCTCTATTGTATGGTCACCACTGGATGCCTCCTCTGGTACTACATCCTGAACAATAGCCTTACTGGAGCCCCTGGGGTTCGTACAGGAGACACCACAGTGTGCAGCCTAGCCCCTACAAACAGACTAGTTTTTATGCACCATGCACAACTTCATCCATGTAACAGCTAGACCCTCAAGTACCTCAGGCAACAGAAGAGTCACCTCCTGATTCATCCCCCTACCAATTTCTTGTCTTCACCTGATGAGGCCAGAATGGCACCTCCACCTTCAGCCACGGATGACTTTGCTCACTTTCATGAGCTCTTTAAAAGAATTGCAGCTGAGCTTAAAATTGCAATGGAGGAAATCTCTGAAACTCAGCACGACCTCACCTCTATATTACAAGCTTCACCATCATCCAAAATTGCCCTCCCCATCGACCCCACCATTTTGGATCCTGCCAACACAATTTGGCAAACTCCTGCATCAACTCCACCAACGTGCAAGAGCATGGATAAGAAGTACTACGTACCCACTAACACCTCGGAGTTTCTATTCACTCATCCCACACCAAAGTCCTTAGTGGTGGAAGCTGCTCACCAGTGGGTGAAGCAACATTGTTTTTGCATCACTCCACCAGATAAGGATAGCAAGAGACTTGATCTCTTTGGTCACAAGGCTTACACTTCCGCAACTTTACAATTTAGGATCTCTACTCAGTGCTGCTTGCTAAGTATGATTTCCACAATTACTCCAAACTCATGCAAAATGCAGGACAATGTAGCACTTTAAAGACTAACAAGATGTTTATTAGATGATGAGCTTTCTGGGCCAGACCCACTTCCTCAGATCAAATAGTGGAAGATCTGAGGAAGTGGGTCTGGCCCACGAAAGCTCATCATCTAATAAACCATCTTGTTAGTCTTTAAAGTGCTACATTGTCCTGCATTTTCTTCAGCTACACCAGACTAACACGGCTACATTTCTATCACTATTCCAAACTCATGGACTTTGTGGATGATATTCTGGAGGCAAAGAGACTTCAATTTACAGCCATTGTATCTGAGGGCAGGTTATTTCCCATGGTGCCCTCCATGCAGTGCTTGACACCATGGATACTGTGGCTAGAACCACAGCCATCAACAGTGTGATGCGCAGATGTGTTCTCCCCAGCCACTTTCCCTCGGGAGAGACAAGGATAGTTGTCAGGCTCAACCCCTCCATCACCACCAGCCAACAAGCAAATTTGAAGCCTTGGTCGAGGTCCTGGAAAAAACCCTGTAATTTTCAATGCCTATAACAATCACACATATTTTCCAAAATTGTCTCCACCCATTTTACCACCAGTGGGCCTCCATCACCTCAGATAGATGGGTGATTGACAGGCCTCTTACCCATCCTACTACCCTGTCCCTTTTCAGGGACTCCTCTCACGAGTCCCTTCTACAAAAAGAGGTGCCACACCTGTCAGACTTAGGGTCCATAGAACCAGTCTGACAACAGCTGTCTCACAACAGCACAGGAGAAGAGGCTTCTACTCCCGTTACTTTCTAACTCAAAAGAAGTCAGGAGGCTGGAGACCAATTCTAGATTTGTGCAATCTGAGCATATTCATCAAGATGCAACACTTTCGCCTAGTCATTTTATCATCATCCTGGCATTGCAACACAGGCGACTGATTTTCAGCCCTAGACCTCCAGGATGCTTATTTTCATCCTGCTCACAGGAGATTCCTAAGATTCATGGTATGCCTGGACCACTACCAATATCAAATCCCACCTTTTGGCCTGTTTATGGCCCCTCGAGTTTTCTCTAAGGTGCTTGCCATGGTCATGTGCCATTAATTATAATGCACAATAATTATATTCCCTTATCTTGATGACTGCCTTTTGCAAGGCCACATCACAGACAGAGTCAGCATGCATGAATGCAATAATCATACAGTGCCTTCAAAATTTGGGCCTTTGAATAAACTGGGAAAAGTCATATGTTCACCCTTCCCAGATCATACAATTAATTGGGTCCCGCCTGGATTCCACAGTGGCACGAGGAATATAACTATCTACCTCACAACCGATTCCTTGCCGTTCAAACTCTGGCCGCAATCATTTATTTGTCTACACGCACTATAGCCAAGGACTGCCTACAACTTCTTGGCCACATTGCAGCTACAACCTTCATGGTATCACATGCCCAACTCCACATGTGCTGACTACAGGTTTGGTTTGCCATGGTGTACAAGCCACTCAGGTAGCCCATGTCACTCCCACTTACTGTACCACATGAGGTCAAGACATCCCTCCTCTGGTGGACCAAACCAGCCAATCTTTGCATGGGGATTCCGTTTCTCCAACATTTCCCCCTTATGCACAATTACAACGGACTCTTCACTCTCCAGCTGGAGAGCTCACCTCCAAGACCAGGCTGCCCAGAAACTCTGGTCAACTCAAGTGATGTCCCTACACATAAATCTGTTGGAATTGCACACCGTGCTCAATGCTTGCAGGCATTTCCTGCCTTCCATTGCCAACAAACATATCTGTGTTCTTACAGGCAACATTGTGTGTGTCTTCTATATCAACAGGCAAGGGGGGGTCCAGGTGATAAATCTGTGGAACTTTTGCATCAGTCACAACATCCACCTGGCCGCAGTTCATATACCAGGTGCCATCAACGTAAGAGCAGATGCTCTCAGCAGACATTTCCCTCAGCATCACGAATGGGTGCTCAGTTCTTCCAAATGTGATCACCCATCAATAGACCTATTTGCAACACCTCATAATACCACTGGATTTGGGGAAGCCAGCCACACTTCTGACACCCAGGTGGGACACGCACGCGTGCTGCACATGGGCATGCCTGCATGCTTGAGGCAGCACCCGCTGCTGGTGACAGTGCTGCCAGGTGCAAGAGAATCTGCCACTCACACACACCTTCTCCCCCCCCCCAACCCTGACCCTCTCTCTTCCAATGGCCAGGGACACAAGTCCTCTTAGGATGCCACCACTGTCAGAGACAGTGTGTGCATGGTACCAAGGCCAGCCCATGGCCCCCCTCCTGCCTGCAGGATCCCGATGTGGCCGGCAACTTCCCATTCCTAGTTGTCCCTGGGTCATGGGGGTGGTAAAGCTCCCCACCCCCGGGGACATCTGGGACTCTGTAGGAAAGGACCCACTGCCCAGGCCATAGATGGCCTTGTTCTGAGTACATCACCTTCATCTGACCTGAGAACTGTTGGTCTCAGCTCACAGATGAGGGCAAGGCTTCAGGGACAGTGTCTCTAGAGTTGACTGTCTCTCTTCTCCACAGCAGGACCAGCTGCGAGAGGGCGGGCAACGCCACACGGGGCAGCCACCCACACCAGGGGGACCCACAGGTGCCGGACAATGCAGGAGGAACTCCTGTGGAAGCACATCTCCGTGCTCCAGGCCCCACTTGAGATGCTGGGCCAGAGGGAGAACATGCAATTGTAGAGGGAGATCTGGAGGGAGTTGCTGCAGCAGGGCCACACCATGTGCGTGCCCGTCCAGTCTCTCCTCGCCAGCACAGACCCAGCTCCTTCTCCTGCTGCCACTCCTGCCCTAGCCCCACCTCCTATGCCAGCCCCTGTTCCAGCTCCACCTCCTGGTTCTCCCCCTAGCCTAGCCCCTTCCCTCCCCGTGGTCACCAAGGTCCCCACACACAAGGAGGGGCAATCAACTGAGCCAAGCACCAATCCCAAGCCTAGCCCTGAGCTTCTCCTTCCCTCAAAGGTTCTTCTCTCCCATGACTCTCCTTTCCCAGGTTCTTCCCCCAGTTCCCCTACCCCCCAGTTACTTTAACTCCAATAAAAACCACACAGTTTATTGTTGTCAAAAAATCAATGTCAGTTTTATTGTCTCTGCAGGGAAGGGGCGGAAAGGAAAGGGTACGGGAGGCCCCGGGGACAGTGTTACCGGGGTCCTTGTGAGAAACTCTCCCTCAGGACCTCCCAGATGCGCACACACCCTTGACAGGCCTGCCAGATGGCAGCTGTGCACAGCTGTTCAAAGACTCTGCTGACCTGGCCAGCCTCTGCCCCCCACCCAGAGAGGAACGTCTCCCCCTTTCACTCACAGATATTGTGGAATACACAATACACAGATACCACTTGGGGGATTTTCCAGTCCCCAACATCCAGATGGGTGAGAAGGCATCTGAACCTCCCCTTGACACGCTTGAAGGTGCCCTGCACCACCATGCAGGCCCTGCCAAGCCGGGAATTGAAGCGTTCCTTGCTGGGGTCAAGATGGCCAGTGTAGGGCTTCATGAGCCAGGGCAAGAGAGGGTAGGCCAAATCCCCCATGATGCAGAATGGTATGTCCATGTTCCTGACCCTGATGGTGCGGTCGGGGAAGAACGTGCCAGCCTCCAGCTTCTGGAAGATGCTAGAGTTGCAGAAGATGTGGGCATCATGTGCCATGCACCTTCACTGACCAGCCAGCATAGATGTTTGTGGCCTGCAGGTCCATGGAGAAGTACCTCTTGTGGTTGACAAAGACTAATATAGACAGTTGATATCGACAGATGCCTGGTGATCAGGGGCCCAGATGGGGATGTGGGTGCTGTCAATAGCCCCCACACAGTTGGTGAAGCCCATGGCGGTAAAGCTGGCAATGATGGCACCCATGTCACCAAGGTGGATGACCCTGCACCACCTGTAGGGGACAGACAGAATATTCTAGGAGTGCCAGAGCCCTCGGGAGGTCCTCAAGCCCACCCCACCCCTTTCCTCCACTCACACCAGGAGCAACCGCCTACGTAGCCCATCCCCCAGATGGACTGTGTGAGGGCGGAAGTGAAAAACTGTGCAGGAAAGGGGGCTTCCTCCAGCCCCACCAACCGCTTTCCCTCAGGTTCCCCATCCCAGCAGTTCACTCCCCTCCCCCATCCTGGGACTTTAGCCCAAGAGTGTCATACCTGCATGACGAGGGTGCTGATGGTGGACTTCCCCATGCTCCATCACCAGCTGGTGTCCAGCTGCCAGAAGCGGCTGAGCATGGTGGGGCACAGCTGGAAGAGCTATGCTCCCAGACAGGTGGAGAGGGTCTCCTCAATCAGCGGGGGGTTGCATTATGCAGGGCCAGGAGGGCAGCCTGAAGAAACCGCAGCACAACAGATAAGGCCGTCAAGTGCCCAGAGGCAGCTCTGGCTCCATGCCTGGCAAGCTGAGATGTCTGCAAGGGCAACCACAGCAGAGTAAAGGCTTTGCCATCTGTCCATGAGGTAGGCGAAGGTGAAGAACCTGAGAAATGGCTGTACAGGAGAATCCCTTTGAGCACAAGTCTCAGATACTTCCTGGAGCTGCTGCTTGAGGCTAACTGGTGCCCTGCCTGAAGTGGTTCTGGGTGGCCTTAAATGTGATTCTGTGTCCAATGAGTGTGGACACTATTTCAAAATAGCTAAGTGCTATTTCATTGAGCTTTTTGTGTATAGACATGCTATTTCAGAATAAGCTATTTCTGAATATTTCTTCTGAAATTGCTTATTTTGAACTAAGCGTGCAGTGTAGATGTACCCTTAAAGAGCCATTTGTTGTTCACAAGCCCTTGTGAGAGTATCACTATTCTACACACTATGTACAGACAGGTAGGCTTCAAAAAAACTTTATCAGATGAAATTAACATGGTAAGCCTTGGATATTCTAAAGATAAAGCATTTTTCACCAGATAATAAAATACAAATTTATCTAATTGGAAAAAGATAGTCAAGTATATGTCTATAACTTCTACATTTGTATTTCTAGTTAAACTTTCATCAGTTTTTCTTTATAACAAGTCATGCCCAACTAATAATTAATTTTTATGAGATACAGCTACTTAATATTTTCATCAAAATGTATGGTTATAGAGTCATGTCTTGTTGATTTCACAAACCTTAGAAAGACTTCAGGGTGTAAGGCCCTGGTTGCTGAGTTTGTCATTGGATGAAGGTACACCTTTTCATGATCACTTTCCAAAAGTCCTGCATTCAATATAATAAATTTCACATCTCCATGGTCTCAGAAGAGGACAACAGGACAAGTAGCGTTGCACAGCCTTGGCCTACTTTTAGTTTTTCCAACTAAGTTTTTGTATTAAACGCTTTTATTATTATAATGAATTTTTACATCAGAATGGTCATACTGGGTCAGACTAATGGTCCACCTACCTCAGTATTCTGTCTTCAAACAGTGGCCAATGCCAGGTGCTTCTGAAGCAAAGGGAATAAACCCAACAAGCAATGATCAAGTGATCCACCCCCTGTCGTCCAGTCCCAGCTTCTGACAAACCAAGGATGGGGACACTCAAAGCGTGGTGTTTCATCCCTGCCTATCCTGTCTAATAGCCATTGATGGACCTGTTCTCCAGGACTTTATCTAGTTCTTTTTAACCCAGTTATAGTTTTGGTCCTCACAGCATCCCCTGGCAAAGAGTTCCATAGGTTGGCAATGTGTTGTGTAAAGAAATACTTACTTTTTTTTTTTAATTAACTTAATGCTTAATTTAATTGGATGACCCCAGGTTCTTATGTCGTGGTGATTTTAAACCCCTCGGTGCTGAGCCAGCAAGTCTCCCAGGCAGCACCGCTGGCATTGTCTGATCTTCCGGCACCGGGCTCTTCCTCGGCACCGCCAACGCCGCCCCCATGCGGAGATACAGCGGCACTGCAGCCACGTTTGGCACCGAGCTCTCCACCAGCAGATGAAATTGACAAGGCTTCACTGCCCTGCAAAGCTGCGGGAAAACAAACTTACAGGGCGCTTTCCCCGTTGCCTACCTTCCCTCCAGGACCATCTCCTTCTCCACCCAGGTACCGAAGGTACTGGGACTATAGCCTTTCTCCATCTTGCCAAGTGCTTAGAAGACCTTCCCATGGGACATGGTCTATATAGAAACAAGACGCTCCCCATTGTGTTCTCGCTCCTCCAGGAGGTCACCAAGGCATAGATCACCTAGGCGGTCGCCACGATGGATCTACTACATCCACAGTTCAAGATCTTCCAGATACTCCTCACCAGCACAGTCTGACCATTACTATGGGCACTATAATAGGAATGAATATGATCGCCCCCACCCTGGACACGCTACCCTATCTTATGGGGGTTCTTCATGTATCTGTCCATCACCCAGTGTGCAACACTTACCTGACCATTCACAACAATTGTTTTCATCACCTCCGTCAGAAAACTTACCCATCCATCAGGATCACTTGGAACCAGAAGAGGGTGTTTTTCATCGGGGTCAGGATGGGTTCTCTGTATTTGCTCCTCCCATCACAAAGAGGTTTCTGAAGGGACTTACGAACCTCAACCCACCACGACGACCACCACCACCTTCTTGGAATTTAGACTTTGTTCTGGATTCTCTGACACACACCCCCCTTTGAATCTTTGGCTACGATACCATTACAACTTCTAACCACAAAATTGCTTTTTCTGCTTGCCATTACATCAACTCGCAGAGTGAGCGAAATAGCTGCATTCATGTCATCACCTCCTTACACGGTGTTTACTAAGGAGTCGGTAACGTTGAGATCTCATCCAACATTTGTTCCAAAAGTTTGTTCGGATTTCCATCAACAAGCCAGTTGTTCTTCCCTGTTTCTATCCCAAGCCTCATGCTTTGAGAGAAGACGCACTGTTGCACACAATCGATGTGAGGAGGGCATTAGCTTTTTATATCGAAAGAACGCAACACTTTAGGAAATTGGACTGCCTAATAGTATCGTTAGCAGATCGATCCAAGGGACAACCAGTCACTTCCCAACGGATTGCAAGATTAATAGCATCATGTATTACAACCTATTACTCCATACGTAACAAACCTCTTCTGTGTTCACCTAAGGCCCATTCTACGAGAGCAGTAGCCACAATTACAGCTTTTCTTAGAGGTGTTTCATTCTGAGACATTTGTCGAGCAGCAACATGGTCCTCGCATTCTACCTTTATGAGGCATTATGCTATAGTAAACCAATTTGCTGCCGATTCCTCAGTGGCTACGGCAGTCCTTTCCCATATTCAAAAACCTTAATTCCGGAGCACTCTAATGTTCGAGTACTGCTCCGAAGTCACCTAGAGTGGAACACCCACAGTGCCACTCGAAGAAGTTACTCACCCTGTGAAGTAATGCTTGTTCTTCGAGATCTGCCCCGTGGGTGCTCCACGACCCGCCCTTGCTCTTTGCTCCAGAATTTTTCATTTTTCTCATTTCAGGGTTCAGCTGAGAGGAATTGAGCAAGCTGGACCACGTGCAACACATCAAAGGCGTGAACGCCGCCTCTGGCAGCCACGCATGCGCAGTCCGGCGGACCACGGCTCTGATAGCTCTCCGATTCGTGGCGCCGGGATGGGACCCGACACCTAGAGTGGAGCACCCATGGGGCACATCTTGAAGAACAATCGTTACTTCACAGGGTGAGTAACTTCTTCTTATTCACTTACTTCACATGGGTCAAGATTTTATACACTTCAACCATAACCCCACTTAGTCCTCTCTTTTGCAAGCTGAAAAGTCCCAGTCTTCTCTTTAATCTTTCCTGTTTCATTTTCAAATATTGTTTGTGGGGGGATGAGGTGACCAGACTGCATTCAGTATTCAAGATGTGAGCATATTATAGATTTATTTAATGGTTTATGATATTTTTTATCTTATCTATCCCTTTCCTAATGGTTCTTAACAACCTGCTAGGTTTTTTTGTTTGTTTTTTATTTTGACTGCTACTGCGTACTGAGTATTTTGGTTTTTTTATTTTTAAAAACAGTTTGACCTTGTACCCATCCACCCACAAATTGTTTTTCATTTATTTGTCTGATATTAGCCAATTTAAAATAAATACTGACATCCTTTGAGATATATATATATATATATATATAATAAAAGTTCTGTATGGTTTTGTCACAGTGAGCCTAAATATCATGCTGCAGCACCATCGTTTCTGGGAATTTAGCCTTTGTTTCCTATGGAGTGTGATGAAGGGTAATCACCAGTAGACCTCTTGAAAGAACTGTTTCATGCCCCTTCTTACATGTTAAGAAGTCTCAGGTTTTATATCTTTTGAGATAAGTAAGTTGTGCAGGGCTTTACTTATAAGCAGGCTAGAACCAAATCTGTGTGACACATTTCCCTTTGCATCTTACCATTTCAGAATGACTTGCCAGTCTGGATTAAGTATTTAGAAGCTATTTTGGAATTCTGTGATATGTTCTTCATCAGTATATAGGCTGCATTTCCTAATATGAAAGGCTTCTGGACAATTTTCAGGCAGGAAGCTGACTGGAAATGGGATAAATTTGCATTAATTCTAATAAAAAATGACATCTCAGACATTAAGTCAATATTAACCTTGACTTTACTCCTATTTGGGAGCAGATGATTTGAATAAATGTGTTAACATGCTGTATAAAATATGTCACAGTTTAACTGCAAGGTAACAGTTGCCATTAATGTACAAAATATTTTATTCTACATAATCTCCCTTTAAGAAGAATTAAAGAGAGGTAATACTAATCCCACTAGTCATGTCTGTCTGCGCATTCAGATAGTGCAGATTGGGCTCAAATAGGTTGTAGTTCTGTAATCTGACAAAGTACTTCAGAATTTTGCTTTGTAACCTTTAAACGAATACTTAATGAATCTCATTGGTTTTTTTCACAAAAATCAATTGGAGATTATATATGCTAATACAATTCAAATACTAGATTGGCAATTGTGGTGATTATATTTTATGGCAACACTCGGAGGCTGTAATGAGGATTGGCACTCTATTATGCCGTCTTCTGAGCAAAGAAAATAAAAAGCAACCCCCACCTCAAGGAATTTACAGTCTACATAGAGCCAAAATATAACACGAGCTGCAGAACACGTAGAAAGTGTGACAGGGTGTGATCACAGAAGACCTCTTGGAGGTGCTTCCTGGAGTACTGACAAAGCCATTGACACTCACCTCTTTGCTCTCTGGAGTTTCTCACCACCCTGTCCTGCTGGGCCAGATCTCCTGGTCTCCCCCAGCCAAGACACGGAGATGAGATCGCACAGCCCTCCTCTCCCTCCCCCTCCCCCCCAGAGCAGTAGAAACACTGAAACTCCTCAGGTCTGAGGAGAATGCAATTTTGGGCAAAGCTTTCAGGAAACACTCTTCTTCGAATATGTAGAATAGCGATAGAGATGCAGCCGTGTTAGTCTGGTCTAGCTGAAACAAAAGACAGAACTATGTAGCAGTTTAAAGACTAACAAGATGGTTTATTAGGTGATGAGCTTTTGTGGGCCAGACCCACTTCTATTGATCTGAGGAAGTGGGTCTGGCCCACGAAAGCTCATCACCTAATAAACCATCTTGTTAGTCTTTAAAATGCTTCATAGTCCTGTCTTTTGTTTCTTTGAGTAGTATCCCCATGGGTTCTTCACTGAAGGTGTCGGCTCCGCAGTCCAGAGAGTTTTCATTAGCAATAGCCCCTGGTGGACCGCGCATGCGCAGAAGCCGTCTCGTGCCATTCACACCTTTTCTGCGTCGCGTGGTCTGTCCCGCCAGTTTCTCCTAACTGTCCACGGTCGCAGACGGAGTTGGGACGAGCTCCTACCTCCGCCCTGAGGAGAAACCGAGAATAACATTTAGCCTACATACTTTCATCCCAGTTTAGCCCCTAGCTCATAGTTATAGTTAGTATAGTTTAAAAAAAATCTTTTTATATATAGAGATCCGTTGTATATAGTTCTCCATTAGTCCGCAGGCCCTCTTAGACTCAGTCTGACGGACATTCCTTAGCTACCATGCCCAGCTCCCCCAGCTTTAAGAAACGCGTGTCATGTAGAGATGCCATGCCAGCGTCGGAGGGCCATTCCTGATGCATACGGTGATTGGGGGAAGGCCATATCCCCCAAAAGTGCACCCATTGCTCCAAGCTAACTGCCCGTGCCAGGCGGGACAGGGAGATGTACCTTAAAATGCTGCTCTTTAACAAAGCGCTTCAACTGCCATCTACAGGACAACAAACGGACACTCCGGTGGTGCATAAGTCCCATGAAGGGAAGAGCTCTGCTCCACCTCGGAGTGTAAGTGCGGGAGATGCACCGAGCAGATCAGGGCTGCGGCCTAGGCACGCTGCAGGGAAGTCTTCCAAGGCCCGGAGTACTTCGACGCCTAGCCCCGCGATTTCCTCTACATTGGCTTCGCGTGTGGTACCACAGCCTGAATCGGCACCGGCGACAGTGGCACCACAAAGCCAAGCGGCACCGAGAATGGCACCAAGAATGGCACCGAGGGCACTGTTAGCTGCACCGAGGGCTGAGCCGGCACCGAGAGCTGATGCGGCACTGTCAATGGCACTGAGGGCCGAAATAGCACTGACAGCTGAAGCGGCACCGTCTGAGCACCGTCCGACCCTCTTCTTATTCGGCATTGAAGCCTGTTGCCGCACTGCCCATGCCATTAGACTCAAGTCCAGCACCGGCATCACCTACCCCAGCACCCAGATCACCATCCATGGGCTGGGAACTGTCAGAGTCAGGTTCTGTGATCTCTGTACCAGGTAGTCCGGTACCCACGGTTCCTCCTCTACTATGAGCCAAGGTACCAACCAAAGCCCATAAGAAAGCTCGGCGCATGCGCACCCCATCATCCAGCCCCAATAGAGCCATGTTTTCCCCCGAGCCTTCTCTTTCATTTTAACGTCGCTCCAACAAACATGACCATAGGCACTACAGATCGCCCTCATGATGCTATTGGAGGTCCCCACGGCGATCTTCCACGCCTCTATGCTACCACCGTTCATATCGCTCATGATCACTGTCGTGTTACACGGTACGATCAGGATCTTCGGTGTCCCCTCCTCGATCACACTGCTCTCGATACAGGAGTGCAAGTTCCTACTCTCCACTGCACTCCCCGCATGGGCATCATTATGGTAGTCGATATACCTACTACTACTGAGAGCGCCCACACTCCTGCAGCATGGTCCGTTCACCATTTGTATCACTGGAGCATCCTCAGTCACCACAACTTCTGACTCAAGACATCTTACCGCCTGGGCAAGCTCCTCCAACACCCATGGGCGATGCCTCCTCAACTTCCACCCAACACGAGAGGGATAATACTCAGTCTCTCACCTGTGAGGAGCAGCGTATGGACTCTGACTGATCAATCGTCTTCTTCACCAGACGATGCAGTCTTTCACAGCGACTCTTCCCCTGTAGACGACTATAAACAACTTCAAGAATTATTCAGAAGAGCAGCCCATTCTCAGAACTTATGCACCTCCGACGCGCCACAAAAACAACATGCTCTCCTGAGGAATTTGCAACAATCAAATAAATCAAAGCTGGCTCTCCCCTTTGATGAAGCGATCCTAGAAATATCTAATGATATATGACAGACTCCAGCTTCCGTGCCACCAATGAACAAGCGGACCAATAAGAAATATTTTGTCCATGCCAAGGATGCAGTTTCTTTTTCACACATCCCCAACTCAACTCCATTGTTGTGGATGCGGTCCAACAGAAATCAAAAACAGCACAAGACAGGAACACAGCGCCTGACGAAGCAAAACAGCTAGATCTGCTGGTCAGAAAAGTTTACTCTTCAGCCACAGCAACCCTCAGGATGGTCAATTACTCAGCCCAACTTGCGAATCACAGTTTTGACAATTATTCCAGGTTGGTTCCTCTTATGGAATATATGCTTGAGTCCAAGAAACAAGTCCTGAAGGCTGTGGTGCAGGAGGGCTACACATCAGCCCACACTGCACTTCAAATTGCCCTGGATATTGCCAACACAGCCTCCCGGACCACAGCAACCTCGATGGTCATGCGCCGCACTTCCTGGCTTCACTTGGCTTCCGTACACAAGGACCTCCAGCCCAAAGTGGAGGACTTACTTTTCGATCGCCGGTCTTTATTTGCACAGAACACCGACCAGATCTTCCATTCCAGAAAAGATTCTCGCACCACCTTGAGGATGCTCTGAATGTATATGCCACCGTTTAGACATAAGAGAGTCGGTCTTTATAACAGACAAAGACCATTCTCATATGCTGCACCCCGCTTCAGACCTTATGACCAACCAAGGCAAAGACAACGGCCTCAACAACAACGTCAACAACCAAGCAAGATGTCAAACCAGCAACAACCCCGACAGCAAGTCTGACATGTCAGTTGAGGGACTGCGCACTATTCCCCTTCTGGAGGCTTCCCGCAAAGTAACCAAATTATTTTACCATCACTTGAGGCCATATCATCCCCGCTGGTTTGCCATAACTACAGATCGGTGGGTCAGGGAGATCATTACATCTGGCCTCACAATTCCCTTTTCCACTCGGCCTCCTTCCACCTCTTCCTCCCGTCCCTTTTCAGGGACCCCTCTCACGAGCCTCTGCTGCAGCAGGAGGTCTCACGTCTACTTACCATTGGGGTGATGGAGAAGGTTCCATATGAATTCAGAGGCAGAGGTTTCTATTCTTGGTACTTCCTCATGCAAAAGAAGTCCAGAGGATGGAGGCCTATCCTGGATCTCTGCAAATTCAATCATCACCTACGAAAACAAAAATTCAAGATGGTTATGTTAGCCTCTATCATTCCAGCACTGAACGAAGGGAACTGGTTCGCATCCCTCGACCTCCGGGACTTGTATTTCCATGTGACCATCCACCCGGTCCACAGGAGATTCCTCCGATTCACAATCGGTGACAATCATTATCAGTACACGGTGCTTCCATTCGGCCTCTCAGCAGTGCCGCGAGTGTTCTCCAAAATCCTAGCCGTCGTAGCCGCCCACCTCTGGCGTACCAGCATCACAATTTTTCCTTACCTGGACAATTGTCTCTTGAAGGCCTCTACTGCAGGCAAGGTGCGAGCTGCCATCAATGCAGCAAGGAACACATTCAAAGCTTTAGGCCTCATTATCAACTTATCAAAGTCTTCCTTGACCCCATCCCAGTGTCTCGAGCAGAGATGTAGTGAGGGTGTTATAAGCCCGGGGGCAAAGGCAAAATTGGCGCCCCCCTCTGCCAAATGGTGGGGCCCCAAACCTGGCGCGTAGATGAGCTCCTGAGAGGAGTGGGGGGAGCTTGTACTGCATCTTACCCAACCCCCTTCAGTTTGGGGCTGGGTCCTGCATGCACTAACTCTTTGGCAGAGGTGGAAGGAATCAGGCTGGGGGCAGAATGGCAGGGAGAAGGTAGCTCCAGCCGGTGGTGGCCGGCAGAGGAGGAGCAGGTGAGCAGAAGGATGATGGGGGAGTGTAGGGGGACTAGACTGGCACCCCACTAACGTGGCACCCAGGGGCCACTTCCCCTCCCCCGCGCCCTCCTCACTACACCACTGTAAATAATCCACCTCTTAGGACATTTATTGTTTAATGAATTACTTATTTTACTAACTACAGACATATAAATTATATAGTTTTGTGGTTTACATTCTGTTACATATTTTTTCTCTTTAATTTGTTCATATCCCATTCTCATTAGGTTCATGTCTTTTACATAAAAAAATATCAAATTCTTAAATATATAAGTTTTATAAAACATGAGAAGAGTTAATGTTATACAACCTAAATATGAAATTCATCACTATATTTCATTCAAGCATTTAAAACCACTGTTATAGCAAATGAGTAACACATTGCTTTCATGAATGAAAGTAAAAAGGATTGAGCATATCAAATTTATTGTAAGAGAGAGGTAGCCGTGTTAGTCGAATCTTGGTAAAACAAAAAGAAAAAAAGTCTTTAAAGTGCTACGTAACTAGCAAGATACCTAATACATTTATTATGAACAATCTGTAATGTTTCCTAACTTCCCATTTACTTACCTACTTAACCTAATTGTTTTTCACATTATCGCACAGCAAAAAACTACACGAGAGTTATCAATGTAAGAGATTAACTTACCTGTTAAAATAACACTCTGAAAAACTTTTAAATAAAACTAACACACAACACACACCCTCGCTTTCTTGAAGCAATAAGTAGCCTAAGGTTGAGGATACCCTGCAAGCATGGTTTTCCGTCTGCCATGAGGACTTTTTCCTTCAGGCTGCCATGAGATTCTATCCTTAAGTAAAGGAGAGAGGTCACTCTGAGCTGCTCTTCCAAATTTCACACAAGCCACTCAACTGAAGCCATAGATATCAAGATTCAAGGCCAACTTTGCCTTGAGCAGACTGCCTCTCCAGGTATTCACATCGCAACATCCAGACATGTATAAGACTTTTAGTTGAGAAAGCCACGTTAATCCCAAATCTCTGCTATGACTGGGAGATGGAAAATAGGCAACAAAACATGGAGTGATCTATCACTTCGGTAATGCCAACTCCTTTAGAATTGAGGCTCTGATTATCCAGCACCAGCTGAGGTAGAGCGGGCACAGTGTGTATGTCTGATACATTTTTACCGAAACTCCTGCCTGCCCAACTCACCAAAGGAGAAAGCAAACAGGGAGGCAAAAAGGAATGGAATAGTATAGAAACTTTTTTATAAGCTTCAGAGGGGTAGCTGAGTTAGTCTGTAACAGGAAAAACTTAACAACAAAACAGTCGAGTAGTACTTTAAAGACTAACAAAACATGTAGCTCAGAGGTAGGCAAAAGGGCCTCCATGGGTCGGATCCAGACTGCGGAGGCCCTACTGCTCCCCCGCCCCCAGGCCAATTAGGGTTTGGGGCAGGAGAGCACGTGAAGCTTTCTCTGTTCTGCTCCCACCCAGCGAGCAGCACATGGCACTTCCAAGCACCACGTACTCCTCGCAAGGCCTTGATTGGCCTGGGGGTGGGGAGCGTACGAAGCCTTCTCCTGCCCTACCAGAGACATGGGTGCCTAATGGAAAGGAGGAGGCAAAGGGACTCCCCCAGCCCAGACCAATCATTGTCTGGGTAGCCCTATCCCTTCCTGTATAGTCCCCGCCCCTTCTGTGGTGACCCAGGGCTACTTCAAAAATTTTTGAAGTGGCCCCCGAGCAAAAATTATTGCCCACCCTTTATGTAGATGGTATCATGAGCTTTCATGGGTGGAAGTGGGTTGTGCCCACAAAAGCTCATGATACCATCTACATCAGGCATGTGAAACAGGCTTCATGAGGCCCAATCGAAATGTTTTGTGGCCTGCCACAACATTTTATAAAAGAATAAAGTGCAGCCCACTGGCCACTCGGAGCACGTAGCTGAGTGCAGATCTCGGCTGGCTGGGCTGCTCTGCATAGGCATCAAGTGCCTGCTCACAGCTGGCTGCTGTGCTCATGCCTCCCCAGTGCCTGAGGAAGAAATGTGTGGCAGCAGCAACACTGTCTCTGGGACCCAGGCATTAGGTATGGGGGGGAGGGGCTGGGAGTGCCTGAGTCTGGGGGAGGGAGGAGGCATTGGGTTAGAGGAGGGTTCTCTGGGGGAACAGAGGAGAATTGGGTTAGAACGGGGATATGGGAGTGCTTGGCTCTGGGGCAGTGGAGGGGGATATTTTGTTAATGTTTTGGTTTTTATTTATTTATTTCCAAATTAAATCACAAAACATATATTGCTTTTATATCAAATATACATCAATTTTTTGCAATTGTACGAATAATGATCTGTTTATGCAAAATCTCAAACTTACAAAGTATCTGACATTTTCACAGAACCCTGTTCTATTTGATTGACCATGGTTTATACATGTTTTTATTTCAACAAAACAAGTTATGTATCATATACAAAATTTAAAAGTACCTTAAATTTATATTTAAATTAAAAATTATGTTATGGGTAAATAACAATTTTATACATCAAATTATTGTATTATATTAAAACAAGACCTGAAAAATATTATAAAATATACCTAAAACATAATCTATAATAATAAATAATTACAACTTTCCAATGGAAGTACATTTTCTTTGGTGTCCCTGAAAGCTGTCAGTTTTCATTTGTGGCCCTCAGTGGGCTTCAAGTTTGACATGCCTGATCTATATGTTTATTAGTCTTTAAAATGTAACCAGATTATTATGTTTAAGTTTTTCCTTTTGTTATAAAGTATCTTTTATTAAAAAAACTTAAGTAACCCCAATGCACCCATCTCTCCCCCCAGAGCCAGCCCCTCCAGTGCCCCCCATCCCAATGCACTCACACCTCCCACAGAGCCAGCCCCCCATCCCAATGCACTCATACCTCCCATAGAGCCAGCCCCCCCCAGTGCCCCATCCCAAAGCACTCACCCCTCCCTCTGAGCCAGACCCCCCCCAGAAGTCCCATCCAAATGCACTCACCCCTCCCCCTGAACGAGCCCTCCTCCCCCAGCACCGGGAGCGCCCTCCATCAAATCCTTCCCCCTCCCCCCAGAGCCAGGCACAGGAGGAACAGAACAGCCGGGTAAGGGATTCTAACCTTTAAAGTGGCCGCTGCTGCCACCTGGCCCTGATGCCTCAGTTCGCAACGTGTAGAGAGCCAGGAGCACTTAGCCAACTCCCAGTCTCTGTTCAAAAGCATCATGTGGGCCAGAGCAGCATGTGCTTCGCTCCCAGCCCAGCCCGGTGCCCCCCTGGTGTGGCGCCCAGGGGCATATGCACCTCCTGCTCCCCCTTTGCTATGCCTCTGCTCTCGAGTTCATCGGGGCAAGACTGGACTCCAGGGCTGCTGCTGCGTACCTACCCCTCACCAGGTCCCAGATTATTCAAGACCTAGGAAATATACTACTCGCTGCCCCCAGAACATCCATACTTACATGCCTGAAGCTCCTGGGGCACATAGTGGCCACCATGTACATCGTTCCCCATGCACGACTCCACTTAAGGTGCCTTCAGCATTGGATACTCACAATTTACAAGACAGGCATCTACAGTACTTGCAAGCTTGTGGTTGTCCCCAGGCACATGAGGGTTTCCCTTGTATGGTGCCTCGATCCAAACAATACATTGGTGGGCGTCTCCTTTCATGCTCAGAGACCATCGGTCCAGATCACTACAGATGCATCCCTGGTCGGCTGGGGAGCACATGTGCGGCATCTCCAAGTCCAGGGACTATGGTCACATCACGAGTCTCTCCTCCATATAAACTTTTTGGAGTTGTGGGCAGTGTTCTACACCTGCAAACATTTCCTGCATGGGATTCATGGAGCCATGGTGCAAATTCTTACCAACAATATCTGCACAGTCTACTATATCAACCAGCATGGGGGTGCCCGATCCCGATCCCTCTGTGCGGAGTCCATTCGCCTTTGGAATTGGGCTATCCGCCACAGAATTACACTCACAGCGGCATACCTCCCAGGCAAGAGCAATACCATCACCGATGCTCTGAGCAGAACCTTTCACTTACAGCACGAATGGGAACTGCTCGACGAAGTGGCCTGCAGCCTTTTCGAGACTTGGGGATACCCCACTGTGGACCTTTTCGCTGCTCGATGCAACAAGAAGTGCCATCTCTACTGCTCGAGAGCAGGCATACAGAGCGCTTCTCAAGGAGATGCCTTCCTTATCAATTGGGGAACTCACCACCTCTTGTACGCCTTCCCCCCGATCCCACTTATACCACGGGTGCTAAGGAAGATAGCCATGGATGGGGATCCGGTGATAACGGTAGCACCCTTTTGGCTCTGTCAGATGTGGTTGACCCAACTAATGCGGCTCGCCGCATCCCAACCACGACAACTACCACAGTCATGCAACTTACTCTCACAACAACACGGCACGTTCCTTCATCTGCACATCTATCAATTGCACCTGACGGCTTGGCTCCTAATTGGCTCCAAGGCCCGGAGTTAACATGCTCTCAGGCAGTCAAGGACGTCCTACACAGTAGGCGTCAAACCACGCAGAAGTCCTACCTGTATAAACGGCATCGCTTCCAGGCCTGGTGTGAGACAAAGAATACTGATCCTCTCTCTGTGCCCATCCAACACAT
Source organism: Pelodiscus sinensis (assembly GCF_052426305.1). Classification (NCBI taxonomy): domain Eukaryota; kingdom Metazoa; phylum Chordata; order Testudines; family Trionychidae; genus Pelodiscus; species Pelodiscus sinensis. The sequence goes on along the minus strand of NC_143054.1, from coordinate 178,400,299 downwards.
TCTGATTACATTCTTCACCTAAAATCGCAAAACCTAGCAAAGTCTTCGCTTAAGGTCCACTTAGCAGCAATTTCTGCCTTCCGTCCCCCAATCGATGGCACCTCAGTCTTAGTGCATCCACTCACCATGAGGTTTTTGAAAGGCAATGCAAACCTCTATCCTCCACATAAACCGCTTCTGGAACCGTGGGATCTAGGCCTAGTCCTGGATACCCTCACTTGTCCACCGTTTGAGCCACTAGCGACTTGCGATCTACGGACTCTCACCATGAAAGTTATATTTCTGCTTGCCATCACATTTGCCCATCATGTGAGCGAGTTGGCAGTGCTTTCTGCTGATCCTCCCTACACGTTGTTTACTGAACGGGGAGTGACGCTCCAGTCACCCAACATTCCTACTGAAGGTTAATTCATTGTTTCACATCAACGAACCCATTACTCTACCCGCCTTCTACCCGAAGCCGCACTCCACCGCAGAGGACGTGCGTCTACATACCCTGGACATCAGGAGAGTGCTTGCCTTTTATCTAGACAGGACATGCCCTTTTCGAAAATCACAGGGCCTCTTGCTGTGAGTGATGGACCACTCCAAAGGCCAGCAACTGTCTTCACAGCGTATCTCGTCTCACATCGTAGCCTGCATCACTCGCTATTACTCTCTACGTAACAAATCCTTGCCTTGCAAACCAAAGGCACATACGGCCAGAAGCATGGCTACCTCTACAGCTTTTCTCAAAGATGTACCTCTGCTCAACATATGCCGTGCCGCCAGCTGGTCTTCCACATTGACCTTCGCTAGGCATTATGCCCTTGATCACATTCTAGCTACAGATGTGGCAGTAGCTCATGCAGTGCTCTCCTCAGTGCAGAGGCGATAACGCCAAAGCACAATATAAACACTGGGCTACTGCTTCATACTCACCTTCAGTGGAGCACGGGGACACTACTCGAAGAAGAAGAAAGAGTTACTCCCCTGTGCAGTAACGTCTGTTCTTCGAGATGTATGTCCCCGTGGGTGCTCCATGACCCACCCTCCTCCCTGCTTCGGAACTACTGTCCTTCTATCTTTCAGATGTTTTGGTTAGGAGGAACTGGCGGGACGGTCCGCGTGACGCAGAAAAGGCGCAAACAGTGCGAGATGGCTTCTGAGCATGTGCGGTCCACCAGAGCTACTGCTAGTGAAAACTCCCTGGACTGTGGCACTGGAACGAGCCCGACACCTTCAGTGGAGCATCCACGGGGACACACATCTCGAAGAACAGACATTACTGCACAGGTAACTTCTACATGTGTGACCTCTCTGACTAAATATTGATGCTTAAGCATAGCTACCTGTGTGAATTATTCCTGCCATTCAAGGAAAAAAAATGTGTGAAGGGCTGTGCATCGAACTGATTTTAGGCAGAATACAATGCACAATTATGCTATCTTTACTGCATTTGTGAGTCTATTTTGCAGGAGGTTGCACCATGTCCCTCCTTTAACTAGAAAGTACTGCATAATTACTAGTTGGGTGCTTTTATAGGAGCGCAGCAGTCTTTATGCTTTTGGTAACAGCTATTTATATATACTATGAATCTGTACTGTTCTTTCAAACATGTTGGTGTGCTGTCCACTCAGGAAAAGTAGTCTGTCTTTAAAACATTAAAACATAAAGTACTGTATTCTCTTGGTTTTTGCCTCAATGTTGTAATCAGGAAACTGAACTAGACATTTAACTATCCATTTGTATGTGCAGCTACAGTAATTTCACTTGCTAATATGAGCACACCATTACATACAGTTTTGTTCATGCAAGTGGGTTTCAACCCACTGCAAATGTGGTAATTACATAATGAAGAATAAAGAAATTCAAAACAAAGAAAAATTACAAGTAAATGGCATGCAATTAAACCATGTATCTGCCTCATAAACAATAATAAAATATATACATTTATTGTTAAAGATACAACCAATAATTAAAACTTTTTATGAAAGAACAAAACAAATAACTAGCACATAAATCAAAGAAAAATGTTTGTAATGTCAATCCATTATACAGAATTACAACATCTGGAATAATTCATCCGCTTTTCCCACTTTGTTGTAGAATAAGGAAACTAAAATGAAGCCTTGATGTTCTTTTAATTAGCACTGGATCATATTTGTCAAGGTCTTGGAACCACAGATATGTACTCTCAAATTATGACAGTACATGGAATTGTTTCCAGACTAGAGATGTGACCGGGTTACTGTTTAACCGATTAACTAATTAAATGGGATTTTACATTACTATTCCAGACATCATCAAAAGGAAGCTTAGTCAAAAAGAGATTTGTAGGAAATTCTAGTGACTGATAACTTAATTTTAAAAGTCCTTCAAAATATTATTCTTGTCAATCCAAAATTCACTAAATTTAATTACATCATAGACACCATCACCATGTGCTATGCATATGAAATAACCCGCAGATGCATCCCTTTCTATTATAAGAACACAACTTGAGTGTCGCTTTCATATATCTTCTTGTAATACTTTGCATGTATAGAGCACCTTTTTCTAAGATTTTGTCCACAACTGCTTAAGTGTCGCAACATTCATGTGAGAGAGGTAAGAATTAATTCCTCATTTTACAGGTGGAGAAACTGGGGCACAAAGGAGTTAAATACATGACAAACAGCAGTTCCAATGCTACAAACTATTTTCAACTGGACTCAGAGGGGCAGAGTTTCAGATGGCGTGATTTATCAGTTTCATTGACTTCAGTTCAGTGCTTAATTTGTAATGAAAGAGCTCAAGCAATTTTTTTTTCCATTCGTAACTGATGCAGCAAGCCTAGAGGTGCCGGGTTAAGTCCTGGCACAAATTAAGCACTACTTCAATTAAACTATTTACTTCAATGGCACAATGATAATTTCAACCATCTGAGAATCTGCCTCAGAGGATTATGATCTAACTTATTTTAAGTTTTCTTCATGAGTCTTCACAGACATGTGTGTCAAAAAGGGCACAATGCATTATAAATGTTCAAATAGCACCAAGGTATCATCAGCAGATGGTGACTGCTAATGTGTGAATGTGTTTCTAGTAATTACAGAATGCAATGAAGGGGGGTTGTACCATGTAATCAAAAAAGGCAGTTGCCTACAGCACAAAGGTACTAGGGACAACAAAACATGCAGTACTTGTTTATTGTGAGAGTGACAATGAGGTGTTCATTTGCCAGTTTAAAGCATCCGGAGCCTGCAATTATAACCAATGCTCGTATGTAAAATGGAGTTAAAAATAGTTGTACAGCTATCTTACTTTCCACATCATCCTCCCAAGACATTGCAAAGTGCAATAAATAAATTGTTGCAGAGGTCAGACTGCAGGTCACCGTGAGTCTAACATTCTCCTATCACCCTGAGGATAACGGATGCATTTACATTTTATCATTTGGGATTATTTGTGGGGTTTTAGAGAGTATTAATGGAAAAAAAGATTAAGGATTTTTCAAAGGCTATTAAAAGGTGTTAACTTCCTCCTAGAACTTCTTCTATTATACTGATATCATGTGTGTGTCAAATATAGAAAGCATTTGATTAAAAAAAAATTCCAGCCACATTAAGGCTTTGGCTTATGATAAAAAAAATACCAAAACCAAAAACAGAATTAACTATTTCCTGGTATGCAACAGACCAGCAGTTAAATATTTAAATTATTTGACATGTAAGTTAAGGCTGCTATTATGCAACTTGTACTTTTGATAAATATCCTGATACTTGAGCATTTTAAGCAAAATGCTCTTTACAAATTAACAGTGTTATTTACATTGTCTATATCAGAGGTGGGCAAAATCAGGCCTGAGGCCCAGATCTGGCCCATCAAGCATTTCTCTCCAGCCTGCCCAGCTGATTGGCTGAGTGTGGATATTTACAGCCAGCTCCAGTGTTCAGCTGCCATCCTGCAGCTGAGCTACTCCCAGGATTTTCCTGTTAGCTGTGCAGAGTAGAAGAATGGGGAGTGCTGAAGGCAGGGTATTCCTCTGCCCATGTAACCCATCTCTGCAGAGAACAGTCAGGGAGAAGGAGACTCACAGTGGAGTTACTTCAGTCTGAAGCATGGATGAGGAGTGCAGAGCAGGGGAAGGGAGACAACAAAGCAGGACAGATTTTCCTTAAAGAATCAGGGCATGGCTTCTCTCAGACACTTACCCAGCAGCAGCCAGCGCACACACACTCTGTATCACTGTCATACTTCCCCAGTCTGTGCCACACTTTCACTATTGCATACACACTGCCACCATAGGCATTGGGTGAAAGCCCAGCTGGGGAGGGCAAGACCCAGCTCTGGCCCTTCCACTCGAGGCCCCACCCCTGCAGCCAAGCCCTATGTCCCAGCCAGATCTTGGCTGGCCATGTGGAGAGCTAGGGCTATGATGATGCCCCTGGCCAGCCTTCCCCAGTGGCAGGAGAAAGCGGCGCTGCCCCACCGTGTCCTCAGCCCCTGCCAGCCTGCTGAGCTGGACTGCCATGCTGCGGTTCCAGCCTTCCCCAGCAGCAGCTCCAGCATTAGGCAGTTGGTCTTGTGGGCAGTTTTGGGAAGGCTGTGCCTTCCCTTGCCAACACACAATCTGTGACACAAAGTCCGTCTCTCTCTCTCTCACTCTCACACAATTTCTCTCTCTAGCTCTCAGCCTCACCACTTCTGCCCATGGCCCCATCCCTTCCAGGGGGCTGCAGCTACCCCACAACCATGTACTGAAATTTGTGAAGTGGCTCCCCTGTAAAAGTGATTTCCTAAGCCAGTCTAAATCATATGTAGATTAAGATCTCTTGAAAGAAGATGGATGTGTTAGAACTTGCTGCCGCTCTTCTAATGGGAGACTGCAGGTGGCATATAACTTAGGAGCATATCGAAATGATCTTCCCTGGATTTACAACTGATCCACCAGTGTGTTCGATTTTTGGCAGCTTTCTTGGTATGGGCCTGTTATTAGAATAGAAGGCCAACCACTTCCAAAGTATATTTACCAAGAAATGCGGCTACATGGGCATCAAAGCTTCTGAGGCAGGCTGAGGCTACCATTAATAGGCAAACCCAGTAGCCACCCAGCGCATCCTAGCCAGAGATGATTCCGGGTAAGGATCTGCAAGGATGCCATATGCCTCTGGGATTTGCTACGATGGTGACAGCGTATTGTGGTGGGTGTAAAATGTGTTTGCAGCCGCCTGGAATGCGGTCCCAACCTAGCTCCCGTTCCCACCCCAGGCAGCTGCGCGCGGCTGTGAAATACAGGGGCCACTGGAAGCGCGGTAGGCTGCACGTGGCTACAGGGTGCAGCTCTGCGCAAGCCAGCCCCGCTCCCAGGCCTCCGCGCGCGAGCCCGCCAGGCACCAGCCGCTTTGCTCCCAGCCTGCTTCGCGCGGCTGTGCTCCCAAGGCCCTTTGCCCCGCCCCCTCCGCGGTCACGTGCCGCGTTGAGTTGCGTTCGCTGCGCACGCGCCGCGCTTTCCGCCTGGCCTCAGCGGGGTCCGCGGAGCAGTTCCCCGGGGGGCGCGGCTCGCCGGTGCCTGTTGCTCGGCAACGCCTGGGCGCCGCTCGGGCAGCACGTCCTGCCCGCAGCCTCTGTCTCAGCTCCGCTGAAAGCCGGTGTGGGGGGGGCCGGCCCGGGCAGGGGTGAGGTGCCCCTGCCTCAGTTTCCCTGTGTCCGCAGCCAAAGGTAGGGCGGGGAGAGCGCCGCGCGCGGCCGGGTTTCAGGGCGACAGTCGCGGGCTGAGCAGAGCGAGGCGGGCTGCGGAAAAGCGGTTTGTGGCCTGTCGCCAGGCGCCCTGCTCCTGTCGCCGGGGCCTCCGGGAGCCGCTTGTGAGCTGCTCGACTCGCGGGTGGTGCCTCTGTGTCACCGACGAGCGCTGCAGGCAGGCAGCGGGGGTGCCGGTGTAACCGTCCCACCCTGCGTCCGGGCGGACAGACACTGCAGCGGTGGGGGCCGTAGCAGGACTTGCGGACGGATACGGAGGCAGCAGTGAGAGCCGGTTCGTGCAGGGAGTCAGCTTTTAAACCGGCTCCTTCTGGGTGCGGAGCCGCCCCCTATTCTCCCTCGCTGCAGGGGAGGCGGGCGGGAATTTAAAAGCCAGCTCCCTGCAAGCACCTGCTCCCACTCTCCCCTGGTGTGTAAACGTGAAACCATTGAAAAATTCAGCAGTCACAGGTTTACAAAAATTATCCAAGTTGCATCTGACAAAGAGGGTCTTTGCCCACGAAAGCTAATGCTTCAACACTTCGGTGCCACAGGACTCTTTGCCGCTTTTGCAGATTCAGACTAACACGGCTACCCCTCTGATACTATCCAAATTATTGTACTTTAACGTTACTAGTCACATTAAAGACACTACAGCCCATGGTCTCCTCTTCTTAACATAATAGGAATGATGATAATGTAGAAACCCATGTAAGGGCACCCTTGGGGTTGAAAGATAAAGATGAGCCATGCCAAAAGTAATGTTTGTCACACATGGTAAACAGTTGCAAAGTCACACTGTGTAAAATTGGAATGGATGATTAATCCTCATCTTTTGACCAGTGCAACTAGTGCAGTTTCTATCCTAAATTCAGGCATGAAACTCTAGTGCCAGGAGTAAAGGAAATCACATAATATATGTGTTATTGGTTTTCAATTGACATCAAGATTTTTTTCAGTAGGAAAAAACATTCTGCCAGACAGATTAAAATTTGTGTTGCTTTAGGATTTGCTGTGGATTTTATCTTCAGTCTATATAAATGGCGTTTTTCAAATTTCAGAAAATGTATAATTTTCTTGAAGTGTGATTGAATTATAATGGATTAAATTCAGCATGACGTATAAGGCAGGTTTTATGAATTGACAAAAAGCATGTGCATCTTTAAGTGTGATTGAGATTGCACTTTCATGTCCGCTACTATTGTTATAAGATTCTGACTTGTCTTCCCTTCCTCCCTGAATATTACTGGATTTTTTTAAGCATGAACTGTTAAAACAGCAAAATGTCAACCTTACAAAGGCAAGGGATTGTTTATTTTTTTAAAAAATATGCATTTGTGGTTTTTATTACAAAGATATCACATTAGTATATTACGTGTACAGTATATGACATTCCAATATACTGTAGGATATGGTCCCAATCTCTGCAATTCGTTATGTAGATTTAGCAATTTATAGGATTAAATTTACACCTCAAATTCTGAAGTACTTTGTTTTTACTTAGTCTTTATGTGTGCAAAACTCCCATTGAAGCCAATGTGAATTTGAGTTCACAAACTGAATCGTAAGTTCCACTGTGTCTGTCCTTTCTTATGTTTTGAGGTGCCTCAAATGAGAGTATTCCATCCCAGAAAAACGTATGGTCTTCAAGTGATAGGAAAGAAGTGAGGACAGAGACAGCAGGACTATGTGTTTCTTCAGTGGCCATCTATATCCTGATGGTTCCAGTTCTTTTTTTAAAATTTATCATTTTCATTGGCAGGCTATCTTTTCTCCTATTGAGGTTTAGGGATCATGGGACAAGTGAGATTTTAGGATAGATGTGGGAAGGGAGGTGAACATGTTTAGAGACAACATATCAAGCATAAAAAGCTGTATGCAAGTTGCCACAGAAATGTCTGTGAGAAGAGACAAAAGAGACTGCTGTCTTTGAAGAGGGGGAAATAAGGAAATCTGGCTGGAGAAGCAGATGGAAGTGTTTTTTATACATGCAAAGCAGGACTCAAGCTGATAAAATTTGTTTCAGTATGTTCTAGGATTAAACTGCACTATGCAAACCTACTTTGCACCAGTGTTTGCACCAGCATAACTATGTCGTTATAGTATCACTGGTGTGAATGCCCTTATTTTCAGGCAGATTCGGAGAGACCCAAGAGATTGCAGTAATTGATTTGGGAAACTAGTGAGTGAGTGCTTTCCAAGCTGTGATCGCATAGCACACGTGACTATTTGAAGTGTGTAAGAAGAAACTGGACACTTTTAAAAATGAAAGAAAATAAAGTAGTTGCAAAATATATTTAGCCTTTTATTTTTTCAAGAAAATGCTTTTTAAAATTTGTTATTTTAAGTTTATTATGGAAAATACTTCTGAAGTTGAAAGATACTGTTTTTCATTGTATTCTTTCTATTCACAGTGGAAAAAATGATCCAAAGGATGATGCTGAAATTGGAAAATCTAGTCCAGTTATATTGTGCTTGCAGACAGCTGCATAGTCTTTCTTATAGGAAAATTCACAGAACGCAGTGGAAGCCTGTGCAATTATCCACATACCCCAAGCGGCCAGTTCAGTTGCACCCACCGCTCTGGCAGACAGACACGTTCATCAGTGTTGCACTCTCACAATATAGGCTTTTATCTACAAAGGAGGTAATGAACAGGTTCCAACAACTACTTTATCCCAGTCTGAAAGTACAAAATGAAAACAAATATATATTTTGGGATATTTTTATTATATACATTGAAATTCCACTTGTGGTGAATTTATTGTGTCTAAGATTGTTACTCCTCAGTGCATGCCTAACCAGCAGAAAGGACCAAACAGGTCAGGAACTTTGGGGCCAGGCTGACAGCTTCTGAGTCCAATTCAGAAGACCTGATAGTCTCATTGTTAAGATATTTCACCTGCTGGCTATAAGAGCTGGAAGGGCAAAAGTTGAATCCAGACTCTGTTTGCCTTGGAGTAAGGACTTCAGACTTTGGGTCCTACATTCCAGGAGAGTGCCCTAACCACCAGGCTATTGGATCTTCTGGGATGCGGCTTTTTCAATCTCTCCTGTTGAAGCTATTTTATTTTGTCTAAATAAAAACAGCATTAGTTGGATCAGGAAGTTGAACCTGATGCTAGCTGAGTGTCCTACTCGCTCAGCAGTAGAGTCAGCCTCTTTTTTCTGATTCAAAGAATAATCAATAGGAAGTGGAACACATCCAGCAGAAGCGATTAACCGCACACGGCCATTTGGATTTAGCCATTTCACTAGTTTTAGGTGGCTCCCTGCTTAGTTTGCTAACTTGAAAATCCGACTGGTAGGCACTCAGCTTTCCCCTACAGTGCACAAGGAACTTGGGAGTCCAACATGTGGTTCTGAATTCCAGGAGTGGCAGGGTATCTATAAAGTAGGCTGAATCTTGCAATGCCAAAGTGACTTAGATGCTTTTGGAAGTATTATCTGAAATCTCATTAATACAATTTGTCATATTTCAGAGCAGTTGAACTTGAATTCTGAACCTGTTTACACACTCACTCTATCTGAAAACCCAGCTTGTCACAGTACTTCACATACTACTTATTTGCCCTTTGAGGGTACATCTACACAGCAGCATTATTTGGAAATAAATGATCCCAGTCTGAAAGTACAAAATGGAAAATATATATATATTGGGATATTTTTATTATATACATTGAAATTCCACTTGTGGTGAATTTATTGTCTAAGATTGTTACTCCCACTGTATAGAGAATTTACTTTAGATATACAAGACATATTAATGTAGATGTATTGTGGCTCCCTCCAAACATTCATTTGAAGTATTTTAAATCCAAATGTTACAGCACCAAATATCTGAAAGGAAAACTGACTATGAAAATAATTTTAATTGTTCAAACTGAAAGATGCAAAAACCAGTAAAAATACCACTGTGATTTTTAAATATTCATTCTTTTAATAGTTCTTTCAGTAATTTGTAATGAAAATAAATTGCCTACAATTTACATTTTTTGTTTTCAGTGGACTGTTAAATATTGTTTATTTGTCCTTAATTTATGACACCTATGTCTCCTAATGCACAGCCTTACTCCTTTTTAGGAGAAAAGAGTAGGAAAACAGAAATTACCACAAATTAAACCTAAAATAGAAAGGCAGGAGGTAGAGCTACAGAAGAGGATGACAGTTGAAGACCTTGCAAGAGCTATGGATAAAGACATAGGTGAGCCAACTTATTCTTTTGAAAGAAGTTCCAGTAGTGTTATATGTAAGACAGTAATGGCGTTTTAAAGAATGCTTTAGGATATGTCATTCTGGAATTAGCTTTATTATAATTGACTGTTACCTTTTCTCATCAGGATCACAATAAATCCCGTTCATTGCCAGACAAACTTTTAATCAGAGTTTGAACAAAATGGAAAGAAAATATTAATAACCATATAACACTGGTTATAATGATGGTGTTCCATCATTTTTATATAAGAAATATTTTTGCCTTTTTTGGAGGTTAACTTTTGTTTGTATGCAAATCTCTGGCCAATATTTTCTGTTTTCAATTCCTCCAACCCCCTTTGTTCTTCACTTTTCTAGCCAGCCTGTAAAGAACTGGAATATCACCATCTTTCTGTAAGGAAATGTATCACAATTTACCTAATATGTAAATGAAATTGACTAGAATTATGCAGCTTCACTAATAATGTGTGCTTTAGTGAAGAAGAGCAGCACCTCTCTAAGGCTACATCTTTAGCACAGGTTTCCATCAGATATCAGTAAGAAAAGCCTTGCTGTGCTGAGAATCCCAAGTTGAAAACTGATGGTAAAAGCCCGAATAAATAATGGTGATGTTGCCATATTAGTGCATATTTTGAGCAGCATATTTAATACTTGACTTTCCATAGCAAACAAGCTATTATAATTCCACTCTTTTAAAATATTTGTCGGCTAGAACCACGTGGACTTGTCTGCATTAGAAATTAGCCTCAATTTTAACCGCTGCTGTAGTTGTACTAGTGCAAAACCCAAATGTAGGCAACAAAAGCTGGGATTTATGACAGTAGAGCTTTCATCTGTTTGAAAAAGAATAATCTCCATCCATGCAAATTGCAACTTCCCTTATCTACATTAAATGTTTGCTGTGGTGCAGCTGCAGTGATAGCTGAAATTGGGTTATTTCCCAGTGCCGACAAAGTTTTACTTATTAATATCAAATAATAAAGCTTCAGGGCATAGTGCTACTTACAACAAATTTGCCTGAAATAAATTGTTTACCAGAATCATACTATTTTTCAGCTTTTTATACCTAATTCTGTACTAATGTAAGTGTCCATCTTAACTCCCTTTCTCAGCATTGTGCTGAGGATAAAGAAAATCTACCATGTTTCTTTGTGTATTTCTAAGATGTCTGCTGACTCGTTGAGTTTTCCGATAGTGCTTGTTAGTAACATCTTATTGTTGCAGTGTTTCCTGCATTTCTTATATCACCAAAAAGGGATGGGGGAGGGGGGATGAACAAATTTGCCTGAGGTTTTGTCATTCTCTGTGGCACTTCTCTGCTATTTGATTCGGTTAAGTTGAGTTTCTTTGATCTGAGGAAAGTTTTAACTGAAATAAATGTCCAACTGTTTTATTTACTTAAGAAAATGTCTTCCATATAATAGGAGAAAGTTTCCTCTTACTGGTTGGTGCTCTTAGCACACTCAGTATGAATTTTAATGGGATTGGATGGGAAAGTGGAGGAGGTAAGTCTATAAAATAAACCCGTTTGCTCACATTCTCAGAAACCTGGGGAAGACCTTTGTTGTGCATGTGCTACACAGTAAAATTTGGTTGTTAACTTTAGTCAGTTCCTATTTGTAATTGTATGCCCCCACTTCACATAGTTGCTGCTATAGAACTAAATTGGAAAGTGATGTAGGGAAAGTGTTTTCAGCAATTGCTAATAGAGTTTAACACCTAGAAATAAGAGGAACTAGCACCATGTTACCAGCCAATTCTCATGGACCACCAGTTATCTGAATTTTGCATCATCAGATGTACTTAAAACTTCAGTTTTACTACTGGTTGCTTGAATGTTATGCATATTAATAAAATAATTAAACCATTTAATTAAATGGTCCTGTTTCAGAACAGATTATTGAAGATGATTTGTCCAAGTAAGTATTCAATATTATAGGAATGTTTTATATTAATCTGGGACAAGTACAAATACTTTCAAGAAGGAGTATTTTCAGAAGATCTACATTAACTATTGTGAGTACGGAGGGAAAACTACTTGTCCTTCACTGTGCTGCATTTCCTTGGATGAAGGCATATACTGTATTAACAGTTCCGTCTGTCCAAGTTGTTAAATGTTTTTTCTATTTCTTTAATCAGATCATGTATATGAAGCCCTACTACTCATAGGTATTGACATAGACTCACTAGAACAAGATTCAGTTTTGGAAGAAGTCTGGATCAAGGAAGTTATTAAGAAATCAGGGATGAAGTACAAATGGGCAAAATTAAAACAAGAAAAAGTAAGAGAAAATAAAGATGCTGTGAGAAGGTAAAATTATGATTCTTTTCGTTGTTTCCTATTACTATTAAAATAGCACATTTAGGATACACAGCTGATAAAATTTGAAAGATAAGTGTTAACTTTCTGTTTGTTTCCTTTTCCCATGTAATTGCTATTTCAGTGTTAAGACTTTCTGTCTGTCTGATTTTTGTGAAACTATGCAAAAAGATTGTTTCTTGCTTCATTTAATGTGAATTGTCTAGGTTTTTTTTTTTTTGGTGATGCATGGGGAAGTACTTGACTGTTCTATTGAACACAGAGCTATTATGGATTCTACTTATGCATAGAAATCATTATTATCCATAGACATTACACAGAGGCTACGTCTAGACTGGCATGATTTTCCAGAAATGTTTTTAACGGAAAAATTTTCCGTTAAAAGCATTTTCGGAAAAGAGCATCTAGATTGGCCACGGACGCTTTTCCGCAAAAAGTGCTTTTGCGGAAAAGCGTCCATGCCAATCTAGACACGCTTTTCCACAAAAAAGCCCCAATCGCCATTTTCACGATCGGGGCTTTTTTTGCGGAAAACAAATCTCAAGCTGTCTACACTGGCCATTTTGCGCATAAGTTTTGTGCAAAAGGGACTTTTGCTCGAATGGAAGCAGCATAGTATTTCTGCAAAAACCACTGATTTCTTACAGTAGGAAGTCAGTGCTTTTGCAGAAATTCAAGCGGCCAGTGTAAACAGCTGGCAAGTTTTTCCAGAAAAGCGGCTGATTTTCGGGAAAAACTGGCCAGTCTAGACACAGCCAGAGTGTTTGACATCTTCAAAATGATTTTTTTTTGCTATTGTAGGCCTCCTGCTGATCCAGCTTTATTAACCCCAAGGCCTCCTGTTGTTACTATATTGGGCCACGTCGATCATGGGAAAACAACTTTACTTGACAGGCTGCGAAAAACTCAAGTGGCAGCAATGGAAGCAGGAGGCATCACCCAGCATATTGGTGCCTTTCTTGGTATGATATAAATGTAACAATTTGTTGTACAGTGTATATAGTAGTCAGCAGGGGTTGACAAATTATGGAAAACCCTACTTGCCAGACAAAAAAGGGACTCGCCACCCTCCCCCACAAAAAGTGCTTTTTTAATGGCATAAATTCCTAATAAGAATAATAACAGTAATTACTAATAAGTTATTAATAAATATCACACAGGTGATTTAAAATATTTTATAAACCTCTACCTTTTCTCTCTGCTGCCATGTCTCCTCCCCTTGCTCCATCAGCTCCCCTGGTGCCTGCTGCCCCCCCAACCCTCACCCTCTGTTGTCCTGACTTCTGCCCTTCTTATTGCCCTCAGCCTTCCTGAGACCTGCCCCCCTCCGCTAGCCCTTCTCTCCACACTGTGCCCACTCCTCCAGTAGCCCCACTCTGATCGTGTGAGCTACCTCTCCTCATCCCCTCTCCTAAAACCTGCCTCTGCACACCTGCCCTGCCTCTCTTCTCTGGTGCTGGTCCCTCCCTTGCAGGTGTCTGCCCTTCTGCTTCACCCCCAGAATCCCTTGGCACCTGCACCCTCCTGGTGCCTCCGCCTTCCCTCACTGCGCCTGTCCCCTTTGCTCTCTTTTTCCCTGATACCCACCCCCTCACCAACTTATGCCCCTGTTCCCCTCATGCCCCTGTGCCCTCACAGATGCCTTGCTCCATCCCCGCCTACCTCATGCCCACCCCTTCTTTCAAGCCTTCTCCCAGCACCTCCCCCTTCTCCTCTAGCCCCCCAGTACTCTTACCCTCTCCTCTCCCAGCCTCACCCTGTCCCCCCTCCCACTGACACCTCCCCTCCTGCCCTTTTCCTCATTGTCTGCACTTGGCTCCCTGGCATTTGTCTCTCCTGCACCCCTGTCCCTTGGTGCCTTCCCCTTTCTTCTTCTTCTTCTTCTTCTCCTGACCTCCTCCCCTCACACAAGCCCCTTCCCCATATTTTTTTCCTCCCCTCCCCACGGCCCAACCCAGCCCTTTCCCCTCCCCAGGGTCCAGCTCTAGGTTTTTTGCTGCCCCAAGCAAAACATTTTTTGCCCCATCCTCCCCCATTGTCTTTTACACATGTTTGCATTTTGCAATGGGTTTTTTTTTTTTGTTGTCTTTTTTTGTCCTGGCATTTTAGCCCTATACATAACAAATAGCATTTTCATTTTTTTTTTCATAAAGGCAAAGGCTCTTCAGTGAACTCCCCCTTTCACTCACTGCTGGGTCACAGCATCCTTTTCTCTGCCCTGTCCAGCCCCTCCCTATGGGCAAGCACCCTTCACTCCCGACCCACAGGGGGAGCAGGGTGCAGGGACAGCACAGAGCCAGAGGGCTGCAGGGAACAGTGGGGGAGTATGGGGGTGGCGCGGGGAACGGGAAGCACAGAGCCAGAGGGATGCAGGGATCGCGGGTAGCAGGGGGCAGTGGAGGCACGGGGAATGGAATGCAGGGAACGGGAGGGGCAGAGGGATCGGGGTCTAGGGGCAGTGCAGGGAATGAGCAGCACAGAGCTGGGGGGCAGGGATTGGGGGGGAGCAGGGTGTGGTGTGTAAGGGCAGCGCAGAGCCAAAGGGTCGCAGGGAAGGGGTTGAGCAGGGGGTCTGAGGTGCAGGGTCAGCGTGGGGAACAGGCAGCGTGGAGACAAAGGGGGGCTGGGGCTGTGGCAGGACTGGAGCCAGCGGGGCGCGCCCTGGCTGTGCCGCGTGCCGCAGCCAGCTCCCAGGGACACGCGGCCAGAGCCAAGCTGCCACGGCCCTTTAAAATCAGCAGGGCCAGGTCATGCCAGCATCCTGGCATCCCGCCCCGCCTCCTTGTGCTGGAGCTGCACGCAGGCAGCCCTGTGGAAAGAATTACCGCACTTCCCCCTTCCCAGCAGTGCTGTGCTCCTTCGGCTGGCCAACGGATCGGATGCGGTCATGCTGCCCATAGTGCGGGCTTCAGCCCGCCCGTCACAACGGCCCACTGCGCCTGTCCGACCCTGCACTTGCCAGCTGGAAAAATCTACTCGCCACAGGCGCGTGCATTTGTCGAGCCCTGGTAGTCAGCTTTGCTTACTGTTTACTTTAATAGAATATTATTATAGGTGTTTTGCTATACAGTGAATAAAAACAACATACTGCTTGGATAGAAATCAGAAGCATTATGCATACCGTTCGTAGTGTTTAGATTATACTATGTCTCGATCACTTGTGAACATTAAAGATCCCGTGGCACTTTTTGCAAGAGTAAAGATAAAATGTGGGTAATTCTAGTATGTCTATTGTAATTTCCCTGTAGTTACAATTGCATATGATGTTTGTTCTTCCTGTGCTGAAGAGCGTCTAGTGGGGAGCACGTTGGTTTTGGATTCAGCAGTCATTTGTTTTGTTAACATCTCTGCCGCTGACCTTGTTGTGGGCAAGTCATTTCATATTTGTGCTTCTGTTTTCCTGACTATAAAATGATGATACTTCCCTTCTTTATAAAAATCTTTAAAAACATACCACAAAGGTACTACATGTAGTTTTATGTGCCTATTTTAAAACTGTTGTATAATGTTGGTTTTAAAACTGATGACTTGTGCTTCATCTCAAAACTCTGCATTTGAGTGGTTGAGTGAGGTGATATATGTATTTTAGGATGTTTATGGTTAAAAGGCATTGACAGATTTTGAAAAGGGTCTGAGACAGTCAGGCAGTGAATTCCCTTCTGACAGGTCTCGAGTTCTCATTGCAGATCTGCTATAGACCCCATTGGAAGGCTCCAGTCTTTATAAATTAAACTCATCATTAACCTTTAACTACTGAGTTTGTCTCTGGGGCCCAGGTGTCAGCCCTGCTATACAAATACTATGAACTTAAACACAGAGACAATTTTAGCTTATTGCCTAAAAGGGCCACAGTACTCAATTGTGGGTAGTCAATGATTATGCTCATTAGCACAGTTTTTTCACGTTTTTTTATATCTGCTATGAAAGAAACATATTAATAAAATAATTAAACTATTTAATTAAATGGTCGTGTTTCAGAACAGATTATTGAAGATGATTGGTCCAAGTAAGTATGCAATATTATTGGAATGTTTTATATTAATTTGGGACAAGTACAAATACTTTCAAGATGGAGTGCACATTTTCATAGATGATATAAAAAAGGTTCATAGGGAAAAGCGTATTTAGTTCAAAGAAGACTGTGGGAAAGATCTTGCTTAGAAGTGTTTATTGTGTTTTTAAATTATGTTTTCACAGTAAATTTGCCTTCCGGGGAAAAGATAACTTTTCTTGATACTCCGGGACATGCTGCATTTTCAGCAATGAGGGCAAGGGGTACACACATCACTGATATTGTTATATTGGTTGTAGCTGCAGAAGATGGAGTAATGAAACAAACAATAGAATCCATTCAACATGCTAAAGATGCCAAAGGTACTGTATATTTGACCTTTTAACGCTTCATTTTAAAAAATTTGTTGCGTGTCAGTGCCAAGTACTATAAGCCAATATGCACTTTAATAACAATTCAAAGAACGAACACTGGTACAAAACAAATAAAAGGCTGTCCTGTCTCACAATACATAATCCTCGAACCAAGTCCAAGTCCATTCAGGTTGGGGATGCTTTTCTTCTTAAAGAATCCTATGGAATAACTGAGTCCCTTGAATATAATAAATATAAAATATATCGGATTATGATGCTAGAAGGGACCGTTATGATCATGTATAGCCCAGTATGTAGAACTTCCCAAAAATAATTTTATAGGCTGGGAAAAAAAGTTGTGGAAAAACATCTGATCTTGATTTTAAAATTTTCAGTGAGGGAGCAACCACCACACCTCTGGTAAATTGTTCAGTGGTTGGTTATTCTTAAGTTCCAGCCATTGGATAGTGTTAAGCCTTTCTCTGCTAGACCTGAAGAGCCCATTATTGAATTACTTGTTCACCACCTAGAGTCTTACATACTGTAATCAAGTCACCCTTAACTTTCTCTTAAGCTAAATAGACTCAGAGAGCTTAAAATATCACCATAAGACATGTTTTGTAATCTTTTAATCATTCCTTTGGCTCTTCTCTGCACTCTCCAATTTATCAACGTACTTGAATTGTGGCACCAAAATTGGACACAATATTACAGCAGTTTACACCAGTGCCAAATACTGAGGTAAAATACCTTTTCTACTCATACTTGAGATTTTTCTTTTTATACAGCCCAGTATCATGTTAGTTTTCTTGGCCACAGCATCTCACTGGGAGCTGTTGTTAAGGTGATTATCCACTGCTGCTTCTAAATCTGTTTCAAAGTCACTGCTTCCCAGAATAGAGTCCCCCATCCTGTAGCTCTTTTGTTCCTAGATGTACACATTTATATCTAACTGTGTTTAAAATGCGCCTCTGTAGTTTCAGGAATTTTTTTTAGTTGTCTGTTGTCTAAGTCTTTTTCCAAATCACTTTAATCTTCTCAGGGTCTTTAGTTTTCTCAGATAGAAATGACCTGGCTATCACTGGGATTTTTCAGTGTCTTCGGTATTTTTTTTTCTTGCTATTAATAGTCTGCTTGCTAAGGAGACTTTTTGATATATGCTGCTGGTTCTTTAGATGTTTCAGGATTTTCTTCTTGAACATCTTATAAAGTTTTAGTTCTTTGTCCTACAATCAAAAGAAAAGTGGATCTAAACAATGCTTTGAAAAGACATTTATCATCTTAGGACACTCAGCAGTCTGCTAGGCTGCAGTATTGTTAACTCATTTGCATCAAATTGACCAGGGCTTAAATTCCAGGTTTTTTCAGTGTGTATGTCATGCAGGAGTTGCAGAATCACTTTAAGGGAAAGAAGATAAGTTCTGGAGTAGCTTTGGCAAATGCACCTCCAAAAAACTGTTCTGGCTTTTGGTGAAATTGAGAGCAATATGGTGCACATAAAAGAGCAAAAGGTGCTTTTTTCCCCCCTCTACACTTGTTCTCAGTGTGTGGACCTCCAGATCCATAAAGGTATCGGTTATAATACATTTCCTTGACTGAGGCTGTGAGAAGGTTAGGTGGCAATCCATTTGAAACCCATTAATGCTGCATGTAACCTGACTCTGTAGATCACTACAGAGGCAGGCATGAAGACTTTCCTTTCCTGCTGCTTCTCCACCACTGGTTACAGCTCATCAGGTGTGAAAATTATTCCAGATTTCCAGTTCATATTCAAAAGGATATGTTCTAAAGCCATACTACCTTAATATAGATCTTAGGTAAAGTTGTGATACTGGAGTAAGAGATTTGTACTTATTTCGTTCTCAGTTCCTATCATCGTTGCCATAAACAAATGTGACAAACCTGAAGCTGATCCTGAAAGAGTGAAGAAAGAATTGCTGGCTTATGATGTGATTTGTGAAGAGTATGGGGGTGAAGTTCAGGCTGTGCATATGTCTGCCCTTAAGGTAAAGTTTTTTTTAGATGAACGGTCGTGTTCAAGGAATTCTACCATATGAAATACAGACAGTGCTTTGATTTGGCATCTGGAAAATGAAAGTTTTTATTTGGAGCCTACTCCTAGAGCATGCTAAAGACTCAGAGGTCCCATTAGATTCAATTGGAACCAGGAATTCTCGGTTTCATGCACATGAAGCCTTTTGTGAGCAAGAGATTAGCAGGAGAATTACAGACTTTCAAGTTCCCTCTGATTTTTGTGAGTGGGTATTCCAGACTACTAATTGTCATTTACTCATATTTGCAATTTGAGTAAAAGGCATCCAGAGGAATTACTTTTGAAGTTAGGCAGAAAGGAATAATTTTAAATCAAATCTAAACCTTCATAATGCAAATCTAGGCATGAGTCACTGTTGGCAGCAGAGAACAAGTCTCATAAATCTATTCTCTGTAGACTTACTTTTAGATAATTTCTGTAATCTGAAATCCTTGCTTTACCACTTTCACTTGATTTTTGTGGTGATCAAATTTATCTTGTTGAGAATTAAATCTGCAGTATTGTAAAGACTTCATTGCTGTATTTCTGAATTGATCCTATTCTCCCCCAATGAATTGCCAGCAAAAGCCATCATTTCTGAAACTATACTCTGTCATCCATAATGTGGGTACATAAAAATGGTTTCTTTGCTCATTTCTGTTGCAGCCTCATTTTTGTTTTTTCACTGATTTGTGGTTATTGATAATCTGTTCATGGCATGTCTATTCTTTCTCATCTTTAAAAGAAAATTGTATGTCTCTAGAACAATGAAGGGAGATGAGGAAGGACTGAGGTGAACAATTCCTACTGTCTCTAAACCATTGGTTTCAGAGAGGTAATGTAGTCGTGTTAGTCTATAACTGGAAAAACTTAAAACAACAAAACTTAAAAAACAATACTTCAGATGAAGTGGGTTGTGCCAACGAAAGCTCATGATACCATCTACATTTTTTGTTAATCTCTAAGGTGCTGCAAGACTATTTGTTGTTTTTAAAATTTTTCTAAACCATTAGTTGATTGGTTTTGCAGTTATTCAGGAGGTGGTCGGGATTTACTGCCGAGGTGTCCTCACAGGTCACTGGCTCCGTTGATGATGATGATAACCGAAAGGCTGCTTGTGTGTGTGCTCAGTGATGCAGACTGTGTCGACCTGTGCACTTAGTCTCCACAGCAAACCCCAAGAGAGCCCCCAAAGACCACAAACCAGATAAGGATCAAAGGTGCCAGGCCAGGTTTATTGTTAAGCGAAGTACAGTTGTCAGTAGACTCTACTGAACCACTACACTACTTAGATACCACCCTCACCCTGTACCTCGTGGTTTCATTAGATGATCTTTATCCATCATGCTGTCATTTTAGATGCTTTCCTGAACCTGGGTCTGTATCTGTGAGGAGTGGGTGCCAAGATCTTTTTTATGAGCTAGTGGTATCATGTGCTTTCCACTTACGACCAGTACCAATTATTGTTCTGCAGTCGGTACCTAGCACCAATTACTATTTTGCACTCTCAGCCCTGTTCCTGCCAAGTTCTGTGAGCAGGGGCTGCCTTCTTGCTCACAGCTTAGCTTTGCTTTATGTTAGCCATGTTTTGTCCATTGTT
This sequence comes from Pelodiscus sinensis, assembly GCF_052426305.1. Lineage (NCBI taxonomy): Eukaryota > Metazoa > Chordata > Testudines > Trionychidae > Pelodiscus > Pelodiscus sinensis. The sequence goes on along the minus strand of NC_143054.1, from coordinate 178,380,067 downwards.
AGCTAGGCCCCAGGCCTCAAACCAGGCCTGTGCTGTATGGGCTTACGTTTTAGATCTTCATCTTATTACAGCTTTCAGTAGCTCTCCTTTTTACCTGCTAACTCACTTGTCTGAACTTCATTTGGGAATTGCATTTCAAATATCATGTTTCATTTTTTTCCTGCCTGTATGAGCAGATTGCTGAAGCTCACTACTGCAGGGGTTCTCAAACTTTGTGATACTGCAACTCCCTAAAATGCTAAATGAATTAGTGTGACCCCACTCTCACTGCTCCACAAGTAAAGCTAATCATTTGATTGGGATTAGGATTGGACAAGAAATAAATTTGCCAAAAACCTAATCCAGTTGCGACCCCCCTCTTAAGTTGCTTGGGACCCCCCGGAGGGTTGGAACCCACAAGTTGAGAAACACTGCACTACTGGCATCACAGTACTAATTCATATCCCAGAGTGCTGCTAAATTTTGGTCAGGAACATAAAAAAGTCCTCTCCGTTGTACTGTTACTTGAGTCCTGACAAAGCAGTAGAGTTAATTGGAGCTCTAAGGAAGCAGGTGGGGAATGGGTGATACAGAATCTCAGGTAGGAGAGAGTGGAGCAAAATTATCTGGCAATGGGGAAAAAGGGTGAATCGTAACTACCACACCAGGTTTCTTATACTACCCAATTTGCTCTTTGCCCCCGGGAAGGGGAAATATTTTTAAAAGAACAGTTTTACTAATATAAAGATTAAACTTGCTTCCTATTTCCAGCACTAGCCACGGATGCCAAGCAACTATCATTCATGATATGGCGGGGGGGGCGGGGGAAGAGGCCTTGCATGCCGCAGTGCTTTGCATTCAGGACTGCTAGCACTGCTGTGTTAGGCCATGGTCATATGTTACTTCAGCAACCCTCTGCATAGGTACAGAGACTTTGTTTATTGAATCACATTGTGGAATAGGGAATTATCGATCATGTGTAGTGGGACAGATACTGCTACTGAAAATTCACCTTCAGATCATATTGTAATTAGCTGCCTCTAATTCTTAACTGTTTTTCACTACAGGGTGAAAACCTGCTGGCTTTAGCAGAGGCAACTGTTGCTCTTGCAGAAGTGTTGGAGTTGAAGGCAGACTTCACAGGCCTAGTAGAGGGAACCGTAATAGAGTCGCGTACAGATAAAGGAAGAGGGTAGGCCAGCAAATCGTCTGTCTTCCAGCTTTCATTAATGTTTCTGTTATGTTTATTCTAGTTGCATTCGTTAAAGAATTGCTGTCCACATGGTTTCCAAAATTTAGGTTTTAACTGGGGAAAAAATTAGTAAAATACAAAACTTTAGTATTTATGAAACATACCATGAAAACTTCATTTTGAGAGTTTAACTATTACTCACCTGTGTCAAACAACAAAAATGATTACGGGTATGAAATGGCTGCCTATGAGGAGAGACTGGGACTTTTCAGCTTGGAAAAGAGGTGACTAAGGGACGATATAATAGAGATTTATTAAATCATGACTGGTGTAGAAAAAGTTAAATAAGAGTTATTTTCTCCTCATAACACAAGAACTAAGGCTCACCAAATGAAATCAATATGTAGCGGGTTTAAAACAAAAGTAATCTGTTAGTTAGAAGCTGAGAATGGGTGACGGGATGGATTGATTACTTAATGATTCATTCCCTCTAGGCACCTGGCATTGGCCACGGTTAGAAGGCAGGATAGTGGGCTAGATGGATGTTTGGTCTGACTCAGTATGGCTGTTCCTATGTTTGTAATCCAAACGTTGCCGTATTTATTGCCTTAATATGTGGGAACCAGAAAATGAACAGTTAGAAACTGACTGAGCTATTTTATTTTCCAGTGGAACAAAGTGTAGCATAAGCAGACAGCATAAATGGTAAAGCATAAGCAAAAGTTGCTTGTTTAAATAAAATATGAACACAAGTTTTTTTAAATTTCATTAATATTTGTGTGACTGTTTTTAACCTATGTGGTTTACTTATTATGAACATACGAATGGCCATACTGGGGCAGACCAAAGGTCCATCTTGCCCTGTATCCTGTCTTCCAACAATAGCCAATGCCAGAGGCCCCAGAGGGAGTGAGCAGAACAGGTAATCATCATGTGATCCCTCTCCTGAGTTATCCATTTTCAGCCTCTGACAAACAGAGGCCAGATACACCACCCCACTCATCCTGGCTAATAGCCATTGATGGACCTAACCTCCATGAATTTAACCAGTTCTTTTTTGAACCCTGTTAAAGTCCTCGTCTTCACAGCATCCTCTGTCAGGGAGTACCACAGGTTGACTATGCGCTGCGTGTGAACCTGCTGCCTATTAATTTCATTTTGTGACTCCTAGTTCTTACGTTATGGGAACAAGTAAAAAACTTGTCCTTATTCACTTTCTCCATACTTGTCATGACTTTATAGACCTCTATCCTATCTCCTCTGAGTCTCCTCTTCTCTCAGTGGAAAACTCCCAGTCTTTTTAATCTCTCTTCATAAGGCACCTGTTCCAAACTCTAAGCATTTTGTTGCCTTTTTTCTGAATCTTTTCCAATGCCAATATATCTTTTTTTGAGATGAGGCAACTATATCTGTATGCAGTATTCGAGATGTGGGCATACCATGGATTTATATAGAGGTAATAAGATATTCACTGTCTTTTTCTCTATCCTTTTTTAATTATTCCTAACATTGTTTGCTTTTTTGATTGCTGCTGCCTTTTGCGTGGATATTTTCAGAGAACTATCCATAGTGACTCCAAGATCTCTCTCTTGAGTGCTTATAGCTAAATTAGTCCCCATTATTTTGTATGTATAGTTGGGATTATTTTTTCAATATGCATTACTTTGCATTTATCAACATTAAAATTAATTTGCCATTTTGTTGCCCAATCACCTAGTTTTGTGAGATACTTTTGAAGCTCTTCATAGTTTATCTTAAGCAGTTTGTTTACCCCTTTCTCCAGATCATTTATAAAATAGAAACTTTTTATGAACAATTCACTAAATTGTTCTTTAAAATGGTGCTATTTAAAAGGGACCTCCAAAAGGAAATAATTTGATTTTAGTTTTGGGGGTTTTATAAACAATATATAAAGGAACACCTGAAAGATTTCTTTGTCACAAATTCTGCTTGGTGTTTATTACACTAGAAATACAAGCAGTGTATCTGGTACTTCCTGGATTTTCTGGAGGACTGTTGTCTCATATAGTTTGTGAATTTTCTAAGGCTATATCTAGACAGCAGGGCTATTTTGGGATACCAGAAGTTTCCTGAAATAGCAGTTTGACATCTTTAAACGCACCCATTATTTCAAAATATATCTCGAAATAACAAGCGTGCTGTTCCAGTGTCCCTGTAACCCTCGTTCTACAAGGTTTAAGGACTTGTCGGAATAGCGCTTTATTTCAAAATTTAATTTAATTTTGAAATAAGCTATTTTGAAATTACCTCAAGCTACACAATTTGTGTAGCACAAATTGCTTAGGTTATTTTAAGGTAAGGGTGTAGATGTACCCTAAGTGCCTAATTGAAGAGGAGGGGGTTGCTGATTTTTTAACATTTATACAGCTAAAGAAACTAAAAAGGATACTCCCATTTTTCCCCCTTTTCAAGACTCCTTTAAAACCTTCTTCAGCATGGTGGTGAAATAGAAATGCTCTGAGAGAATAGGAAATACTGTTCTATATTTGTTTATCTTTTCTTAAAGGCATGTAAACTGTAAATGTGATAGTAGTCTTAATCTTGTTTTTCTTCCTCTTTCTTCTCCTCTTAGTCCAGTAACCACGGCTGTAATCCAGAGAGGAACTCTGAGAAAAGGATGTATTCTGGTGGCAGGTAAAAGCTGGGCAAAAGTGCGCTTGATGTTTGATGAGAATGGCAAAACAGTGGATGAAGCTACTCCCAGTATGCCAGTAGAAATTGTGGGCTGGAAGGAAGTCCCTTCCGCAGGAGCTGAAATCCTTGAAGTAGAATCTGAGGTATAGCAAGAATAACTCAATGCATAGCTAACACGTGTATTGCAGAATGTAATGTAGATAGAATTAAGTGCAAAAATGGTAATATTTATTCAAAATGAGCCATAGTAACGAAGGCTTGAAGCCAAAACCTGCATAGTAAATGTGGCCTGGAATAGGTTTACCACAAAGGGATTGAAGAATCCACTGAAACATACGGTCCTTACTCCTTCCCCTCCTCTAGCGCATCCACATTGATCTACTCCACATTTAGCCGAAGAAAGCAACCTCTCAGTGGTATGAAAGTTAATCTGTGATCTCCTATTTCCCTTTGCTTCTGTTTGACTGTAGCCAGTAGCTGGGTGGTTTCTCTTTCAGTATTTCCTTGGCTGATTTCTTCCCTCATGCCTCTCAAAGGACTCAGAAGGTGTTAAAATTAAGACTCAAAATAAAACACAGAAATTGGTGTGAATAACTTGTTTTAACTTAAGCTCTGCTGAAGCTAATGCAGGTAGGTACCATTTATGTCATGAAAGGGATTGAGCAGTATCTTTTCTTAAAACTGCAGCTTCTCTAAAGCTTCCTGTGTTCTTCCCTAACCTTTTTTGTAAGACCAAATGTCATACCAGTATTCTCCTTGTGTCCCTGGAGTCCCTCAGATATACCTTTCCAGTGACTTTGCTATCAAATAATCTCCAAAGTCTACAATAGCCTCTTATGAGTTGAGCATTGTATGTTTCCTAAATCTATTTAGGATTCTCTTTGTTGCTTTGGATAAATGGTTCTGGTGTCAGTTTTTTGGTGCTATAGAGTGAGATGAAAGATACCTAGGAGCAAATTAATGCAGTTTATTCCACCATGCCCTTGTGTGTTACCTTGAGAACTTGTCTGTGCTGGGTACTTCTGCTGTTGTCTTCTGTGTAAAATGAGATTGTTAGCTAGACTTTTATTATTCTTATTAAAATATTATTTAAATTTAAAAGGAAAACAAAGTTACAAACAAAAAAGCACTTGAATATTGCCCCTGAGATAATTAGCTAAAAATGCCTTTTAAGACCAAATTGCCTGGTGCTATATATTGAGAAGTAACAGTTCTGTCTTTCCTGCCTAGCAAAGGGCACATGAAGTTGTTGAGTGGAGAAATTATGATGAAAAACAGGAGAAAATCAAAGAGGATATGGATGTTATTGAAGCAAAACAAAAGGAACACACAGATGCATACAAGAAAGAGCGAGAAAACCTAGGCAATCTGACCTGGAGACAGAGAAAAGCAGCGTTGTATAAAACCAACAAACATCTAATAACTATGAGGTTTAAAGAGAGAGTGGAGAGTGACAGAAATGTGCTACCTGTAATTGTTAAAGGTGCTGTCGTATTCCCTTGACTTTGAAGTTGTTCTAGTGCATATTTGCCAAGTCTGAATTTGGAATTGTAGGTTTTTCTTTAAGTGAGTATTCACATGGATTCCACTCCTGGTGTGTGAGTTCTGATTGTTGTGCATAACTGTCTGTTGAGGTTCACCTGTACCCTTGCTTCCTGTAGCTGAGGGTATAAAGGATGGGGTGACCATAATGCACATTTCGTTCCTTACTGCCCATGGCAGTGAAATGGCACTATGTAGTGTTCACATCCCTGAGCAAGTTCTATTAGTTTTTATAGTATCAAATAGTTTTCTTTTCCTCTTTACTTTTATAAAACAAAAAAACCTCTTAGCGATAAGTTTCCTTTCTCTTTATATAAGGGTTTTACTCCCTGTGCTTACCCCCTCTTCCTTCTATAATGGCCCTTCTACTTTCACTCTGCTCCCCCCAAATTGGAACTTAAAAATTACTGATTGCAGGTCACTAAGATTTCAAGGTCTATCCCTCTTGTGACAGGGATGCCAGTCACAGATGCTTCTGGTGCTGCTCTGCCTTGCTTCAGAGAGCTACTCAACTGCTATGTCCTCCTCCAAAAGCAGGGATGGGGAACCTCAGGCCCCGGGTCTGGCTCAGGAACCCCTTCAGCACTGGGGAGCCCAACTGGCACTCCAGGCCCTCCCCACTGTCCCCCTGTGGGGCTAGAGCACACACAATCTACTAGGTTGCCACTTCCCTTCCCCCCTGCCCCCCAGGCTCTGGTGCATGAGGGGAATGTGGGGAGTGTCTTTCTCCTTCTCAAATTGGGGCCCACATCAGTGAAGGGGTTTTTTTTTTGGCTGTATTTTTTCTTCTCACTTGTGTGCGACCCCCCCCAACTGATTTTTCCGTGTGTTATTGACCCACATCCCAAAAAGGTTCCCCACCCCTGACCAAAAGGAATTAAATAGCGAGGGATGCAAAACAGAAACATGTTCTCTTGGAAAGGTCAATAAAAGCCTTATCATATTTTGGCAGACTTTTTAAGGCACGGGACCTATTTCCATACATTGAGTGCCAGAGTTAGATGAGATGCCACCCAAACCTCCAGGGCAAGCTGTCCCTCGTAAGTCCTACTTGTCAGCCATGTTGCTAGTACCTTCGGACAAAGCTTTTAGGAGTTCTCCCAGATATCAGTCCCTCTTTCCAAATGAGATGGAAAGTCTCCTATAACATTAACTATTCTAAAAAGCCTACAGGTTAAGTCCCGTTTTAGTGCACATACTCAGAAACCCAAGCCAACACCAACAATTTATTCTGTTCTTATGTAGTTTCTTACACTGCACTCATCAACGTAGTTGTTTAGTACCTTCACTAGTGCATTAAACAGCATGGCTAACATCCGTGAGCTGTTGTCTGTTCTCTCATCCTCTTTCCAGGAGACGCATGTGCAAGGATGTGTCTTGCGCTGGTAGACTTTTTTTTTCAGAAAAAACAGAGAAATGTTGATAGCATTTGTATTTAATGCAGGCTAAAGAAATTCATTTTGCGCTTGGAGCAGACAGTAGTGAGGTTTGTAATGGACATTAATTTTGGGGAGAGCATATTCCAGTCTTGGACTGACTCCAGAAAAAATTCTGTGTCCTACATTTTACCCTTGGAGGGAGTTCCATTGAGACAGAGAAGCAAAATTATCAACCACAGTCTTTATGATATCTTGAACCCAGGTCATGTAATACCTTTGAAGATAAAGACCAAAGGCTTGAACTTGATGCTGTGTTCTATGGAGAAGCAGTACAGAAAGTGGAGAACAGGTCTTAGATGCTTTCAGTAGCCTGTGTTATTGGGGAACATGCTGTAGCATTCTGTTCTAGTTGGAGTTCCTAAGGCCAGTTTAAATTGCAAGAGAAAATCAACGCAACATACGCAACTCCAGCAATGTGAATTGCACAGCTGAAGTCAATGTATCTTGTATTGACTTTCTATGGCAGCCTCACAGCGGGAGATGGATGGGAGAAAGGAGTCAAGTGCAAGAAATTCTGGGGTTGACGGGGGTGCCTTCAGTGTTCAATTTAGCAGGTCCTTACCAGACCCACTAAATAGAACTCCAGTTGATCGATCTCCAAAGCAGCAATCTTCCTGTAAGTATAGACAGTCCCTAAGTGCTGAAAATTTCAGGTATGCTGCCTTGCTGTAGTTCAGCATGGAACTGATGAAGGCATAGATAACTGAGGCCAGCTTGTCATCCAGCAGAATGGTACTGGGCCTTCTAGCCAAATAGCGATAATAGAAAGCATTAATTACAATCTCCCGTTGTTATTCCCTTAACTATTCTAGGTGACATAAACTTCCACGTGTTTGAAGTAATTTGAGCTCAGTGGTTTGAGCATTGGCCTGCTAAACCCAGGGTTGAAAGTTCAATCCTTGTGGAGGCCATTTGGGGCAAAAAAATTGTTCAGGGATGGTACTCAATGACCTTTCAAGGTCCATTCTAGGAGATAGGCAATCTCCATTAATTTAATTTAATTAGAGCATTATCCTTTTATTTGAATAGGATCAGTCCATTCAGATGCTCACTTGTCTTCACGCTCTTTGTGGCATTCCCTGGAAAATGTAAGGGACAATTTATATCATTGAGTGGGTCTCAGGATGCTTTAGTACTTATTTGACTAAGAAAGATCTCCCTGGATGCATTAACGCTGAAGCAGCTCCTGCAGCATGTTTGTTTAACATCTACATATCAGATATGTAGGACAGCATGTAAAACTCAATCCATACATTTACCACTTGCTATTCCCTGGCACAAGCGTCCAAATTGGATGCTAGCTTATATACAGCAGTCCTTCAGTCTGTTAAAGTAGAACTCCTGATGCCTAGCTACTGATAAATTAGCAAATGCTTAGTAGGCTCCAAGAGTGAAATCTGTGGACAGTCACCCTACAAAACCTGCGGTTCTTTGAGGTGTGTTATCTACAGATTCCAGGATACCCCATCATCCTGCTACTTGTACAACTATTCCTAGGAGATCTTTATTGGTGAAGGAACAGGGACGTGCACCTCACTTTTTATATCTTTGGCTGCAGAAAGTAAGGGTGTTTGAGGTATAGGGGCAACCCCGACAGACACTGCTATTCAAAAGAATCCAATATTATGTATGTGGGCTGCAGGCACACCGAGGCTACGTCTAGACTGCAAGCCTCTTTCGAAAGAGGCTTTTTCAAAAAAGTCTCTTTTGAAAAAGAGCATCTAGACTACAGCCAGTACTTTCGAAAAAGCAAGCTGCTTTTTCAAAAGAGAGCACCCAGGCAGTCTGGATGCTCTCTTTTGAAAAAGCACAGTTTGCATTGCCTAGCACCTTTTTTCAAAAGAGCACTTTGGAAAAAGGCATTCTTCCTCATAAAACAAGGTTTTCCACGGTAAAAAAAAACTGCTGCGTTCTTTCGATTTATTTTAGAAAGGATGTGGCAGCAGCCTAGATGCAGGGGAAGTTTTTTTGAAAAAACCCTGTAGTCTAGACACACCCCTAGAGTGGAATCTGTGTGGGCATGTCTTGAAGAACCAGAATTCTTACCACAGTAAGAAAATGCTCTGTTCCAGTCCTAAAACTAAGTACTGACTTGTAAATCTTCTGAGGAGAAACTTCTGGATGAAAATATTTTTATTAAAATTAACATAAGCATGACTTGATGACTACAATATATTTAAAGTGTGATTTTACTCTCAAAAGTGACCATATAAGTATTAGGAATGTTAAAATCTCTGAAAATCTCAGCAGTTACATCATTACCCACTCTATAGGTTCTGCAATAGTGAAGCCTCCCTGGGAACTGAGCGGGCAGCCCTTGCCAGCCCAGTTCCTGGGGAATTGGCTCCACTGTATAGATGATTAATCGAAATTTAACAACTCATCGAGTAGTCGATGGAATTTATTGTTGATTACTTGATTAGTCAATAAGGAGGTACGCACTATCCTGCTGCACCTCTCACTTTGAAATGTGCAAGAGCCATCAGCTATATCAGCTCAACTCCATGGGCAATATCATTGGACTCGTAGAACTGACGCCATACATAATTTTTATTGATGATGATGCAAGAGCTAGGAAGAACCCACCTTGATTTTCATATCCCAGGCTGAATGTACAGGGCTGACAGTATTTGGAAAACTAAGCAAACTTGATCTTGGTCATTGAGACACAACAAATGTGGAGGAACCCCCTTGATATGTTTGATCACTTTTCAGACTAGAACACCAAACTTTCAAGTTTGTGCAATATATTCAACAATCTGTTATATGCTAAAAATACAGAACCAGATATTAAATCTTTTTTATATTATCTGGAATTCCTATGTAGCTGCATTTGTCTTTTGTTTGTTATAATTTTGATACTTGTTTATTGTGATTTTATAAGCTTAATGATAGAACATTTCATGTATTTAGGTGATGTAGATGGTTCCACTGAGGCAATTCTAAGCATTTTGGACAGCTATAACGCCGACAATGAATGTGAATTGGATGTGATCCATTTTGGAGTAGGGGATGTCAGTGAAAATGATATAAACCTTGCTGAAACATTTAATGGTAAAATGTGTATATTTAGACAGTGATCTTATTATCAGTGTGAAATCCTTCATATTTTATTTTATGAACAGGAAGCTGTGCTTTGTTTTTGTTTCTACTGTAATAATTTAATTAAAAATATAATTAGTGTACATTTGCATTTATAAAAACCTTAAAATATTGTATGAAACATAAAAATATTCTTTCATAGAAATTAAGTACTAGTGATATCAACATCCTGCTAGATAGCTAGTGAAAATGCAGGTAATTCAGAGAAAGATATACACTATTCTGTACTACGGCAGCTAGTATCTGCAAACTTGTGTGTTGGAGACAGTGCTCTAGATTCTGGTTGCTTTATGCTGCTTCTGTGTGAAAAACAGCTAGAAAATTGGCTTAACTCGATCCAAGAGGATTTTTTGTGGAGGGGATCCCTGGTGCAAGAGGAGGTTGGTCAGCATATTGGTTCCTATTATTATCTCCTTCCAGCCCAGGGGGCATGAATGAAGTGCCCCTATATTTCTTTGATCCCCAGTTGCTGGAACACTCCTGGGCCACACCTGGGTGTAATTTAGAACCTGATTTATGCTGGAGACAACATATGGAGCTGGCCTTGTCTAACCCCAAGATAAGGCCCTCCCTTTCCATTCTGTACCTTCATATAGCACATTGCTTAGCCAGATCACAGGATCTGACCAGCCGCCTATCTGCTTTATTACATTTGATTATATCATCTTGGAATTTACAAACCAGGTGGGTGAAATAATATCTTTAATCAGATTGTCTTCTGTTGGGGAACGAGACAAGGTTATGAGCCACACAGAAGCAGGGATTTGAATTTCCTGCGCTTTATTTGCATAATGGCGACATGTTCTTTCGAAAACGGGTATTTCAAAAGTGAAACCACTGTCCAGATGCTGTCTAGGATCTTTTAAAAAAGAGGTTTTTTCAAAAGAACCATGTATAGACAGAGACTTCACTTTCAAAATACCCGTTTTCGAAAGAATGTATTATATAAATGAAAGAATGTATTATATAAATGAAGTGCAGGAAATTCAAATCCTGTCTACATTTGCAATTTCGATCTAATTTACATCCCTCTTTCAAAAGAGGGATGTAGTTTAGATATGCCCTTCAAGAGAGAGCATTGTTGAAGGTGCTTTTTGTACATCTGTTCTCTGATTTTAAAAATGAATGGAAAAGTTAAAATGGGGAAACTACAAAATTTCACTTATCCTGAATAAAAAGCAACATTACTGATTATCTTAACTTTTGGAATCAGGAGTTAAAGGAAGAGAGGATTGTAACTTTAACTTAGTAAATGTGAAAAGCTCAACTCAAGATAAGCAAACAGTTTTCAGTTGTTAAGCTACAGACGGCACTAAGAATAAAATACTACATTAATATTTCAGGAGAGCCTTTGCAAGCTTATCTCCAAAAGCATTTACTGCTTGAAAATAAAAATTCCTGTACTTGAAGTGTTTCTAATCAGGTGGTTTTATCTATCAGGTATCATATATGGATTCAGTGTGAATGCAAACAAATCTATTCAGCAGCTGGCTGCAAAAAAGGGAATAAAAATTAAACTTCACAATATTATCTATCGTCTTATTGACGATTTAAAAGATGAGTTGAGCAGCAGATTGCCTCCATCTCTAGTAGAAAATATAATAGGTAAGTTTTCACTGGATGATGACTATTGCCTTGTGAAACTAGATTTTTCTTGTGGGGTAGAGAAAATATTTTGCTGCTCTGCAATGGACTTTGATTAAGTTGTATGTTGAGAAAATATACATATTTTATTCTCCGGGATAGCTTTCTCATTGACCTCATTTGCATAGAATTCCTCTACAGTTATTCTCAATACACAGCAGCAGAACATCCAGAAAACTTAAAAGGAAATGATACAAACTGCACCAGGAATTAAAACTACATTTCACTGTGTTCTTCCACTGCTATCAGAGCTTTACTCTTTCCATTTCTTTCTTTAGGGGAGGCCTCTGTTCTTGCCACCTTCTTCGTCACAGTAGGAAAAAGCAAGGTTCCAGTGGCTGGCTGCCGAGTACAGAAGGGGCAGTTAGATAGAAAGATGCTGTTTAAACTAATTCGTAACAGAGATGTTATTTGGAAAGGTAAGTAAAACTATCAAACCATTTATCCGCATTAATATTCTACTACACACACATGCTCACCCTTGGAGTTAAATTCTTAAGCTCAGACTATATCCTTTGGTCTATATAGGCAACTCCCATGGAAGTCGGTCTAAATTAAATTTTGGACTATCTAAAGGTGGAATTTGCTTAAGTTTGTTCAATCAGCTTAATACACTATTTATTGTGGACTTCACCTAAAATGGGCATAACTAGTTCCTGCAAAGCTTGATCTCTTGCTTAGGCAATGCATGCAGAATTGGGTTTGGACAGACATTTTCTTGACCCATCCTGGTGTTCTCTCCCCATAAGAGACTTCTGTGTGTTCTGAACCCTTGACAACAGTCTCTATTGCAAGGAGATAGTGAGATCATAGTATATCCCATTAAAATTCAAAAGGAATAGCACCTAATTTTCAAAATCTGTGTAAACCAGTGGTCTCCAACCTTTTTAAGCATGAGATCACTTTTTGAATTTAAGCACAATCCAAGATTTACCTCAAACCCAAATACCTGTCCTGCCTCCTTTGTGCCCTTTCTGAGGCCCTGCCCCTACTCACTTCATATCTCCCCCCCTCCTTCCCCCCCCCCCCCAACACACAAACTGTCACCAGGCAGGGGCAGAGGATTGGGATGCAGGCTCTGGTCTTGGATTAAGGGATCTGGAATGAGAGAGGCTCTGAGCTGATCTTGGGGCAGGCAGTTAAGTTGCCAGAGGGGGTTCTGGGTGTGGGCTCTGGGAGGGCGTTTGGATGGCAGGGGTGCTTGGGGCTAAGACAGGAGCTTGGAGTGTAGGAAGGGGGTTCATGAATGGGGTAAGGTTTCGTGATGTGGGTTCTAGCTGGGCACTGCTTATCTCAGGTGGCTCCTGGGTGGTGGTGCAATGGGACTAAGGCAGGCTTATCCCTGCTGTGGCCTTGCACCACTCCCAAAAGCAGCCATCCCAACCCCTGCTCTGTGGAGATAGGATACAGGGTGGGATGGGGGCACCTTGACCCCTCTTCTCCCTACCCTGTCCTGTACAGCAAACAGGAGGCTCCTGGAGATGGGGGGAGGCAGTGCCAAGGCAAATGTGCAGCAGTGGCGGGAGGGGCAGCTGAAGTGCAGGCACTTGACAGCATCTTGGCCAAAGTAGTCAGGATTGCCTGTCAGAGGTTCCAAGATCTGCCAGTAGATCCTGATCATCTGGTTGGTGACTACTGGTGTAAACTATGGCGGTTCAGCATCACTAAAAATTGTAACTTTTTTGCACTGGCCTTGCCATGTTGCTTTTTTTGGCAGGGAGGATATTGACTTGTACGTTTTTCTACTGGAGCTATTTCTTCCTGCATTGACATTTGTTGTCTTTCTAGGATATTTAACCTCATTGAAGCACCATAAAGATGATGTCCAGGTAATAAAAACTGGCATGGATTGTGGCCTTAGTTTGGATAAGAACATAGAATTCAATATTGGAGATGAAATTATCTGCTATGAAGAAAAGGAAGTTAAACACACAATTTCCTGGGATCCAGGATTTTAAATCCTTTTACTTGAATGTGGAGAAGAGGCATTGCACTATTTCTGAATAGCTTCACAGAATATTCTTATATTAAAGATACTTAAAGTGGCTTGTATTGTAAGAATTCACTGGCATTATGAATAGGATTTTCTTCACTGCTGGATTACGCCAGCTTTGTAGACCTAGAAAAGCATATTTCCAGCATGGTAGTGTTAACTCCTTAGGGACAGAAGAGGATGTACTAGAGCCACCGCCTCTGGGGACATACTGCTGTGGTGGGTGGTGCTGGAGCTGCCTGTACAGGTTGGGCCCTCCATCTGCCAGAGACAGCAGTGGGTTTCAAATGAATTGGTTTTAAAGCTCTCTACTGACATGCTTAAAGAGAATAGGATTAGTGTAGTACAAATTGATTCCAAAAGCTTTTGTAGAATACCACTAGATCATTCTCTCTTCCTGCTGAAAAGCACACCTCAAATTACTGTCTGTTCATTTCACTGCTAAACATTTAGACAATCCTTGAATTCCACTATTAGTGCTTAATCTTACCCTCAACTTTTGTGCTTCTCTTTTGCCACATGTAACTAAGGGGTGTGAGGGGGAAGCATTCATGGCTCTCTCTATTGTTAATCAAAAGGAATGGTGGAAATCAAGCTTTTTTCATTAGGTAAGCACAGTCCCTGTTTCTTTTGTAGAAACACTTCCCTTTATTTCACTTCTATAGTGCTATGACTTAAAGATGCAAAAGTGTAAAAATAGCTAACCAATGAGTGTGGAATCATTGGTTAATATGCATTTATGCACCTGCCCCTCCTGAAATTTTTACCACTTACACATTTTAGCATTCCTCACTATTCAACTTATGGCCATTTGAGTTAAGTGACATTTTATGATTAGTTTAGCAATAAAGCTGTTCTGATCAATTATAAAAACATAACTAGATTCCTTAAAGGAAAGATGGAGAAGATATCATAGGCAGTTCTTCCAGTTTAACTTGACTATCCCACTGAAACTGCTACTCATTGTAGTTCTTTGAAGCACCCACACATCTGTAGCACTTGAACTGCAGTGATTTTTACTGAAGTCAGTAAAGCCACAAATTGTCAAAATAGGATGTTAATTTATGTGGGGCCTATGAAAAGCTGATGTAATTTTACTGTGTAGTGAGTGTAACATCCCCAGAACACAGCTCCACACAGAAGGCAACTTAAATTCAGTTATAGTACTTTCCTATCAAAATCAATCCTGTTTGAAGATTAGCTCCACCTAAATAAGTCTTCCCCATTTAGAGGATGCCCAAGATTACAGCCTCTTAAATCTGAATCCTTAGGTGTGAGGTTAGAAAAAAGGAGCTATTTTACCCATCCCTCCACCTCACTACACTTAATTTCCAGAAATACACCTGCTGAACTAATACTGCCTGAAGGCAGCATGATGTACATTCCTAGAAGGAAAATAAATTTACAACACTGCAAATCTGAGTTTTTTATTAACAGATACATTTACTTGTCTTCTGGTTTGTTGAAGCAGTATGTCAGACAGCACTTGCCACAGTAATGTCTGTCAAAGTGACTGGCCATGAAGACTCCAGCCCCACATTCCTCAGAGGGGCACTCTCGGCGCAGACGACTGATTTTACCATTCTCATCCACCTGTAAAAGGAAAAGCTCCATAATGTTGCATCTTTTTAGATATATCTTCCCTCAAAGAAAAACCACAGAATAGCCATTAATTAGAAATCAGGACTCTCTCTGTTGTAAACATGATTTAGCATTCCAGGTTTCATATTGACAAATGTATTGGCTGCATTAGTGAAAGTTGAATAGCTACATAAGCTACTCAAAGATTTGAGGAAATGTATTGCTTGTACAAGTTCTGTGCCTTTTCCAGTTACTTACATATGTAGAGGTAAAAGCTAGCTGGAAACTACATCTTACAGATTCAGTAAACACACAGGGGAGAAAACATTTAATACCTACTAGGGATGTCAGTGTGTAGTTGACCACACGCACGCACACACACACAAATAAAAATCAGTAGGTCTGGAATCCTATTGACTACACCCATTTCCTCCTCTTGCTGCCTCTATCAGAATCAGCAAAGGTGGGGGGAGGGGGAGGCAGGAGCTCTGTGCCAGCTCTGCAGAGCTGCCTTCCTCCTCCCCAGCCCTCCTCCTGCTTCTCAAAGAGGCAGCAGAGGGCTGGCATGAGAGAGAGAGAAAAAAATCAGACACTTGGGAGAAGCCATCTCCCAGCAAGCACCAGCTCCCTCCTGCCACCCTTAATGTAAACATGTAACTGCTAAAGTGTCAAGCAGTTATACATTTACACATACCCAATGGTTAACATCCCTAGTACCTACATGCTTATTCATAGTGATGCTACAGTTCAAACTTCACCTTCTCGCAAGGAGACAAGTTGACTCAATGATTTTAATTACTCTTACCTTGTAATATTTAAGTACAGCAAGCTTAACCTTCTTTCTCTTATGCTTGTTCTTTTTGGGGGTAGTGTAAGACTTCTTCTTTCTCTTCTTAGCACCACCACGAAGTCTCAGCACAAGGTGAAGAGTTGATTCCTATTAGAAAAACAAAGATAATATAGTAGAATTAAACAATCTGATCCCAAAATATTCAGGTTAGTAAGTAGTAGCAGCTTTCAACCAAAATTTTTTACTACTACATACACAATGACTTGTATCACCAGTACATGCTAAATCCAGCTACCCAGGACTAGAACTTAGAGAAATTTTGAGCAGTGTCAAGTGATCAATGAATCTGCCATTGATCTAAGCTCGTGTATGCTCTCAAAGAGACTAGATAATTGCAATATATTTAATTTGTTCTACTTATTTCCTAAAAAAACTGTCAATACACTAAGCTGGAAATGTTGCCATAGCTCTCATTATAATATGCCTATAGTTCTGGGTTTAGCTCAAGTTACTCAACAAATGTGCTCCAGCCAATCTGGAATACTATTACACTCCCCTTCCTATAGCAACCGAGCTGCCTCTTGTGTCAGGGTTCTTCACCAGAGAATTGTAATCTACCCTGTTGTGAGTTAAAAATCGCACACACACACACACAGAACTTCTGGAACTCTGCATTATACTGTATCCAATCTCTAAAAGATACACACCTTTTGAATATTGTAGTCAGACAGCGTCCGTCCATCTTCCAACTGTTTGCCAGCAAAAATAAGTCTTTGTTGATCAGGAGGAATTCCTAATGGAAAAGGTAAATCAAAATTAGATAGAAATCTACTCAAACTTATGCTGACTACAGAAATAAAAACCAAGATAGATGGACGGCAGGGCATGAAGATATCTAGTAACCATAGAAAATGTTTCAAAATTAAGTATCACTTATAGAAAAATTCTGTAATGTGTCCGATTCCTGGGAAATGGTAACAGGTAAGCTATTCTTTATCCAAAGAATTGTCAGAGTAGAGAACACAGGAATCCAAAAAGAACTGAATTTACCTTCCTTATCCTGGATCTTGGCCTTCACATTTTCTATAGTATCAGAAGGCTCAACCTATTAAAGCAAAAAACCAGTTACAACTCTGAAGTAGAATTAAATTAGCTATATAAAT
Source organism: Pelodiscus sinensis (assembly GCF_052426305.1). Classification (NCBI taxonomy): domain Eukaryota; kingdom Metazoa; phylum Chordata; order Testudines; family Trionychidae; genus Pelodiscus; species Pelodiscus sinensis. The sequence goes on along the minus strand of NC_143054.1, from coordinate 178,362,987 downwards.
CTATGAAATGTTGCCGTTCAAGCTACAGACCAGATAGTCTAAGAGGCATCACATCGATCTCATTTCTTTGCTGTGACATTGTCACTTGTACAAAAACAGAAGCCAGACTTTCAAATTTTGGACCCAAATTTAAGTCTTTCAAGCAACAGGTAGAAATAGTTTGGAGATTTAGCTGAAGCACAAGAAACATTTGAATGTGCTGTTTAAGTGGTTAACCGATTAAATGGGGTAGGCACAGGGGCAACTATAGCCCTTACGCCACTGACTGCGCTAGGGGCTACTCCAGATGACACAAATAGAGGGCCAGTTCTGTCGTCCTCGTGGGGCTAGAGCAGCCCCTTGCCCGTCACAAGCAGGGAACTGCTCCAGTCCCCACTATTGATCCATTTGGTTAAGCATCAACTATTGAGGGTAACGATAAGCGGTTAACCTCTCACATCCCTGTGGGGAAGCAGATGACGATGACGACTTTATACAAGTTTGCCCATTGATGAGGCTGCGTTATATTTTCAGACCATTTAACGGATACATGTGACCGTCCAGTGCCTAAGGGGCAGCTCCTGGCAGAAAAGGGGAGACGTGACCCACACGAACGGGCAGGCAGCGAGCCCGCTTTTACACCCCGCCTGGACCCGCGGGAGCCTGACAGAGCGCCGGGGGGTGGGGAGGCGAGGGGCTGGCTATGCCCGGCCGAGAGGCTTGGCGTGTTCCTGCTGGGCTCCCAAAGGCCGGGGCGGCGGCGCTTCAAGCCTCCGCCCCGCATCCAGGTCCGCGTGCGCGTGGGGCCGGCTGTGGGGGAAGGGCGGGCTGCCCCGACCCCGCACAGGGCGCGTGGAGAGGCGGGGGCGGCGCTTCTCCCCTCCCCGGCACAGGGCGCCTGCTGCGAAGGCCCCCCCGGCGCTTACCTCGAGGGTGATGGTTTTCCCGGTCAGGGTCTTCACGAAGATCTGCATGGCGCCGGCCGCACCTGCGGGGCAGAGAGCGCGGTGAGGGGCGCACGCGGCGGGGGCGGGGGCAGGGGTGGGCGAGTGGGGGACGCGGACACTCACCAGCGAGCTGCTCGCGGAATGGCGGACGCCAGAAAGGGAGCCCAACTCGCCTCGCACGGGGTTTCCTGCCTCACGAGGGGAGGGGCCTCCAAGCCGGCGCGCCGCGGCTTGCGTACGTCCCTACGTAGGGACTACAACTCCCAACATGCACCACCGGCTCAAGGCCCGGCAAGGACTCCTGGGCAGTGAGGTTTCCATGTAGGCATGGCGTTGGGCTGATGGGAGTGGTAGTCGGAAGTTCGGCGCGCAAGAGTGGGCGAAACTACACTTCCCACAATGCACCGGAGCGCACGCTGCCCTTTCACCGGGGCGTAGTTACCAGCAACGGCCGGGACGCGGAGGAGTTGGTGCAAGTACCGCGGCTCGCCTGCGGGCCGGGTGCTGCGCCGCGACTCGGGCTCGGCGCCGTGATCTAATCCCCCACCACGGCGCGGGCCAACCTGGGTCCTCAACGGTACCGCGGGAAAATACGGCCCCGAGCGCGGCCCCTTTCGCTGTTGTGGCCCTTACAGAGCGTCCCCCGCGCCCATGCAGAGAGACGTCGTTGCAGCAGGGGCTGGGCTGGGTGGCCCCGGACCCGCGTGCTGAGCGCTTGACAGGCTGCACTTGGAGTCTCTGGGTTAGGTGACGTCCCGCTAGGGGTCCGCTCTTGCCTGTGGAGAAGAGGCAGAGGCGGCTTTTTCCAACAACCAACTCCTCCAAAGTGCAGGATTTGGTGGTGATGGGGGAGCTTCCAATATCCAGACATCTGTTGGGAAACGAACACAGCCGGCACAGATTATCCAGTCCCTTCTTGGGCTGCCTTGCAGACCATATTTTTAATTTTGGAAGGTTGAAAAAGCTACTATGGGGGACGCTGTTCTAGATTTGATTTTAACCAATAGGGAGGAACTGGTTGAGAATTTGAAAGTGGAAGGCAGGTTGGGTGAAAGTGATCATGAAATCCTAGCGTTCATGATTCTAAGGAACGGGAGACGGAAGAACTGCAAACTAGAAACACTAGATTTTAGGAAGAGTGATTGTGGTAAACTCAAAGGCTGCGTCTAGACTGGCATGATTTTGCGGAAATACTTTTAATGGAAATGTTTTTCCGTTAAAAGTATTTCCGCAAAAGCACGTCTAGATTGGCACGGATGCTTTTCGCGCAAAAAGTGCTTTTGCACAAAAGCATCCGTGGCCAGTCTAGACGCGATTTTGCGCAAGAAAGCCCCAATTGCCATTTTAGCATCGGGGCTTTTTTGCGCAAAACAGGTCTTCCCTGTCTACACTGGCCCTCTAACGCAAGTATTCTTGCGCAAGAGGGCTTTTTCCCAAGCGGGAGTGTGAAAGTATTTGCGCAAGAAGCATTGATTTTGTACATTACAAAGTCAGTGCTCTTGCGCAAATTCAAGCGGCCAGTGTAGACAGCCGGCAAGTTTTTGCCAGTCTAGACACATCCAGAGAGCTGGTAGGTGAGGTCCCATGAGAAGCAAGACTAAGGAAAAACAACTGAAGAGAGTTGGCAGTTTTTCAAAGGGATATTATTAAGAGCCCAAAATCAAGCAATTCTGCTGCATAGGAAAGATAGAAAGTATGACAAAAGACCGCCTTGGCTTAAAACCAGGAGATCTTGCATGATCTCATAATCAAAAGGGAGTAATAAAAAGTGGCATCTAGGACAAATTACAAAGGATGAATACAGGCAGTCCCCGACTTACGCGGATCCGACTTACGTCGGATCTGCACTTACGAACGGGGCTTTCTCGCCCCGGAGGTCGAGGTGGCGGATTGCTACCTGCGAGCTCCGGGGTGAGAAAGCCCTGTTCACAAGCTGCTCCGGTGCCCCTGGTCTGCTGGAGACCGTCTCCAGCAGACCAGGGGCACCGGGCGGGTTCCCACGCTTCTGAGGCTTTGCCAGAGCAAAGCCTCAGAAGCGCGGGGAACTGCCGCTACTGCCGCTTCAGTCCCGGTGCCTGTGGTCTGCTGGGGAAAGCCTCAGAGGCGCGGGACCCCCCCGCGGCTGCGGCTTCAATCCGGGTGCCTGTGGTCTGCTGGGGACCGTTCCCAGCAGACCACAGGCACCGGGACTGAAGCTGCAGCCGTGGCGGGGTCCCACGCCTCTGAGACTTTGCCAGAGCAAAGCCTCAGAGGCACGGCACTCCGCTGCCGCTGCCGCTCTGCTCCCCGTGTCCCTGGTCTGCTGGGGGAGGGGGGGGCGCAGCTAGTGTGCCCCCCCCAGCAGACCAGGCTTTTGTTTTGGACCCTGGGGCAGAGCAGCTGGGGTGCTGCTGGGTTGGTCCAGTAGCACCGAGGAGCGGCGCTACTGGAGCAACCCAGCAGCACCCCAGCTGCTCTGCCCCAGGCGTCCCCAAGTCAGCTTCTGCTGAAACTGACCAGCGCTGACTACAGGAAGCCCGAGGCAGAGTTGCTCTGCCCCGGGCTTCCTGGAATCAGCTGCTGATCAGTTTCAGCAGCAGCTGACTTGGGGACGCCTGGGGTTCTTAAGTTGATTCTGTATGTAAGTCAGAACTGGCGGTCAGTTTCAGCAGCAGCTGAATCTGGACGCCAGTTCCGACTTACATACAGATTCAACTTAAGAACAAACCTACAGTCCCTATCTTGTACGTAACCCGGGGACTGCCTGTATAAGCAAACAATACAGGTATGTAGGGGCAAGATTAGAAAGGCAAAGGCACAAAACAAGCTCAATCTAGCTAGAGATATAAAGAGTAACAAAAAGACATTCCAAAAATATATTAGAAGCAAGAGGAAGATGAAGGACAGGGTAGGTCCACTGCTCAGTGACAAGGGAAAAACAATAACAGGAAACTTGGAAATGGCAGAAGTGCTTAATGACTTCTTTGTTTTGGTCTTCACCAAGAAGTCTGATGATGAAGGAATGTCTTACATAGTGAATGCTATTGGGAAGAGAGTAGTTTTAGAAGATAAAAAAAAAGAACAAGTTAAACATTACTTAGAAAAGTTAGATGTCTTCAAGTCATGAGGGCCTGATTAAATGCATCCTAAAATACTGATAAAGGAGGTATCTGAGCCTTTAGCTAACATATTTCAAAAATCATGGAAGACAGGAGAGAGTACAGAAGACTGGAAAAGGGAAAATATAGTACCCATTTATAAAAAGGGAAAGACCAACCGATCTACAGACCAGTCAGTTTAACTGCTGTGCCAGGAAAGATAATGGAGCAAGTAATTAAGGAATTCATCTCCAAACACCTGGAAGATAATAAGGTGATAGGTAACAGCCAGCATGGTTTTATAAAGAACAAATCATGTCAAACCAATCTAATAGCTTTCTTTGATAAGATAACGAGTCTTGTGGATAAGGGAGAAGCAGTGGACATGGTATATATAGACTTTAGTAAGGCATTTGATATGTCTTGCATGATCTTATCAATAAACTAGGCAAATACAACTTACATGGGGCTACTGTAAGGTGGGTGCATAACTGGCTGGATATCCGTTCTCAAAGAGTAGTTATTAACATTTCACAAACCTGCTGGAAGGGCATAACAAGTGGGATTCTGCAGGGGGTCGGTTTTGGGGCCAGTTCTGTACAATATCTTCATCAACAATTTAGATATTGGCATAGAGAGTACAATTCTTATATTTGCAGATAATACGAAGGAAGGAGGGGTTGCAAGTGCTTTGGAGGATAGGGTCATAATTCAAACTGATCTGGACAAACTGGAGAAATGGTCTGAGGTAAATAGGATGAAGCTTAATAAGGACAAACACAAAGTACTCCACTTAGGAAGGAACAATCAGTTTCATACATACAGAATGAGAAGCAACTGTCTAGAAAGGAGTACTGCAGAAAGGGATCTAGGGTTCATAGTGCACCACATGCTAAATATGAATCAACAGTGTGGCACTGTTGCAAAAATGATTCTGGGATGCATTAACAGGAGTGTTGTGAGCAAGTCATTCTTCCACTGTGCTCTGTGCTTATTAAGCCTCAATTGGAGTACTGTGTCCAGTTCTGGGCATCACATTTCAAGAAAGATGTGGAGAAATTGGAGAAGATCCAGAGAAGAGCAACAAGAATGATTAAAGGTCCAGAGAACATGAGCTATGAGGGAAGACTGAAAGAATTGGACTTGTTTAGTTTAGAAACGAGAAGACTGAGAGGGGACATGATAGCAGTTTTCAAGTACCTAAAAGAGTGTTACAAGTAGGAGGGAGACAAATTGTTCTTCTTAGCTTCTGAGGATAGGACAAGAAGCAATGGGCTTAAACTGCAGCAAGGGAGGTTTAGGTTGGACATTAGGAAAAAATTCTAACTGTCCGGGTCGTTAAACACTGGAATAAATTGCTTAGAGAGGTTGTGGAATCTCTATCTTTGGAGATATTTAAGAGCAGATTAGATAGACATCTATCATGGATGGTCTATGGAGCTTGGTTCTGCTGTGAGGGCAGGGGACTGGACTCGATGACCTTTCAAGGTCCCTTCCTGTTCTAGAGTTCTATGTTTCTATTAGATTCTTGATTTGTTTGGCCAAGTAACATTCCTTTATAAATTCAGAAGAGGCTTATCTTCTCCAGTACTGCCCCCCCCCCCCCGACTGTGACCAACTTCTCATTAGTATTATCCCTGGGTGCCATATCCAGTGAGAAATTACTAGATTTGAAAGTGAGGGTAGGGAAATAGTTACAAACCATGTAGGAAAGAAATAAACATAAGGGCAGATGTTTATAAGGTGTCGTAGTTTATATGGAAATGGCTAGTAAGAAAATCTTGCCCTTTGAATAGTGAAATATTTGATAAGAGCTAAAGAGCCAGAGTAGCTGAAGCATGGCATCTCTTGACACCTGAATCTGAGTGGTTGCATTTACGCTATGTTATTGTAACAGTCTTCTCTTTTTGTTTAGGTTTGACTGATGCATTTATTTCAGTTGAAGAAAATAGGGAATGGGGCATAACTTTTCCATAAGAATAAAAATATTGCTTTTCAGCCATGTCCACCCATAATATTGGAGTGAGCAGACATTCTGTTCTCCCTCCCATTGTTCCAGACAGTGATAAGAGATTTTTGGACAGTATACAAAGATACATCATTACAGAAATTGAGAAACTGGGTTGTACAGAGCAAGGACCCGCTGACGAGTATTACATTATATACAGAAATGTGTTTGACAAGGTAACAAAGAACTGTAGAAAAATATTTTCTGTGTAAACAAGTGGTGGAAAAGGCTGCCAAATTTACATGCAGTGACAAATAGGAAATGTTCTGTGTCATTTTTTAAAAATTTTTGTACTGCTCTGCTATTTCAGAGCTGCCCTAAAGCCAACATTGGTGACTCTCAACAATGCACTAGGGATGTAAAATCCTGTGCAAATTGTTAACTGGTTAAACTATAGGTTTAACCAGTTAATGGCAATATGCTCCATGGGCAGAGAAATGCTGGAGCAGCCCCTACCCCCCACAACACGATGGGCCCAGCTGGGTTGCAGGCAGTGGACAGTGCTTACTGGTAAACCTTTACATCCCTCAATGTACCCCTTACGGTGGTGGTTTTGTGACATGGACAACTAGTAACTAGAGTGAGACCACCAAGTCACTTCACTAAACAGCCATTATAAAATACCATAGAATTGGAGTAAGGTAGTATCAGAGAAATCTGTAGCAATGATGCTCTGCAGCACAGTTAAGCTGCTTTTTTGCCATGAACTTTCCCTTATTTCAAGATGTAGCAAGATATGGAATTTTTCAAGCTGCATACAAATGCTTCTGCTTTTTAACATTTCTTCATCTTCCTTATTTCTGAAGGCTCTTTGCTTTGACATTAATTTCATGTTTTTATATTTCATTAGTTGTCCCCTCAAAAAATGGAGTTTGACACTCTGTGATGGAGCTAGCCACTGAGCTAGCAATTTAAAACCAGCTTGTACTTCCCATTGACTGTATTCCATTTTAGGGGATTCAAATGCTTTAAACCTGTTGATCTGATGTTTGTTAATACTACATACATTGATTTAGTATTCACAGGACAAATCTTGGCCTCTGCTTTTCTGTAAATATACATATTGATTTTATAAATCAAAATCTATAGTGGCATCCAGCTGGAATGGCTACATTGAAAATCAGGTTTTTTTTGTTCAATTATATACTCCCTTACTGAACTTGACCATTTTAATTGCAGGAATAAGCCTGACATACAGTCTCAGTGGGATTTATATTTTCTCCCTCCTGCGAGCTTTGATCTGAAAGATCTTAGCCTATAATAAATGCCTGAAAAATAATGGCTGGTGTTAGACTCCTAATTCCATTTACTCATTAGGATGGAATGAACTTGTTTCTGTGGACAGCTTTCTGCTTTTCCAGTGAGGTGTTCTCCCATTTTTTCTCGCTTTCATATCCCTCCTGTGTCATACTCAGAGTTGTCAGCATTCTTCTAGATGAGGAGGACTGAATATAATCATTTTTGGAGCCCATCAGTGCTGCTCTTGAATAAAGTTTTGAAGATCCTGAAAGCCTTCCACTATGTCCTATGTAATTCACTCTGTTGTGCCATGAATTTTTCAGCTGCCAAGAGAGATGCAATGTATAGGAATCAAACCTGGGACTTCTGCTTAGCTACTTCAACATGCATGTTAAACCACATTTTACATCCTTTGCATGCATGAGTAAGGCCTGCAGGATCAGCCCACCCAGATTGTGAATTTGAGCTACTACTTTATGCTATTTAAAAAAAGTCTTAGCCTTGTATCTTCTTCCTTAGTCTTTCCAAAGCAGCAAGTGCTGTGGAGGCATTAGGCCTGATACCTGTTGATGAAAGATCTCATGTTGTTCAGAAGTAGTTCTGGCAGCATAAAGAATGATATTCAAATGTTGTTAATAATATTTGTGATTATTTAAGCTGAAAGAAGCATGGAGTTCATTTATAGTGTTTGTGCACTTTCATAATCTTGAGCAAAACATGTTTTGTCAGTTTTAAGTTCTGCTACTCCTGCATTAGCACAGTGCTGCAGTTTACCATGTGAAATGTGTACAGTGTCTAATTGTTTCTTTTTACTCTGACTGTTGTGCTGTTTGGAGATTTGCAGGGAGTCAAAAGGGGTTTTCGAAGGTGCAATATATAGCATTAAGATGGAAAAACATGTGTTCACAGATAATAGAACATGTTACTGTGTACAAGAACATTCTGACTTCAATCAAACAGGAGTATGATGCATTTATTGAAGCTATAAAAAAAGGTCAAAGGAATGCATTTTATCTTCATGGAAAATTAAAAGTTCTTGCATGTGAGCCTACAACTCTAATATATTATAAAAAAAGGACAATCCAACTTGAAGACAAGTAAGGCCACCACTAATATGTTGTATAATGACACAGTGCTTTAACTCTAGTTTATAAATTTAAAATGTAATTGGTTTATCACAGATGTGGCTTTTAAGAAGAGGTTATATTCTTTTATTCTTCATTGGGTGGAAGTCCCACAATGACTTATATTTGTTAAAAGAATAATTTAGACTTTTGCATTTCCAGGCCTAATTCTGCAATTCTTGTGCAGTCAAAACTTCCACTGAAGAGAATGGAAATTTGGCTTGCATAAGTACTGCAGAATCAGGCTGTTGAGTTTAACATATGCTCTTCCACCATTTGTAAAATAAAGACAGAATAATTTCAAAGTGAAGGTTCATTGTCAATGTATTCTATAAGGCTACTTTGTTTAATTTGAGAGGTATAAAACAGAAAGAATTCACTTTCCTTCCATCTACTGTGTGGCTTTCCTTACTGTCTTGTACTTTATAGGCATCATGTAATTGCATATATGTGGTAAAATTATCAGAAGGTGCATGCCTCTAGCCACAAACAGAATCAAAAGGGCATGTTAGGGAATGCAAATAACTGACAATGACTGAATAGTATTGTGACAAGCTTAGTATAGCATCTCATTGCCCTGATAGTCTAGGATTCTAAGGTGTAGAAAAGAAAATCAGGAGTCTTTTTTTCTTTTTTTTGCAGGATAAACGTTATTGAAAGAAATTCTACTAGAATTCAAAATCTGATATTGAAAATAAGAAATATTAAAAAAGTGCCTACTACAGAACCTTTGATTCCAAGAAAAAACATAAATGCTGCTAAGCCTATACCAGGTAAAGACCAATATTTTGTTAGTTTGAGCATTTCTTTTGTGTTGAAGCTTAAGAGAAGCCATATATACATACAGGCTGCATTGACCTTATAAGGCACTGGATCATGTCCCACCCCTGGGAACTATAGAATTGTTGAGTAACCAATAGGAATTAATGCTCTTATTTGACTATTCAATAACCTGAAAACATCCACTCAGTGTGTAGTGGCAGTCAAAAAAGCAAATGGAATGTTAGGAATCATTAAAAAAGGGATAGAGAATAAGACAGAAAATATCTTATTGCCTCTATATAAAACCATGGTATGCCCACATCTTGAATACTGCTTACAGATGTTGCCTCATCTGAAAAAAGATTTACTGACATTGGAAAAGGTTTAGAAAAGGGCAACAAAAATTATTAGGGGTTTGGAACGGGTCCCATATGAAGAGAGATTAAAAGGACTTTGACTTCTTAGTTTAAAAAAGAAAAGACTAAGGGGAGATATGATAGAGGTCTATAAAATCATGACTGCTATGGAAAAAGTGAATAAGGAAAAGTTATTTACTTATTCCCATAATATAAGAACTAGGGATCACCAAATGAAATTAATAGGCAACAGGTTTAAAATGGAAGGAAGTTTTTCTTCACTCAGCGCACAGTAAATCTGTGATACTCCTTGCCAGAGGATATTGTGAAGACTAGGACTTTAACAGGGATTAGAAAAGAGCTACATAGCCATTGATGGACCTAACCTCCAATAATCTGTTAGCCAGGATGGGTAGGAATGGTGTCCCTAGCCTCTGTTTGTCTGGAAATGGATGACAGGAAAGGGATCATGTGATGATTACCTGATGTGTTCCCTCCCTCTGGGGCATCTGACATTGGCCACTCGGCAGACAGGATACTGGGCTAGATGCAGGGGCAGCCCATCCATATAGGCGAACTAGGCGGTTGCGTAAGGCACCAAGTTAAATGGGGAGCCAAATGGTGGCACAATATCATTGAGGGGTTTGGAGGTGGGGGCGCTAATTGCATGGTTCGCATAGGGTTCCAGTTGCTGGCAGCTAGTCTAGGGCCACCCATGGCTAGATGGACTTTTGGTCTGACCCAGTATGGCCATTCTTAACCAATATCTGACATCCCTAGTATGGAGTCTTGCTGGCCTCAGGGAGGCATAACATCTTTCAGAGCTCTTTAGTTGTCATGGGAGTGTCCTAACTGTTACAGAACTTCAGACAGCACATGTTTCATTTCACATCCAGCCAGCCCAGCTCTGCTGGCTTGTGTAGGGGAAAGAGGCAAGGCCATGGCTCTACTTCACCCCACTACCTTTTTTGGCACATCTAGAAGGGCTCATATCATGTAGTCATTGAACTCACTAGGCTAGCTTCATGCCTAGGCAAGGAACAGAAGAGAGATGGTGTTTGCCTCTTTGATTCTGGAGAACTGGGAGCCAGTTAAACCCTTTTGTGCAACCTGGGGCATCACTGAGGTCTGTTTTAACTGGCCACTGCTGCAATAGACCCTATTGGTAATTGTAAGAGTGCAGAAAACCCTCAACATTCTTCCTCCCTCCTTCTGTCAATGTTTGCTCCTGCATTATGTGAGGATGTTCGTTGTGTCAGGACCTTCTGCAAGGGGTTACAGAGCCATCTCTGGGGCTGCTGCACAAACCTCTTTGCTCTGAAGGGTTGATTCTTAGGATGGGGAGCTTAGATCTGTTCCATCCCCACTTTGGAGTCAGAGCAGCCAGGTCAGAGGGGTCATAGAGCAGAGATCAATTCCCCCACTGAGCACAAATATTGGTTTTGACTAACTCATGTGTGGCAGTGCCAGGGCAGAAGTCTCCTCACATCTTTCTTTCACGTTACCCAGAAGATGGTCACAATCTGGCCGGTAATGTTTGGTCAATATTTAACAAATGGAATCTAAATAGCTAGGTGTACACATCTACTATATAACACAGCATTTGTACATTTGTTTGTAAGTCCTCATTGCTGGAACTTTACACCAAAAACTAGCAGATTCATTTAGAGCTGTGGAATATCATTGAACCATTAACTTTTATAATCTTCTATGCATTTTTTTCAGTTATTAGATAAGATCTGAACTTTGCAGCTCCTATGACTATCTCTAAGACTCTGTCATCTTCCTTTTATTCAGAGTTGATTTTCAGGCTAAAGAACCCTAGCAAATTACATGTCCCACAATTTTTGTGTACATTTCCTGTTTTTTAACAATCAAGAGCTTATGAAAGTAATTTCCTTCTTCAATAGGTCTGACTGTAGAAGAATCTCTCAGCTTAGATACTCTTTCTAGACACCTTGCTCAGCTAGAAAGAAGAGTGAGGGAACTGAAATCTGATATGATATCAAAATACATCCCTCTGGAGAGCAAGGCTGGTCTAGAGCAAGAACTCAAGCGCTCATTGGAACTACGAGATAAGGCAGAGGCAGAGAATGAGAAACTCAGACTTAGGTACAAGTGTTTATCCCTAAATTTATCTTGTTTTTATGTTGTTGGTATTCTCTACGTCTGTCATGTAGATTTAGCTTTGGTACATTAGTAATTGTTAATATTGATATTGTTAATATTTGATCATTTACTGATCTCTGTAATTGTGCTCAGTACTTTGCAAAATACATGGAAAGACATAGTCCTTGCCCCAAGGAGCATAAAGTCAACAGACAAATAATGCAATGTGGCTAGAGGGTCAAGTCCTGCTTTGTCCATTGTTCAAAAGACATAGAGCTGCCTCAAACTGGCATCCAAGGATTTCCTGGATGTAGGGGAAATACTTGGATAGTGGATGACAGCTGATGAAGATCCCCTGCTGGCCAAGTGGTGCTGAGGGGACTGCTCTAACTGGTATAATCTAAATTAGCCCTTAAGTGATTTAAGTTGCGCAATTGGCAGTTTTGTCTTTCATGTGCTCCGAGATTGTGGGAGATGAAAGGTTCCTTAAGCTGAGTGCAGCTTGCTGGGATCAAGATATATCCAACTCTTAGTATGCTAGTGATGTGAAGGAGCTTTCAATACAAATTGGTACGGAGCTTTTAATGACGTAAATATGACAGTGTTCCCATGTTTGGTGGATTACTGATGCTTGGAAGAGATGAATTATCAGAAGAGTTTTAAACAAGATGGTACCTTTTACTTCAGGACAGACAAGGACTCCCATTTGTAAGGGGCAGCAAAGAAGAAAGCACCAAGGTGAAAGTTGGAAGATAAAAGGGAAGCAGTTGGGGAAGGAGGCTTGGATGAAGGGAGAGGAGAGGTTAGAATGAGGTATATAGGTAGGATGGAGCTTTGTAGAGCCTTGAAGTTAAGAGTTAGCTTGAACACAATGATCGTTCATAGGAAACTTCTTTAAGCTGGAGTTACACTGAACCTAATGCAAAATTAAATTTCCTCTTTAACTCTTTACAGTTATAATAGAATTACATTGGTTGCAAATGCTGTGTCTGCGTGGGCAAAATCTGACAAGAGCACCTCCTTGCAAGAAGTCCTCTCTCAAGCAATGGAAAAAAAGGAAGCTGTAAAAGGTAAAAGAAGTACAAATAGAAGGACAATATTATGATTCCTGGAGAATATGCGACCATATATTCAGTATATGTAAATTTATCTATTTCCCTTGATATCAGTGGAGCCATGGCATCTTATACTGAAAATCTTTTATTGTTTTTAAAATGTGGGATGGGATTTTCAAAGGGTCTTAAAAGAATTAGGTGTCCAAATTCCATCTGTAATGATCTTGGGTCATCCATTTCCTCAGTGCATGATGATGCATCTGTGGATCATTTAGAGAACTAAGATTTTTGCTCAGAAATCTGATAAAAGGAAAATATTCACTGGAATTATACAGGGATGAATTTGGTCTCTGATTATTTTATTACAGTAAGATGACAGTAAGATGTCCTGGGGTGGTTTATACAACCTTCACTTCTCATGAGTTACCCTGACCATTTTTCCGGTCACGTTTCCTACTGCTAGTACTTCAGATCATCTAGATTATTTAGTCAGGTGAAGTAGAGATGGTGAAAGATCTTTATAATGTCTTCTAGACCAATTGCCTTAGGCCTTCTGACATGTTAAATCTTTTTAAGATCATTAAGCACACTCCAAACACTGCATCTCAGGTACTACATGAATACAATGCATTGGTGTGCTTGGCATCAAATTGAATCTTACTTGTAGTTCTCAATCTGTATTGGTGTAAACCAGTAAGGGAAACTACCTCTTATATTCCTCTATCTGCCTCTTCTTTGAGATTGTGTGTAAAATTTTGCTCCCATTTACACCCCTGTTTATATGTGCACTGAATTCAGTGGAGTTACAAATCAGAATCTGTCCCTGTGTATGTTCAATTAGCATGCTAATTGGAACTTTAAGTGTGGTCTCTGCTTTTGTCTGAGCTAAGGGTCAAAATTCTGCCCTGACTAATATTCTGTGCAGCTGCATTGGTTTCTGGTGGAACTGTATTTCAGTTAATAGAATTTGGTCCTTACGGTGTCACCTCTCATTCCTAATCTCTGGCAGCCTTAGAGTTACCTGGGGATATAGAGAAATGTTTTCTTAGAACTTACCTGCATGGTTGAAAATGTTCCCTCGTTTCATTTCCATTTATGGGAGACTACATCAGTCTCAGCAACGCATAAAAATGCATTAGTTTATTTAAGGTCCCTTTCTTGCTTACTAATGTGAAAGAGCCTGGTTAAAATTACAAATCCACCTTTCTTAAAATCCACATTTTGTGGATCAGAATGTATTCTCTTGCATTGTTAATGCTGGTTTTGCCTGAAATAATAACACATTTACCTCCCATTGATATGTCTAACTTTCAGCTGCCATCTTTAGCATTTCTAATATATTTGAACATGACCCCAACAAGAGTAAAGAGGCTGAAGATTTGCTTGAATACATTGAAAGGTAAATAAAATGTAATTCTTCTATTCTACTCTGTGTAAACAGTTTATAGCATTACAGAGTTTAGATATGATGTTATGTTTAATGCAGTTCCTCCAGAGCAATTAAGGTCTTGTAAAAAGAGCACTATTTTCTTCTTTTTGTGAATTTCTGGTGTTTGTAAATGTGCTTACTAGCCTGACATCCCTTTGGAACTATATCAATTGGTTATCCATAGACCAGATGCAAAAAAGACAGCTTCTCCACACTGCTCTGTTCTTGTGCATCACCTCTGCCCTAGAAGATCACCTTTGGAGCTAAAAGGGTAGTTTGTACTTTATGACTGATTCCATCCTTGGCCTCTTTGCTAAAACTGCCAACAAAGATACCTGCAGTGGAGGTGGGGTGGTATGAACATCTATGAAGAGATTATCTTGGTCTAGATTTTTTCCTAAAGATGCTAATATGTACCTAGCATGATTTTCAAAAGTACAAGGTGCCTGTTGGGAGTTTGGTGCTTCATTTTCAAGTATCTAAATACCTTTAAAACTCCTGAAATTAAAAATGGGAACAGCAAGATCATAAACTCATTTCACACAGTTCGCTAAACAGCCATTAAATGATAACCACTTCCGGGTGCTATCAGCATATCTTAGATTTGGCACTAGTTTGTTCCATGAGCTGAAAAGCTGTATTCCATTATAGCAGTCCCTCCCAAATCATCATAAATATAACATTAATTGAAATCTAACTGCAACAGCTTCTTTCTGGAGGTTGATATTTATTAACAGCAGTGCAAAAATCAATCTTTCAGAAGAAAATCTGACACAGTCTGTAGGTGACAATGACAATAGTATAGTCAATTTTAGTTAGGACATTTCAGGGGATTAATCATTTTATTTTTACAGGCTCTGAATTCAGATAACTGAACTCTGAGTCTACATTTAGTTTTCCTTAATAGAGTAATCTGGAACTAGATTGCACCTCTGCTTCTTTTGAGTACACTGAAAGGGGTGCAGAGAAAGATCATGTAGTAGATGGAGCTCTGAGGAGGAATTCTGGCTTGGAGCACATGCCATGGCAGCAACTTGGCCACCCACTGAGCAAATACAATGTACGCTGTCCTCCATGCCCAGCTAGTGATAGAAACCAGTGTGGAAATCATGGCATCAGCCTCCCCTGTCCTTCTTGCCTGCTATCTTATGAACAAAGGAGCCCTAGGGGGGGATCAGGGATGACAATATCCAGCAGGATTCTAGCCAGTCTTAGCATAAAAGGGAAACTTCTTGCCTCTCTCATGAGCCAATACAGAGGCTGGGCAGAATCTAACCCCAGGGCATTTTCTTGCTAGCGGGTGTTGTTTGTTATGCAACCTGATTTCCTTGTTTAAATGCCTGACAAGCCTCCTTTCCTTTGGTCAGCTTTCTTTGATGATATGCTTCCTGAAAATCACTGTGGACTGTGTGTAAGTTGCTAGGCAGTAGTCCACATTAGCTATACTGATTATCTGTACTAAAAGAAGAAGCCTAGGAAAAAGTAATTTTGGAAACTGAGACCCACTCAGAATGCCACTTATTGTCACTAGATATGCTTTCATACAGAAGTTCTAGATTTAAAAAAAAATTGTATTAAAGTTATGGTATTGCCCCTGTCTTTGACATTTGATTCTAGACTTTCTGGAATTTCTCCTTGACTAGTTCACCACATCATCAACTGATTATTTCTTTTTAATTTTTGTTCTAGTGCTATATTACATTATTTTCCTCCTTTTGTCCTAGATTCAATGAATTATTTTCATATGGTCAATATGAGGCTGCAGCTATTTATGCTGCAAACTGTCCTAGAGGAATTCTACGCAATGAAGAAACCATGATGAAATTTAAGGGTATGGAATTTAGATGGGAAATACTATTGATCAATGCTCAGTTGGTATAAATTGACAGTACTATTGATTCAGATAGTGTGACACTGTCTTACACCCACTGAGAATTTGGCTGTTAATTCACTTTGAAAGAAGTCTTGAGAGGACAAACATGAATTATTTATGTATGTTTGGACTTTACATTTAACATTTCAAACTAAAAATAAAATCAACCTAAGGGTACATCTACGTTGGGATTAAAAAATCTGTGGCACAAAGTCTCAAAAGCCCAGATCAGCTGACAGGCTTGCAGGGGCTGTGCTACAAGGCTAATGCAGTGTAGACATTCATGCTCAGGTTGGAACATAGGCTTTGAGATCCATTCCCTTCACAGGTCTCAGAGCCAGGGTTCCAGTCTCAGCCTGAACATCTACATTGCAATTTTATAGTACTGCAGCAGTCAGCTGACCTGGGCCAGCCACAGCTGTGTCACAGATCTCTTATTGCAGGGCAGACTGAGACAATAGATCCTTGGTGCTGTGTGTGGTCACTTTGCACTGAGGCAATGCAAAGGGGCCAGACAACTGGATTCTCCATGCACAAAGGAATCCTTGAGTGGCATACAGACAGCATTGCTGACTCTGCCACTTACTCTTCCTTCTCTGTGTAAGGGATGTGCCAGAGCAGGCTCTGGGTGATGGGACAGCTCAGAACACAGAGAGCTCCACTCAGTTCATGGCCACTGCAAAATGTAGATTAGTCATTAGACTTCTCTATGTTATGCTGGTGGCCATTTTAGTCATTGGTCAGGCTGAGAATCTGAGGAGGCATAAAGTTTGATTAAAACTAACCTTCCTTCCTATGTGGTGCAGCTCAATAGTGATCTTAAGGTCTAGTTTGAAGTTGTCAAAGCTCGTACTTAATTGGTCTTATTTACACTTATAAATTAAGTGTATGCAAATATATAAGCATGTTTGTGCACATCTGATTTTGAAAATCTGACCCTGCATGCCCTATGCATTAGCTAGAAAAGTTGCTTGAATCACCTGGCAGTGTTCCATTTAGCTTCTAATTAAGGTCTGATATATAGATCATTATCAGTCCATTAATGATCAGAAATGCTGTTTACAAGCCTGAGATAAATGCAGATGTATTCTTTGGCTGCTTTTAGTCCTCTGTTTTCCTTTCAATTTCAGGACACAACATATATACAGGCAGTCCCCGGGTTACATGGATCCGGCTTACATCGGATCCCTACTTACAAACGGGGTGAGGCAACCCCGCACTAGCTGCTTCCCCCCAGTAGACCAGGGAGACGCGAAGCTAGCGCCCCCCCCCCCAGCAGACCAGGGAGACGCGAAGCTAGCACCCCCCCAGCAGACCAGGGAGACGCAGAGCGGCTTTTCTCAGCAGACCCCTCAGCTTGAGAATAAAGGGCTAAGGGAAGTGAGGTGTGGGAGAATAAAACTGAGCTCTGGAGAAATGTTTGGCTAGAGTTTCCCCTACAATATGTACCAGTTCCGACTTACTTACAAATTCAACTTAAGAACAAACCTACAGTCCCTATCTCATACGTAACCCAGGGACTGCCTGTAGTAGGCATTACTGGGGTCAGTGGTGCAGCAGTTGCCACTTAGTCTTTCCCCTGCATTGGCTGAACTTTGTAAAGAACATTTTCTTCCTCCTCTTTTCACTTTATAGGGAATTGTTAAAGACCAAAAGTAAAGAAGTACAAAAGAACTATTTTGAACTAACATTCAGAATCTGGATTACAAATTAGTAAAATCTATATTAGGGCTTTTTCTCTGGCTAAAATTTACATACTTACTGAAAAATGTGTTCCATAGCATTACATGCGTCAGTAGCAGTGAGCAGAGTTAAGTGAATGCATATGTGTTTGCAGGATTGGGACCTTAGATATAAATCTTTGGGAACATAGTTTGAGTCTTTCTGTGCCTCGTAGAACAGTGCACAATTATGACTGGTGCTATCTCAATACAAATAATAAGCAACAATATATAAATAAAAAAGATCAAAGCAAGGAAACAGTTAAAGTTATATTTACTGTTTACTATAAAACTGACATCCTCTGTAAGCTATCTGTAGCCTTACTACTAGGAGGTGTATTTTCAACAGGATATGCAGACATTTCATTTGACAACTCCATGTAGCCTCAGTGGTTTAAATGCGCACATTTTATTATTGAAAATTTGCCCTTTCAGGTGTGCACAGATAAGGGCAAAAATCCTGTGATGTGCCTGCCATCTTCTGTGCTGAGCAACCTCAGCCTTCATTGACTAGCATGGTGGCATTAATGGTTCAGCACCTTGCAGGATTGAGCTTTCAGCTCTGATTTGTCCAGTGGATTTTGGGGCTATCAGAAAAAAAAAAAAAAAGAAGAAGAAGCTATTGCAAACTATTTTGCTCAGTGACTTTTCATTTTCTCCTCCTAGCTCTTGGTGCTGTTAAAGGAATGACTCTCCCTTTGCTGCGATATTTTGAGGCCCTCATAACCTCAAGTGCTGCAGTTAGACACCCTCTGAGTGCATCTATGACTCTGGAAGCAATGAAATGTGCATTGTCTGAAAAACAGTTAAATCTAGTTATGCACTGGGTCACACAGCAAAGGTAAGTAGGCCTCTAGTGTACTTGGATTCATATAGGTATGTGCCCTTCCCCTCTGAAAGTTTCATGCATGCTTTTCCTAAGTGATCAGGCAGACCTTGCCTACTAAAAAAAGAAAAAAACACTCCCCCTTTCTTGTAAATTAGAATCATGCAAATATTGATATGACAAAATGGCAATCTAACAGATTTATTTCTTTGATTCCATTTCTTAAACTCACCATTGTATAAACCAAGACAAATGAACAGCATGAAAAGCTATGTTTGCAAAATGAAACATTTCATATTAGTCTCTGTTAGATTGCAGCAGACCAGAATTTTGTTTCAGACCCCTTTTTTCCTATATTCTGGTAAAAAGTTAAATAAAAACCGGATTGTGAGACAGAGTTTTGCTGTGATACCATTTTAAAAAAATAGAAACCTGCAGTTATTGGAAAAGCTCAAGGGTTTGTTTTTACTCTTATATGTGACTGTTTCTATAATAGCAGTAGCATTTATACCAGGGGCCAGCAACCTATGGATCACAGATATGGCTCTCTTGAAGCTGGAGCCCAGCCCCGCTCTGCTCCCCCTGCAGCAGGCAGCCTGCACTGGCACTAAAGCAGGCCTGGGCCAAGCAGGGAGCCCCCAGGCAGCCTCCCCTGCTTGTCCTGCCCCCGCACATTGCACAGAAAAGCAGCTGTGAGGCCCTTTGTTTTCCACACACCGTGAGCGGCCAAGGGCGTGGGGAATGGTGCCCCATTCGCTGGTTCTGGCCAATGGAAGCTACCTGTTTCAAGAACAGGAAATACGGGAAGCATCAGTCCCCCTCCCCTCAGGCTCTTAGTCACTGAGCACATGGCCAGGCAGCCTGTGTGAGGGCAGGGGAGGCTCCTGCTAGAGAAATGGGCTGAGCTGCAAATCTCACTGATAAGTGTTCCAAGCCAGAGGCTGCCTCTGTAACTCCAGTCCCTCCCTTCCCCAGCCCTCTGCCTCCCCCTCCTTACCCCACATAACCCAAACCCTCTGCCCCCCTCCCAGATACTGCACTGCAGTCCCCTGCCCTAGGTCACAATCCGGACCTCTGGCCAGACACCCAACTGCACCCTGGCCATACACCGACCTGTATCCCACTCCTGCCTTTTCCCCATTGGCCAGACACCTATTCCCAGTTTGCTCCTGCACCCAACTGCACCCTGGCCAGACACCGACCTGTATCCCACTCCTGCCTTTTCCCCATTGGCCAGACACCTATTCCCAGTTTGCTTCTGCACCCTATCTCCCACTCAGATTCTGCACCACCATCCCTATCCAACTTACTTTCAGCTGTCCCGCACACTGTACCCATCATTTTTGGCCTCACCCCAGAATCTACTAATCCTGGAACCTCAGAAGAGTTAACTGTTCTGGAGCCTTGAATCTCAGTCCTCCCTGCCCTTCTCTCCCCTCCCCATGAAGCTGGAGTACTTGGGGAGTGAGGTGCTTCAGCTTGGGGGCACATGAATGAGGGCTGGAGGTTTCTGGACACGTTGGGGTTTTTTTGCTTCTCATTTGTGTGGTCCCCAGCTGATTTTTCTGTGGGACAGTGGCCCCTAATCAAAAAAGATTCCCCACCCATAAATTAAGACAATGTTGAAACCTTTTGTGTTGGATATATTATTTTACTTTATTTAAAAATGAAGCCTGGCCAGCAAGCCCCCAATTGGGGCCCAGCCTCCATCTGGCTGCAGCATCATAACACTCCTGCATACCCTAGCCCTGAACCCATCGTACACCTGAATCCCCTACCCTGAACCCTCTTATCTCCACATCCCCATATTCCTGCACCCCGACATCCCCAGTCTCCTGCCATAAGACTCCTGCATCACTCACACACCTCAAAACTATTCCCTGAGCCCATCATACAGCCAACGCCTCTGCCATGAGCCCCTCATACGCTCCAATCCAAACTCCTGCACCACCACATTCCCAGTCCCCATTATAATATTGACAGAAGACAGCCTGAATGCATGCACGAAGCTGGATTTGACCAGCTATGATGTAAACTTCAAAGAAATGTGCAAAAAGATGCAGTAACAGAAGTACCATTAAAGTAAGTCTGTGAGCACAATGTTTCATTACTGCAATTATTAATGTCAATTATCATTAATTTTAAGTTGTATACAGGCAGTCCCCGGGTTACGTACAAGATAGGGACTGTAGGTTTGTTCTTAAGTTGAATTTGTATGTAAGTTGGAACTGGTGTCCAGATTCAGCCGCTGTTGAAACTGACCAACAGCGGCTGAATTGGACACGCCTGGGGAAGAGCAGCTGGGGTGCTGCTGTGTTGGTTCCGCAGCGCCGCTCCTCGGCGCTGCTGGACCAACCTGGCAGCACCCCAGCTGCTCTGCCTCAGGTGTTCCCAAGTCAGCCGCTGCTGAAACTGACCAGCGGCTGACTACAGGAAGCCCGAGGCAGAGCTGCTCTGCCCCGGGCTTCCTGGAATCAGCTGCTGATCAGTTTCAACAGTGGCTGAATCTGGACACCTGGGACAGAGCAGCTGGGGCGCTGCCGGATAGGTCCCCGCAGCGCTGCACCTCGGCGCTGTGGGAACCAACCCGGCAGCACCCCAGCTGCTCTACCCCAGGCGTCCCCAAGTCAGCTGCTGCTGAAACTGATCAGCGGCTGATTCCAGGAAGCCCGGGGCAGAGCAGCTCTGCCTCGGGCTTCCTGTAGTCAGCCGCTGATCAGTTTCAGCAGCGGCTGACTTGGGGACGCCTGGGGCAGAGCAGCTGGGGTGCTGCTGGGTTGGTCCAGTAGCGCTGCACCTCGGCGCTGTGGGACCAACCCGGCTGCCCCCCAGCTGCTCTACCCCAGGCGTCGGCGAGAAAAGCCTGGTCTGCTGGGGCAGAAGGGGGCGCACACTAGCTGCGCGCCCCCCCTAGCAGACCAGGGAGATGCGGAGCGGCTTTTCTCGCCGCGGAGGACGCGGGCGGTGGGACTGCCCAGACGCGCCGCAGTCCCGCCGCCCGCGTCCTCCACGGCTTTGCTCCACGTCTCCCTGGTCTGATGGGGAGTCTCCCCCAGCAGACCAGGGAGACACGGAGCGGCTTTTCTCGCCGTGGAGCAGCTTTTCTCGCCGCGGGGTTCTCTCACCCCGTTCGTAAATAGGGATCCGACATAAGTCGGATCCACGTAACCCGGGGACTGCCTGTATTTACAGTCATGCAAATGAGTATTATATGGCTCTTTGTTGACCACTTGTTCTGAATTTTGATGTAGTTTGGCTCTTTGGTTTGAAAAGATTGCCGACTCCTGGTCTATACAGTATTTAGTAGAGTTACTTCAAGAGACAGACGTGAACTGGAAACTCAGAGCTAGCCTCCACCTCTGTATTTCATTTGTGGGGTTTAGAAGTATTCAAATTTGAATCTTTAAAACTGTCTCTCTAGTTTTGATTTTCTGATCAGATCTTAAACTGGAAGGAACCTATTTTCCAAATCCATTTCACATGCATCTTAGAATTGTAGAAATCCCACAAGAACCATGTTGGAGATTTCTGCCATTCAACATGGCATTGATCTAATTAGAATTCTGCAAATTGGGGCTGAAGCCATGTGAGATTAGCTTGCAATATTTCTCAAAGCCTAGTCTGTATTTTGTCTTTGAACCCAAAATCCATATCTAATCTGTGTCTAGACCCACTTCCCTGAACCATTTCTCTGAGTTATCCTACCACATGCACTACACTTTCTAAAAGAGTCATTACAACCTATTTTATTATTAGAATTGTAGTCATTAAGTCAGTAGGACACTAGAAATTATGTTGTCATGTTGAAATGTCAAACCAACTCTTGGATGTAGGCCTCCTGTCCACCTACACATACTTTTACTAAAACTACAAAGCTAGTAAAGATATCTCAGCCTGTCATATACCCTGAAGTGCTTTATTATTAGATATTAGTACTTTGCCTGTTGTGGCCTAAGCACAGGGAAGGGGAAGAAAGAAGGAACCTGATTTGAAAGCAAAATGGGAAACAAATGCAGAGGGACATAAGAGCTAAAGGAAAGTCTGGTCCTTTCACATACAATCCAATTCTACTGTAACTGATTCTGAAGTGTTCCAGAGTTATGAAAACACACTAATAACAATCTGGTTTGTTTTGTTATCTTGTTTTCTTCAGGCTGACATTTTGTGAAGCAGCAGGGGATGTGATTTATGAGTATGGGGAGGTGGAACCATTCAACAAGTCGAAGTGTTTGGCTTTGGCTCACATTGCCTATAATCAGTGTGGCGTGCACAAGAAAGCTGCTCTCTGCTTGTGTAAACAGGGCCAAATTTGTGGAACAATGGATTATATACAGCAATTCAAACACCTCTCCTTAGGTAAATCACAGAGTATTCCTTATATTGTCGGTCATCATTTTTCTACCAAATGTTTATCTCAGGATTAAAAAATTAAATTTTATCATCATGTGGCATTTTAGACTACATTTTTGAATGATACATTTTAAAATTCACACTGAAAATCCAATTCTCTTCTCATTGACTCTAATGCAATGTTTCTCAAAGCGATCCATGGACCTACTCTAAGAAAACTGTTACTGGACCACTCCGGTTTGTTACTTACTGGCTCCGCAGCCATGGAGCCTTGCAGCTCCTTTTGGCTGTGGTTCAGCGTTTGCAGCCAAGGGGAGCTTTGGGAAGCATCATGACTCTCATGCTGCTTCCCGTGGCTCCCATTGGCTGCAGACCATGAACTGCAATGATGCTGTTATAGATACAAATGGTCAAATTCTGCCTTCAGTGACATCATCAATGGAAATCCAGAATGACCTCATTGACATTACGATGAGCTAGATTTCGAAGGCAGGACTTGAGCACATAAAGGGTCAGTTAGGCACTTAAGTCCAATATTTGTGTACCACTGGCAAGGGTGCCATTTCAGAATTTGTGTACCACGGCAAGGGTGCCGTGAGGCTCTGTGGCTGTGCAGCCAGTAAGTAAACAAACCAGAGCGGTCTGGTAGCAGTTTTCTTAGAGTGGGTCCGCAGACCACTTGGAGAAACACTGTGGTAATAGAAGCAGCATTTGTTTCTCAAGATGCCACTAAATATGTAAATAATATAAGTAACTAGTAGTGTTTCCCTAAAGCCATTAAACTGACTAGGTCAGTTGGAAATAGAGAATTTTTTCAGATAATGGTGCTTTAGTAACTCCCCATTGACCTGGCCTAGAGACTAGTGCAACTGATAGTGAACTCCATAGCTTACAGTTTCAAAATCTAAAAATCTGGTTTGGCTCAGGTATAGTTTAATCATAGATTAATTAATCTGATAACTAGATGCTACAAAGAAATAATTTAAATATGATACCAGCAACTGAGATAACTGTCCAATGAGTTCTTAGGGTTATAAAACCCTGGCAAATCACAATGGCACTTTTTTTATGCTCCATAAACAAGCTGCAATGCAGAATCAGGCCCTCAGCAGAATCAGATGCCTTTGGGGCATCTGATATTGGCCATTGTCAGCAGACAGGATACTGGGCTAGACGGACTATTGGTCTGACCCAGTATGGCCGTTCTTATATCTATAACTGTCAGAATCTGCTTTAATCGTTCTGATAGAAGTTTTCCCCCACCTCAACCTTTGTCTTGGCAAGACTCTTCTCTCCAAACTTGACATAGAATGTAGTGAGTTTGACATAAAAATGTCCCTTAGGTTTAACAAATCTTAAAATGTCCTTAATTTTTGTTTCTTTTGACACAAATATATTAGAATCTGCGGTCTCCAAAAGAAACATATTGAAAAGTGTCTGACTGCATCTGGCATTGTCATTGCATAACAGACCTGCAACTTCAAGGTCTTTTAAAGCCTAAGGAATATTGGTCAAACTAGGAATGTTTTAATGAACTAACTGCCTTTGCAATTTATTTTTGGATTTGTCTGCTAGTAATTATTTACATTTCTCAGTAAGTATTTTATTTCTTGTGCACTCTTGTCATCACTCCCAACTTTTTATGTGTGTGTGTATATATCTATACATTTATACTCCCATATTATGTAGTATTTTTATAAAGACATCCCCATTAGAATCATAAGAACGGCCGGCCGTATGGGGTCAGACCAAAGGTCCATCTAACCCAGTAACCTGTCTGCCGACGGTGGCCAGCACCAAGTGCCCCAGAGAGGGTGGACCGAAGACAATGATCAAGCGATTTGTCTCCTGCCATCCTTCTCCAGCCTCTGACAAACAAAGGCAAGGGACACCATTTTATCCCCTGGCTAATAGCCTTTTATGGACCTAACCTCCATGAAATTATTCTCTTTAAACTCTTTTATAGTCCTAGCCTTCACAGCCTCCTCTGGCAAGGAGTTCCACAGGTTGACTACACGCTGTGTGAAGAAGAACTTTCTTTTATTAGTTTTAAACCTGCTACCCATTAATTTCATTTGGTGTCCTCTAGTTCTTCTATTATGGGAACTAATAACTAACTTTTCTTTATCCGCCCTCTGCACACCACTCAAGATTTTATATAGCTCTATCATATCCCCCCCAGTCTCCTCTTTTCTAAACTGAAAAGTCCCAGTCGCTTTAACCTCTCTTCATATGGGACCTGTTCCAAACCCCTAATCATTTTAGTTTCCCTTTTCTGAATCCTTTCCAAGACCAAAATATCAAGGCCAATATTCCTGTGAGTAAGGATCTGTTGCAGCTTACAACTTGAGAAAATAACTTAGCTGTAATAATTATTCTTATTAATACTTAAAAGATGTAATAGATCAACCCACAACTGCTACCCATCTGAGGTGAGGCTTCTAGAATCTTTTTAATATTTCCAAATTACATATATTTCCAATTTGGAAGCTCTGCGCTGGAGCCAATACTGAGCAATTAAACAACAACAAAAACTTCTCACTGCTCTCATGCTAGGAAGATGGGTCTAATATTGAAGAACAACTACAGCTCAGCATATTAGATAACTATATTTTAGAAGTAAGTACTTTTGTCTTTTGTGAGACCATAATCAGATTAATTCTGCATCCAAATACACTGACTGAAGTCCTGATTCTTAGCTCTTAGGCACATAGAATGAGTACAACTAAATATATGCTTAAGTGTTAGCAGGGTTAGGGCCTAAGTTTTGAAGTGAAGCTACTTGGTCTGCTATGATGGAAAGCACAGTTGAACACACAACTAGATAATCATGTCCTATGCCTACAGAGGTGAAATCCTGGCCCCAATGAAGTCAACAAGGGTTTTGCCAGTGAAGCCAGGTTTTCATTCTGTATATTTCTGCTTTCATTTATTCACATTTCCTTATGGCTTTGTTTTGAAAGCACATGCAGTTGCATGCCTATTTAGATGTACATTTGCTGCATTTACCTTTACTTATATTCCAAATTCTCAGCTGGTATAAATCAGGATAGCTCCACTAACATGGAATCATAGAATCATAGAATAATAGGACTGGAAGGGACCTCGAGAGGTCATCGAGTCCAGCCCCCCACCCTCAAGGCAGGATCAAGCTCCGTCTACACCATCCCTGACAGATGTCTATCTAACCTGTTCTTAAATATCTCCAGAGAGGGAGATTCCACCACCTCCCTTGGCAATTTATTCCAATATTTGACCACCCTGACAGTTAGGAATTTTTTCCTAATGTCCAATCTAAACCTCCCCTGCTGCACTTTAAGCCCATTACTCCTTGTCCTGTCCTCAGAAACCAAGAGGAACAAATTTTCGCCTTCCTCCTTGTGACACCCTTTTAGATATTTGAAAACCGCTATCATGTCCCCCCTTAATCTTCTTTTTTCCAAACTAAACAAGCCCAGTTCATGAAGCCTGGCTTCATAGGTCATGTTCTCTAAACCTTTAATCATTCTTGTCGCTCTTCTCTGTACCCTTTCCAATTTCTCCACATCTTTCTTGAAATGTGGCGCCCAGAACTGGACACAGTACACCAGCTGAGGCCTAACTAGTGCAGAGTAGAGCGGCAGAATGACTTCACGAGTTTTGCTTACAACACACCTGTTGATACAACCTAGAATCATATTTGCTTTTTTTGCAACAGCATCACACTGTTGACTCATATTCAACTTGTGGTCCACTATGACCCCTAGATCCCTTTCCGCCATGCTCCTTCCTAGACAGTCGCTTCCCATCTTGTATGTATGGAACTGATTGTTCCTTCCTAAGTGGAGCACTTTGCATTTCTCTTTATTAAACCTCATCCTGTTTACCTCTGACCATTTCTCTAACTTGCTAAGGTCATTTTGAATTATGTCCCTATCCTCCAAAGAAGTTGCAACCCCACCCAGTTTGGTATCATCTGCAAACTTAATAAGCGTACTCTCTATCCCAAAATCTACATCGTTGATGAAGATATTGAACAGTACGGGTCCCAAAACAGACCCTTGAGGAACTCCACTTGTTATCCCTTTCCAGCAGGATTTAGAACCGTTAACAACAACTCTCTGACTACGGTTATCCAGCCAATTATGCACCCACCTTATCGTGGCCCTATCTAAGTTATATTTGCCTAGTTTATCAATAAGAATATCATGCGAGACCGTATCAAATGCCTTACTAAAGTCTAGGTATATAACATCCACCGCTTCTCCCTTATCCACAAGGCTCGTTATCTTATCAAAGAAAGCTATCAGATTAGTTTGGCATGACTTGTTCTTCACAAACCCATGCTGGCTATTCCCTATCACTTTATTACCTTCCAAGTGTTTGCATATGATTTCCTTAATTACCTGCTCCATTATCTTCCCTGGGACAGACGTTAAACTGACCGGTCTGTAGTTTCCTGGGTTGTTCTTATTCCCCTTTTTATAGATGGGCACAATATATGCCCTTTTCCAGTCTTCTGGAATCTCCCCTGTCTGCCATGATTTTTCAAAGATCATAGCTAAAGGCTCAGATACCTCCTCTATCAGCTCCTTGAGTATCCTGGGATGCATTTCATCAGGACCTAGTGACTTGCTGACATCTAACTTTCCTAAGTGATTTATAACTTGTTCTTTGTGTATCCTATCTTCTAAACTTACCCTCTCTCTGCTTGTATTCACTACGTTAGGCACACCTCCAGACTTCTCGGTGAAGACCGAAACAAAGAAGTCATTGAGCATCTCCGCCATTTCCAAGTTCCCTGTTACTGCTTCTCCCTCCTCACTAAGCAGTGGGCCTACCCTGTTCTTGGTCTTCCTCTTGCTTTTAATGTATTTATAAAAGGTCTTCTTGTTTCCCTTTATGCCTGTAGCTAGTTTGATCTCATTTTGTGCCTTTGCCTTTCTAATCTTGCCCCTGCATTCCCGTGTTGCTTGCCTATATTCATCCTTTGTTAGTTGTCCTAGTTTCCATTTTTTATATGACTCCTTTTTTATTTTGAGATCATGCAAGATCTCCTTGTTAAGCCAAGCTGGTCTTTTGCCATATTTTCTATCTCTCCTACACAGCGGAATTGTTTGCTTTTGTGCCCTTAACAACGTCCCTTTGAAATACTTCCAACTCTCCTCAGTTGTTTTTCCCTTCAGTCTTGCTTCCCATGGTACCTTACCTACAAGTTCTCTGAGCTTATCAAAATCTGCCTTCCTGAAATCCATAACCTCAATTCTGCTGGTCTCCCTTCTACCTTTCCTTAAGATCATGAACTCTATTATTTCGTGATCACTGTCCCCTATACTGTCTTCCACTTTCAAGTTCTCAACTAGTTCCTCCCTATTTGTTAAAACCAAATCCAGAACAGCTTCTCCTCTGGTAGCTTTTTCAACCTTCTGAAACAGAAAGTTGTCTCCAATGCAGTCCAGAAACTTATTGAATAGCCTGTGCCTCGCTGTGTTAGTTTCCCAACATATGTCTGGATAGTTGAAGTCCCCCATCACCACCAAATCTTGGGCTTTGGATAGTTTTGTTAATTGTTTAAAAAAGGCCTCTTCCACCTGGCTAGGTGGCCTGTAGTAGACTCCTAGCATGATATCACCCTCGTTTTTTACCCCTTTTAGCTTAACCCAGAGACTCTCTACACAGCTATCTCCTACGTTCATCTCCACTTCAGTCCAAGTGTGCACATTTTTAATATACAAGGCAACCCCTCCTCCCTTTTTTCCCTGTCTGTCCTTCCTGAGCAAGCCGTACCCTTCCATTCCAATCATGCGTCCCATCCCACCAGGTTTCTGTAATACCAATGATATCATAGTTGTATTTATTGGTTAGCAATTCCAGTTCTTCCTGCTTATTACCCATACTTCTTGCATTTGTATATAGGCATCTAAGATACTGATTTGATCTTGCCTCCCTGTTGTGCCCTGACCCTCCTTTCTCCTTGCCATTATAGGCTGTAGTCCCTCCCATTTCCAACCCATCTCCCAGTCCCGCACATTCAGCACTTACCTGTGGGCTTTGCTCACCTGCCCCCGACAAATCTAGTTTAAAGCCCTCCTCACAAGGTTAGCCAGTCTGTGTCCAAACATAAATGAAAGTATGTTGATTTTCACTAGCTATGTATCTGGATTTTTTTTCAAAAATCATTTTGCCCCTGTGTAATCCAGATACTAAGTTTTTTGAAAAATACATGGGAAAGTTCTATAGTGTGACTCCAATGTAGCTTTCACATGACTTTATAGTGGGATATTCATCCTCTGTGTAAAGCAAATGGGTGGGAAAGGCATGAGGATGAAAGAAGAGTGGAAATACATTCTGAATGATCAAAAATGCTGACTTTTGTGTGAAAACTAATGAAAATGTTGATATATTTTAAAATGTTAGTTGTAGAAGTTCAAGTTGACAGTTGCCAAAAACTCAAGATAATGCTAATCTTGTCAATAATTTTGCCAGTGTATTACATTAAAATAGATTTTCCTTCAACATCAGGTATGCATATATATTTGCTCTATCTCTTTTGTCTTGAATAAACACATTTATTGTGGCTAATACAGATAAAATCCTGTTTGCTATTTTTGAGTTGAGTATCGCTCATGGATGATGACAGGCAACAATATTGATCCATATTTATGCCCCTATGAGAGTGCAGTGTTGCAGAGCACTGATCCTCAAAATATATTCTATGGGCACATTCAGGAGAGAGAGTGAATGCTGTAGGAAAGGTGAGGGATAGGCTTGTGAAGGGACTGTGATTAATAACTGGGATGTGATTACTCTTTTGTAAGTTGTTCCATAGAATGAAAATGTCAAGGAACTAGCCTAAAATAGAGGTATATAATTATATTCTGTATTAGTGCTTCTTAGGGATGTTAATGTTTAACCAATAAGTCTAACCCATAACAAGTGATGCTTACTAGTTAAGGTTAACCAGTGGGGGCTGAAGCAGCTCCCCGCCTGCTGTGGGCAGGGAGCTACTCCAGCCTCGGGGAGGGCCTGCCGTGGACAGAGGCTGCTCCACACTAGTCAGTGAAGCCCCAGCCTGTGGCAAAGGGAAGGGGGGAGTTTACTACTGCCCAGTGATGGGTGGAAGGCCGCTCCAGTTGGTCTGGAGCAACCCCCCCCCCCCAAACCACACCACCACCTTTAAATGATTAACTGTTTAAACAGCATGTTGAACCGGTTAACCAATTAAACAGGATTTTACATCCCTATAATTTGAAAGTTAAAATTGATTTTTCTTTATTCTGGAAGCATGGATCCTTTAGCTTCAGAATTATTACTTTGTAAACAAGATGTAGATGGACCCTCCAATTATTTTGTCCTGTCTGATTTTGTTAGCCAAAGAAATGAACAGCATAATGACTATATCACATACTGGGTATATAGATCTTGATTGTCCACTGCAGCCAAGGAGTATGTAGCACTGCTTATGGTATGGGGGGCTGCAAAGGTGGCTTTATGGCATCTTTGAGCTCCCCCATTCTTAAATTGCCTGTTTCGGCCTGATTCCCTGCAGTGAGTGAACAGTCTACATGCTATTCTGATTTACACTAGCTGTCAATAACCTCATGCTGCCATCATGGCAGTAAAGGATTGTAGAGCTGCAAGGAAGATCTGGCCATACCCCCCATTCCCCAACTATGTTCCATACACTGACAGCCATGAATGCAGATAGTATAGAAGCAGTTGTGCCAGCTTTACAGCATCAGTGCATCCATTGCACTGGGATGATCCTCTTGCAGGTAATTTTAGGACTGCTTTGGACAGTGGGGAAGAAAAAGCAGCCCTGACACAGCCAAGAATCCAGAACAGCTGGGGGAGAGGGCATGACTAATCGAGTGACTACTTGACTACCCAAT
Source organism: Pelodiscus sinensis (assembly GCF_052426305.1). Lineage (NCBI taxonomy): Eukaryota > Metazoa > Chordata > Testudines > Trionychidae > Pelodiscus > Pelodiscus sinensis. The sequence goes on along the minus strand of NC_143054.1, from coordinate 178,332,261 downwards.
AAGCGTATGCTTATTGGGTGGTCAACTAGCTGCTTACTTTCCTAATTTACAGTGGTCATTGAGATCAGAATTGAAGCTACCATGATTTTGTGTGTGTGAACACTCATAAATGTATGTCTTTGTATGTTTTCAGATGATTATTTGTTTCTGCTGAAAAACTGTCCTAGTAAAGAGCTAATTCATTGTCTCACTCGAGAGTGGAAGGGGAAACCAGCATTATTATCCCTTGGAGCTACTATCCTCTCACTCATTGATACTGATCATAAACAACGTGGTTTGCAACTGTTAGAGGAAGTAGACATGGGTGAGAAGAGTAAGTACAGTAAAATGTAATGAACAGACATTTATAGTGAAGTCATGAAAATGTCACATTTCTCAATTTCTCTGAGCTGTTCCATAGCAATAAAATTAATAAAAACAAAGTTAGAGGTCACAGTCATTTAATTGTACTAACAAATATAATTTAGAAGCTTCAGGGGGTAGCTGAATTAGTCTGTACAGGATAAATTTTAAAAAACAATAAATAGTAATCTGAAGAAGTGGGCTGTGCCCACGAAAGCTCATGATGCCATCGACATGTTTTGTTAGCCTTTAAAGTGCTACCAGACTATTTGTTGTTTTTTTAAATATAATTCAGTTAGTTTAACAACATATAGTTAATCTTTTCCCTTTGTATCATGACCATTGACACTTTACAAAAAAAGAAATCCGAATCTATAAATTATGCCTCCTCTTACCCTTGATTTATACTGGAGAGTAATTAAAATTACTTCATACCTTCTGTTTGTAATGGGCCCAATTCTGCAATCTCACTACTCATGGGACTCCCTTTGAGATAAAAAAAAATTACTTTTTTCATCTTCTAAAGCCTGCCTTGCTCAATCTTGTATTTAAATACAAGATTGAGCAAAACCCAGTTGTGGTAGAGTCCACTGCAAGCTCCTGTGCTTTCCTCTAGAGTAAATGAACTTTCTTGGTCATATAACTTGATAACTTGGCACATTTGGTTTTTCTAGTTGCAGTGATGATTACTCCTAACTAATGGCCTTACCCTACCCCCCACTGAAGTCAACAGCAAAACATTTGTTAACTTAAAAGAAAAAAAGCAGAATTGGGCCATAAATTCTCCAGTCTTTAGTTTGTTATTAATGATTGTGAGTGCTGTGAGAGGATATGGCTTTTAATCTTTATAAATAGACATTACTTTACTGATGGATTTTTGATCAGTTATCTCTTTATTTGGTCCCTGGCCTTAAAGTTTATCCAACTGGAAAAAGAATTATTGATCTGAAGTCATATTATCCCTTAAAATCATGCCCCTTTCCGTTCTTTGCTTAATATGAGCAAAGCAGAAACTGACTGAGGGAAAATACTTGCCACTACATTCTATTTTTTTCTTCATCAGATGCTCTGGAACAAGTTATTTTAAATGACTCTGTCTGTACTTTGGAAGGTTGGAAGAAGATTGCAGATACATGTGCAGAAAATAAACGTGAAAAATTGTCTCAGGATATCATCTCGATCCTTACCTCACAGAAAGGAGTGTTTCATATTTCTCCATCTGATGATGATGATGATGCAAAGATAATGGAACATGTTTTCTTGTAATAAAACAGCTGAGGGAGCTCTAACAGCATTCAGCTTAAGAATGGTTTTAGTTGTTTGTATGAATTATAGTAAAGACTGATCATTTAAAAAGAGTGAGAGTTCTTTTTGTCATTAAACATAATTTAGTAGCCTCTTTTACTACATATGTGTGTTAATAAGGAAGCTATTTTCAGTATGGAACAAACTTGACCTATTTAGTTGATGAATACTGTGAAAATATGTTTATATATTTTCTTGTTTGAACAGTGTGTTCACGTCCCAGGTTGTGTTTTTGTTTTTGGTCCATCTTTTATGTTTCAGTTTCTTTGCTTTTTTGGGGGAGAGAGAATCAAGCACCATCACAGGAGGCCCTTTACCAATGAGATTATCATCATAAGATTTTGGGATCTCTGGAAGAAAAGAAGACAGTTGCCTTCTCAGGGCCACATTCTGCCTTCAGACATGTGTACTCAATTCCTGTTAACTCCAGTGTGTGTTGCACATAAACCTCTGACAATTGAATTACACTATGAGAGACAATAATGGGAGTCTTATTTAGTTCATATTACTGGCTAAGAGAGACATTACAAATGTAAAGGAAGAGATATTCAAATGTGGCCTTTGCCAGCAAATAAATTGGATGTGCATTGGCAGAGCCCTTCAAAGGTGTGGGCATCAGAGCTGGAAACATCAAATACCAATATAAACAGGAAGAATGTTGAACAGCTGCTTCCATAGTCCCTGTTACAGCATGTCACACATAGCAGTTCCCTTTATAACTAGGATAGCTCTAGCTGTCCCTATTTTGTCTCTCATTAAGTACATTTATAGAGTTTTTAAATGGCTATTTGACTAATTTTTTTATGCTGCCCAAACTTGCAAAGCGTTTTTTGTGTTAGAACCGTCTTTATAAAGAATATTGTTAAAAACCTACTCGTGTTCTGAGTTGTGTGAGTGAAAGAGGCTCAGGGAGGCATAACAGTTTTCTTTCTTATCTCCAAACTTATCTTCTATATATTTGAGAGAATTTGTCTGAGAGAGAGAGAGTTTGTCCATTTATTCAAGAATTCCTTCTAAACGGTAAGAGCTTGGGCCACTAAATTTGGTATGCAGCTTCTTTCCTCTTATAACTTAAGCAAGGTAAAGATTTAAGTTGTACACGGGAGGGGCTAAAGCTCCTTCTCCCCATGTGTTCAGGGATGCATAAAACCAGACAGAAAAGAGAATCACAGGCAGTGAAAGGGGCTGGCTAGGGGTACATCCTCCCATCCTAGACTGCCCCAGACCCAAGCCTCCCATCCCCAAGGTGCCCTTTAGGAAGGGTGAAGGGGGACATCAGCTCCCCTCCCCATTCATATGGGAACATTTCTGGCTCTTCCCCTTCATTAGAGAGTGAGGGGAAAGTGTGCACAGTTTGCTCCATTTCTCAATCTGGCTGGGGAACACGGGGCAGATGAATTTGAACCTGCTTTAATTGGAGCACGTGCACTCCTCCCCCGCTGTGCCTAGTGGAGCTGAAGCAACCATGGAGAGGTACATCCCACCTGGCTACAAGCTGTTATCCTGAGAGGGGGCTGGAGTAGTCTTCTCTCACCAGGGCAACCTCTCTCCCCTTATTCCCAGCCCTACCCCGGAGCAATGATTTAAATTAAGAAAAGTAAAGATTTCCTCCTGGAGTTCTGAACTCTGGGTATCTCCATTAGATCTTTTTCTCTTATAAGACTAGTTGTTCTCTTTTTCCTGGCCCTTCCACACTCAGTTATTGCCTGCTGTGCCTCTTCTTCCTTTTCCAACTCAGCAAACCTGTTCCTGAGCTCTCTTTCTCCCTTACTAGCTGGTCTTTTTCCTCTGCCTGGTTCTTGTAGTTACATGCTTCCACTGGCCACTTTCCTCACCCAACAGTCTCCCCTCAGTTTTTCCATCCAGCTTGCACCTGCAAGTCCTGATGATGGAGCAAACACAAAACTCAATCATAGTTTCCACCTGTATCCCCTAGCTCGGATCTTCTTATAGACATTGGGCCTGATTCTCTTCTCCAGTTTTACAGTGGTGTAACTCTTAAGTAATTTAACTGAGTTACTCACTCCTGATTTGTAGCAGTGTGAAAGAAAAAGTAGGCCCTTGCTTTTGTTTTCTCCTGTTGTTCCTCATGCTGACTCTAGCTTGACTCACATTTAGATAATAGTACCATCACTAAGTTACTTTCTGATGAGCCATCCACATGGTTATAAAAATCAATTGCACTGGTGTAAATCTGGAGTAATTTAATTGAATATCACTGGAATTATTCTGGATTTTCACTGGTGTTAAAGCAGATTCTGGTCCTAAAAATCAAGACAACACAAATACAGCAGACATTCTAAAGTATGAAGTCTGCAGTATGTGAGAAAATATATCAAAATAATGATACTTCTCAGAGTTATTTCATTGTTTATCATCTGCAGCATCCCAAAGATAAAAGAGAAATCAGTTCCTTTTATTATAGTGAACAAGACACTGATAGGTTAGGAACACAAAGTTTTATTGTTTTACTCTTAACAGATCTGCCAACTCTCAGATGTTCTCCTTTCACTACTGTGTTGTCTAACCATAACAAGTGATCAAATGGCAAACCTATCTCTTTTCTCAGTATGTGCTGCTTTGGTTGGCCTATTTACGTGTCAGCTGTTCCACTGGTGGAGGCAGAGCAGCTAGGAAATTAGCCAAGTTTCTCAAGCTCCAGAAATTGTTTGTGTCCTATAGAAAGAACAACATAAGCACAGCGTGGACACAGAATTTCCAATGCGGACAAAGTTCCTATTGAAGTCAATAGGCCACAGGTGCTTTTGAAAATCCTGTTAGGCATGTTTGGTGCCTACTTACCTTTAAAAATCTGGTCCTTACAAGTGCTTTACAAAGCTTCACATCTCTTTCTCCCTCCCTCCCCAACTTGGGTCAGGTAAGCAGTTATTTTTATTGTTATTATATAAAAGGAATTATTATTCTGATTTTATAAAAGAGACTAAGCCAGATTAAAGATTTGTCTTATCTCTCCAGTCCAGTGTTTGTGACACCACTACGATACAGCAATAATTTAGACTCAACAAGCCTGCTTTAACCGTGAGCCTAACCAGTGGCAAGGGGTACAGGTTCATGAATTGTTACATAAAATTGTTTAAGAAAAGATTTAAGGAAGAGGCCAAAATAGTGAATTAATTTAACTAGAGAGTGTCTAGTGATACTACTTAAAGGCTGGGTTAAGATGCAGACTGATAAAGAAGAGGAGTAAGGAACTTTGATGGGGCTTATCCCTATCATCTGTAAGGCGAGGGAGTGAACCCAACTAGTCATACTCTGCTCCTGGCATGGTGAATAGCTAACTGTCTCCTGGCCAGACGGGGAGGAGCTAAGACATAGTCAGTAGACTGAAGGAGCTCTCTTGGAAAGTCTGCAAGGAGACAGAGATGAGCTAAGAGCTAGGATACCAGAAGCATATAATAGGGGCAACACTCGTGAGGGGCAATGTAGGCTCCTATAGGGCAAAGACTGAAGATAAAGACTTCAAGCAGTAGTTTTCTTCTTTTGCCCAAGAGTGCAGAAGAAATGTTTTAGTTCATTGGGTTTCTTTGTGATACTCTTGAAGGTGTTTGAACAAGTGCTGTCAAGTGATTAAAATAATTGTGATTAATTGCAGTTTTAATTGCACAGTTAATAATAGAATATCATTTATTTAAATATTTTGGGTGTTTTCTGCATTTTCAAATACTGATTTCAATTACAATAGAGAATACAAAGTGTACAGTGCTCACTTTATGTTATTGATTACAAATATCTGCACTGTAAAAAGATAAAATGTATTTCAGTTTACACTACAGTACTTGTGTGAAGTGATCTCATTATCATGAAAGTTGAATTTACAAATGTAGGATTATTACTATTATTATTATTATTTTATTTTATTTGTTACATAACCACTCAAATCCAACATTAGAGCCTACAGGGGTCATCTTAGACTTACTTCTTGTTCCTCCTTTAGAAGAGTCTTGAGTATTGAGGAGATAAGATTTTTTTCATCACAGAAAGTCAGTAGTATTCTGGAGATGGGAGGGGTTAGAGGTGTGCTGAAGGGTAAAGTCTTGGTTCTACTCCTGTTGGGTTGGGTTTCTGAGTGCACCAGTCTCGTCTTCTATCCGTAGAGGAGGAGACTTTCATCTTAAAAATCTGCATTCAATGTTGGAGGGGAGGGAGAGCAAGCAATAACTTGTGCAGGAGGAGATTGAGGGACGTGTCTTGCTGCTGTTTCTGGAGGGGTAGTACCTGGTAGTGGGCTTGCCAGGCTCACCTTTTATTGAGCTGAATGAGCCCTTGTTTGCAAGGGAGGGTGGATTTTACCTCATGGATTCTGCAGAGAAAAAGAGGCTAGTTCAGGGAAGCTGAGCTCTTCAGGGCCTTGTTCTCTATTAAGTTACCACCCCCAGAGCGAGGGACTGGCCGGGGCAATGGGGCACAGTGCAGTGAGGAGAGGGTGTTAATCCCCAAAGTATGGGCCAGTTTGGGGCAATGGATCATAGTAAGGTCAAGATACCTACCTCCCCACTAGAAGCAGGATGGGACCCACATCCTCCTCTCTTCTCTTCCTGCCTTCCAGAGGCAGGTTTGGTTATTGTGCCTGACCAGACACTTTCAGGTTGACGTCTTCCTCCCTGTCCAGAGGTATGCAATTAACATTGTCAATTTTGTTTTCAGTTAATCACAGGCATTAACAACAATTAATTATCAGCCCTAGTGGACCTCTGGGAGAGAGTGGCCTCCCCAAAAAGGGATGGTTGCACTGGACTGGATTCCCTGAGAAGGGGTTGTCGCATTAGAAGAGGTTCCACCCAGGAACCATATGGGCCTAATGTGGGCAGGACCTGTGAAACCATGACAACTAGCCTTTCCTGCTGGGCTTGGTGTTGATTGTCCAGTTCATACATCATCTGTTCTTACTGGTTAGAGATTTACTGCAATAGCTGTGCCTAGGTTGCTGTTGCTGGTGTGCTTGTTGAGTAGCCTCTTCAAAACTTCATTGGACTCTATCCAAACTCTAATAGTTTTTGAGTGTTAAAGCACTTGTACACACAAAGAAAACCCATTATTCTGCTGGATTTCTGAGTTTGAGCCTCTCAGCAGACTTTGATCAGCCACCAATGTTTTCCAATATGACAGGGTGTATGGACCCTGTCACCTGTGGGGTGAGAGAACCATTCTGCTGAGCTTCCTTCCATCTTAAGGCAGCAATATCTAGTGGCTAAAGTCTGTGGAGTTGCCCTTGCTACCAAGACTGTAATGCCTAATGGCCAAAGTCATAAGAACATAAGAACGCCCATACTGGGTCAGACCAAAGGTCCATCTAGTCCAGTATCCTGTCTGCTGACAATGGCCAATACCAGGTGCCTCAGAGGGAGTGAACAGAACAGGAAATCTTCAAGTGATCCATCCCCTTTCACCCATTCCCAGCCTCTGACTGACAGTTTCTAGAGAAACTATTCCTACCCATCCTGGCTAATAACCAGAATCTATTCTCCATTAATTTATCTAGTTCTTTTTTGAGCCTTGTTAAAGTCCTGGTCTTCACAACATCCTCTGGCAAGGAGTTCCACAGGTTGACTTAAAGGAATAAGGGATCTTTCGGAAAAGGCTTTGTTTTCCGAAAGATCCCTGTCTAGACTGGAGCTTTTTTCTGGCAAAGCCCCGAGCCGGAAAAAAGCGGCAACCATGTTTATGCAAATGAAGAGGGGGATTTAAATCCCCGCTTCATTTGCAATTGCGATGTGTCTAATTTGCATCCCTTTTACGGAAAAGGGATGTAGTCTAGACACAGCCCTTGGGAGTTACAGTGCTGGGAGCTGCTTTATTGCATGGTAACTTGCCAGTATCAATTTGATCTAAGAGACCGATATGCAGAAGTGGATGATAACTGTTGTCCAGGAGGGCCGTGGCAGAGAGACAATGAGTGGCCAGCAGGGCTGTGGTGGAGAGCAGTGAGCAGGTGGGTGGTGAGTGGCCAAAGAAGCAAGTAAGATGCTTCTTTGCCCTCCACTCCCCTGCACCCAGGGTGGGAGGTGATGTCTTGCAAATGCACCTCTGAACTCTGTGTCTGCTGTGACCCCGGGCAACAACTGTGAGTGGGGTGCAGAGAAGGGTTGGACATGTGAAGGGGATGTTTACATTGCCGGACTTAAGAACCTGAGAGGAAAAGACACTGCCCAGCTTAGTTGGTGTGAGACTTACTCCTGGTTTATTTTTATGAACACTGTGTGCAGTGTTTTCCCAAATTAATGCCAAGTTATTTCCCTCGTTGTATTAAAAGTTGATGTTCTACTCTTAGACTTCATTATCACAGATCCTTCAGGACTCAGAATCAGTGGGAGGTGATTAAGAGGAATCACTTAGGTTTTAAACACTTCCTCTGGTGAGGCTTGCATAAACTGCTGCAAACTGCTTATTCCAGAGACCAACAGACAAACAAAGGGTTTTGGCATTAAAAGCTTGAGTTTAAACAGACTCTGGGCCTTCTTTCTGATCCAGCAAACAGACACGACTTTCTGTCCAAGGACCCCCACCCTTGCAGAAGTGTTGGGGCCCATAAGACTGATGGATGACCCCTGAGATGCTTTAGCATTCATAGAGAACTCTTATTGTGTTGATGTTTTCTCTGCAATGCTTCTGCCTGAAGAATTAATGTACTTTCTGTGTAGTGACCTTTAAATGTTGGCAAAACTCTGTTCAGAAAAAGCAAGCAAGGTATGTAAGGGGGACTGGGGTATGCTGCAGATATCAGTGTAAGGCATGAAGATGAGCAGCCTTAAAATGTCTGCTCAGGAGGGAGTGGGACAAAAATCTTTGCCCAGAGTCAGATGATGGCTGGAGGCCCAAGACCAGATAGGTCATTCTTGGAGTGGGGAGGTATAGGTGCAATTACCCTGAAACTGTGAATGGTGCCATATCTGGTCTAAGTGCTTTGGGGATGCAGCAGGTTAAGGAGAACAATACTGACATAAAGAACATAATTATATTACCAACTATCAATGCAAGGAACAATTGGTAGGTTCTCTGAGAGCGTACCCCTGGGCATGGTGAAATCTGGTGCTGTTTCCTAGGACTGCCTGGGCAAGAGGAGCATGGAGTATGGCCAAAAGAAAGCACTGGGCCAGGACAGCATTGGGGAAATACCGTTTTATGGATATGCAGCATACAGAAAGAAGTATGTGGAAGGTTCCACGTGCCATCTGATCATTTGCAGTGTGGCTAATGCTCGCAAATTTATTACCAGTAGCAACATTTTAGGCCCTTATGGGGAAAAAAGCCTTGCAATGACACAACAAGCTCCAGCCTATGTGCAATTTTAACTTGTGCTTCAATCTTCTGAGGAAAGCACAGCCAGTTAGAACTGCTGCTGGAGTCAGACAGCACATGCTTCCTCCCTCCCTTTCCCAGCTATGTGAGTTTTTGTATAGAAGAAGAGGGAGTGTGAGCAGTGGACTCCATTTGCCCTAGAGGGAAGGAGAGAGCAGAAAGAACCCAGGTGCCCTATCACTTCTTCCCTCCTGTGAAAAGTTGCTCAGTCCACTCTGTGTTTCCCCCTCCCCTACATCCTTGTAACGTTGGGCCTGGAAAGGCGACAAGGGGATGAACATCTCCTGGATCTGTTCCCACTGAACTCCTGGAGTTTTCTATTAGCCAGGCTTCAACAGGTACTTGTGCTCTATATGTAAACATTTACTAAGGTTCCAGTAGATGGCATGCAAGAACATGTAGTGCAGTTCATGGGTTTTGTAAAGACTAATAAAACTTGTTGGCTTGCACTGCAAATAAGTTTGTGTATCAGCTCTTCACATACAATTCCTAATAAGGAACTTAATCATGCTCAGGTTTGAAAAATGAGACAAGTCAGTAACACTGTAAGTGGACAACTATCATTACTGTGTTTAGGAACTGTTATTGTCAGGCTGCTATGGCTCTGCTGCACCTACGACAAAAGAGGAGAAACAGCAGTAACAGAAAATATCTGGGTCCAGATATGGTTTTATTTCAGAAACTGTGACTTGTCTGAAACAAATGTGTCTGAAAAACTTAGACCTTACAAAGCCCCATAGAAGCTAAATAACTTCAAGTAAACAATTATAGAATAGGTGTAATGGTGAATATTTTTTAGGTATTTTTCCTGCTCAGTCATGCTTTGTAAATACTTATTATTACATATTTTCATTGTCTATTCATAAATACTAGGAAGTGTAATGTTAAACTCACAAAAGCAGGAGTTTTTATTTCATCACATAGGTAAAACATCAACAGGGCGTAAGAGAATTAGATAAATATTTTTTAGAGTGTGGAGAACTCCAGAAACAGTACTATGCCCTGTTAATCATGTGGGCCATTGGATAAACTATTGCCTGTAATCTGTTTTTGTTACTCCTTTTTCTATTTTGGCAAATTTACATAATTTTTATTTATGTGATCAGAATATACTGGTGCAGGAAAAAAACTTAGATGACAAAATAATACAATTCATATCCTGCTTCCTCAGTTTTGTGATAGATCAATCCCTTTTCTTTTCCTTTTTTTTAAGGCTATTTCAGGATGTACAACATGTTTCCATAGTGCCATTCAAATATTCTTTCCCTGGACATATGCAATATTTCTGAAAATATTAAAGGTTTTGGGAATGAATGTGTGGTCCTAAATGGATTCAATTCTATTATAAACATAACTGGTTAGGGTGCTGGGAAATTTTGCTTTCAAGCCTTTAATTTTTTGGAACCATATTCTTGCAGGCACCAGTTATTGATCAGTTGGAATTCCAATGCACAAAATGTAGACCTAATATGGGTCAAAGTTTGTATGCCCATTTTCATTTATTACTATTTTCTAATTGATGGTGCAGAAGATATTTGGTTAGTAACTATTAGCTGTTAATTAAAGTTAGCACCAACGCATTAATGACACCTTTGATAGCAGTAGAATAAAAGTAGTTCTTCGAGTAGTTGCTCGTGTCCATTCGAATTAGGTGTGTGCACCGCATGCACCGCATCTTCCGGAGCGTTTTCCCTAGCGGTACCTGTAGCGCCAGCAGGGCGCCCCCTGGAGTGGCGCCGCCATGGCGGGGCATAAGTACCCCTGCCAGCGCTGCCCCACCTCAGTTCCTTCTTACTGCCCATGATGGTCGTTGGAGCATGTCTCTCTCTTAGATCAGTTAATGGTTCCTGTTTCTATTAGCATTGTAGATAGTTCTGAATAGTTCAATTAGTTAGATAGTTAGTGTCTTTTTGTTTTTCCTTCTCCCCCTTTGGGGGTGAGGAATGCCAGGGCCGCAAGGCTTTAAGGCATGTGCTGTCTGCGCAAAGTTCATGCCCAAAGGAGACCCTCATGATAGTAGTCTGAAGGGTCTGGGTGAGGGCCATCTTACAGACGCCTGTAAGATCTGAAAGTCTTTTAAGCTGCGCACTAAGAGGGAGAGAGACTCTTGTCTAACTTCTCCTCATGGAGGCGTCTTTATAGCCGGCACCGGCTGGGCACTCTGTGGTGCACAGTGCCCCGCCGAGATAGTTTCATAGAATCATAGGACTGGAAGGGACCTCGAGAGGTCATCGAGTCCAGCCCCCCGCCCTCAAGGCAGGACCAAGCTCCGTCTACACCATCCCTGACAGATGTCTATCTAACCTGTTCTTAAATATCTCCAGAGAGGGAGATTCCACCACCTCCCTTGGCAATTTATTCCAATATTTGACCACCCTGACAGTTAGGACCTCTCCCAGACCCTGTCTTGGCTGCACCGGTGCCGTACCACTCTGGCATGTGGCAACGTCTACGGCACCGTCAGCCTTGACGCTGGCGCTGAGCAGCTTTCCAGGGGTGCCGTTCCAGTCGTCGGCACCGGGCCCATCAGCATCAGCTTCTTCAACACCGATGCACTTGTTGGCACTGTTGCAGGCACCGGCATCAACCCTGTGGACCTTGCTGGTACCGCCATCAACAGTAATGTCGGCTTCTTCAGGGTTCGTCTCGCAACTGGTACCGGTTTCAGCAATGCAGCTTTGCTCCGTGTCGGCAGCACAACCAGCATCGGTACCGGGACCGAGTGGTCTCTCAAGGACTTGGCTTTTCGTCAGATCTTCCGCAGGTGGGGCTGTCCCCTATTAGACCTGTTTGCCTCGGTACGCAATACCAAGTGTCAGAGTTACTGCTCCCTGTTGGGGCTGGGGGAACACTCCTGGGGGGATGCCATGATGGTGACATGGCCGGCGGGCATTCTCTATGCTTTCCCCCCATTTCCCCTAATTCCCAGGGTTCTGACTAGGGTCAAGACCTTCAGATCCACGGTCATCCTGATAGCCCCTTGGTGGCCCAGACAATTCTGGTTCCCTATACTGGTGGACATGCTCAGCGAGAAGCCTATAACGCTCCCGCCAGCTTGGGATCTCCTGACCCAGCCTTGGGACGGGGGGACCAGGGTTCACCTGAATCTCAGCTCTCTCCACCTGACGGCCTGGTTTATTTGTGGCTGACCCAACCAGAAAGGGAATGTTCCCAGGCGGTACAGATGGTGCTCCTAAGTAGTAGGAAACTGCCTACCAGGCGGTCGTATGCAGCCAAGTGGTGGCGCTTCTCGTCTTGGGCGTCCAGAAGGGGAGTGTACCTGTCCTGTGCACCTGTCCCGTCCATTCTGGACTACCTTTTTGAACTTAGGTCCAGTGGCCTCTCTACCTCCTCTATCAAAGTCATTGTGACATCTCTCTCTGCCTTCCATGTTGGCTCGACAGGAGTTTCCCTGTTTTCTGATCCTGTGGTCAAAAGGTTTCTTAAGGTTTTGGATAAGTTGTATCCCTCGGTTAGACCTCCTCTCCCCACTTGGGACCTCAACCTCGGGTTGTCTAGACTTGTGTTGCCCCCCTTTGAGCCGCTGGCCACGTGTTCTTTGAAGCACTTCTCTAAGAAGGTTGCATTCATTGTGGCCATTACATTGGCGTGCAGGGTCTCCGAGTTCAGGGCGTTAACTGTAAACCCGCCCTACCTAGTGTTTTCTGACAATAACGTGAGACTCCGCCCTCATCTGGCCTTTCTCCCCAAGGTGGTGTCACCGTTCCATTTGTCCCAAGAAATTTACCTCCCGGTTTTCTTTCCAAAGCCCCACGCCTCCCCTAAGGAGCAAGTGCTCCATTTCCTGGATGCTAGATGTACACTAGCTTTCTATATTGATAGGACTAAACCCTTTCGCAAATCCACACAATTGTTTATCGCAGTTGCTGACAGGATGAAAGGGCTCCCCATATCGACCCAGAGGTTTTCCAATGGGGTCACAGGGTGTATCAGGGAGTGTTATGCTTTGGCCGGGAAAGTCCCGCCCCGAGTTACAGCACATTCCACCAGGGCACAGGCATCCTCTGTAGCTTTTGGGGCGCAGGTTCCAATCACTGAAATCTGCAGGGCAGCCACGTGGTCGTCACTCCATACCTTTACGGCGCACTACGCGCTGGCACAGCAGGCCAGGGAGGACACAGGGGTGGGCTCTGCAGTCCTCTGCTCTGTATTGTAAATATGTATGTTTTATCTGTGTCACATTTCTACAGTTTTAGTGTTCGCTTGGTTAAATAAATTTGTTTGGATTGTTCAACTTTCGTGGACTTCTCTTTCTGAGTGCTCCGACCCCTCCTCCTTGAAGTGGGGTTGGCTTGGAAGTCACCTAATTCGAATGGACATGAGCAACCACTCAAAGAAGAAAAGAACGGTTACTTACCTGTAACTGTTGTTCTTCGAGATGTGTTGCTCATGTCCATTCGACTCCCCCCCTACCTCCCCTTCATCGGAGCGTCCAGCAAGAAGGAACTGAGGTAGGGCAGTGCTGGCAGGGGTACTTATGCCCCGTGATGGCGGCACCACTCCAGGGGGCGCCCTGCCGGCGCTACGGGTACCGCTAGGGAAAACGCTCCAGAAGACGTGGTGCACGCGGTGTGCACACCTAATTCAAATGAACATGAGCAACACATCTCAAAGAACAACAGTTACAGGTAAGTAACCGTTCTTTTCCATTGGAGGAATTGCTGTTCATAAATAATGTGGCATTAGATTTCTGTTAAGGTTGTTAGAACTAACAGCAGGTAGTCTATGAGCAATGTCCATTCTGTGTATGCTTATTATTACGATAGGGGTAAATAACGACTTGAATATCAATTGCATAAAGTAAATATCCGAATGTTAACAGTTGGAATCTATTTTAGCTGTCAGCTGCCATATTGTATATTAACCTTTGAGTTGCCTGCTCTTTGTTACTCCATGAGACAGTTCCATTTATGTTGCTAGCTTTACTGTGATTGAGCCATGTAAATGCCCTCCTTTAGTGCTACAAATGTATTGCAGCCTGGGATATTGAACATATATTATTCCTCAGGGCCTAGTAATATTTAACACACAAGGTTCCAATGTACATTCATTAATACTTGGCATAAATCAGGTGAAGAGAGAATTTGGACTGATGTGTCCAGCGTGGCTGTCTGGCTTGGTGAGTGGGCAATGTTGTTCCCCCCTGGGAGACTCCCAGGCTACGTCTAGACTGGTATGATTTTCCGGAAATGCTTTTAACGGAAAAGTTTTCTGTTAAAAGCATTTTTGGAACAGAGCGTCTAGATTGGCATGGACGCTTTTCCGCAAAAGCACTTTTTGCGGAAAAGCATCTGTGCCAATCTAGACGCGCTTTTCCGCAAAAAAGCCCCAATTGCCATTTTCACGATCGGGGCTTTTTTGCGGAAAACAAATCTCAGCTGTCTACACTGGCCCTTTTGCGCAAAAGTTTTGCGCAAAAGGACTTTTGCCCGAGCAGGAGCAGCATAGTATTTCCGCAAAAAGCACTGATTTCTTACAGTAGGAAGTCAGTGCTTTTGCGGAAATTCAAGCGGCCAGTGTAAACAGCTGGCAAGTTTTTCCGGAAAAGCGGCTGATTTTCCGGAAAAACTGGCCAGTCTAGACACAGCCCCAGTGAGGGTAAAGGAAATTTTACTGTCACAAGTTAAAAGAGCTTTTCCTTAGCCAAAGTGGTAGGAGGCAGTGTATTTTAAGTTGAAAGACCAAATCCTAATCCTGACTCTCTGTGTAAGTGTGTGTGATTTATAAAATTGTGCTTGCAATAAATAAATTTGTTACTCAAGTTGAGGCCTGACCTGTAGTGTTCAAACTGAAACTTCTTCATGTGCCAATAATACCTTTTCATGCTCCTCCCTGTTAACCTTTTGAGAGTTAATGTTCATCACTATGCTAGTGCATACTTTCAGGGTAATAATGACTGGAGCAGAACAATTTAAGGACAATGTTCCATCAGCAAATAAGAGTTTTAGATCCCACCCAGCAGAGAAATTGCAATTATCCAAGTGGCCAGAGGCAAATTAAGTGTTTTAGGGCCCCGCACCAGAGCAAGTGGGGTCCCTTCCCTGCCTGTTTTGTCTGCATTCTCTCCCCAGCCCCACCCACAACTCTTCAACCAGAGAAATGGGACTTGCTCTGCTACTCCTGCCTGACGCTCCTACCGGGGAACAGGATGAGGGCACGGCAGCTAGCCCAGTTCTGCCTGCCCAGTGTTCATGCCTGGGAGATGGGTTGAGGTGTGGGTACTTGCCCCCCTCTCTAGCAGGAGCCTCGGATGGGTAGGCAAAGTGGGGCAAGCCCCCCGGTGCCCCAACCCCGCTCCCTGGCAGGAGCACTTGGTGGGCAGAGTGGAGTTGAGGCACAGGTTGCCTATTTTCTTGGGCCCCTCAGTTGGTGGGGGCCTCGGGGCATGGGTCCCATTGGCTCAGTGGCTACTCTTCTACTGCAAGTGGCAGCATCCTACAGAATGTACGATCTTGCTTCTCGTGCCACATCATGCCTGTGTAAATGAGGAGTACCCGCTGTTGAAGTCATTAGAGAGGCATCAGTACAAGTGAGAGGAGAATCAGACCTTATGAATGTATTACAGTGTCCAGGGGAGCCAACAGCTATGCCAGGCCCCTGAGCAAGATATGTGTGGGGGTTGGGGCAGCTCTGCACTCCCGGAAGGGGTAAGCCCTCAGGTAGAAGTGGTGGGACAGAAGCAGCTAGCCCTCAGCACTTCCTGGCACCGCACCAGCCCTCCCCCTAGCTCTTAGAGCTGTTTCGAGCACCCCACGTTCTGGTGGTGATTTAAAGGACCCAGGGCTCCAGCCAGTGGAGGCCCTGGGTGGTAAAAGGGGCATGGAGGGCCCTTAAAGTGCTGGCATGGCAGTGCTTTAATATTGGCTGTGTATGGGCTTGTACAGGCGGCCATTTCTTACCAGTACACTGTACTGTCCCATGCTAGCCCGCTTTCACCTCTGGCTTCCTGTTTCGCTCACAGGAATGCTTTTAAATGGAAGCAGATTCAGCACTGTATCTGGACTCCTGAAAGATATGTTCAAGATGCATCAAAACATCAATACTAATCCATCGGTTCTACTAATTTAAACTCCTGGGGATACAGCACGTGTTTTAATGGTTTTTGTCTACTCTGTGAGGCTTAATTGGTGCACAGCTTTAAATCCCATTTGTATTTGTATGTACCTTTGACATGTCTTGATCCCAATATTAGATGCAGAGCTGTTCTTTCCACGCTGTCTGTGCTCATTCTTTAATGCACCCCTGAAGCTTGAATTGAGCTTTGAAGTAACTAATTAGCCAACTTCCCCACCTTGTTCATTCTACTCTTGAAAGCCCTCCTGTGCTGTATCACATGCAACACTTGACTGCAATTCACTTAAAAATAATGGAACTAATAATTACTAGGCAAGGGATGGTTTATGTAGAGAAACCAACCTGGAACCACCAAGACCTGTACCTGTTGTCTCCCTGGTCATGGTGTATGTGCTTGAATGTGTGAAAGGGTGGGATCATCCATGAGCAGGGAAGGTGAAATGATGTGCCAGACAAGTGCACAATTCTAATTCCTTTGCTCAGATAATTTATTAATTGATGAACCAAGATTCAAAACAAAACAAACTGTCTCCTTGCCCCTCTGGGTCTTAGCCCTTATCTCCGGTGCTTCACACCATGGGCGGTGAGTTATATGGGCTCATGGTGCTCATGCTCCAGCAATATTCAGAGCCGGGGGCCCTGCTCTACCAATATTTGGAGCTGGGTCTCTCCCCCGGCCCTGCCTGGAGCAGGCCCCGGCCCCCACCTGCCAGCCTCCCCGTGCGTCCTCTCACTCCCGGCCCCAGAGTGTCCCCTCCGGCCCTGGCCCAGTCCCTGCCATGCGCAGCTTTCAGTCTAGCTCCTCATTGCCTGCGCATGCTGCCAGCTGCTGCTGCCATATGTGGCATTTACAGGTGAGCGGGGAGACGCCTGAGCATGACGTGACATCACGGCCCGGGACTTTAAAACTGCTCGGCGTGGCGTTGTGCCGCGCGGCCTTGCTCCAGGATTGGAGTCTGAGGACTTCTGGGGCTCGAGCGCAGACTCTGGCCCTGCAAAGTGGAAGGCAGAAGGTAAGGGGAGGCGCTTGTGGGGAGAGGGAGGGGGAAAATAGGAAAGGGGTGGAAGAGGAAGTGGCTTATGCGGAGGAGGAGGGGAAAAGGGGAAGGGGTGGGAGAAGAAGGGGCTTGTGTGGAGGGGGAGGGGTAAGAAAGGGAAGATACCAAGGGACAGCATGGAGGACAGACAAATGCCAGGGGGCCAAGTGCAGACAATGAGGAAAAGGGCAGGATGGGAGGTGTCAGTGGGAGAGGGACATGGTGATGCTGGGAGAGGAGAGGGTAAAGGCATTGGGAGCTAGAGGGGGGAGGAGGAGCTGCTGGGAGAAGGCTTGAAAAAAGGGGTGGGCATGAGAAAGGTGGGGATGGAGCAAGTCGTGTGAGGGCACAGAGGGGCATGAGGGAAATGGGGGAAGAGAGTGGTGAGGGGGTGGGCATCAGGGAAAAAAGGGCAAAGGGGGCAGTAAGGGAAGGGGGAGGCACCGGGGGGTGCAGGTGCCAGGGGATTCTGGGGGTGAAGCAGAAGGGCAGACACCTGCAGGGGAGGGACCAGCACCAGAGGAGAGAGGCAGGGCAGGTGTGTAGAGGGGGAGGTGTTAGGAGAGGGGATGAGGAGGGGTAGCTCACATGATCAGAGTGGGGCTACTGGAGGAGCGGGCACAGGGAGGAGAGAAGGGCTGGTGGAGGGGAGCAGGTTGCAGGAGGGCAGAGGGCAGTGAGAAGGGAAGGAGTCAGGACAGCAGAGGAGGGTGAGGAGTTGGGGGGCAGCAGGCACCAGGGGAGCTGATGGAGCAAGGGGAGGAAACATGGCACCAGAGAGAAAAGGTAGAGGTTTATAAAATATTTATTAATAACTTGAGTGCCACAGTGGCACATCCAAACAAGCCACAAACTCAGTACTGGTGCACAACACAAAATTCATTCTGCTCATGGGAGGAAACTCTTAAAGGCTATGTCTACACTGGCGGCATCTTGCGCAAGTGTTCTTGTGCAAGAAATCTTGCTCAACAGGGCCGGACGAAGGCGTGGGCAAGCCGGGCAGCTGCCCAGGGCGCCAACTGATGAGGGGCGACTGATGGCAGCCGTAAGGGGTGCGCGGAGTCCCTTACAGCTGCCATCAGGAGCCGCGCGCCCTTGGTGCTGGCCAACAGCGCCCTTCCTCCCATGGCTGCAGGGCCCTGCATGGCCCAGCGTGTGCACCTGCAATGCTGGCCGGGCCAGGCTGGGCAGCGCATGTGCCGTGTGCCCCGGGGGGCGGGCCTGTGCTCCGGGGGGGGGGGGGGGCCCGCGTTCCACGGGCAGGCCCGCGCTTGCGCCCTGCGCTTGGGCCCAGGGCACCAAAAGGGCTCAGGCCGGCCCTGTTGCTCAAGAACACATCCATACTGCCGTGTGCGAGCTGTGCTTTTGCGCAAGAGCATCCATGGCAGTGTGGATGCTATCTTGCACAAGAAAGCTCCAATGACCATTTTAGCCATAGGGGTTTCTTGCGCAAGAAATCCCTGCCAAGCATCCACACTGCCCTCTTGCGCAAGAGAGCTTACGCCTCTTAAAAAAGAGCGTAGCTCTTGCTCAAGACGCCCTCTCTTACCATGCCGTACTGTAAATTTACTTGCACAAGAGCAGGCGGGCAATGTGGATAGTCTGTGGGTTCTTGCGCAAGAATGACTGTACTTATGCAAGAAGCTGCGAGTGTAGACATAGCCTTAGAGGGAACACATCTCCCAGCCTCTCTGCACCCGAGTTAATGTCACACACGTTGGATTAATGCAATTGCAGGATAGTTGCGTGAGGGGGTTTGGTGGGTTTGCCCTGAGCATGTTACCTCCAGAGGCATGGTTAACGGGGGTCAGGGAGTGTGGTTAACGGGGGTCAGGGGGCGTGGCTAATGGGGCACCACCAAAAATTATACAAACCTGCCGCCCCTGTCACAGTCCTGACTACCCTCCACAACTGAGGCTGCCCTTCAGCTGGCTTCTGTTTCCTGCCCATCTCAGCTTCTGTCTGGCTCAAATACCTTCTCAGACCATCTCTAGCTTTAACTCAGTTTCTATATATCTAAATCAGTGTTTCTCAAAGTGGTCCATGAAACCACTTTGAGAAACCTGCTAACTGGCTGTTCTGTGTGTTTATTCACTGGCTCCATGGTCACTGAGCCTTGCAGTTCCCATTGGCTCCAGTTTACCTTTTGCAGCCAAGGGGAACTGCAGGAAGCACCTGGCAGCATCTCTATAGTTTGTGTTCCCCGGCAGAGCATTGTTCCCCCACCACACATGATACACACCCCTAAACTGACTATACCTTTTAACCAGTTTCAGCCAGGCTCCAGGTGTCCCTATAAAACCTAACTATCTCAACTGGTTCTTAATTAACTGCCATTTGGCTGCTGTGGCTTCCTAAGGCTAATATATCTCTGTGTTTTATTACTTTCTGGTAGCCATCATCTATCTAATCTCTCTCTCTTTTTCTCTAATTGAAAGACCATTAAGTGAACAGAATTACACCACGGATCATTTGTCTCTATTAAATAAACAAAATATAGGACTATGTAGCACTTTAAAGACTAACAAGATGGTTTATTAGATGATGAGCTTTCATGGGCCAGACCCACAACTTCGAGTATTTTCTTCCACTATTTGATCTGAGGAAGTGGGTCTGGCCCATGAAAGCTCATCACCTAATAAACCATCTTGTTAGTCTTTAAAGACTAACATAGTCTACATAGTCCTGTATTTTGTTTCAGCTACACCAGACTAACACGGCTACATTTCTATCACTATTAAATAAAGTTACACAAAAATGCTTTTTGTATTAATTTGATCATTTCCCACTCATAATAAAAACTTTCACATAACAAAATAAGTGTAGCTTGTATATTTGATTTTTTCACATGTATTCTGTCATTCAATGAAAAAAAATAAGACAAGTCTCTGAGTTTAGTGTGGAGTTTATATCTGATTAGTCTTGTGGCTGCACACATTCTGTTAAAAATGAAGAACGTTAGCGGGTTCAAGTGATATGTCACGTATGCTAAGTAAGTTTCCTCACCAAATCTGTTGTGTAAATGGAATTACACTAACCACACCAACACATTCAGCACTACTTTATTTGCATAACAAACAAATTTTACGAACTATGTGCACACTGTATGCTCATCAATTAGGCTTTCTCTTTTCTGTCTTTCAATCCTCTTAGATGGTCATTCATAAAAAAATAAGTTGTTTTTGTTGCTATTGCAAAGGAAAGCTGCTAATGAAGGAGCAATGAATGGTCTGATTGTGTTACTTCATTTGCATCAGTGCCAGGCACAGATCCCAAGACTCATTTTGAAATATTCAGTGGTTGTCTTCCCCTCCCCCCACTGGAACCAAACAAGCTCATTTATCATTGGTTCAAGAATAAAGAACAAGATGACTTCTTTTCTCTTGTCAGATTACTGCAGCCTACGTGCATTAGAGTAAAAATACCTCCCCTGATCCCTCTTCCCCCCACAGATCCCCTCTCTCAAATTTCAGGTTGATTTTGTGATCTGTCATCTATTGGAGAACATACAGCTCACATCTCCATGCTTTCCCTTGGGAATATGTAATGCATCCTCTCAGATGATGCAGCCATTTACTGATGCAGGAAACTGAACTGGTATTTATATTTCTGTTGACAGCCTACACTGTGCTGAGTGCTGTAAACATAAGTCACAGTCCTTGCCTCAAAAAGCTTACTCAGAAGAGTCATGACTAGTTCAAACCTGAGGTCCACAGGTCTACACAGCAATACAAACATTCTTCACTCGGTCAGTCTTTCTCCTCTTAATGCAGCAAATGAGTTTATACATTCAGTAGTTCACAAGTGACTCAGATCTGTCTTGTCTCTGGTTCTTCCCATTTTTTTTCCCTGTCATTTGATTTTTTTGTCAAGCTTCAAAAACAATATTTTTAAAAGAATGTAGGCCTTTGTTTTCTGTATGTGTTCACTGAACAAGCTTCACTTCATTGAATGCCAGGGAGAGAATAATGCAGTCTCCCATTAGAGTTGTTTGCATCGTTTTCCAGGATGACAGTTTAAGACTGCTGGCTACAGATGGCCTTTGAAAACTGACAACACTTGCTATTATGCCAATGTATGACTTCATCTGTGTGACTCTGCATGTGACTGCAGCTTTCTTCCTCTTCTGCTAGCCAAGAATGTTTCACAGTTTCCAATTTACTGGTGAAAGAATAATGAAGGATCCTTTTGCATAAAAGAACCAACAGCCTGAAACTGCTCTTCTGCACATACTAGGAGACATTCAGAGCTGTAAAAAGCATATTATTAAAATCTGTTTGTTTAGGGTGTTTCCACCCACTCTGAAGTTAACTTGGATGAACCAGAATCTTTATAAATGGAATACTGTCTGAAATAAAGCATTTTCTATTCTATTGATATCAATCTGCTTGCTTTAGGGCTTTCTATGCTGTCCATCACTCTAGTACAGGGGTTCTCAAACTTCACTGCACTTTGATCCCCTGCGGACAACAAAAATAATTACAACTATCAGAGGGGTAGCTGTGTTAGTCTGAATCTGCAAGGACAATGAGAAGTCCTATGGCACCTTAGAGACAAACAGATATATTGGAACATAAGCTTTCGTGGGCAAAGACCCACTTCGTCTTTGCCCATGAAAGCTTATGCTCCAATATATCTAAAAATAATTACATGACCATGGGAAGGGGGACTGAAGCCTGTGCCTGCCCAAGCCCCACTGCCTTGGGTAGAGGAACGAGAGGCAGAGCCTGAACCCCACACTTCAGCCAAGGGGTGCAAAACTAAAGCCACAAGGAACATCAGTCCCAGTCAGGGGGCCTGTAACTTGAATCCTGCCATTCAGGGCTGAAGCCAATGCCTGTGCCCTGCCACCCATGGATAAAGCCCTCGGGTTTGAGCCTTGGACAGTGGGAACTGGGCTTTGGCTCTGGCCCCAGCAAATCGAAGCAGCTCTGGTGACTCCATTAAAACAGGGTCGTGACCCACATTGGGTCCAAACCTGTAGTTTGAGAATTGCTGCTTTAGTGCTGGGTGTGCGTGGTAAATTAGATCTACATAGACTCATAGGACTAGAAGGAACCTTAAGAGATCTTCTAGTCCAGTCCTCTGCACCTAAAGAATCCTTGACTGGTGTTTGTCTAACCTGCTCTTAAAAATCTCAATTGACAGAGATTCCATAACCACCTGAGGCAATTTATTTCAGTGTTTAACTGTTCTGACAGTTAGGAAGCTTTTCTTAATGTCCAACCTAAACCTCCCTTGCTGCAATTGAAGCCAATTGCTTCTTGTCCTATTTTCAGAGGCAAAAGAGAACAATTTTATTCTATCCTCCTTGCAACAAAATTTTAGGTACTTGAAAACTGTTGTGTCCCTTCTCTATGGGTATGTCTACACTGCGGTGCTATTTCAGGATACATCCGGGATCACGAAATACAGTGAGCCCTCGCTACTTCGCGGTTCGACCATCGCGGATTCACGACTTCGCGGACTTTTTTCATTACATATGTATATACGTGAATCCGCGATGGTCGAACCGCGAAGTAGCGAGGGCTCACTGTATACATGTTAAATAAATACGTAAATAGGGTGTCCCTACTTCGCGGATTTTCAGCTATCGCGGTCGGGTTTGGAACCTATCTACCGCGATAAACGAGGGTTCACTGTAGTGTTTTCTGCATCTTTACAGCACACCTATTATTTCAAAATACAATCAAAATAATGGGCATGGTATTCTGACATCCCGGTAAACCTTGTTCCATGAGGATTAAGGGACTTGTCAGAATAGCGGTCTACACAGTGCCAAATTTCAAAATCTTGAAATAAGCTCAAAATAAGCTACGCAACTTGCGTAGCTCAAATTGTGTAGCTTATTTTGAGCTAGTGCCACAGTGTAGACGCAATATATCTTAGCTTCTCCAGACTTAACAAACTCAGTTTTTTCAGTTTTCCCTCATTGGCCATATTTTTCACACCTTTACTAATTCTTTGGCATACTCCAACTGAGAACTAATCAGCATGGAGTAGGGTGGAGCATTTATTTATTTTATCTTGCTTACAACACTCCTACCAATACATCCTAGAATTATGTATGCTTTTCTTTGCAGCAGTGTTACACATTTTATTTATATTTAGCTTGTGATCCTTTTCTGCAGTACTTCTTCCTAGGCAGTCATTTCCCACGTTGTATGTGTGCAACTGATAGGTCCTTCCTAAGTGGAGTACTTTGCATTGTCCTTGTTGAATTTGGTCCTATTAATTTCAGACCATTTGCTAAGTTTGTGCAGATCATTTTGAATTTTAGTCCTATCCCCCAAAGCACTTGTCAACTCTTTCAGCATGGTATCATCTGCAAACTCCCTATGCTATCTGTTGTTGTTCGTCCATCGTATTCGAAGAAGACCTTGACATCTAACGGGTTGTGGACTGTCCTCGGTGTGTCCGCAAATGGCTGATAAGGCCGATACGGGCACGGAATGTTCTGCCACATGTCGGGCAGACATGTGTGGGCACCACTGTTGCAGCTTTTGCAACTCTGGCTTTACAGAGTGCTCGCTTCTCTTGTGCTATGGTTGTCCTTCTGGCTTCAGATGTTTGACAGCCTTGGTAGATCAGCGTGTGCCATGTTGATCGGTCTTGTGCCAGGGTCTCCCAGGAGGTGGTGTCAATATCCAGGGACTTGAGAGAGGCTTTAAGCGTATCTTTGTATTGCTTCTTTTGTCCCCCGTGCGATCGCTTCCCTTGAAACAGCTCACCATAGAAGAGCTGTTTAGGGATGCGATGATCTGGCATCCTTGCAACATGGCCTGCCCAGCGTGTCTGAGCTTTCATCAGCAGGGTGTAAACTGACGGCAGACCTGCTCTAGAAAGGACTTCTGTGTCTGGCACCTTATCCTGCCACCGGATCCTCAGAAGTCTGCGGAGGCAAATCGTGTGGAAGTGGTTCAGTTGCCTAGCGTGCCTCCTGTATACAGTCCAAGTCTCACTGGCATACATCAGGGTAGTTAACACTACTGCTCGATAGACTTTAAGTTTTGTAGCAAGGCTTATTCCACGGCGGTCACACACTTTGGTCAGCAGTCTGCCGAATGCAAAGCTTGCCTTGGCGACTCTGCAGTTGACCTCGATGTCAATTGTCACTGAGCGGGAGAGGGTGCTGCCAAGATATGTAAATTGGTCCACTGCTTGCAGCTTTTGTCCCTTCACTGTGATGGTGGGCACTTGATATTGAGCTTTCGGAGCTGGCTGGTGCATTACTTCGGTTTTCTTTGTGTTGATGAGAAGGCCGAAGTTGTCGCATGCTGCTGTGAATTTGTCCATGCTGGTTTGCATTTCCTGCCCTGATCCAGCATTCAGGGCGCAGTCATCAGCAAAAAGGAGATCTCGTAGCACAGTCTCCTTTATCTTGGTGACAGCCTGGAGTCTTCGCAGGTTAAACAGTTTCCCATCGGTCCTGTATCTCAGTCTGATTCCCAAGGAACTGTTCTGAAAGGCGTCTGACAGCATGGCTGAAAACATTATGCTGAACAGGGCCGGTGCCAGCACTCACCCTTGCTTGACGCCGTTTGTGACGGGAAAGGCCTCTGAAGCTTCTCCATCATCCAGAACACGAGCCGTCATGCCGACTTGGAACTGACGAACCATCAAGATGAATCTGTCAGGGCACCCAAACTTCGACATGATGTGCCACAGACCTTCGCGACTGACAGTGTCAAAAGCCTTGGTGAGATCCACGAAGATGGTGTACAGTTCACGATTCTGCTCTTGACACTTCTCTTGGAGCTGTCGGGCTGCTATCTAAATCACCAATGAAAATATTGAACAGAACCGGACCCAAAACTGATTCCTGCAGGACCTTACTTGATGTCCTTCCCTCTTGAGTGTAAACCACTGATAACTATCAGTTTTACATTCAACTTACAGTAGCTTCATCTAGGCTGTATTTCCCTAATGTATTTATGAGGTCATATGATACAGTATAAGTCCAGATATACCACATCTACTGTTTCCCCTTATCCACAAGGCTTGTTGTCATGTCAAAGAAAGCTATCAGGTTAGTTTGACATGATTTGTTCTTGACAAATCCATGCTGACTGTTATCATCTTCTAACTGACTGTAAGTCGATTGCTTAATTATTTGCTTCATTATCTTTCTGGCTACTGAAGTTAAAATGACTGATCTGTAATTCCCTGGGTTGTACTTATTTTCCTTTTTATATTTACTCTTTATACTACCCTTTTCCAGTCCTCTGGAGTCTCATCCATCTTCCATGACTTTTAGAAGATAATTGTGACTGGCTCAGATATCTGCTTAGTCAGTTCTTTGAGTATTCAAGGATGTGTTTCATCAGGCCCTGGTGACTTGAGGACATCTAACTTGTCTAAGTAATTTTTAACTTATTCTTAACTTATTTTAGTTTCCTACCTAATTTTCACTTGTAGTCATTAAATTAGATGCCCAATTGCTCCTAATCTTTTTGGTGAAAACTGAAGTTAAAAAGCCATTTTGCATTCCATGTTTCCTGTTACTATTGAATAATAGGCCTACCCTGCCTTCAGCTTCCTCTTGCTTCTAACATAGGGTGTGTCTAGACTACAGAGTTTTGTCGACAAAAGTGGACTTTTGTTGATAAAACTATACCTGCGTCTACACTACCGCTGAGTTCTGTCAACATAACGTCGACAGAACTCAGCAGTTTTGTCGACGCTGGTAAACCTCATTTTACGAGGCATAACGTCTTTGTCGACAGAGTTCTGTCGACAAAAAGGGCAGTCTGGACGCAGGGGTTTCTTTTGTCGACAGAAGGAGACCTCCAGGGAAGCCCCCTGCTGGAGAGTCCTTCTTTAGGAAAAACCTCTTCTTGGTCCTGTCTGTAGCCATGTTTTAAAGGCACAGACATCCCTGGCAGGCATTGTGACAGGAAGCTGGCCACAGAAAGATCCTGTCAGCCCAGAGCTCTCCCAGCGTCACCTGCACGTGGCCATGTGTGCAGCTCCAGCGCCACGAGGCCCCCAAGGAGCTTTGAGGGAGCCAGCCCAAGTTCTCTCAGGCGAGAAAAAGAGAGCCCCAGCCTGGTCAGGGACAGAGGACCTGACACTGTTAGAACTGTGGGGGGAGGAGGAAGCAGTCCAGACCCTGCACACCCGGCGCAGGAACGCCAGTATCTACAGCCGCATGGCTCAGGGGCTGGCCGATAAAGGGCACCATCCCAGGACACTACAACAAGTCCAGGCAAAAGTAAAAGAACTTCACCAGGGGTACATGAAGGCCCGAGAGCAGAGCTCGGCTTCAGGTGCAGCCCCAGTGCACTGCACCTATTATGAGGAACTGGACCGCATCCTGGGAGGCGAGGAACCAATGTCTGCACCGGTGCTCGTGCAGACAGGCTTGCACACACCGGTGCAGCATAGCCGGCAGGAGGTCCCCAGGGACGATGTCGAGGAGGAGGAGGAGGCAGAGGAGCAGACGGAGGACACCCTGACCCTGACTCTACAGCCTGTCCCAGAGACAGAGGAAGCCTCGCAGGCACCGTCTGACGCTGGAGAAGGAACATCAGGTGAGTGCAGGCAGGGTCACAGACACAGAACAGGGGAGGTGGGAGCAGAGAGGATGCAGAGCAGTGTTTACATCTTGGTCCTCCCTCCTGGACAGCTTGCCTCTCTCTGTGCATGTACAAGCAGGCGGGCAGGTGGTGGGTATGTGGGTGGGGGGCCTGGGAGACCCAAGGTGCAGCAGGCCCCTGTCCTACTGTGGCTGCACACTGATCTGGCCTGGACAGCCACAGTGGAGGGCGGGAGGATCTAGGGGGTGGAGGTGGACATTGTCCTAGCCACAACGGGTCCCCTGTGCAGCCGAGGCAGCTGGCAAGGCCAGACGTGGCCTACCAGTAACAACATTCCCATTCCTTGTTGTATGGACTTGTGTGTGAATTGCTAACACTGATCAGTTCTCCCTCTTCTTCTCCACAGCCGGACCTGCTGCTGCTGTCCGCTGCGCAACTCCTGTGCCACCACCCACCCGGTCCCACAGCACCCGCAGGAATTGGAGGACCTACAATGACCTCCTAAAGCAGCATGTGGAGGCCATGGAGAAAATGGAGAAGACCATGGCCAAAATGCAAGAGACCATGGCTGAAAGAGCGAGGGAGGAGGCTCGGTGGCATACTCGCCTGCTGCAGGACTTCCTCCCAGAGTGGAGCACTATGTGTGCCACTGCCCGGGAGTCCCTGGCTGTGCCAGGTCATCTCCCCCTGGAGACTCCTCCTGCCCATCTAGCTCCAGCCCCCTCGGACCCGCTGTCCGCCCCCTCAGCCCCCTCTGACCCTCCTTCTTCTCCCTCCGCCCCTGCCACCCCTCCAGCCCTGCCCCTCCCCCCCCCCGCTAGGGCAGAGTCATTGTCAGCCCCCACTTGAGCCCGAGGACGGCTGGGTCCACGGACCAGGGGTGGCAAAGCCTTGCGGCCCAGGCGAGGCTGCCATTACCCTTAAGGTGTCTGCCCTCCCTCCCTCCCTCACTCCATGTTGGAAATCCCTCCTCCCTCCCTCACTCCATGTTGGAAATCCCTCCTCCCTCCCTCCCTCCCTCCCTCCAGGTTGAAATCCCCCCTCCTACCACAGTTATAAACACAGGTTATTAGTTAAGAAAATAACTTTATTTTTCACTGTTGCTGAACAATTCTATTTTGTATAACAGATCTAATTTCTTACGTTATTCCTTTATAAACATTTTTCAAGTTTAACATGGTGTGTGCGCCTTAACTGTTCAGAGGCTGATGCAGGGATGGATTGTGGGAGGGAAGGTTTTGGGATGTGGGGGGAAGGCCCACAGACCCCATTGGGGATACCTTGGGGAGTCATAGGGCCCCAGCTGAAAAGCGCTCACACAGAGCCTCCCGGATGCGAACCCCCGCCTGATGGGCTTGGCGAACGGCAGCTGTCCGAGGCTACGCAAACCGCCTGCCCTCTACTTCAGCCATTGGCCCCCAACCTGGGAGGAAGGCCTCCCCTTTGATCTCCACCAGGTTGTGGAGGATGCAACATGCTGCCACCACCTCTGGGATATTGTGTTCCCCCATGTCAAGGCGAGTTAGCAGACACCTAAACCGTCCCTTCAACCGGCCAAATGCGCATTCTACCTGTAAACGGGCGCGTGTCAGGTGCGCATTAAACACTTCCTTGCTCGGGGTCAGATGCCCTGTGTATGGCTTCATAAGCCAGGGCATGAGGGGGTACGCCGCATCGGCCACAATGCAGACCGGCATCTCTACGTCCCCAATAGCAGAGGTTCGCTGGGGGAAGAAGGTTCCTGTCTGCAGCCTTTCATACAGGTGTGAATTGCGGAAGATCCGAGCATCATGTGCCCGGCCCGACCACCCCACACACAGGTCCGTAAATAGTCCACGGTGGTCAACCAGGGCCTGCAGCACAATGGAAAAGTACCCTTTCCTGTTGATATACCGGGCGGCTCGATGGGGTGGTGCACGGATGGGAATGTGCGTTCCATTGAGCGCTCCTCCACAGTTTGGGAATCCCAGCCCTGCAAAACCAGCCATGATCGTGTCTAGGTCTCCGAGGTGGACAATCCGATTCAGCAGCTCTGAGTTGATGGCCCTCACCACCTGCAAAAATAGACACATACAAACACACACAGATTATGAAGTAAGAGGGGTCGACTAAGTCCTTTGGTGACCCCCCCCCCAGTGATTGCTCCTAGTACTATGATGGTGTAAGGCACAGGAGCCCTCCACCACCTCCCCTCCATTGCCCCTCACCCACCCTTTTTTGGTTACAGTCCCCTTACGGACTGCCCTCCCCCCATCCCCAAGGGACTTACCTCCATCAACACAGCACCAACAGTTGATCTCCCCACACCAAACAGGCGTCCCACTGACCGGTAGCTATCAGGAGTGGCCAGCTTCCAGAGGGCAATAGCTACCCTCTTCTCCAGCGGGATGGCAGGGCGCAGGTGGGTGTCCTCTCGTTGCAGCGTGGAGGCAAGCCAGTTGCAAGCTCCAGGAAGGTGGACTTCCGCATCCTAAAGTTTTGGAGCCAAGCCTGATCATCCCACTGCTCCATTACGAGCCGGTCCCACCAGTCCGTACTTGTTTTCCTCCTCCAACATCGCCTGTCCGGGAAAAAGTTCGGAGGCAGGAACAGTGCTGCTGCATCCTGAAGGAGCGGCTCCAGTCTGGGCTCAGGTTCCGGGCCAGGCATTAACAGCATGATAGTCTCATGCAGTTGCAGCAGCATTTGAAGCACCGTGGAGTGGGGCCAGCGCCTGGCCAGGGGAAGCTCTCGCTCCATGGTAAACAAAGGTTAGGAAAAACCTTCAACCCTCCCCCACACACACACACTGCTCTACTGTGCCAGGAAGCAGGGCACTCCAAACAGGCACTGCAGAACCTTTGCTATCCCTCTAGGCAGCTGCAGCACCAGAGCAAGGGCTAGTTGGGGGGGGGGGGCCCCTTTTAGCATGCGTCTCTGCAAAGTGCAGGCAGCAGACCAAGGAGGTACATGCTGCCCCTGTGACCTGGCAAAGCAGTTCCGGGTACTGTCTTCTGTCGACAGAGCGTCCTGCAGTCTGGACGCTCTCTGTCGACAAAGCAAAAAGTTTTGTCTATAGTTTTGTCTATTGCTTCAGTAGTCTAGACGCGCTTTGTCTACAGAAGTTTTGTCGACAGATTCTGTCGACAAAACTTCTGTTGACAAAACCCTGTAGTCTAGACGTACCCATAGTTTTAGAATGTTTTCTTGTTACCCATTATGATTTTAGCTAGTTAAATCTCATTTTGTGCTTTGGCCTTTCCAATTTTGTCCCTACATACTTATGTTATTTGTTTATATTCATCCTTTTGTAATTTGACCCCATTTTCAATTTTTGTGGGATTCTTTTTTGAGTTTTAGATAATTGAAGATCTCCTGGGTAAGCCTGGGGTTTTCTTACCATAACACTTATTTTTCCAGTGCAGTGGGGAAGAGTTTGTTCATGTGCCCTTAATAATGTTTGTCTGAAAAACTGCCAACTCTCTTGAACTGTTTTTCCCCCTTAAACTTGTTTCCCCAACTGATCTTACCAACCAGCTCTTGAGTTTGCTAAAGTTCACCTTCTTGAAATTAATTTTCTTTATTGTAGTGTTTTCCGTTCATGATTCTAAAAAATGGAAGATCTCGATCATTTCATTAGAACCATTTCTTCCCTATGTATCAAAACCAAGTCTAGAAGAACAGCTTCTTTCCGAGTGGCTTTCTCTACATTTTGAAATAAAAAATTGCCTCCGATAAATTCCAAGAATTTATTGGATAATCTGTGCCCTGCTGTATTATTTTCCCAACAAATGTCTGGCTAGTTGAAGTCCCCCATCACTACCAGCTCCTGTGCTTTGGATTATTTTGTTAGTTCATAAAAAGCCACCTCCACATGGAGAGATCCATAATGGACATAAAGGAGTTTTCTTATTCTCTTTTCCTTGGTTATAGGAAGTGCATATGGGTAATATATAGAGCTCTTTAAAATAAGTCTTATTTTGGCTATGGTGGGAAAGCTTTCTCAATGAGATGATCAGACATGAATTTAATCTCGCTTGGAAGTTTGCTCTACAGGTGAACTCACTTGACTGACATTGCTTTATTGTCATCCCTAGGCAATGTATAAAACCCAAGAGGAACCCAAAGAAGCACAGTTGTGCTGGTGATTCACATAGCAGGGAATAAGTCAAAGAGACTAGTTCCCCAAAGTGCTTTTTGAAAATCCCACCTGTAGCCCTCCAACCACTATAATGAGGTGGTCAACTTTGTTTTATCTCCACAGTGTGCCCCAGCCTACATCCCAATTGCAAAATATTGTTAAGGGTTTTGGCAGGTGTTACATATTATTGGAGGTTGGTTATCTCTATGGTCCCATTGTT
This sequence comes from Pelodiscus sinensis, assembly GCF_052426305.1. Taxonomy (NCBI): domain Eukaryota; kingdom Metazoa; phylum Chordata; order Testudines; family Trionychidae; genus Pelodiscus; species Pelodiscus sinensis. The sequence continues at coordinate 178,301,286 of NC_143054.1, read as the reverse complement.
TTTGTACTTTCTACTCAAGCCTGTTCCTAATCACAAGTGAAATGGGAGATAGGTGCAAGCTGTTTGCACCTAAGTGTAATCAGTTACTGGCCTAAAATAAAAATCACATTATTATTGATGATAAACTACTAAAATGGAGTCCCTGATTAGAGTTGGGTGCACCAGACAGCAACTGGACTCCTCAGATCCTGTAAGTCTCCTCTTAGGTGAATACTTTAGGGCCAATGGTAAATCTTGTTCAGTTACCATAAGCAAATTCTTGCTTATATTGTAAAATGCAAGACTGTTTTACTGTGATCCAAATTGTTAGACTGTCTGACATCTGTGCAAAACTGCCTCCTATCTAAGGTATTCAAGCTCCAGTATATAGGGGTTGCCAGGTGTCTGGTATTCACCCAGACAGTCCGGTATTTTCACCTCCTGTCTGGTAAAAAAAATTCAGAAAATACTAGACACCTAAGATGGCTGGTATTTTCTGATTTTTTTTCCCCTGGCCAGGAGGTGAAAATTTCGGGCAGCTGGCCTCTCCCCCTAACCCCCAACACACCCAGCCCCCATGCTTACTTGGTTCCACAAGGCTGTTGGCACAAAATGGCTACCGGCAAAAAGACCAAGGGGAAGCAATGACTCACCTGAGTCTTATGCTTAACTGCTCCCTTGTTCCTAACCCTGCATTCACTCTTAAAGGGGACATGCTGTTTTATTTATTTATTTATTTTTGCTCAACAACTTCGGTCTCCCCTTCCCCCCCTTTTTTTTTCTTCAACAGAATTTTTCCCCATTTTTTTTGGGGGGGGGGGAGAGGGTATTCGATATTTTTTTTTCAACCATCTGGCAACCCTAACAGTATACCATGAACTTTTTCAGTAGACAATACATGAGCAGCTGCTGTGCCTCTGCAACAGCTACTGTTTAAAGTGCAAAGCCCGTCACAGATCTGGAATTGGTAACGCAGGGCATAGTGTATTCCCTGCTTTGTGACTTTGCTACTGTTCACAAGTGCTGCCTAGTGCTGCTCTTGCTGAGGGAGAACATGTGCAAAAGCTGAGCTCCTGCTTGTGGTGTTGAGCAGCACCAACCAGTGTAGATATTACTCAGGGTCTGGACATGTGCACCCAGAAGTAGTGTGGAAATAAATACTGGTTATTAATTTCAGGGTTTTAGGTGACATGTCTGTTAATTTTGGTGGTTCCAATTAAAGTGGGTCAGAGGCGATGTGTAGCACTGACATGTCAGGGTCAAATGCCCCCTCCCGATTGGCTTGCTAAGTGGGCAGAGAGAGGGGCTCTGTCCTCCTGCTATGCCCCCCCACACAGCATGCTCAGCCCCTTTCCTTGACAACCAGGCTGGGTAGGAAGTGTATGGGGAGGGCAGCCACTTCTCCTGTTATCTGCTGAGTCACTGCTCTGTGCAGCATACCAGCTGCCTAACTGAGCCTGGCTAGGGCAACAGCAGCTCACCCTCTGCTCCCTGCTCAGGTCAGGCTGCTATGGACAGGAGCCAAGCGAGCTTGAGCTCCCTCTGCCCCCGCACGCTTAGCCTCTGTCACCAGCAGCCAAGCCTAGGCAGGGAATAGGCCACTGCCACCTCCCCATCCAGGCTTACTCTCAGACAATAGTGCAGCAAGAGTGGCAGGCTTCAGCCATGAGAAATGGCTCAGTCCCACTTCCCGCCAGTGCCCAGCTACCAGTGAGAGCAGCCAAACTTGATGGGGGTAGAGGAGGTGCAGGGGAAGGAGGACAGAGCTCTTCACCACTGCAAGTATCATGAGGCAAGGAAAGTACACTGGCCCCAGACTAGGCTCTTGGGCCCGGAGGGGTGGCCACACAGAGGAGATACATGGAGCGGTCGTGTGTCCTCTCCTAGTGCAGGCAGTGGGGGGGGGGGGGGAGAAGACGATTCCAGCTGGTG